>NC_057811.1:269701639-270360975 GCF_018294505.1 Triticum aestivum
TACCCCGTGGGCGCCAAATCACCTTCTCCCCGGAAGCTCCCTTCTCCCGAGCCGCGAAACCTCAGCCCCTCCTCCATGGCGCCCCCCACCACACCAATTTCAAAGCCGCCCTCCTCCCTAATGCCGGAGACGCTGTCCATTTGCCGTCGTGCACTGGGCCG
This sequence comes from Triticum aestivum, assembly GCF_018294505.1. Lineage (NCBI taxonomy): Eukaryota > Viridiplantae > Streptophyta > Magnoliopsida > Poales > Poaceae > Triticum > Triticum aestivum. Next base: position 269,701,801 of record NC_057811.1, read on the forward strand.
TGTGCCTCTTACTCCGTGCTGTTGGAGCTGCCTCGACGACGGCCGCGTGAACCGTACCGGAGCTGATTCACCCACGCCGTTGTTCACGGTGCCGGAGCGGCTCCAACTTCAGATCCATCCAGAGTCCCGGCGCTGCTTCCCCGTAGCCGTCGGCCGTCGCGACATCGCTGTTTCCCTGCCGCCGGTCGCCACCGCAACCGCGCCGGCCTCACCGACTCGGCAGCTGGACCTGCCTACTTCACCATGCCACCGGATAGGTCGCACCCTCATCTCAAATCACTTTACTTAGGCGTCAATTGTCTGAATTTTTATTCTGGGCCAATCGATTCCCAATGGGAAGCAGCACCCCTCGAGGCGGCGGAGCTCCTAGGCTGCCGGTTGGCTGGTGTCTAACGTAAGGGTGCGGGGCCGCAAGTTCGCCGCGGAAGCAGCGCTTAGATGGCTATCTTAGAGTTGCGTGGGTTGAAGGTACTGCCGCCGCCAGATCTGGATGACGGGGAGTCTTTGTGGATTGGCTCGGGGGCGGCGCAACCACGGCAGTGCGGTGGGGTGGGGAGCGGGGTTTTGGCCGGGGCCACGGACGGCGGAGGCAGGCTGCTCTGCCATTGGTCGCTGGCTCTTTGGGGAAGATTCCTAACAGTGTCAGCCAGGAGGCACAAGACGGCCATCAAGCCATCCGGCGTAGATCGGACAGTACCAAAGTAAAATAAAATCATGTGACCCCAATTTAGTCTTCAGTCAACAGACGTGTGACCACTCTCGTACCTTGTTGTTGATCTCTTAGTGTATTTCTTCAGATCAAAGAGATGTGTCATTCTTAACATTATGCGTTATCTGCATCTTCAGCCACACCGTCTTCTGACTCACCGCAGCTGCTCCAAGAAGGGAAGCATACACCAGAAGGGAGCTATAGTCCCCACTCAACAGTTCCCTGCATCGAATGCGCGTGCCCGACATGGACAGCCACAACAACTGCAGGGCCATCGACAAGTCAGCACATGATGCTCACTCCTATGGATGGCGACCAGATAGGTTGTACCCTCATCTTACTTGTGTGCAACATTTATGACTTTGTTATTCATCTAAGCATGGAAAATAGATTATCACATTTCACTGTATATTCATGCTGATCTCTTACGGGTCTTGTTCAGGAGTTAACATTGTTCCATAGTTCAGCTAAGATACTTGTTCTTTAGGTAACGTTGTTCCATAGTTATCATCCATCAGCCAATGCTATCCCACAGGCTGGTGATTATAGTATTATACCACTTCTAGTATTACCTATGTTGGTTTTTAATACTTTTGTGTGCCATCTAGTTAATCTCGAGTACAAACGATACATATTCTGTAGCTTTCATCTGTGTTCTCCCTTTAGTTTTTGAGACCTGTTGCTGCTAGTTAACCCTAGTCCTACTATTTATGTCGTCTCCTACAGGCACTCATTACATAAATCTAACTACTAGTTGTCTTCCATGCATGTCAGATATAATTGCACACACTGATATATCCACAAGAACCTCACGGAGCACTGTAAAGGCCAATAAACTTGATGTCAATGATACCCAATATGATGGAACATGTGAAGGCAGTTCTTCAGAAGACTTGCAGAAAGATGTTGAATCCTCTTCACCGCACAAGGTCCTTGCTCTAAGTTGGCCCGTGATATGGGTACAACATGCATATAATGTCCTGGAGTGTATCTACTCTGTTGCAATGCCATGTGCTTAGCATGCTGATCATGCATGTAAATATGTCATGCCTTCCTGTTTTTCAGTACCTATTCCATTCATGGTAACATGTTTTAAAATTCAAGTACTGTCATTCTACTCTATCGCAGTGCCATCTGCTTAATTTGGACATCATGCTTCTGAATATCTTATGCATTGTTATTCATCAGTATGTACTTCATCTGTCTACCATACCATGTTTTTTACATTGAAGTGATGTTCTAGTACTCTGTTGCAATGCCATCTTAGTTTCCCAATCATACACGTGTATGTTGCCTTAGTTTTTTTGTATGTATTCCGCTAGCATACAATTTTACATTCAACTAGTGTTTTTTACTGTGTTGTCATGTCGTATCCCTAGCTCTTACACCATACTCACTCCGTCCGGATTACATGTTGCCGAAATGGATAAAAAATGATGTATCTAGAACTGAAATACGCCTAGACCCATCCATTTTTTCCGGATGGAGGGAATACATGTCAATATGTCATGCCTTTCTATTCTTCAGTACCTATTCCATCTCTCTGCTGTAGCATGTTTTATAATTGAAGCACCATTCTTCTATATAAGGCATGCAAGGGGAAGACGGCTATGTTAGAATCTGAAGGGTTACAAACCAGGTCTTTGCAAAAGATCCAAACGCCAGGAGATAATAAACCAACTCCATTTTTCATAGATACTGCTCCAGCACAGAGAAACCCAACTCCCACTGATAATAAGCAGATTCCAGTGGCCAAAGAACTAGTCCGCTCCAGTCCAGCAAAAGAATGTCAACTCCATTCTAAGAAGCGTGTGCGTATCCTCGCATCATGAAATTTTATAACATTCTGATCATATTTTTTACATGTTTCTTACCCATCTCTCTTTTAGAAAATAAGGTTAAATGATAGAAGACTTCCTTCATTGGGATTGTATTCGAGGAAAATATCTTGTGGGAATTCTCTGCGCTCCAATGCTGATGTAAATACCTGTTGTATATCACTATATTTTTACATCAGCATGTATTTTGTTAATCGGTGTGAATCCAACCTTTATCTGATCTAAAATTAGTTGTAGCAAAATGTTAAAGGCACCAATCTTGATTTTTGTAAGGAAAACTTCCTGGTAGTTTTGCATACTGAGCTGCATGAGTGTACTATCTCATATCATGCACATTACTGAATTGTAGTGCTGCTCTGGTTGCCCATTCATTCATTGTGTCAATGTTGCTTTCGTATTACCTTACCTGGCTAATGATAGCTGCGCCATATTGTGTTAATTTGGTGTTGGCTAGTTGCCCAAACGTTCGTTGTTCCAATGTTGCTTTCCTATTATCTGACTTGGCCAATGATAGCAATGCTAGTGCCTTAATTTGGTGCAGGCTGCTGAAGATAAGAAGACAAACTCTGAAAACAGCAAGGCAACCCCATTGTTTCTTTCCAATAAATCTAGGCCAGGTAATATGCCAATAACTCATGATTAATCTGTTTGGTTCCCCTCCTAATTTATGTTATGATGCAGTGGTCGAGACACTCTCCACTATCAATAATACAAGCCTGCCAAAATCGCCATCTGAATATGTTCAGTATCCTCTGTCTCGAATGCAACGGAAAAAATGTATGTTCGTGAACCAATTAATGGCTGAAGGAATGATGGAAATGGTGGAGGAATCAAAGGTGCAAAGTCGTGTGACGCAACAACTGATCAATGTTTTCAGAGACAGTGTAGCAAAGCAGCAAGAACTTGCCCACATGCTTATGGGCGTCATCCGTACTGAGGTTGCAGATTGTGACGTTGTAGATCATTAGGTTCTGTTCATTTATTTACACTGGTATCAATCTTTGATAGCCCAGTGGATGTAATTTCCTGTAATATATGCTGGACGTGCAACGTTTTTCCCTGTATGTCGTACCTTTGCTTCATCGATTTTGGTCCTGTGCATAATTGCTCGTCGTAATGGGTTCAAATTATCTAATTTGGCCTAAAGACATGTACGAACTTTAGTGGGCCCATTAAGTTAATGGGCCGTTACCAGGCCGAAAGTTAATGGTCGGCCCTCTTAACTCCTGGGTCGTTAACAGGCCGACATCGAAGCGGGCAACAGGTGGGCCCAATTGATTTCACGGGCCGTTAGCAGGCTGTTACTAAGTTCGGGCTACATATGGCCCAACTATACTGTGGGCCTTTAGCAGGCCGAAAGAGACAGCGGGCTTGTACTGGACCATGAAGAGCATGGGCCGCTAAGAGGCCGAAAGTCAGGTCGTATTGTAAATGGCCCAACTGTGTTGTGGGCCTTTAGTAGGCCGAAAGAGAAACCGGGCTGGTATTGGACCATGAAGGGCATGGGTCCAGCTCCGACTACAAATGGCCCAACTCATTTATGGTCCGTTAACAGGCTAAAAGGCACACAGGGCCAGGAATTGGCCCAACACTTAAATGGGTCGCTAAAAGGCCAAAACTCAGGTCCGACTACAAATGGCCCAACAGATATATGGGCCGTCACCAGGCTGAAAGACACACCGGGCCGGAAATTGGCCCAACACTTAAATGGGTCGCTAAAAGGCCAAAACTCAGGTCCGACTACAAATGGCCCAACTAATTTATGGGCCGTCAACAGGTTGAAAGACACACCGGGCCGGAAATTAGCCCAACATTTAAATGGGTCGCTAAAAGGCCGAAAGATGTACATCGTGAAAATTGGCCCATCCACTGAATGGGCCGTTAACACGCCGAAATCTCATCGGGCCGATATTGAGCCCAAATATATAACGGGCTTTTAACGGGCTCGAACTGACGATGGGCTACAATGGTGTCAAATCTTTAATGGGCCGTTGACGGGCTGAATTGGCACATCTCGTATGGGCCATGGGCTTAAATGGACCTGACACAAGTAGGCCTTATATGGGCCGGCCTGCTATTTTTTACTGGGCCGGCCTTTTTCACCGAAATGGGCCACTGTTGGGCCGTGCCACGTGTCGACCTATCATAGGCGCCTCCTGTCCAATGAGTGGATGACATCTGTCCCAACGGTGAGGCAACACGTGTTTCCTCCGGCCAATGATGATTTTACACGTGGAAAATCCCCATTGGTCCGGGCTGTTAACGGGTTATCGGATCCAAAACCAGACCCGATAGCTTAACGGCGTTCCGTCACGGTGGATGCCACGTGTCGGTCACCCTTGACGAAAGCACTTCTGTGACACGCGATTTATCGTCATGGAAGTGGACACTTCCGTGATGATAATTTTGGTAATGTCATGGAACACTTCTACGACAGCACATGTATGACTATCTTGATTCTGTCATAAAATCGTCATGCATGTACATGCATGACAAAAAACGCGACCTACTGTGACAAAAACGTGTCATCACGGAAGTGTATTTTTTTGTAGTGTTCTCCTCCCTTGCTCCATTGCCAGTAGCGACTCCCATGGCGCCCGCAAAGAGGTTTTCGGCCGCGGAGAAGGGGAAGGCCCGCCAGGAGGGGGTCGGCTCTCCGCCGCCCAAGCGTGGACGCGGTCGTCCTCGCAAGCACTCTGCAACCCCCGCCGCGGATCCCCACGGCCGCGGCGGTGCTCCTTCGCGTGGTGGGAGCCGCCCATGTCGAAGCACTCCCGTCGATGAAGGGAGGCGTGCCATGGTCGCGCGGCTTCCCCGGCCGTGCTTTCACTCGGCGAAGGTGCTGCCAGAGTTTGTGGTGTGGTCGGAGAACCCTGCCGGCTCCTGGCTTCAGCTCCCGCGCTTCTTCGTCGGCGAACTGCCGGCCACGGGTCCAGGCGGCCTCTGGCTGCAGGCGGACGGCTGTTGCAGCAAAGCTCCGTGGGTCACGGTTGAGACCTCCGTTGCTGGCAACCTGGCCCTGGCTCGCGGCTGGCAGACGTTTGCCCGCGCGCGCAGCTTGGGCAGGCGGTGCACTCTCCACTTCAAGTACGACAGCAATGCGACCCTATACGTGTGGGTGTTCGGAGAAGACGGCCGCTGCGCCGGGTGCTGCCCCGAGGACAACGACGGCGACGAGGTGCTTGGCCTTGGAGACGGTCGGGATGAGGGCGAGGACGATCTCGCGCCCAGCTACGGCGGTTCTCCCTCCGGCGACAGCTCCAGCAATGGTGGCTATGACCAGCCGCCGCGCTCGCTTCGAAGGTGGCAGCGGGTCGTCTCGCTGTCGTGCTCCAGTGAAGCGCAAGGAAGGGTCCGACTGAGCTCCGGAGAGCGCCATGGGCCCGTCCTCGCGAGTTGCTGCGGGGGCACGTGCCGCTTTTGTTTCATTCTTCTTTTCCTTCCTGCATTGAGAGAGACAAGTATGGGGCCCCGTGGGGGCGTGTAAGAAACTATGATTTCCAAGCTGTTATGCTGTGTTTATCATTCCCGTGCCGCATCACAATATCACTGTTTTATATAGGCACGTAGGAAAAACTTAGCTTGACGCACTTGAAGTAGTTTCCGCCTTGCGAGGCGCGCATTTCTCAGTACCTGGCGAGGAGGAACTGCAAAAATTTGTTAGGAGATCCAAGTCCCGGTCGCAGGCGCCATGGCCCAGCGCCTCGTATTGCGGTGCCCGAGGGGCACAGATTGAGAGAGGTGCGCTAGCTTGAGGCTCAAACGAGGGTACCTCGCGAAAAATAGACAAGATGCTCACGAGGGCACGAGGGCACCTGTCTAGCCCCCTCGCGAGGGACGCGAGAGAGGGTACATGTCAAACAAAGAACCAAAGGCAGAAACAGAGGCAGAAGTTGACGAAACAAGACCAGCAAGCGACACCAGAAAGCAAATTTCGATTAAAGAGGGGCAAGCCAACTACGGAAAGCAAATGAAAAGCCGCGTCCGGCACCTAGTCTAGTCTACTTGTCTTCTCACCGGCGCGGAGCTAAGTGCTGCCACTAGGACGTGGGAGGGAGCCCCAGAGGCCCGAGGGCGGCACTCCTGAGACTCCGGGGCGTGTACAACCCCACTCATTATTACGTGAGAGTGTCACGAGCAGAGACCTTCACAGGCACGGGCCCTTCTTTACAGGCCCTGGGCCTTTCTTCATGGGTAGAACTTCCGGAGGTGCTGGATGTTCTAGGCGTTCTGGATGGGTACCCCGTCCTGCGTCTCCAGGCGCGCGGCACCAGGCCTGGAGACGTGGGCGGCCCTAAATGGGCCCTCCCACATGGGTGAGAGCTTATGCAGCCCTTCCTTGGAGAGCACCCACCGTAGGACGAGGTCACCCACCTCGAGCGTCCTGGAGCAGACGCTGCGACAGTTGTACCGTCGCAGCGCCTGCTGATATCTTGCCCCCCGCGGCGTGGCTTCACGGCGGCGTTCCTCCCCCAGCACGAGGTCCATCCCCCGCATGGCGTCTTGCTGCGTCTCATCAAGCGCCAGAACCCGCGCGGAGCGATGCTTGACCTCGTGAGGGAGAACCGCTTCAGCTCCGTAGACGAGGAAGAATGGGGTCTCGCCCGTTGGCTTGGTGGCGGTGGTGCGGATGGACCACAGCACGGACTGGAGCTCGTCCTGCCAGCCCCTGCCGCAAGCCTCAAGCTTCTTCTTGAAGGTCCTGGTCTTGAGGCCTCTCAGGACCTTTGTGTTGGCGTGTTCGGCTTGGCCATTGCTCCGGGGGTGCGCCACCGAAGCGTAGCAGATCTGCGTTCCAAGGTTAGCACAATATGTCTTGAAGAGGTTACTAGTGAACTGCGAGCCGTTGTCGGTGATGATGTGGTTGGGGACCCCAAACCGGCTCACGAGACCTTTGATGAACTTGACCGCGGAACCGGCCGGGATGGTGCGGAGTGCGGACAGCTTCTACCTCCGCCCACTTGGTGAACTTGTCGATGGCGACGTAGAGGTAGCGGTAGCCCCCAGGTGCTCGACAGAACGGGCCCAAGATGTCTAGCCTCCAGACCGCGAATGGCCACGAGAGTGGGATGGTCTGGAGGCCCTGAGCCGGCTGATGGATCTGCTTGGCGTGGAACTGGCAGACCACGCAGGACTTCACCAGCTCAGTCGCGTCGTTGAGTGCCGTAGGCCAGTAGAATCCTCTACGAAATACCTTTCTGATGAGGGTCCGTGACGACGAGTGGTGCCCGCAGTCCCCGCCGTGTATGTCGGCCAGCAGCTCTTTCCCCTGCTCCCTGGAGATGCAACACAGGGAAACGTCATTCGGCCGCTTCCTGTACAACTAACCGTCCTGGATGCAGTATGCCGTAGCTTGTCGGGCCACACGCTCTGCGTCCTCCTCCTTCTTTGGCAGCGTCCCCTGCGTCAAGTACTCCTTGAATTCCTTGGTCCAGCACCCCTCCTGAGGCTCGAGCGCCAAGAGCAAGCGCGCTCCTGAGGTCGGGCCATAGGCCGGGGCTCCCGAAGCAGGTGGTTGGGGGAGCTCCTCCCGAGGCAGTGCTATTCTTGAAAGCGGTGGTGTTGCCGATGGCTTGAAGAGCCGCTCCTCGAAGATGCCAGGCTCTTGGGGTAGCCGCTTGGATGCTCTCCTGGCGATGTCGTCGGCTTCCTTGTTGGTGCCGCGGGGCACATGCTGCAATTGCAGGCCCAAGAACTGCTTCTCCATCTTGCATACCTCCGTGAGGTATGCCTCCATGTGCTCGTCCTTTGGCTCGTACACCTTGTTGGAGAAGTTGACGAGGAGCTGCGAATCGCCCTTGATGGTGAGGCGCTTCACCCCCAGGGCCACCGCAGCCTTGAGGCCAGCTATGAGGCCTTCATACTCTACTATGTTGTTGGAGACCTTCTCGCCCTGCTGGAAGCAGAGCTGCACAGCGTAGTAAAGCTTGTCCTGAGTAGGTGAGATGAGCACTGCTCCAGCCCCTGCGCCCTGGCGCGCAAAGGCGCATTGAAATACATGACCCAGCCCTCTGGCGCTTCACTCCCCGGTGAGAGGGATCTATCCTCGCCTTCTTCGAGCTGCGGGGCGTCTGTCCATTCTGCCACGAAGTCAGCGAGCGCAGCCCCCTTGATGACCCTGGTCGTGCTGAACTCCAACTGGAATGCTTGTAGCTCGATGTTCCACTCAGCAACTCTTCGGGCGGAGTTGGGGCTCCTGACCATCCTTTCCAATGGGTAGACCGAGACGACCTTGATGGGGTGCCCTTGAAAGTAGTGTCGCAGCTTGCGTGAGGCCACCAGGAGCGCGAGCAGGAGCTTCTGACGCATGGGGTAGCATGCCCTCGCGTCCTGCAGCACCGTGCTGACAAAGTACACAGGGTGCGTTGACGAGGCTCGCGACCTCCGGGGGATGGGGCACCTCCTGAGGCGACGAAGCCCCCAAAGCCTGGTCACCCGTTGGGGCTTCCGCAGGCCCAAGTGCGCCGTCTTGTTGAGCCTGGTCCTTTGCTGATGTCACCGCAGCTCCAGCAGAGCCCTCTGGGTCTTGCGCCGCTCCGGCTGAGGGAGCGGCTTGGCGCGGTGCATCCTTGGCTTGGCGCTCCTCCTGGACCGCCACCAGAGCTGCGCTGGCGGAGTAAGGGGTGGTGGCAAGGTATAGCACTAGTGGCTCGAGAGGTCGGGGCGCCACCATCACCGGAGGGCTGGTCAGGTATCTCTTGAAGTCTTGAAACACTTGGTCGGCCTCTGGAGTCCACTCGAATGGGCCCTTTTTCTTCATCAGCTTGAAGAACGGCAGGGCGCGCTCTCCCAACTTAGAGATAAAACGCCCCAACGCAGTCATGCGAGCAGCGAGCTTCTGCATTTCCTTGAGGGTTTGTGGTGGACTCATGTCTTCGATTGCCTTGACCTTCTCCGGGTTTGCCTCGATCCCTATGTGGGACACGAGGAAACCCAACAGCTTGCCGGAAGGTACGCCAAACACGCATTTCTCCGGGTTAAGCCGCAACTCCACCTGGCGCAGGCTTTTGAAGGTCTCCTCCAGGTCTTGAATCAAGGTTCTCGCCTCTCGAGACTTCACCACAATGTCGTCGACGTAGGCTTCAGCATTCCCCCCGAGCTGCCGGCCCAGGGAAATGTGCATCAGCCGCTGAAAGGTCGCGCCCGTGTTGCGCAGCCCAAACGGCATGCAAGTGTAGCAGTATACCCCGCACGGGGTCAGGAAGGCCGTCTTCTCGACATCTTCAACTGCCATCTTGATCTGGTGGTAGCCTGAGAACGCATCTAGGAAGCACAATAGGTCACACTCGGCGGTGGAGTCGACGATCTGGTCGATGCGTGGAAGCGGGAACGGATTTTGGGGGCAGGCCTTGTTGAGGTTGGTGAAGTCGACACACATGCGCTCCTTCACGCCTTTCTTGGGCACAACGACGGGGTTTGCCAACCATTCAGGGTACCGGACCTCGCGAACGACGCCTGCCGCCTCCAGCTTGCGGGTTTCTTGGACGATGAAGGTCTGCTTCTTCGTGGACTGCCGCCTCGCCCTCTGTTTCACAGGGCGTACGTTGGGGCACACCTTCAAGTGATGCTCAATCACTCCTCTTGGGACCCTTACCAGCTGATCAGGCTCCCAGGCGAGTACTTCCTTGTTTGCGCGCAAGAACTTCACCAGTGCTTCCTCTTGGTCGGGGTCGAGGTTGGCGCCTATGGTGAAGGTGGCCCCTGAGGACCCATCTTCCTCGACCGGCACATGCTTGGTTTCTGCCTGGTCTTGAGTGAACAACTGCTTCTTCTTGGTCGGTGCGGCCGCCTTAGCTCCGAAGGTACCCACATCGGCCGGTTGCGCTACCGCGGCGGTCTTGAGGGCAAGATTGAGCGCCGCCAGAGCCTCCTTGGTATCCCCCACTATGGTGAGGACGTCCTTGCTCCCAGGCATCTTCATGAGGTTGTAGGCCGGATGGGTCGCCGCCATGAACTGAGCTAGAGCCGGGTACCCAAGGATAGCGTTGTATGGGAGGCCGATGTGGGCGACGTCGAAGTCGATCAGCTTGGTGCGGTAGTTGTCATGGGTGCCGAAGGTCACGGGAAGACGGATCTGCCCCAGGGGGCTAGAGGAGCCGCCTCCGACGCCGGAGAAGGGCTTGCTGGGGCGGAGCTGCTCGAGTGGCACGTGAAGGAGGCTAAAGGCCTCCACCGAGAGCATGTTGAGGCCAGCGCCGCCGTTGATGAGGGTCTTGGTGACGGCTACATGGCAGATGGTGGGCGTGCAAAGCATCGGGAGCACGCCCGAGCCGACAGTGGTGACGGGGTGATCTTCCAAATTGAAGGTCAGGTCAGTCTTGGGCGCCACCCAACCCGGGGGAGCTCCCTGCCGCACGGAAGCGGTGCTGATCTGGCGAAAGTACAGCTTGGCGTGGCGGTCCGAGGGTGGCGCCTGCGAGCCGCCGAGGAGGGCCGCGACCGCGTGGGGCACCGGAGCCGCAAAGCGTGCGGCGAAGAGGCCGCGCAGCTCCTCCCAAGATGCCACCGTGGATCCGGGGAGGTTGAGCAGCCAGGCGCGCGGCACGCCAGTGAGGCCATGGGAATCCAGTTGGCCATGACCTTGTCGTCGCCCCCGGCCTGAAGGACGGCCTCCTCGTACGCCAGCAGGAAAGCCGCCAGGTCCGCCGCGCCGTCTTAGCGCGGTGGCATCTCTGGCTTGAACTTGGGCGGCCACTGTACTTGCCGCAAGGCAGGGGCCAGGGCTCAGAGCCCCCTGGCCCCACCGCTGGCATCAGTCGTCGGAGCGGTAAGTGCAGCGCCTGCCATGGGGGCGAAGCGCGATGGTGCGAAGCGCAGATCGACGGAAGGAAAGCTCCGGCGCACCCCTACCTGGCGCGCCAAATGTCGGATTTCGGGTTCCGGCAAAACCCTTGAGGTTTGAACACTGGGGTGCGCACGGAGATCTCCCCCTACCTAATCACGCCCTCAACCTCGCCGCGATCTCAAACCTTAGCCCGACGAACTCGCAACACAAGAGACACAAGATTTATACTGGTTCGGGCCACTGTTGTGGTGTAATACCCTACTCCAATGTGGGGTGGTGGATTGCCTCTTGGGCTGAGGATGAACAGTACAAGGGGAAGAACAGCCTCCTGAGGAGAGGTGCTCTTGTGCTTGGTGGGTGTGAGGATGGAATGGATCTGTTCGAGATGAGTTCTCCACCCGTCCCTTTCTACTGTGGTGGCTAGTCCTATTTATAGAGGCTCTGGTCCTCTTCCCAAATATTGAGCGGGAAGGGAGCCAACAACGGCCAGTTTGAAGGGGGACAGCTAGTACAAGCTATCCTGACTAAAGGTGGTCTTCGCCTGCCAAAGGTTCTGGTGGTGACGCCATCTTGGGCTCCATGGTGACCTCCGTCCTGCCGTCCTGCTGGTCTTGGTCTTGTTGCACCGATATGGAAACCTTTGCCTGATGCCTTGGTACTCCTCGCCTGCGCTTGCCTCCTTAGCACCAAAGAGGAAGCGAGGACACTGTGCGCGCTGGCGCCAGCCTGCGCCCGCCTGGCCTTGGTCGTCATGGCTGACGTCGTAGGGACATCGCGAGGTTCGCCCTGCCTTGATCTCTCCGCCCCTCGCGAGCCAGCCTAATGAGGCCGCCCCCGAGGAGGTCTTGTGTCGTCCGCCTCACGAGGCCTGGCCCCTCACGAGGGTCTTGAGCATTTGCTGGTGAAGACGGGGCGTACTGGGCCGCGAGTGGAGCCACGCCGTGGGCCGCGGGCAGGCAAGTCTGGGGACCCCCGTTCCCAGGACGCCGACATATGCTAATGTTATAATTGTGTTTTTTGTGTTTTAATTAGTGTTTGTGCCAAGTAAAGCCTTTAGGATCTTCTTGGGTGATAGTTGTTTGATCTTGCTGAATTACAAATTTTTTTGCTCTCACGAAAACAATTCTCATATTTTACCAAGGCGTACTAAAATGCCAATTCTTTTTGCAGTAGATTAATATACAAATTGCTCAGGTCGCCCTAATTTTTCAGAATTTTTTGAGTACCATAAGTTTTTGAATTAGTCAGATTGCTACAAACTGTTCTGTTTTGACAGATTCTGTTTTCTTTGCGTTGTGTGCTTGTTTTGATGGCTCTATGGTTTTCTTTGATGAGTTTTTACCATAGAAAAGTTGGATTGGTTTGATACAGTACTTATAGTAGTGATTTATTTTCTTACACTAACGGATCTCACGAAGGTTTAGTTTAGTTTTGTGTGATTGAAGTTTTCAAGTTTTGGGTTATCTTCTGATGGATGAAGGAATAAGGAGTAAGAAGAGCCTAAGCTTGGTCATGCCCTGACATCCCAAGCTATTATCCAAAAGAAGCAAGCAACTAAGCTTGGGGATGCCCCGAGTGGCATTCCCTCTTTATTCTAACGAACATCGGTCTTTTACTCGAAGCTATATTTTTATTCATCACATACTATGTGCTTTGCTTGGAGTGTCTTGTATGATATGAGTCTTTTCTTGTTCTATTTTGTGATTTAAGTCTTGATTCCTTGCTGGACACACCTATTTGAGAGAGCCGAAATTATGTCATGACTTGTTAGAATTGCTCTCTATGCTTCACTTAAATTTTTTATGAGCTATGGACTTGCTCTAGTGCTTCACTTATATCTTTTTGAGCACGGTGTGCTTTATTATTTTTGAAGAAATGCTCTCTTGCTTCACTTAGATTTATTTGAGAGTTAGTAAAATTTTCAAGAAATTCTCTCTTGCTTCACTTAAATTAATTTAAGAGAAAGAAATATTATGCTCATGATCTTCACTTATATTTGTTTGAGCTTGTCAAAAGCAACATATGAACATTAGTTCCAAAGTAATAGATATCCAAGAAGGATATAATAAAAACTTTCATGAAGATCATTGGAAAAAATACACTTGATTCTTAGTAATAGTTTTGAGATATGATGATGTGATATGTGAGTTATGTTGATGAGTAATTATGCTTTAGTAAGAATATTGGTGTTAAGGTTTGTGATTCCCTATGCAAGCAAGAAAGTCAATAATTATGCAATGAAATTATATCCTACTTGTGGTTCATTATTCGGTGTTAATTATGCTTAATGCTCGCTTATGAGATTATTCGTTTCTTGGCTGGTCGCTTCTCAATCTTTTGCTAGCCTTCATTTTGCACTAAGTATGATCTCTACTTGTGCATCCAAAAACCTTTAAGCCAGTTTTGCCACATGAGTCCACTATATCTACCTATATGCGGTATTCTTTTTGCATTCTAAGCAAATTTGTATGTGCCATCTCTATTTTTCAAAATAAACTTCTCTTGTGTGTGTTCGTCTCGCTCGCAGAGCGGTGAGGGGTGGCTAATATTTTCCGTGCTAGATGTGTTATTCTCAAGATGAGTGTTTATTCACTTTTCATTGCATGAGAGTAAGGCAAAGGTATTAGGGATGCATAGTCCCAAAATAAAAAATGAATTTACTTTATGCTGTCAAATAATAAATTCCTTGGAAAGTGTTGGTATGGAAGGCAACCGTGGATATGGCTAGTCATGGAAAATGAAAGTTTGGTTGACGAAGGAAAAAACTTTATTTTCTGTTTGGGAACCACCTATGATATATCTAGCATGGAAAGTGTTGGGAACTCTAAGTCATTTTCGTTGGTGGGAAGGATACACCTCCCAAAATGTTTTTATCTCTAAGTTTTTCGCTTTGAGCTCTGGCACCTCTACAAATCCCTACTTCCCTCTGCGAAGGGCCTTTCTTTTACTTTATGCCATTTTTTTTGACTTTGAGTCTCCATCTTCTCTTATAAAAGCACCAACTAGGAGGCAATATAATCGTACTTGAGCACTGGGTGTAGCTAATATGAGTGTGTTTCATGAATGGATCAATGATTGAGCATGATGGGCTAGGGATAACTTATTTTAGCATTGATATTTTTAAAGACATGGTTGCTTGTTGATATGCTTGAGTATTTAAGTTATCATGTCAAAACTAGACTATTGCTTTGAACAATATAAAAGTCCAAATGTTCATGCTATAAAGAAAATAAATATGAGATGACATGATAGACAACATTCCACATCATACTTACCTACTCGACAACGAGTAGGAGTTAAGCTTGGGGATGCTGATACGTCTCCAACGTATCTATAATTTTTGATTGTTCCATGTTGTTATATTATCAATCTTAGACGTTTTATAATCATTTTATATCATTTTTTGGTACTAACCTATTGACATTGTGCCAAGTGCCAGTTGTTGTTTTCTGCATGTTTTTTTACATCGCAGGAAATCAATACCAAATGGAGTCCAAACGCAACGAAACTTTATGGAGATTTTTTGGGACCAAAAGACACCTAATGGGCGCTGGCTGCGCCTAGGGGGTGCTCCGAGGAGAGCACAACCCACCAGGGCGCGCCAGGAGGCCCAGGCGCGCCCTGGTGGGTTGTGCCCACCTCGGTTGCCCCCCGGACCGCCTCTTTGCTCTATAAATACCCCAATATTCCAGAAACCCTAAAGGCATCAACGAAAATCAATTCCAGCCGCCGCAGAGTCCAGAACCACCAGATCCAATCTAGACACCATCTCGGGTGGGGTTCACCACCTCCATTGGTGCCTCTCCGATGATGCGTGAGTAGTTCTTTGTAGACCTTTGGTTCCGTAGTTAGTAGCTAGATGGCTTCCTCTCTCTCGCTGAATTCTCGATACAATGGTCTCTTGGAGATCCATATGATGTAACTCTTTTTGCGGTGTGTTTGTTGGGATCGATGAACTTTGAGTTTATGATCAGATCTATCTTTTTATATCCATGAAAGTATTTGAGTTCGTTTGATCTCTTTTATGCATGATTGCTTATAGCCTCGTATTTCTTCTCCAATATTTGGGTTTTGTTTGGCCAACTTGATATATTTATCTTGCAATGGGACCTACGGCCCCCGGGTCTCTTTCTCATATTATTTGCCCTTGCGATCTATTGTCCTTTGCTTTTATTTTCAGATATATAAAACCAAAAATACAAAAATACCTTTCTGCAATTTATTCTTATTTATTTTACTTGGTGTTCGATCTATCAATCTACTACAATTTTTTCACGTCCGTTTTGCCAATTTCTAGCGCCGTTACCCGAAAGGGATTGACAACCCCTTTAACACGTCGGGTTGCGAGTGGTTTTTATTTGTGTGTAGGTGTTGTTTATGTTGTGTTGCTTGGTTCTCCTACTGGTTCGATAACCTTGGTTTCATCACTGAGGGAAATACCTACCGTTGTTGTGATGCATCATCCCTTCCTCTTTGGGGAAATACCGACGTAGCTTCGAGCCGCATCAGACCTCCGCCGCCGAATCTCCTTCATGCGCCCCCCGCTAACCCTTGCTCGACACGCGACGGGGCGTGGGCCAGGAGCCCCAATCACGCGCGTCACCATACGCGGACCAGCCGACCGACCGGTTTGGTGCGGCCCCACGGGTCTACACCAGGCGTGCGACTCGCCAATCAGCCTCGGGCACGCCCCTCCACTCGGATACGGAGGCGCGTGGGTATGGCGCGCTATCTGGCGCGGCCGAATCTTCTGCGCCGGCTGCAGCTGCATCGTCCCTAACTCCGGCCACAGAAGATCCTACTGGTGAAAATAGTACCTCGGGATTCTCTGCTGCGGATCTGTCTCTTGGATCTTCTATGCCAGCTTCAGCTGTGACACCTCAGGCAGCACAAACTCCACCACGTACAAGGTTACGAGCAGGGGTAATTCAACCTGTTAATTATAAGATCAAGTTTGATCTAACTTGTTCCACGGGAGAACCTAGTACGTTCCAAGAAGCATGTAAAGATTCAAGGTGGAGGAAAGCCATGGAAGAAGAGTTCCAAGCACTTCAGAAAAATAGAACATGGCACTTGGTCCCACCACATCAAGGTAAAAATTTGATTGACTGTAAATGGGTGTTCAGAATAAAGAAAAAGTCAGATGGCACCATAGATCGTTGCAAGGCTAGACTTGTTGCAAAAAGATTCAAACAAAGGTATGTCATAGACTATGAGGAAACATTTAGTCCTGTTGTTAAAGCTGCCACCATACGTCTTGATTTGTCCATTGCTGTATCTAGAGAATGGAGTCTCAGACAACTAGATGTGTAGAATGTGTTTCTTCATGGTGTTCTAGAAGAGGAAGTGTACATGAAGCAACCACCTGGTTTTGAAGATATAAATAAACCCTACTTTGTATGCAGGCTTGATAAATCCCTCTATGGACTGAAGCAAGCTCCTAGGGCATGGTACTCTAGGTTTAGTTCCAAGTTACAAGGACTTGGTTTTGCTCCTTCAAAATTTGATACATCATTGTTTATTTACAATAAGTCACATACATCCATATTTGTGCTTATATATGTTGATGATATCATGTTACAAGCTCATCAAGTGAGGCGGTTACAACTCTGCTGAAGGATTTAAATTTAGAGTTTGCTCTCAAGGACTAGGAGATTTGCACTTCTTTCTTGGTATTAAGGTCAAGAGAAACAAGGAAGGTGGTCTTCATCTTTCTCAAGAAAAGTACGCCACTGATGTTTTAAGTAGAGTTGGAATGCAGGGTTGCAAACCGTCATCAACACCATTGTCCAGCACAGAAAACTGTCTCTTGTAGAAGGCGAGCCCTTGAGTCAAGAGGATGGTACTAGGTACAGAAGCTTGGTAGCTGCACTACAGTATTTGACTCTTACAAGGCCTGATATTTCCTTTGTTGTTAACAAAGTTTGTCAGTTTCTTCATGCACCTACTGTCGTGGGAACGAGTCTGCCAGTAGAAGTACGGGGTACGTAGGAGAGGGCAGTGTCCTAGCTACGATGAGGTTGTGCGCATGGATTTACGAGTTCAGGCCCCTCTCGGAGGAGGTAACAGCCCTACGTCTCGGTGTCGCGGAGGCTTGTCGACTGGAGTGTTGAATAGTTCCGGGGGTGCGAACCCTTGTGCAAAAAGGGAGGGGTGGCTTATATAGAGTGCACCGACCTTCACTGTCCTCAGTTACTCCAGGGTTCAATGAGAGTTAAGTCCTGAATCTTACTAGTAACACCTGTATTAAATGGTCTTTATGACGACAGAGTGAATGCTTGACCGTTGCCATCCTGGGGTGACTCTAGGTATTCTGTACTCCGAGTGGATTCTTGTATGGTCGAGTGAAATAGTCATGGTCGAGTGGAATTGGGATATTCGAGTGGAACCACCTCTCGAGTGGATTGCACTTCATGGGGATTTCAGTCGGTATCTTCTATTGCACCTTATAGCCCTTGGACTCTTGTGTAGCGTCCTTTGGTAGGGTGTATAGGTCAGGCCTAAGACCCTACCCTAGGTACGCGTCACCGTCATTAGCCCCTGAATGGATTGAGGACCGAGTGAAGAAGGGTTGAAGTTGATTCTGACCCGATTCAATGTCTCGGAAACATTTCCTCAGGGGCCTGAAAGCATGCTGGTATTTTAACCCTTCTTCAGTCCCCTTGATCGATTCTGGCTTCTGGAATTTCTGAGTGAATTATGCTGTATATCTTCGAGTAGATTGGATTTGGATATCTCTGGTGTGATCGACTGCTGTGCGGTGTCTGGATCTCGCGGGATTCGAAATTTGGAGAAGCGCGTGGGACGGGACGCGGTGCGGTAAGCAGGGCAGGTGGATAGGGACTCCTCGACCCTTGCACTGCCTTTTCTGCCACGTATCGGTCCTGCGCCGGTTGTGGGATGCGCTAGGATTGCACGGGCCCACGGGCCAGTCACTCGGAAGTGTGGCCATAAAAGGCACTACTGCCGATGCGTGGTACTGTGCTCTCCATTCACCCCTTTCCTCGCTGCTTCTCCGCCTCGTCTCTCCCAGCGCCACGCCCCTCAACCCACTCCTCTCGAGCTCCGCATCAATGGCGAAGGACAGGACTGCGGCTCTGGAGCGTGCAAAGAAGGCGACGGCTAAGGGGAAGAAGGCGGCTAAGGGGTCGACCTCGCGGTCCGCTCTGCTGCCTGGTTGGATCTAGGGGGATTGTATCCCCTCTTCCGTCACGGAGGAGGATCTTGTGAATCTCGCTGCCGATACCTGATTGCGGAGGGGTCTTGGAGGCTGCCAGAGGGGGAGACCGAGCCCGATCTGCGTGAGGTTGAGCGCGTTCTCCTCACGACACACGTCGATCGAGGTTTCTCTCTGCCTCCTCGCCCGTTCTTCCGAGGTTTTTTGAACTTCTTCGGTGCTCAGATCCACCATTTTCCTCCCAACACCATCTCTCATCTTGATGCATTTGTTTTGATGTGCGAAAACTTCCTGGGGTGCCACCCGCACTGGGGATTGTTTAAGCACATCTTCACTTGCCGATCTCAGTCGGTGAAGAAAGATAATCCGACTGACGAGAGGACGCATGTGATCCAAATGTGTGGGGGTCTAGGAATCTAGATGAGAGGTAGGAACACTTTCCCTCCCATGACCTTTCCTGAGTTGGTTAGGGGGTGGCAGTCGACTTGGTTTTACTGCAAAGATATCCCGACTCCTGGTCAATCGACCGGCCTTCCTCCTTTCTCTCTGGAAAGACTCCGCAACCCTTGTTCATTGACTATTTCTCCCAAGGAGAAGGGCGAGGTAGCAATTCTGGTCGATGCGGTCATTGCGTTGGTTCAGGGCGGAGTGACAAGCATGGATCTGTTGGAGGTGTTCCTCAGTCGTCGCATCCAGCCCTTGCAAGCTCACGACCACCCCATGTGGATGTACTCGGGCCCAGAAGACACCGCTCGGACCCACCTGTAGGAGGTCGGTGAGGAGATGGTGGCTCAGTGGCTGCGAAGCATCACTGGCAACAAGGACAACCCACGTGGAGCCAAGAGGATCTTGCCATTCGACGCTGATAATGCTCCAGGAGAGGTCAGGCGTAATTTGTCGAGTGTTTATGTCTTGTAATCTTCAATACGGAGTTATTCTTGAATCCGACTGATATTTGTGACTTGTCTTGCAGGTTTTCACGAAGATGTACTCGCCTGTACCGAACGGAGAGCAACACCTTGGAGGAGCAGAGAGCGAGGGTGGAAGCGCCGACATTGAGTATGCTGACGACAACTAAGACGATAGCGACGACTCCGACAACAGCAATGAGGTCGAGTCACCGCCATGCTCTGAGCGGCACTCCAAGCAGTCACAAGACCCTGCGGGCGGCCATGGCAAGGCAGCGGCGTCAAGTGCAAGGATTCCGAAGCGCACTCGGACGTCAACTCCAAAGCCGACGGAGAAAACCGCAAAACAAGCCAAAGTTTCTCCACCCAAGCCTCGGAAGGCCCTGCCCAGGATCAAGGTGGTCATGCCTGTTGCTTCTGCGTAAGTGTTTATTTTCCTTGTTCTTCATTGTTGTTGTGGACTACTTTATTTGTTTTACCGACTGGGATTTTGAACCTCCAGGGCTGCTACTTCTGCGATGTCTCCCATGGAGATTGACGAGGAGCAGGATGACACGGATACCGCGGACGTGGCCACCTCTTGAGCAGATATGATACTGCAGACATGTTCACGCCTTGTCAACTGCTTTGGTGGTTGACTGGAATCTTACTGTCGAGTGATTTCAGTGCCAACAGATGTTATCCAACTTCCGGACGATGATGAGGATGAACCTCCAAGGAGTGGAGGAAGAAGGGGTAGGGCCTTGAGCAAGAGAGTGTCTTCTAGCCGGGCATCTTGCCAGCCGTCCGAGCCCGTCATTCAAGAACGTGGTGACATGTCTCGAGCTGTTGTTTCTTTTTATGTCCCTCTGTCGACTGACCAACCTCCAGTGTCGAATCAAACTTCGGGTCCGAATGGGAAGCCCCAAACTCTGATCCCTCCAGCTGCGTCATTGATTCCATCATCATCTCAGTTCACTCTGCATCACGTCCCAGAAGACTAAACAGGAGCCGCCAAGGAAGCAATGATCCAAGCTGGCGTGATGATGGACTGACTGAAGGTGGTGTATGAGACCAGCAAGGCCGCTTACGATGCCAGTTATGCCCTCCAGACTAATGTCCGAGTAAGTACGATTGTAAGTTGATTTCCGATTGGTTTTTCTTCAGCCTGAACCTTGCTCTACTAGGACATGCTAACTGAAAATTGCTGCTTTATTATTCATAAGATATCCGTGGATGAGCGTTTTGGAACCTTTAATGTGCATCTATCATGGGTCTGTGTCTTGCATCTATACACCCACTAGGTGCTTTCTTTTGCTTTGTAGGTCTTCCGCTTGAGTCAGTCAGGTCATGTCGAGTGGGTATTTGTTCTAGTGGGGGCACGCTGAGTGCACCCACTGGGTGTAGTCCCTGAGACCGTCGTCGAATGTTTGATTCCGCGGGGGTCTTTGAGAATATGTTTGTTTGTAGGTCTTCACTCGGGTCGGTCGGACCGTGCCGAGTGGGTAACTGATCCAGTGGGGCCACGCTGAGTGCACCCACTGGGTGTAGTCCCGAGACCGCTGTCGACTGCGGGCAGTCGGCAGGGGTCTGAGAACAAGGGATTTTTTCTCCACTCGGGCCGGGCAGGCCGTACCAAGTGGGAAATTGAACCAGTGGGGCACGCTAAGTGCACCCACTGGGTGTGGTCCCCGAGACCGCCGTCGAATGTTTGATTCAGCGGTGGTCTTAGAACTCCTTTAACAATAGCAATCTGAACTTGCTCTTCTTTACTCAGAAGTAAAGGGTCTTTGCCTTTCTCGACTGAATTGTCTTTTGGTTGATCGCAGAAATCTTGTGAACTTGGGACTTAGTATGCTGCTCTGGAGAAGGAAAAGATCCAACTCAAGCTTGACCTAGAGCTTGCCAGGAAAAATCTGAATGATGCTCAGGCTGAAGTAGCAACCATGGGAGGTAACAGCTTGCTGACTGTATGCTTTGATATTCCTTCTTTTCCATCCTTTGAAACGAGTGACTCCACTCGAACAAATGTGCGTAGTGAAAACCGTCAACTCCAAGCACGGCTGAAGAATGTTATTTCTTTAGACACCATGAAGCAGGCATTGGAGAAGGACACTGATCTTGCGGGGGGCGCAGAAGGTGGCGCGTGAGAAGACTGAATTTGCTAAGAGGAAGCTAGCTTCGGTCAGCAAACTCGAAGAGGAAAATGCCAATCTGAAGACTTCTGTCGGTGAGGCGAAGAAAGAAGCTGCCCAACTAAGAGAAGAGAAGGTGGCCTTGGATGACAAGGTGGATGAGCTCACTCGGAAGAGGGACGAGCTGGAGGTTCACTTGGGAGGTCTTGCCAAGAAGTTGTACGTCATGCTTGAAGGTACCTTTCTTCTTCCGAGTGAATCCAGAAAAAAAATTATAACTCTTATGTCGACTCATTTTTCACCCTCGTGCAGAGTTCTGTCAGAATTTTGAGCAAGAGACCGAGCGAATTGAACCAGGCTTGGACCCCACAAAGTGACTCGTCAAAGATGAAGCCGTGATGAATGTTATGTGACTTGAAGCTCGTCTTGACAGTGTCTTGGGGTACATCGCTACACTTAAGGTTGCCTTGTCCAAGATATACCAAGAGTTGTGGCCGGAGGACAGGCTTCAGAATGACCTCAAGTCGTCGATGGCTCGGCTCAATGAAATTCTTAGTCGAGTGCAGGCGTGGAAGAAATTAGCTGCTCGGTGTGGAGTCGATGTGGCTCTTTCACTCGTCAAAGTCCACTGTAAGGATGCAATGGAAGAAAAGCTGAAGGCTCTCCAAGTGGCGAACACGAAGAAACTCCAGTTCCAATCTTTCATGGTGACCTTCATAGAAGCAGCCACTCGCATAGCCGACGGCGTCGACTTCGACACCTTCGTCGAGCCAGCGAGTCTGCCTCCCGCCGAGTGAAAAAATGTTAATGATCCGTATTTATTTGCCTCGGATTGCCGAGTGATCGTGTAACCATTAAACTTTTTAGGCCTGACGCCTGAGTACTTTTGCGTGCGGTTCTGAAACTTGCCGGATTTATCCGAACTTGATGATTTTATCTGAATATTGCTTTCTCGCTTCCAGAATGTTTTGTGTGCTTGGCTTTTTTTGACTTAGGCGAAGCTGGTTCGCGGCTAAGCCCTCCGAGTGAGAGGATCGCTCTCCACTCGGAGTGATTTTACAACTTAGGCGAAGCTGGTTCACGGCTAAGCCCCCAAGTGGGAGGATTGCTCTCCACTCGAAGTAGTTTTGGAACTTAGGCGGATATGGGATCACGGCTAAGCCTTCGAGTGGGAGGATTGCTCTCCACTCAGAGTAGTTTTGGAACTTAGGCGGATACGGGATCGCCGCTAAGCCTCCGAGTGGGAGGATTGCTCTCCAGTCGGAGTAGTTTTGTAACTTAGGCGAATACGGGATCGCGGCTAAGCCCCCGAGTGGGAGGATTGCTCTCCACTCGGAGTATTTTTTAACTTAGGCGAGTACCGGGTCGCGGCTAAGACCTCGAGTGGGAGGATTGCTCTCCACTCGGAGTAGTTTTCAAACTTAGGCGAAATAGGTTCGCGGCTAAGCCCCCGAGTGGGAGGATCGCTCTCCACTCGGAGTAGTTTTGAAACTTAGGCGGAACAAGTTCGCGGCTAAGCTCCCGAGTGGGAGGATCGCTCCTCACTCGGAGTAGTTTTTAACTTAGGTGAGTGCGGGATCGCGGCTAAGCCCCCGAGTGGGAGGATTGCTCTCCACTCGGAGTAGTTTTTAACTTAGGCGAGTACGGGCTCGCGGCTAAGCCACCGAGTGGGAGGATTGCTCTCCACTCGGAGTAGTTTTTAACTTAGGCGAGTGCGGGGTCGCGGCTAATCCCCCGAGTGGGAGGATTGCTCTCCACTCGGAGTAGTACGTTTTGTAACTTAGGCGAAATAGGTTCGCGGCTAAGCCTCCGAGTGGGAGGGTTGCTCTCCACTCAGAGTAGTTTTGAAACTTAGGCGAAACAGGTTCGCGGCTAAGCCCCGAGTGGGAGGATTGCTCTCCACTCGGAGTAGTTTTGTAACTTAGGCGAAACAGGTTCGCGACTAAGCCACCCACTTGGGGATTTGAACACATGTTTATCCGAGAAAAATCATTAAGAGACTACGGGAATCATGTTTGATAAATAATCTAAAAGTATTCTTATTACACCCTGATGATCCGAGTGTTAGATATAAAATCGGCGGAGAAGATCCGCGTTCCAAGCACGTGGCTCGTCAATCTTCTTTGTGAAGTTGTAGAGGTGATAAGCTCCGTTGTTCAGCACCTTGGTGACGAGGAAGGGGCCTTCCCACGCGAGGGCAAGATTGTGAGGCCGTTGCTGATCCACTTGGAGCACCAGGTCTGCTTCTTGAAATGCTCGACCTTTGATGTTCCTAGCGTGGAACCGACAAAGGTCTTGCTGATAAACAGTCGATCGAATCAAAGCAATTTCTCGCTCTTCTTCCAGAAGGTCTACTGCAGCCTGACGCGCTTGCTCTGCTTCAGCCTCCGAATAAAGTTCCACTCGAGGCGCATTGTGGTACAGATCACTCGGTAACACTGAAGAAGGGGGCTCGGTTGGTGGATCGGTGTAACACCCCGGATGTAACTTGCCATATTTGTAACTCTGACTCTTGCCATTTCCGGCTATGTGTTATGATTTTCCCTCTATGGTCGGGTTTCGTCTTTCGTTTTGCATTTTGTCATGTCATGCATTTTCATATCATGTCATCATGTGCATTGCATTCGCATACGTGTTCGTCTCATGCATCCGAGCATTTTCCCCGTTGTCCGTTTTGCAATCCGGCACTCCTATCTCCTCCGGCGCATCCCTCTTGTTTCCTTTCGTGTGCGGGTGTCAAACTTTCTCGGAATGGACCAAGGCTTGTCAAGTGGCCTTAATATACCACCCGGAGACCACCGGTCAAGTTTCGTTCCATTTGGAGGTCGTTTGGTACTCCAACGGTTAACCGGGCATCCGCAAAGTCCATTTGAGTGTCCAGCAAAAACCCCCTCAAAAACCAGCCCAAAACCCACCAAACTCTCTTCCATGCTCTAGGTCGTTCGATCACGATCGTGTGGGCGAAAACCGCACCTCATTTGGAGTCTCCTAGCTCCCTCTACCTATAAATATGTGGGCATCCCGAAATACATTCGCAGTCTCCGGAAACCCTAAAATCCCTCCGCGCCGCGCCGGTTACGTCCGCTCCGGCCGGACGAAATCGCCGCCGCCCCCGCGGCCAATCCCGTGCCGCCACGTCACTCCGCCGCCGCCCGTACCGCCGCCGCCCGGGGCGCCCGCAGCCGGCCCCCGCGGGCCCGCGCCTCCGCCCGCCTCCGCGCCCAGCGCGCCGCCTGCCCGCGTCGCTGCCCGCCGGCCGGCCCGCCGCGGCTCGCCGCCGCCCGTGGCCTCCGGCGCCCTCCTCCCTCCGCCGGCGACCGCCGCCCTCCGGCGCCCTCCTCTCCTCCGCCGGCGCTGCCACCTCGCCTCCTCTCCTTCCTCTCCGCCGGCGAGCAGCGCCACCGGAGCTCCGGCCGGCCCGAGCACCACGATCCCGATCCAGATCTCGGTAGCCCCGTTGACTTTCTCGTGCCCATATATTTTTTAAGTCACTGAATATCTACAGCATGTGCACTTATTCATGATGCCATAACTCCTTGCATGTAGCTCCGATTCGCGCGTGTAATATGTCAAATTGTTCGTCTCGTGATGCTTTTCATTTTGTTCAATTGCACCATGTTCAGTAGAGGTCATATTGATCCCCAAATATCTGTTGGAAGAGGGCTAGTTGCTGTTATTCTCTGGTTCTTATCAGAACTTGGAGATTTGTCATTTTTGTCTCATTTAATCTGTGCATATTATGGGCATGAGCTCTACATGTGTTTTGAATTATGCCATGCCATATTTCCAAGGGTGTATGCCATGTATTTTTTTGATCTATGTGGTGACTAGCACAAGCATGCAAAGTAGGCCCCATAATATTTCTGATTTCAGGGACTTAGTGATTTCTCTAAGTCCTTGTCTGCTCTTAATTTGTTGCCATGTAAACTTGATGCTACAGAGAGATCCATGCATATTTTGGAGATGTTCAGTAAGGATGTTTTGTAGCTATAGTTGTGATTGATCCATTCCTGCAATTGTTTGCAATTATGGATTGCCATAGCATCACTCAAGCTTGCTCTACTTTTGCTATAAAATATTTCTGGCAGATTCTTAACATGATATGCAATTTTGCCAAGCTTATTGTAGTTGACCCATACATGCTATGCTTGTGTTCTTGCTATGGATGGCTTCATAAACATGCCATCTTGCTGTAGGTGTGCTTGGTTTGTCATGCATTGCTTTGTAGTGAGTGCATCAAGCTCACAAAGAGACCTACATATTATTATTTCTGCCATGCTCTGTTTTCTGCTAAATCTGAAACCTGGTAACGAAACTTGCTATGTTTACATGCTTGCCATCATATCTTCTGGTCCTTTTTGGCTTATGGTCAGTAAGGGACTTTTGTCGTGTGCTTTTAGTAGAACAGTTCCATGCCTTGTTTTGCTACGTTAAGTTCCTGTATCATGTTGATTTCGTGCTCTGAACATTGCTACCTAATGCTGTTTTCTGCCATGTCCAGTTTTTCACCAAGTCTGTGATCCTGTTATCTTTTGCACTTTCGCCATGCTTGTTTGAGCTTGTTATGTTATGAACTAGCCATAGCTCAGTGTTCATCTTTTGTCAAGCATCTCCTGTAGTTTACTTCCATGTGCTTTGTTGCTATGTTGGAGTGATGTAGCTTTGTTGCTTGTTGCATTTTAAGTGCTATCATGCTGTTAATCGCAGTTTCGCGTCATTCTTGTTTTGCTTGCCATTTGCAAACCGTGCATCCGATTCCGGTGATCTTTATATCGATTTCGACCGAAATCATCTCATCTTTCCAGTGGCATGCTTGGTTTGCCAAGTTACTTCCATGTTCATCATTTTTCCTTCCGGAGCACGCATATGCATCGCATATCATATCTCGCATATCATACATGTTTTGCATCATGTTGCTTGTGCATTTCTCGTGGTTGATTGTGGTTCCGTTTGTTTGTGTTCTTGTCTTGGGTAGAGCCGGGAGACGAGTTCGTGAACGAGGAGCCTGTCGAGTACGCTTGCGAGGATCAAGCTTTCGACAACTCTGAGAACCTTGCAGGCAAGATGACCACCCCTCGAAATCACTTCTATCTTTGCTTTGCTAGTTGTCCGCTCTATTGCCATGCTACGCTACCTATCACTTGCTATATCATGTCTCCCATTTTGCCATGTCAGCCTCTAACCATCCTTTCCTAGCAAACCGTTGATTGGCTAAGTTACCGCTTTTGCTCAGCCCCTCTTATAGCGTTGCTAGTTGCAGGTGAAGTTGAAGTTTGTTCCATGTCGGAACATGGATATGTTGGGATATCACAATATCTCTTATTTAAATTAATGCATCTATATATTTGGTAAAGGGTGGAAGGCTCGGCCTTATGCCTGGTGTTTTGTTCCACTCTTGCCGCCCTAGTTACTGATATACCGGGATTATGTTCCTTGATTTTGCGTTCCTTACGCGGTCGGGTGATTTATGGGACCCCCTTGACAGTTCGCCTTGAATAAAACTCCTCCAGCAAGGCCCAACCTTGGTTTCACCATTTGCCACCTAAGCCTTTCCCTCGGGTTTTCGCGAGCCCGAGGGTCATCTTATTTTAACACCCCCCCCCCCCCCGGGCCAGTGCTCCTTCGAGTGTTGGTCCGAACTGAGCAGACTGCGGGGCCCCCTCTTGGAAACTCGAGGTCTGGTTTTACTCGTAGGATGTCTCATCCGGTGTGCCCTGAGAACGAGATATGTGCAGCTCCTATCGGGATTTGTCGGCACATTCGGGTGGCTTTGCTGGTCTTGTTTTACCATTGTCGAGATGTCTTGTAAACCGGGATTCCGAGACTGATCGGGTCTTTCCGGGAGAAGGTTTATCCTTCGTTGACCGTGAGAGCTTATGATGGGCTAAGTTGGGACACCCCTGCAGGGTATTATCTTTCGAAAGCCGTGCCCGCGGTTATGAGGCAGATGGGAATTTGTTAATGTCCGGTTGTAGATAACTTGGCACTTGACCCAATTAAAATACATCAACTGCGTGTGTAGCCGTGATGGTCTCTTCTCGGCGGAGTCCGGGAAGTGAACACGGTCTGAGTTATGTATGACGTAAGTAGGTGTTCAGGATCACTTCTTGGTCATTGCTAGATGACGTCCGTTCCGTTGCTTCTCTTCTCGCTCTCATTTGCGCAAGTTAGCCACCATATATGCTTTTGTCGTTGCAGCTCCACCTCATTACACCATCCTTTCCTATAAGCTTAAATAGTCTTGATCCCGCGGGTGTGAGATTGCTGAGTCCCCGTGACTCACAGATTCTACCAAAACAGTTGCAAGTGCCGACGATGCCAGTGCAGATGATGGTGTCGATCTCAAGTGGGAGTTCGACGAGGAACGTGGTCGTTACTATGTGTCTTTTCCTGATGATCAGTAGTGGAGCCCAGTTGGGACGATCGGGGATCTAGCATTTGGGGTTGTCTTATTTTCATCTGGATTTTGACCGTAGTCGGTCGATATGATTGTATTTTGGATGATGTATGATATTTATTTATGTATTGTGTGAAGTGGCGATTGTAAGCCAACTCTTTATCCCATTCTTGTTCATTACATGGGATTGTGTGAAGATGACCCTTCTTGCGACAAAACCACTATGCGGTTATGCCTCTAAGTCGTGCCTCGACACGTGGGAGATATAGCCGCATCGTGGGCGTTACAATCGGTTGGGAGTTGTCCTCAATCCCCATAGGATAGACGGTAGCTCAGTCACCCAAGCCCCGGCTGCGTGCTCAAGGTCGCCCATGAATCGAGGTTCCAACCCTTGGAGGATCAGGCCATTTGCTCTCTCGACTTGCCCATTGGACTACGGGTGGGCAACGGATGCGTAATCCACCTGAGTGCCTTGAGAAGCGCAGAACTCCCTAAATTCTTCCGAGTCAAAATTTGAGCCATTGTCGGTGATGATGCTGTGTGGAACTCCACAACGGAATGCCAACTCTTTTATAAAAGTGATGGCTGTGGTTGAGTCTAAGTTCTTGATAGGGTTTGCCTCAATCCATTTGGTGAACTTGTCGACTGCTACAAGCAGATGAGTGAAGCCACTCCTACCAGTCCTGAGAGGTCCAACCATATCCAAACCCCACGCGGCGAACAACCAGACGAGTGGAATGGTTTTCAAGGCAAATGCGGGCTTGTGGGACTTGTTTGCGTAGAATTGACAACCCTCACACTTCTCAACGATTTCCTTTGCTACTTCATTGGCTCGTGGCCAATAGAATCATGCTCGGTATGCTTTGGCCATGATAGTCCGAGAGGACGCATGCTGACCATTGATAACCCACAAGAATAGGGGATCGCAACAGTTTTCGAGGGTAGAGTATTCAACCCAAATTTATAGATTCGACACAGGGGGAGCCAAAGAATATTTGAAGGTATTAGCAGCTGAGTTGTCAATTCAACCACACCTGGAGATTAACTATCTGTAGCAAAGTGATCAGTAACAAAGTAGTATGATAGTTTTGATAATAGTAGCAACAACAACGGTAACGATAACAGTGATAGCAGTAATTTTGTAGCAAGTGTAACAGTGATGATAGAAGTAGTAACTTAGGAAAAACAATATAAGATAAATTTGTAGGCATTGGATCGGTGACTTGTTGGATGATATTCATCATGAGACAGTTATAACCTACGGCGATACGGCACTAGCTCCAGTTCGTCAATATAATGTAGGCATGTATTCCGTAAATAGTCATACGTGCTTATGGAAAGAACTTGCATGGCATCTTTTGTCCTACCCTCCCGTGGTAGTGGGGTCCATATTGGAAACTAAGGGACATTAAGGCCTCCTTTTAATAGAGAACCGGAACAAAGCATTAACACATACTGAATACATGAACTCCTCAAACTGTGGTCATCACTGGGAGTGGTCCCGACTATTGTCACTCCAGGGTTGCCGGATCATAACACGTAGTAGGTGACTATAACTTGCAAGATCGGATCTAGAACATGGATATAATGATGATAACATAAACGGTTCAGATCTGAGTTCATGGCACCCGGCCCAAAGTGACAAGCACTAAGCATGGCAAAGTCATAGCAACATCAATCTTAGAACATAGTGGATACTAGGGATCAAGCCCTAACAAAACTAACTCGATTACATGATGAATCTAATCCAACTCCTCACCGACAAGCGAGCCTACGAAGGAATTACTCACTCCCGGTGGGGAGCATCATGGAATTGGCGATGGAGAAGGGTTGGTGATGACGAAGAACGAAGATCCCCATCTCCAGAGCCCCAAACGGACTCCAGATCTGGCCTCCCGATGAAGAACGGGAGGTGACGGTGGCTCCGTCCCGTGGATCGTGATAATTCTTTCTCCCTAATTTTTTCTGGAAAAATAGGATTTTATAGCGTCGGTTTCAGGGTCTGCGGGGCCACCAGGTGGGGACAACCCACCTGGGCGCGCCAGGAGGGGGGTGCCCTGGTGGTTGTGCCCACCCAGGTGCCCCCCTCCGATGGATCTTGGCTCCAGAAATTCTTATTTATTGTATAAAAAATCCTCGCAAAGTTTCGTTCCATTCCGAGAACTTTTATTTCTGCACAAAAACAACACCATGGTAGTTCTGCTGAAAACAGCGTCAGTCCGGTGTTAGTTTCATTCAAATCATTCAAATTAGAGTCCAAAACAAGAGGAAAAGCATTAGGGAAATTAGATACGTTGGAGACGTATCAAGCACAGGTCCCCGAGTGAATTTCATCCAATATCAATCGACCCTCTTCTGGAGAGATACATCGCTGAGCCACGCCAGCCACACTTTTCTCTGTAGAGCTGTCCTCTTATTATTGTGAAGGCCTTGGACCTGCGGACGATCTGACGTGCTTCAACTTCATCCTCTAAAAGCCCCTGCCTGAGCAGATATGCAATATATGGCATTGTCCAGTCGGGGGTGATTACCAGAATTTCCATAACTAAGTTGATAACTGTTGGCACTTCGACTTCAGTCGGATTAGTAGAACTTATTGGTTGCGGTGGTTCTTCAGAAAAGGGATCTTCTTGTACTGACGGGGTATGGAGATGCTCCAGAAACACATTATTGGGGATAGGCTTCCGAGTGGAACCTATTTTTGCCAGGTCATCAGCTGCTTGATTCTTGATTCAGGGTATGTGGTGGAGCTCCAATCCTTCAAACTTCTTTTCCAACTTCCTCACTGCATTGCAATATCCGGTCATGGCAGGGTTCCTGACATCCCACTCCTTCATCACTTAATTAACTACTAGATCTGAGTTGCCATAGACAATCAGGCGATAGACGCCGAGTGAGATGGCCATACACAACCCGTAGAGGAGTGCTTCGTACTCAGCTTCATTATTGGAGGAATCAAAGTGAATCTGGAGGACATAACTGAGTTTATCGCCTCTTGGGGACACCAGGACCACTCCGGCACCAGAACCGTTTAACATCTTAGATCCATCAAAGAACATGGACCAGTGTTTCGAGTGAACTTGAGTCGGCTACTTTTGCTCAATCCACTCGGCCAAGAAATCTGCGATTGCTTCAGACTTGATCGCCTTCTTTGCTTCAAACTTGATATCTAGAGGAAGAAGTTCAATTGCCCACTTAGCCACTCGACCGGTTGCATCTCGATTGTTCAAGATTTCAGACAATGGAGCGTCGCTAACGACTGAAACCGAGTGGTCTTGGAGGTAATGTGCAACTTTATTCGTTGTCAAATAAATTCCATAGACAAGCTTCTGGTAATGTGGATACCTTTGCTTGGATGGAGTCAAGACTTCATAAATGTAATACACTGGGTGATGAACTTTATAGGCCTCGCCTTCTTCTTCTAGCTCCACTATGAGCACTGTGCTAACAACTTGACCGGTGGCTGCAATATATAACAGTAGAGGCTCTTTGCTGACCGGAGCAGCAAGCACCGACTGGGTGGAAAGTAGGGCTTTGAGCTCTACAAACGATGCTTCAGCTTCAGGAGTCCACTCGAATGTATCGGACTTTCTCATCAGTCGGTAAAGAGGCAATGCCTTTTCACCGAGATGAGAAATGAATCGACTTAATGCAGCAACACAACCTGTATGCTTCTGAACGTCATGCACAAGCACAAGGCATTTCATTCGGAGAATTGCACCGATCTTTTCAGGATTTACATCTATCCCTTGTTCGGAAATGAGAAAACCGAGCAACTTTCCACCAGGAACTCCGAATGTGCACTTGGGCGGATTCAGCTTGATGTCATATCTTCTCAGATTGGCAAAGGTTTCAGCGAGGTCAGATAGCAGGTCGGATCTCTTGCGTGACTTGACCATGATATCATCCATATATGCCTCAACATTCCGACTGATCTAAGTGAGCAGGCACTTCTAGATCATGCGCATGAATGTGGCGCCAGCATTCTTGAGACTGAAAGGCATGGTGACATAGCAAAAACACCCAAACGAGGTGATGAAGGCCGTTTTTATTTCATCGGGCCCATACAGTCGGATCTGATGCTACCCGAAATATGCATCCAGAAAAGAAAAACGCTCACACCCCGCAGCCGAGTCGACTATCTAATCGATGCGGGGGAGAGGGAAATGATCTTTCGGGCAGGCCCGATTGATATGCTTGAAATCAATACACATACGAAGTGAATTATCCTTCTTAGGGACCGTGACGATGTTGGCGAGCCACTCGGAGTGGTATATCTCGCGGATGAACTCAGCTGCCAGGAGCCGAGCCACCTCCTCGTCAATCGCCTTCCTCTTTTCCATGGCGGACCAACGAAGATGCTCTTTGACAGGTTTTTCCTTTGAGTGGATGCGCAAATGGTGCTCAGCCAGCCCCCTGGGTACACCTGGCATGTTCGATGGTTTCCATGCAAAGATGTCCCAGTTCTCACGGAGGAACTGGATGAGCGCGGCTAGATGTGGGTCGGAGCAGCCGTGGGGTCTTCCGGGTGAATGTGGACTGGCTTTGTCTCACCAGCCGACTGAAATGCGGATTCTGAAGCGGGCTTGTTGGCTCACAACAAATCACTCGGATTAGCATTCTTCTTGTACTCCTCTAGTTCCACCACCGCCATTTGCTCATCAACAATCTTGGGACCCTTCTGGAGGCACTCCTCTGCTCTCTGCCTATTCCCAGTGACTGTAATCACACCTTTGGGCCAGGGCATCTTCAACCTAAGATACATGTAACATGGACGGGCCATGAAACGAGCATATGCGGGCCTGCCCAGAATAGCATGATAGGCACTATGGAAATCCACTACCTCAAACGTCAACTTCTCCTTGCGAAAATTCTTGGAATCAGCAAAAACCACATCAAGAGCAATCTGCCCGAGTGACTTTGCTTTCTTCCCCGGGATGACTCCATGGAACTGCATGTTGCTCTCACTGAGCTGGGACATCGGAATGCCCATCCCTTGGGGGGTCTTAGCATACAGAATGTTCAGACCACTACCACCATACATGAGTACTTTAGTCAATCGGGTGCCCCCAACGACTGGGTCGACCACGAAAGCTTGCTGCCCTGGGGTAGCAACGTGAGCTGGGTGATCGAACTGGTCGAATGTAATGGGAGTATTTGACCACTTCAGGTATGTCGTAGTTGCCGGAGCAACCATGTTGACCTCTCTGTTTATTACTTTCAGTCGACTTTTCCTCTCAACATCAGCAAAAATCACCAAGGTAGCATTGACCTTCGGGTAACCATCATCCTTTTCCTCATCTTCGCCCTTATCAGAGTCCTTCTCACTGGGATGACCCTCTCGGAACTGCTGAATCAGGAGTCTGCATTGTCGAGTGGTATGCTTGGGCAGAATCAAGTTACCCTCTTCATCCTTCTTTGTGTGAATGTGGCACGACAAATCCAGGACGTTCTGGCCGGACTAATCCTTCAACTTTTTTGGCACCCATGGCCCCTTGGGTTTTCCTTTAAACTTTCCTTGGGTATTCACTACTGCTGCTTCAGCCTGACCAGTGGCTTCGGCCTTGCGTTTATGCTTCCGAGTGGGGTTTCCACCCCGGGTGTCTTGGTCGACTATCTTTCCCTTGCCATTGCGGAGTCGGTCTTCCTGAGGGAGTCCTGGATTATGGGGTCCTCGGGTGTCCGGGCTATGTAACATGGGTCGGACTGATGGGCCATGAAGGTACAAGCTTGAAGGCTTTCTCCTATGTCCAGATGGGACTCTCCTTTGCGTGGATGGCAAGCCTGACGCCCGGATGTATAGTTTCCTTTTCTCTGTAAACCGACTTTGTATAACCCTAGGCCCCTCCGATGTCTATATAAACCGGAGGGTTTAGTCCATACGGGCAATCATATATCATATAGGCTAGACATCTAGGGTTTATCCATTACGATCTCGAGGTAGATCGACTCTTGTAACCCCCATACTCATCAAAGTCAATCAAACAGGAAGTAGGGTATTACCTCCATCAAGAGGGCCCGAACCTGGGTAAACATTGTGTCCCCTTTGTCTCCTGTTACCTTCGATCCTCAGACGCACAGTTCGGGACCCCCTACCCGAGATCGGCCGGTTTTGACACCGACATTGGTGCTTTCATTGAGAGTTCCACTGTGTCATCGACGGTGGGATCGATGGCTCGCCTTGTCATTAAAGACAACATTACCTCTGGAGGAGCCCTAGTTCCGGGACAGGTCCTCCAGCTCGGCGGTTTCACCATAGGCGCCCGTACGGCCGTTAAGCCAAAGGCGTCCCTTGAGATCGCTAAACATCGTCTTCGGATCGACTTTGAACACCTCGAAAAGATGGATCCGGCAGATGTCTCGTCCTTAAATGAGCTACTAGATCGCATCGCCGCCATGGGAGTTGCAACAGACTACGATCAGATTGGGCTTAAACCCGATCAGAGGGAAATCAGGTCCCCGGCGATCACCCATCTGGTAGCGGTCGTGGAGGAACAAGCCGAGAATACTTCTCCCCCTAAGTTAAGAACGAGCTATGTTCGGGTTTCCGAGTCCCGCGGGCTGGATACCCGTCTTCGGGAAGAGACATCATGTCCTCCAAACACAGAACCAAGCGTTGAGCCCAAAGGCCACCGGGACACTCCGGATCTTGGGTCGGTGACCTGGCAAATTCTTCAAACTCCGGATACAATAGTGGATCAGGGTTCAGATTTTCACCCGCCCACCCACCACAAGCAATATTCCCCAAGTAATTCAGGTCCTCCAGACGTATGCGACCTAATGTATATACGGCGGCAACCTGAGGAAACGGTCCATCACTTTGGGCCCAGATTCCTCCTTGTTAAAAACAAGATCAAAGATTGTTGCGATGACGACGCAGTTTCAGTATTCTGTCGCAAGTGTACGGACGAGGGAATCCTTAACGCCCTCAACCGCCGCCGCATACTGCACTTTGCAGATCTGGCACACATCATATAGAAGTACTGTGCAATGGAAAGCGCCTGGAAGGCCCAGACAGCTCGGTGGGACCCGCCTGCCTTCAAGCAGTCCACCGGATGAACAAAAAGGTTTCATCCTTACGGGGCACCTGATCATCATCTCATGGACAAAAAAATCAAGCCCTGCACGGGACATAGAACTATCCTTGACGACCTGCTCTACAAACCCTGTCAGATACATACGACGCCGAATACCGAATCAACACATAGCCTTCGGGCATGTTGGGTACTCCGGCAGGTGGCTAAAAGCGGCGAGGCCATCCTCACCAGCATTACCCCAAAGAGGCACTCTGTGGAGGTCTCCGATCTCAATGTTTTTACGATCTTCGAGGCCTTTTCTTCCAACAACCGGCGCAAAAGGGCATTACGCGACCTTGCCGAAGTTAATCAGGTAGCCGCGATAAATCCTTGGAACGACATAGCGATAACTTTCACTGTCGATGACAAGCCAAGGGCCAGATCAGACTGAGCACCAGCCGCCTTGGTCTTAAACCCAATAGTGGATGGCTTTCGGCTCACCAAAGTGCTCATGGATGGCGGCAGCAGATTGAACCTCATCTACGAAGATACGCTCCAAAAAATGCAGATGGATAAAAGCAGCATTGAGCAAAGAGGCACCACTTTCCGAGGCATCATCCCCAGCCGAGAAGCACGATGCTCGGGAAAAATCAAACTTGATGTAGTATTCGGCATGCCGGAGAACAACAGGTCTGAAGAGCTACTCTTCCACGTGGCACCTTTCAACAGCGGATATCACGCCCTGTTGGGACGAGACATTTTCACACGCTTCCAAGCAATACCCCATTATGGGTACATGAAGCTCAAAATGCCAGGGCCCAACGGAATCATCACCATCACAAGTGATCCGGATATAGCACTCCGTGCCGAAAACAAAACTGCATCCCTGGCCCTCAAGGCACTATCTGAGGCCCTCGCGGCCGAGGAGTTATCCACTTTGCGGACAACGGTGGACAAGGACAATGTAATCCTCGATAAGAGATCCAAGTCCACCTCTTTCAAACCAGCAGACGAAATAGTTAAATTTCAAGTACACCCGACGGATCCTAACAAGACAGCCTCCATTGGAGCACAGCTGGATCCAGCAGTCGACGTCGCTTTGCAAGCATTCTTGCACGAAAACCGGGACATCTTTGCTTGGCATCCTTCGGACATGCCAGGAATCCCGCGCAGACTGGCCAAACACAGCCTCAACATAATAAAGGGGTTCAAGCCAGTCAAGCAAATGCTGCGACGATTCTCCAAACCCAAACGACAAGCCATGGGGAAGGAGCTTGCCAAGCTACTTGAAGCCGAGTTCATTAGAGAAATCAAACACCCGGATTGGCTGGCAAACCTGGTCATGGTACCAAAGAAGGACAAATCCTGGCGCCTTTGTGTCGATTTCAAGGACCTCAATAAGGCTTGCCCTAAGGACCCCTTCCCACAACCTTGCATCGACCAAATCATTGACGCAACCATAGGACACGACTCATTGTGTTTCCTCGACGCATACTCCGGATATCATCAAATCAAGATGAAGGAGTCCGACCAAGCTACGACAGCATTCATTACCCCCTATGGGCCTTTCTGCTTCAGCACTATGCCTTTTGGGCTAAAAAACGCCGGTGCCACTTACCAACGCATGATTCAAACATGCCTAGAAAAGAAAATTGGCAAGATGGTGGAGGCCTACGTAGATGACATCGTCATCAAGACTAAGCACGTCGAATCATTCGTGGATGATCTACGACTCACATTTGACAACTTCCGAACATACGATATCCGACTCAATCCGGAAAAATGTGTCTTTGGCGTTCCAGCCGGAAAACTGCTTGGGTTCATCATGTCCAATAGAGGAATTGAAGCAAACCCAGCAAAAATCCGAGCCTTTTCACAATTGTCAATGCCAACAGACTTAAAACAGGTCCAAAAACTAGCGGGGTGTGTGGCAGCATTGAGCCGCTTTATATCCAGACTAGGAGAAAGGCATTGTGCTTTATCGACTGCTCCGACGTACTGACCACTTCGAGTGAATAGATGCGGCAACAGACGGGTTGGAAGAAATAAAAACCTTGTTAGCAAGCAACCCAATCCTTGCCGCACCGAATGTCGGCAAGCCTATGTTGCTCTACATATCTGCAACTCACCAGGTGGTGAGCGCTGTGCTCGTCGTCGAATGAGAAGAAGAGGGACACAAATTCCCACTCCAAAAACTAGTATACTATGTATCGGCGGTCCTTACACCATGCAAATCCCGATACCCGCACTATCAAAAGATAGCCTATGCGGTCTTCATGGCATCTCGGAAGCTGCGGCACTACTTTCAAGAGTGATCGATTACGGTGGCTTCCGAAGTTCCACTCAACGACATTATAAAATATCGAGACGCCACCGGCCGCATTGCCAAATGGGCCATCGAACTCTTACCATTTTAAATAACATACAAGCCACGCCGAGCTATTAAATCTCAGGTGTTGGCTGACTTTGTCGCCGAATGGACAGAAGCCCAGCTCCCTAAAGAGTACATCACATACTCCAACTGGGTGATGTACTTTGACGGCTCTAAAATGTTAGCCGGATTAGTGGCCGGTGTCATCCTCACATCCCTACAGGGGACACGGTCCGTTAGTATTACAGATTATGTATACGGACTCCAACATTGCGGCCGAATATGAGGCACTATTGCATGGTCTCCGAATGGCTGTTTCCATGGGCATACAACGCCTTGAGGTGCGTGGGGATTCGAACCTCGCGATATCTCAAATAAATGGAGAATTCGATGCAAAATATCCAAAGATGGCGGCCTACCGCAACACCGTACTCAAAATATCAGCCCGGTTTGAGGGGCTTGAGTTTCACCATGTGGCTCGAGACAGTAATCAGGCAGCGGACATCCTTGCTCGAATGGGTGCTAAACGCGACCCCGTCCCGCCTAACACCTTTGTGGAAAGGCTTTTCAAACCATCCGTGGTGTGGCAGGACGAAAGCGGAAATACCAGTCCGGCGCCGATTACACCCCCGGAGGTCGAACACGATACCGATATCATCGGAGGCTCGGGCACTGAACCAGCGCCTTCCGCCCATGTAATCATGGCGGTTATTGCTCCATGGACCGAACCCTTCTTAGCCTACCTTAATAGGCAGGAGCTCCCTGATGACCAGAACGAGGCCCGTCGCATAGTTCGACGCTCCAAAGCCTACAAAGTTCACGAAGGAGAGCTCTACAAGAAAAGCACTACTGGAGTCCTTCAAAGATGTATCTCCGAAGAAGAGGGGCGGCAGCTCTTGGTCGAAATACACGCTGGCCTCGGCGGCCATCACGCCGCAGCTTGGGCCCTTGTAAGCAAAGCCTTCCGTATAGGCTTCTTCTGGCCTACGGCCCGAGCAGATGCACAGGCCCTCGTACAGCACTGTGTCGGATGCCAGCTCTTTGCCAATCAAAGCCATATGCCGCCCACTGCCCTAAGAACTATCCCCATTACCTGGTCTTTTGCGGTCTGGGGCTAGATATGGTCGGACCTCTTAAAGGGGGAAGACATAAGAAGAACTACCTACTGGTCATGGTGGATAAATTCACTAAATGGATAGAAGCCAGACCAGTAAAAACAGTTGAAGCCGGACCAGTGATAGATTTCATATCCGGCGCCGTACACCGTTATGGTGTCCCGCACAACATTATCACTGACAACGGTTCTAATTTTACAGTCGATGAGGTAAAAAATTGGTGTGCTAACCTGGGCATCAAGCTCACCTACGCCTCCGTATATCATCCTCAAACAAATGGTCAAGTCAAGCGGGCTAATGGCCTGATAATGAGCGGCATCAAACCCAGACTAGTGCGCTCCCTAAAGGAGTCAGATAAACACTGGGTCGAGGAGCTTGACTCCGTACTCTGGGGGCTTCGGACCATGCCCAACCGCACGACTGGATACACACCATTCTTCATGGTGTACGGCGCAGAGGCTGTCTTGCCCTGTGACATTATTCATGATTCACCTCGAGTGCGCATGTACGAAGAGAGAGAGGCCGAGATCGATCGGCAGGACGACTTAGATGGCCTAGAGGAGGAGCGCGATGTCGCCAAGGCCCGTTCCGCATTCTATCAACAACAAGCTCGAAGATACCAAAGCAGAGAAGTGCTGGCAAAGACTTATAACGTTGGTGAGCTTGTTTTACGCTTCCTAGAGAAGAAAAAGGACAAACTCAAACTAAAATGGGAAGGTCCCTTCATAATAGATGAAGTTCTCACTGGAGGAGCCTACCGCCTTCGCATCGGATAATCGCTTAGAGCCGAACCCTTGGAACGCTGCCTGGCTCCAAAGATTCTACGCGTAAGTACGGCCATGTTTCTTATTCGTTCTTTTGTCTCCTTTTTAATTTTTTTCCTTTTTCTAGCTTTATACGCTTTCCATGGTGCGTTCGGATAAGCCAAACACTTGAAGGGTACACATCCTTAAATGTACACACCCCACCATGACTGGGGGCTTCTATAAGTAGAAGCTTATTATTATAACAAGCCTAGAGCTCTCAATTTATGTGTCGTTCACGGATGTACATCCCTTTTGCCATCATATGCACCATTATGACTTAAGTTTTGGCCAAGCTGGGTTGCCTCGCTCCTGTGCTTATGCCCTACGTTCCCGATTGTTCAGCTAGGGCATAAAGGGAGCACCTCTACGATTATTACAACTGGGTTATCCGGACATGTACCTCAGATGGGTGAAGCCGAAAGCTAGCATTCTTAAGGGAATAATTGGCTGGCACTAAAATGACAGATTGTTGCCGTATTGCAACTATTTTAAGCACCGCAAGATAGTTTTTTCCGTATTACGGACAAAACACCCCGGCACGTGTAATCATAAAATGCTGACCCAGGGAAAGGAACCCTTAACGGAACTATTTTCCTTGGAAGATGTTTCTTACTTATGTAATATAATATACATCTCGAACTCGAATATTTTTTCTGTTCGAGCACAATGACTGGGTTGCCTTGTTTCCGGATGGATACTTCCTTTTGTCTTAAGTATCCGGAAACACTCCACCATTTTGGTCCGGGGGATAAAGCCGAAAGCCTGCGATGAAAAAATCATTTCACATGTTCGGATCTAACCAAAGGTTGATCATAAATGTACATTGATACATCAAGTCAAAAACCTATTCCTTTTCTATTCCATCTATAAGGCTGTCTAATCTACAGTCTTCCTGCGAATATTTCGCAGCGATCATTACTTGAATATACACCAAATTTAAAGAGATTTCCTTCCCATCTGTCCATGTGGTCCTACTCGGGCCATATGATTCAGATCCAGTTTCGAGAAGCATGTCTTCACCATGGCCCAGGCTTCTCGTGCGCCTTCACGGCTGGCAAACGTCTTCCATAGCTCGAACCGCCGCCGGGCACCTTTGAAAACAGTTTTGCCAGGGCTTCCATACTTTCTGGAGGGGTGTCAAATGGCCATAACGCCTTCACCATACTCCTCATAGCCTTCCGGGCTCGAGCATGCATGATGGATAACTCCTTTAGCACGTCGCCTTGAAACCCAGCCACTTCCTCCTCTGGTCGACCAGTTAACAGACCTGCCGCAACAAATTCATGATATTCCACATTATGGATTAGCCATGAAATACCTATGGTGGTTCTAAAACATGAGGGGAACACATACCGAACATGTCGCCCTTCAGCTTTTCATTTTCATTCCGAGCGGCTGATAGCTGAGCCTTCAAGCTCTCTATCTCTT
This sequence comes from Triticum aestivum, assembly GCF_018294505.1. Lineage (NCBI taxonomy): Eukaryota > Viridiplantae > Streptophyta > Magnoliopsida > Poales > Poaceae > Triticum > Triticum aestivum. Next base: position 269,742,465 of record NC_057811.1, read on the forward strand.
TGGATTGTTTGTCCTTTTCCTCCTCAAGTTTTCTCTCCCTAGATGCACCCTTTGTGGTCTCTTTCAAAGCCGATAGTTCGGCAGTAGCTGCACTCAGTTGCGTCTGGTTTGCGTTCAGCTCCTGAGCCAACATAGTATTATTTTCTTGCAGAACCTGCACAAATTATCGATCCTTAAATCGGTGTGCTTCACCGTTTCAAGTCTCAGGGGCTATTGGCATACAACCATGCAAAATTGTGTCAAACTTTACCTGTATTTTCTTTAAGAACAACTGTATAACTCCGGCAAGGCCGTCTCGAGCGGCTCGGACGATATAAGCATCTTTCGAACTCAGGGCGGTGAATTCTTGTTCGGACAAGGCCGGAGCACACATAGCTTCCTTCAAGCGACAGTGATTCATCACGCTCCCCACTTCAGAATTCGTGACCGACACGTCATCCGAATCCTCTTGAAGAGGCAGAACGGGCGCGACATTTGCTTGCGTCCTAGCCGGCGAGTCCGGCACCGGATTAGTAGGCATTTGGCTAATTGGGCATTTTCCCACCGTTTGTCGCATACTCCGCCCACAAATAAAAAGGGGGGAGACTCTTAACAATCCAGACTCATGCCTAGGCATGCATTAAATATACATACCTCTTGGAAGACTGTGAAGTCTCCATGGTACTCCCGGTCCCTTTCTGTTTTGAACGACGGCCTTGTGTGGGGGCCACCCTCGAGGAGACACGGTCCCCGGAGCACCGATCCTGTTAAGATCCAGGTCAGTACAGCGGATAATGGTACAGCTGGGGACCTCTTCTTAAGAAGCCGCTGGATACTCACAATGCAGAATGGGTAAAGGCGAGGGTAGTCAGCGATGATGGCCACTTCCAAACCGTCAAGGCTCGGTTGATAGAATACCCCATCATCGAATACTATATATATGTCCGGATCCTCACAGAAGCCAGGATCCTTGTCGCGATTATGATCCTCAGGCTGGGGAGTAGGATAGTGGACGTCCTCGATCATCCTCCTCCATGACTAAGTTGGTGGCAATAAAAATTACATTCGATCAGTATCTGCAATGCAGTAAAGTAAGCACAAACGAATTGAGATCTTACCCATTCAATAGGGGTGTACATGGAATAGGCCTCCCGACAGTTCAACCGGAGAAAAACTTCTTTTTTGCCCTTGTACAGATCTGCCAAAATAGAGGCCAGTTCGGCTGGGGTATCCGGACCCTGCCGCCTGTAACGAGATGCGTCGTCTTCTCCGTTGTAACACCATGAAGGAGTTACTCTGGATTGAAGAGGCTGCACACACCTCTTTATTGCAATCGCCATGACTTCAACTATTGAGAGTTCGGAGTGGGCCAGCAGCCTGACCTTGCGGACCAACCTCTGTACTTCCACACTATCCTCTTCTTTGGGACTGTGGGGACGCCAGTTGAGGCACTTCCTTAAGGGAGCAGTGGAAAATTCAGGGAGGCCGCTCCGAACTGGGTCTGGCAGTGCGACGCCGTCCACATAGAACCATTCCGAAGACCGCTGCGGGTAAACCTCTTTAGGTGTTCCTACTAGGTATCCGGATCCGGCTATGCGCCATACTTCGCCGCCGCCCACCTCAAATATGGAACCTCCTCGGTGGCGGGGAACGAGACAGAAGAACTTCCTCCATAATTCAAAATGGGCCTCAATGCCCAGAAATAGCTCGCAGAGGGCAACAAAGCCTGAGATGTGCAAAATTGAACCTGGGGTGAGGTTGTGTAGTTGGATGTCGTAGAATTCCAATAACCCCCTAAGAAAGGGATGGATTGGAAATCCTAGGCCCCGCAACAGGAATGGGACGAAGCACACCCTCTCCTCCCTATTGGGATTGGGGAATTTCTCAGCCATTGCGTCATCGCCTACTGAATACAATCCCGCTCAAACAGAGACTAGATCCGCGGGGGGGAGGTAGCCTTGCATTTGGAGCCGGCTTAACTGAAGATGAGGCATGGAGCAACTCTGCCAATCAACCTCTTGAGGGCTGTGAGGGCGCGAAGAAGAGCCTGGGCGCTCATCATGATGGAGGGCTTTGTTCGTGGCTAAACTTGATAGTTTTTTTTCTACGCGATGTGAGATAACGGTTGGAGCTCTGTATCTGCTTATATAGATGCCATCTGAGCGTGGCGAAGGACTTAATTGCTAAAAAGCATGGACCGTTCATATTCACTCAACGCGCGGAAATCGAAGCGTCCGTAGGGGGAATCGTAAAAGGCATCAAGATTATCACCAGACTGTCATCGGCCTGGACTATAGTGAAGAACTCGCCTTGCAAAGCCGAAGACATGAGCCGAATACTATGTCGTCATTGAAGGCAAGTTCGGGGGCTACTAAGGGAGTCCTGGATTATGGGGTCCTCGGGCGTCCGGGCTATGTAACATGGGTCGGACTGATGGGCCATGAACGTACAAGATCAAAGGCTTTGTCCCGTGTCCGTATGGGACTCTCCTTTGCATGGATGGCAAGCCTGACGCCCGGCTGTATAGTTTCCTTTTCTCTGTAAACCGACTTTGTATAACCCTAGGCCCCTACGGTGTCTATATAAACCGGAGGGTTTAGTCCATAGAGGCTATCATAAATCATATAGGCTAGACATCTAGGGTTTAGCCATTACGATCTTGAGGTAGATCGACTCTTGTAACCCCCATACTCATCAAATTCAATCAAGCAGGAAGTAGGGTATTACCTCCATCAAGAGGGCCCGAACCTAGGTAAACATCGTGTCCCCTTTGTCTCCTGTTACCTTCGATCCTCAGATGCACAGTTCGGGACCCCCTACCCGAGATCGGCTGGTTTTGACACCGACACTTCCTCTTTGCCTTTCGCATACCGAGTGGCTATCTCCATCATCCGATTCAGAGTCATGGCCCCAGAGCGACCGCATTTCAGTGTGAGCTCTCTGTACCGTACGCCTTCCTTGAAAGCGCAGACGGCCTGGTGCTCTAAAACATTCTCCACCAGATGATGAAGTGTAGTCCACCGCTGGATGTAATCCCTCAAAGTTTCATTCGGCTTCTGGACACAATACTGCAATTCAGACATCCCAGCGAGGCGCTTCCAAGTGCCTTCGAATGTCTTGATAAACACTCGGGCCAAATCTTCCCAACAGAATTTTCTTCTAGGAGCCAACTGATTCAACAAAGCTCTGGCCGAGCCTTCAAGCATCAAGGGGAGGTGCTTCATGGCTACATCATCGTTGCCTCCACCAATCGGCACCGCCACTCGGTAATCTTCCAACCATGTGTGTGGCTTCGACTCGCCAGTGAACTTGCTCACTCCCGCAGCCAATCTGAAGTTGGACGGGATCTCAGCTGCTCGGATGGCCCTGCTGAAACATTTGGGCCCAGAAACGAACGCCCTGTTTCCACTCGGACGATCTCTGTCCAGCCCTTCTCTGTTAGCTCCGCCTCTGTCAACCAAGCCATGTACGAGGACTGACCTATCGCATCGAACCCAGGCTCTCTTGGGTCGACTGGAACTCTCTGCTCATCACCATATGGACGCCTGTCATCATACCGCTGGGGCGCGTACGAACCACCCCTCGGAGGGGGTGTAGGCACTCAATGGTGGTATCGAGGATCAAACTACCCGTAGCCTCAACCAAGGTACTGGTCCTGGCGATAACCACGATCTTCACGCCGCGGAGGCGATCTCGGGCCGTGTGCCGACTGAACTATGTCCGCCATGATGGATCTGTTGTGAATCCTGTTGTGCGACTGAGAAACAGCTGAATTCTGCTCCTCGGCCGCCCTGAGCAATTCCCGAATCTGCTGCAACCCTCTACCAGCCTCGGAACGGGACGTTTGAATTGAATCTGCTATACGTGCAACTGCTACAACATTCTGGATCGGGGTACGGTATACCTCACACTCTTCTCGAGGCCCAGTCAGAAACAATTGTCATTGCCGTCGACTGGAACTTGGAATTTGCCTGCGGGCGCAGTCGCCGAGTGCCTGCTAAAGATTCTCCAAGCGCGTACGCTCAGCCAAGGTGGCCAAGCGCGCAGCCTCCAAAGCCCGAGCCTCGGAGGTCTCCCCAACGATGGGGGTCTAGAGAGCCTGATTGTTTCTGCGATGAAGCTCCTCCCTCTGCTCTGCAGTGAGGGCTTGAGGATAATACTCATCGTAGTCGCGCGACGGGCCACCTCTATCGCCGCCGCCGCGACGGAAATCGGGCAGACTGCACTGGGAGTCGACCATGAGGACTTCCGCCGCGGGATTGTCGTTGCTCTCACACTCGGAAAGCGTATCTGAATGGCCAGTCGGCAGATCGAACAATCTGTAGAGAGATTCATCGGGCTCAATCGCCGCGGTTTGAGGGGTGGTCGACTGACGAGGCACCGCATGCTTCACCCACCGCTGGAGCCGCGAGCGACCGGATCGCTTGCGGCGACGGATAGCGGGGAGCGAAGACGCCACGGGAGCCGATCGATACTGAGTCGACGGCTGCCGCAGGAGGACGCCGCAGGCACTCGCGCGGATGTGCGCTGCCCCATGAATGGGCAGAGCCTCGACGTCGACGGGGGCTTCTTGGAGCCAGGTGGAGTCATCAGCGATGAAGGTGAGCGCGCCCGGAAACCATGTTGATGAAGATCGAAGATTGCAACCTCACCGGAAGTCGCTCAGATGCCTGCCCCATGGTGGGCGCCAACTATCATGGGAACGAGTCTGACAGTAGAAGTAGGGGGTACGTAGGAGAGGGCAGTGTCCTAGCTACGGCGAGGTTGTACACACAGATTTACGAGTTCAGGCCCCTCTCGAAGGAGGTAACAGACCTACGTCTCGGTGCCGCGGAGGCTTGTCAATTGGAGTGTTGAATAGTTACAGGGGGTGCGAACCCTTGTGCAAGAGGGGGGTGGCTTATATAGAGTGCGCCGACCCTTCACTATCCTCAGTTACACCAGGGTTCAATGAGAGTTAAATCCAGAACGTTACTGGTAACGCCCATACTAAATGGTCTTTATAACGACAAAGTGAATGCCTGACCATTGCCATCCTGGGGTGACTCTAGGTATTCTGTACTTCGAGTGGATTCTTGTATGATTGAGTGAAATAGTCATGGTCGAGTGGAATTGGGATTTCCGAGTGGAACCTCCTGTTTGCACTTCATGGGGATTTCAGTCGGCATCTTCTCTTGCACCTTATAGGCCTTGGACTCTTGTGTAGCGTCCTTGGGTAGGGTGTCCAGGTCAGGCCTAAGACCCTACCCTAGGTACGTGGCACCGTCACCTGCCACTGCGCATTGGACTGCAGCAAAACGCATACTAAGATATGTGAAGGATAAGTTAAGTGTTGGGTTGACATTTAACAAGTCACCATCCACTCTTGTTAGTGCTTTATCTGACTCTGATTGAGCAGGATGCCCAGATGACAGATGCTCAACTGGTGGTTTTGCTGTGTTCTTTGGACCTAACCTAATCTCATGGCGTGCAAGGAAACAGGCCATAGTTTCGAGGTCAAGCACTGAAGCAGAATACAAGGCACTAGCAGATGCAACTTCAGAGATTATTTGGGTGAAGTACATGCTGAGAGAACTTGGGATACATCACACTCCAACTCCTTGTCTTTGGTGCGACAATCTTGGTGTTACATATTTATCTGCTAACCCTGTTTTTCATGCAAGGACCAAACATATCAAGATTGATTACCACTTTGTGAGGGAAAGAGTTGCCAACAAAGAGTTGGATATCCAGTTTGTGCATTTAAGAGATCAAGTTGCTGATGGATTTACAAAAGCGCTATCTACAAGACTTTTTGAAGAATTCAAGCGTAATCTCAACTTAGTTAAGTTTTGATTAAGAGAAGGTATTAGACATATTCGTTGTTTGGCTATGTACGCCAAGTGTGGCCTTTTGCACCAAGACCTCTGTAGGGTAGTTTAGTTAGAGTTTATCTCTATCTCTCTATATATCCTTTTAAACCTCCCTGTAAAATCCGTGGTAGTCCAACTACCATATCACGTAACCTATCAAGAGATGGGTCTCTCCACAATCAATATAAGATCACGCGGCTCCCTATATGGGAGGATAGATGCTTCAACCTATTTTCACACCATGATGGTCCCGAACTGTGAGAAAGTGGTGGAGCCCCGCGGTGCTCTGGCCGGTGGCGAGGGGGAGCGTAAGGGCAGGGGAGGGGACGCGAGGGAGGAAGACGGGAGGCGCCAATCATACGGCCGCACGGCGACTGCTCCCTTTGAACTTAGATCGATCATCGAGTTGACTGTCCTCTCATCTATGGTATGCTGGCCAGTCGAACTTCCTTTTGAGTTAATAAATTGCACCTTTTGTCAAAAATATAATCTGTGGTATTGCTGGCGAGGCACAACGAACCAAGCATAGGAACGCACTGCAGAGAAGAACGACGGAAAACGCATATAAACTGGAGTATCTTACACAAGCTTTAATCGGCGCAGGACCTTTGTTTATCTAGTACAAGTATAAGAGTAGAAGCTCATCGCTGCGCATTTGCATGCAAAGAGTAGATCAAAACTAACTTCCTGCTCTGCCGTTTGCTATCCCTCCCGTACTGAAACCACCCCCTGCCTGATGTGGTCAGGTCGGATCTTATTTTAGGCACCATCTTCAAGGCTTTCTTCTCCTCCTTTTTCTGCTTCTGCTTCTGCCTCTGCTTCTGCTTCTGCATCTGCCTCTGCCTCTGCTTCTGCTTCCGCCTCTGCCTCTGCTTCTGCTTCTAATTCTTCTTCTTCCTCCTCCTCCACCTCCACCACCTCCTCCTCCTCCTCTTCTGGGAGAGCTTCTTGTGACGCTGCGGATCCTGCTGGCCCGGGGCCTTCGTAAGGTCCATGCTTCTGCAGACTCCAGTACATGATGCTTGCAGTAAGAGTGAGGATCATCTTGGGATTTACCTGACACAACAAAATGAAAAAGGCAATGTCACTGTTTGATCCTTGACTGGCCCAATGTTACTATCCATCTCTCAAGTTAGCGCGACAAACAATTTTTCGTAGGCTACCTCCATTATGTCCTCTGGCAACCAGAACACGGTGCACCCAAGTTTCCTAGCAACAGTTATGATGTATGTTGCATTCATCTTCTTCTCATCATCTGCAACCACAAAAGCAAATGACAACGGAAACGTGAAAAATCTGAAACTGACTCAAGAATCAGAGCAAAGGTACACACCATCCTCCCCCTTCTTCACCATATTCCAGTCAACAACTCTACTTTGCACAGCGCTTAGAAGATCCAGGAAGAACATCCCGTCTGATAAGCTCTTATCCTAGAGAATCAATCAACACAGCTGCTTAAGGCCATGGCCATGACAACACAAGTTAATTTTAATAATATGGGAATGCTGATCAACCTTGAAGTTTTCGATGTGAGATGTTTTTCCTGATTCCTTGACCTTATTATTCGCCCAGATCAGAATGTCAGCATCTGTAATTTCTTTGTCTTTAGAGTGGGATCTCAAGTTCTTTAGCAGCTGTAGGATGCTGGTCCTCATGAGTTGCCACAGGAAAGCTGACAGGGTATTATTTGAAATCAAATACTACACAGAATTCAAAATTAGAAACAAAAATAAGAGCAAGCTAAAGCATGCGCGGGGATTTTTTTTTTACCAAGGGTTAGCTTCTTGTTTCCTTGAACAATGTCATTTCCTGCTACATTCACAAGCGAAAAATTTAACTCCTTCCCAATTCTGATAACCTGATTGCAGTTCTCAACCTTCCTAAACGGCATGATAATTGGAGGTTTCGATGCTTGTTTCCAGATAACTGATCCTGGAGAAATTTTGTCAAGCACTTCTAGAAGAACCCATCTGGAAATGAACTTTTGTAAGATGCCAAAAATTATATTTCAAGGCTAAGTTGCTGGTGGAAATGGGACTAACCCAGTCCTAACATCCTCAAATAAATTGTTCACGTAAGTTGCAATTCCAAGACTGTTGATCCACAAGCGAAATGCTCTCCCTTCCCTCGATGCTTCAACATCATCAGGGGTATCTTGGACGACAGGAGCCACCTTGTTCGATGATAGACCATTTCTGCATAGGTTTTAAATCATTTTCATAATACAATATGCATTAACCTGGACAAAATGTTTGAAACATCGACATTTGCATAGTTATATAGCTATTTTGATTTGTGTTTTAAGACATAGATAACAGGTGGAACAATTCCTCACAAACTGATGATATTTCTTTTAGTTTCTTGCATTGCATACAACCCTAAGGGGCAAAACAGATTTATCAGAAGAGAGGACAAGGAGAGACCAGTACCTTTGCTGGAATATTTGTGCGACAAATGCCAAGTTGAGATTTGCTGAACCCTCATTAATATCTTTAGATGTTACATATCTTGTACAATCAAGCTTTTCGGCGGTTTCAAGTACTTTCTTTGCCCTTTCTTTAGGATCTGTAGTTTCTATCATGGTCGTTGAGCTATGCTCGGGAGCAAGGGCGCTGAGAAGGTAAGCATACGCTTCACCATCCTGCAAATACATCATACGATATAGCATAATGAAATCTTTTGCATTAGCATTTCTCAAAATGTCGTCAATATCATAGAATGATTTAACAGATCTATATAAACATGCCATAAAAGTCAGTGTTTATTCCAAGCAAAAACAAAAGTCACAGTATTTACCGTCGATATGAAAAAATTGCCTAGAGGTTGTGCATTTTCAGGTGGTTTGTGTAATATCCATACAATTGATATACATACCTTAACATCAGTAGAGAAATTTGTTACAGTTTTTTTGTACCCTGCTTTCTTGATATGAAAGTTCATCCATTTGAGCAACATCTTGTCTGGTGCTAAGGTGACAAGCTCCTCTGCTTCCTGTATAACATCATGTAACATAATTATCCAGACTTTGCTAATGCACAAGCATGTACATACAAGTTCTCTTGATGATTTAAACCTTGCTGTTATCACCAGCCACCAACTCCAACAACTGAGGTGTATTCCTCAGATTCAAATCTGCTAAGAGTTGTATCTGAGAGAAGTCCAACGAAAAAATTAGAAAGATGCATTCATCAATGTTCTAGGTAACACTATATTGCTGAAAAAATTATTTTGTAACTAACTCAGTATTGGTGGTTGTAGAAAACACACCTTTATGATTTGGGATAGCAAACCAAGAACTAGATGAGGCTGAAAAAGGAAAAATACTTCAGCAGTACAAAGTGAAATGATTTTTAACAATAATAAATATATTGCTACGAATCTTTACTCTTACATAAAATGTGAGTTGACAATAGTACCCGATATCCCATCAGATTTTTTTCTACCATCCTAAAATTCTAACAATCTAACTTATTGAAACACGAGCAAGCTTCCAAGAATTTAATAAATTAAGCATGCTCTCTTTTCCACCTTCCTAAAAAAACTGTAACAGTTAAGAAAACTAATTGAGACACACAAAAAACAAAAGCTTGTATGCATATAAAAAATTTAACCACCTCCTTGAAAAATCTCCAAGTAAAAATGGAGCTGAGAACTTGTGCTTGCAGAGACATTATATATAAATCATTCTGTGAACTGGACCAGGCCGATGACAACGCCTTAACACGACCGGCTATGTGTTTATCCCTTGCAAAGCACAGTTATGTTTCTAGTAGTGATATGTAACATTTTTCAGTCCAAGAATTTGTCGACACCAAAAAAAGTTAAGAGCCTCAAAATAGAATAATCCCCAAAGATTCATTTAATAAAATGTACAACTGTGTACATTGTGCAATTCAAGATATGCACAACCTAGTCAAGAAATGTCATTATATATCTACCCTTCCCTGAAAACCAGCTCAACTTGTATACTGTTTTGCCAGTTCAAACTTAAATAGGAACCGAAGGAAAAGAAGAACTTAAGATCTAAAGTAATAAACTACGTTAATGCAGTAAAAACATAGATACATACTCTAGCTTCAATCAGATCCTGTGTCCCAATGTTAACAACAGTACAACCAATGGCCTTGGCAGAGTTGAGACAAAGAGTGTGGTTCTCATTCCTCTCCCATGGATTCGGTTCCTTCTTTGTATTGATTGCTCTCTCGTCTATTGTGCCGGGAACAGCAACATTGATCAACTTGCTGATTCAGTATTAATAAGGTAAGGGAATAACTGCCTTAGAAAATTTGTTAACAGAAATCAAAATTAAGAGATGTTGTGGTAGTAAAAAAATACAGTGAGCATTTAAAAGAACATCTCACCAAAGTAGAACACCATCCCCAATAAGATTAAATATATCGTTTGATGCTGGATTCAATGGCAAGAAATTCTTCAGGAAAGGGTCCTCCCCGAGAAATTTATTGATATGATTGACATAAGAAGTTTTTTCAGATTCATTAATGACGTGCAAGAGAGTAGTGGTGGACGCCTTCAAAAATGACACTGATCCCTTCAATTTCTTTTTGCCTCCTGATTTGCTGGCTCCCTTTGCTTGAAGATTTAAGTACTCCTAACATATTGCAAGATTTTACAACTCATCAAACAAAAAAACTCATACATAAGTGAAAATGTGGAATCAACAGAAGGTATGCCAAGATGATCGAATGTACCCTAAGGAATGGCTCAAATTCGATTGACTGGTCCATATCGGGGTAAGACTCGCTCAAAAAATTTGTGATCTCCTCCTCAGTCAGAACCTCTTGAATGCCCCTAAGCTTCTCCATTACCGGCGGCAAATCTTTTATAGTTACCTGCTCGGCATCCGATCTCTTTGCGGAAGTGAACTATACCGTGGAACATAAGAGGTAGCATTGTGATTACACAATTATGGAAAGGAAACAACACAATTTTTCAAAGTGCATCAAGAATGGCCTCAAGGAGTGCTTACTTTTGTTCGGAGCGTTCGGAGCTGCACTTGGGTGAACTGGTTCTGGAGCCATGGATCAGAGACAAGAACACCAACGCTAGACATTGTCTTCCAAATTTAGTTTCACTCTCGTGCTAAATTAATTTTTGCACCAATTCGGCAGTTATTGAGACCTAGAATAAAGACAGTCCAACCATGATCTTGAATCTCTAGGACTAATTAGCACCAAGCTCTCTGATCAAATTCAGCACTATGTTTGCAGTATATGCATCAAGAAGAATAGGACCAAAACTGGTGGAACTATTACACTTGCGGAAAAAATACCCCCCAACGGATCGTCACCAACCTTTGCGATGAAAAATTCTTTTTGGAAGGCTTTGATCTTCGTTCTTCCTGTCTTCCTTCCTCCAGCACCCGAAAACTATTCACTCCGCATGCATTGCTCCCAGCTCCGCGGCGAACCCCAAGAACTGTGGGGAAGCGAACGAGTGGTTGGATAGCAGAGAGCCATAGGATAGGAAGAAAAAGGGAGAAGCTAACATGGTGCCTCCTTTTTCAGCCTCCCGCAGATGCCTAGAATAGAAAAGTAGATAACTAATGTTAGAACGTGAAGCTTCCACGGACATGCTCCTCTTCTTCTCCCATGTAGACGACGGAGGGGTGCCATCTCTCTCTCTCTCCAACATGCCTCATCTTTCATGGGTTTGGACGGCTCTCGGATTTTTCTCGCCGCGGGCATAATAGGTCTAGCTACAGCGTGGAGCTACTGGGCCGGTAATACTGTAGCTGCGTAGAAGTTTTTTTCTGTGATTTTCTTATTCATTATTTCACTGTTTTGCTTCTTTTTTCTTTTTTCTTAGGTTTTATTTGTTTCTTTCTTCTTTTTTCCTTTTTCTTTTTATATTTCTTTATTTCTTTTTGAACACATGTCTAATTTTGCTTACAAATTTTATATTTTTCGTATAAACATCAAGAATATTTGTATACACGTTTAACATTTTTTAAATACATGATTAACATTTTTGAAATATATATTTTTATGTCTAACTTTTTAATACATATCTATTCATTTTTATATGCATCTAGAACATTTTTATATACATTCAACATTTTTCAAATACATGATTAACATTTGTTTTCAAATACATGTTTTGAGTATATTTTTGGAATGTTTCTTGTCGGGTTTTCGAATATGTGTTAAACTTTTTTAAATACACGTTGAAACTTTGTTTGAATGATACAAAACATTTTTTATGCTATGTGAACATTTTTTTTACACTAGTAGTTATGTACGTGCAACACAGATCCAAAATTTAAATAATTCTATTTTTATATTAATCTATGTTTTGCTTCTTGGAACTTACTTAATCAGTCTAGCAAGCAGTGAATATCAGTTATCTCCAGTGGTTGCACGGTTCGCGGCTTACAAGGTCATGCTCTAAGGATCACGTCGACTAATTTGAAACATTTCAAATTACGATATTTTTTTATTGCTATTACGTTTCTTTGGTTCATTGTTTAGAGCATCTTCAATAGATGATGTAGATACAAAAATACTAACTTTTGCATATCTAAGGCACAAAAACCCCTTCCCAACAGATGATGTAGATGCAAAAAAAATTCCATCTCTGAGGCACAAAACCCCCTCTCCAACAGACGATGTAGATCCAAAAAAATTTACATCTCTGCCTCCTGGAGATGTAAAATACAACACCTCGCAATGGAAATTTACATCTCCACCTAAAGGAGATGTAAAACTCGCGGATGCGCACCAACTACCCAACCGTATTTATTTGGCTTCCGCGCGACCGCCGCCACCCGCATGCCAGCGATTTTTTGCCCTGGAACGTGCCGCCGCCACCCGTCGGCCCATCCCCGGCCGCGCCACCATAGCCGCCGGCGACCCACCGGTTTGAGTCCGCTACACCAATGACTGCCCGCCTCCGCCGCCTACGATTTGTGCCCGAAAACGCCGCCGCCCGTCCGTCCATCAACGACCCTAGCTCATCTAGAGTACTCACACACTAATGGTGCCATGTCATCGCAGTTAATTTGCTAAACCTCACTTTGATGCGAACCGAGTTCAAATTCAAAATTTAAAATAAAGTAAAATAATATTTCTTCAAACAGTAAAACAAAAATGTTTATAATGTTGCAAATAATCCCCTAGTATTTTTCGAAGAGGATCCAACATTGAATGACTTACAAATTGCCCCTAGAAATATTTTAGCGGATCAGCGGGTTTAAATAAACACATTTAAAATTCAAATACAAATTTGAATCGCCCCATTTGACTCCAAAAAATTTTGTGCCACCCCACCGTAATGCAATGAAATTATGTGCCAAGTTTCATATTTAGCAAAATTCATTGGGTAGCTCAAATTATTGCAAAACAGTAATAGAAAAAGAAAATAAAACGAAATAGAAAAGTAGGGGGGAACCTATCCTGCGGCCTTCCCCCACCGGCCATCCTGCGGCCTTCCCCTCTCCAAATGTCTATAAGGCATCCCCCGGACGCCCCTCTCTGCCTCCCCGAAACCCTAGCCCCCAAATCCCCCCCTCTTCCTCGCTCATAATCGACGACCCAGGACGAGGCCGAGCTCGCGGTCTTCGTCATCTTCACCGATCCCGCGGCCACCGAGCCTCCCGCACCTCCTCTTGGTGCCCACCGGCTTCCCCTTCGTCGACTACCTCGACTACGAGCACTCACTCGATCGGAGCCGCTCCAAATCCTCGCCATCGAGCTCAACCACGCCGTTGGCCGCACCACTACCTCACTGCCGCGCTGCTCCTCCGGTCCGTCCCTGGCCTCCTCGACTAAGCCCCAGAGTGTGCAGTGAGCCCCTCTCCCGAATCCCCCTTTCCCCAACGTCGATCCGTGCTTGTAGTCCCCATCTCCGCGAGCTCGTCGCCGGCCGCACTCACTGCACCCCCCACACCGTGCGCCCCTGAGCACGTTCCCGCGCCTCGGCCGCGCTCGCGCCTCTTGTCCGCGCCCATGCCACCCCCTGCGTCTTCCCCCTACATGCCCGCGCTTGATCGTCGTAGCTGCCAGCGCTGTGTGCTGCCGTGCGTGCCTGCGCACGCACACCCGCTCCGGCCTGTGCCTTGCCTCTCCTTAGGCCGCGCGAGGCCGCACCCCTGCACCGCCCCTGTGCCGCACATGCAGCCCAGCGCCCAGCCCCGCCCCGCGGCCTTCTGCTGCTTCTGTTGCTTTGCCGCCGCTTATCGCTGCCTGCTGCCGCGCTGTTGCCCTGGACGCGCCCGCTGCTAGCGCTCGCCTCCGGCCACCGGCGGGCCCGTTGTGCCCTCGGGCGCCCTTCCGCGTATGGCCTCGCCTGCCGCTGCGGCTGCCCCACCTACGCCCGGCACAGCCGACCGCCCGCGCCACGGCTCTGACCACGCTGCTCTACTGCACTGCCGCTAGATACTGTAGTTGTTGCTCGCTTCTAATTCTTCACGGACTAACCCTCTAGACAGCCCCAACAGCGCCTAAACGACTGTTAACAGGAGTAAAAGTTTTATGGGTAGGTAGTATACTTGACAAGGTTCTAATGTTTGCACTGGACCAAATCCATTTGATGCATGGACTAAATCCTATGAAAATCACAGTGTGCTATGTTCTGTTAACAGAAAACATAAAAAACAGCTTTATTGTCATAGCTATTTTAAGGCTGTTGTTGAACAAGCTGCAGGGATCTGTGATGCCATATAAGGGCATGGCATGATAGTACTCTTGTTGTAGTACAAAACACTTATAGGAAGTATCACCTTTAGAGCTATGGATCAATGGCAATCATCCAACAAACTTTGTACTCCCTCCGTTTCAAAATTCTTTTCTTAGATTTGTCTAGATACGGATGTACCTAATACTAAAATGTAACTTGATACATCCGTATTTAGACAAATTTAAGATAAGAATTTTGGGACGGAGGGAGTATATTATTTTAACAATTTCTGGAGTCAACATCAAGTGGCACTTTTCAAATGAAGTTTCGACGAAGGAACTGAACTCTATCATGGATGTAAATGATACTAACATGTAGATCACAGAAAATTTCTCAAAATTGTTATAAGGCACAAAATCATAGGACGTACAGAACCATAGTTGTAGACTTTTGAAAACAACTAAGTGATGTTTAATACTGAGGAATTCTCAGACTTTGCAGATTTTCAGGAATTTTCAGGATATTACTAAAACTTTAGAAATTCGTAGAAATTCAACCGTAGCTCCGATGAAAATGTTTTATATATGAAAAATGTTTAGAAAAATGAGATGAAATCTGTTGGTGCCCTCCATGTAGCTGTCACATGCCTCTAACACTGCAACACATGGATCCTTCCCTCTCTTTCATCTGTCCGAAAAATACCAAACGCCGAGAAAACGTCCCCAGATGTTTTCTCTCTACGTCTGTAACCCGTAGCACTGCGTCAGGTCACCCCTAGTGCAGCGTTTTGCCGTGTCATGCTTTATGATGCTATTGTTTGCTCTGTTATTTATTTGTTTCCCCTTTGTTGCTTATTTTTGATAGACCCCGATACTGCGATAGACCCCGAGACTGCTGATGATCTGGTGGTCGTCTACTTTGCTTGAAGATCCGTTTTCGTCAGCAGAGCTTCCAGGCAAGCAAACCCCCCTTGATCATTTCGTTATCGCCCATTCCATTCTCTCTCATGTTTGCATTAGATATTGTCGTTGTACTTGATTGATCCTATTCTAATGCATAGCCTGCTTTTGTAACCTGCTCTCGTACCTTACCTGCTTATCCTAAACTGCTTAGTATAGGTTGGTTAGTGAGCCATCATTGACTCCTCATCTTGTCCATATTGCCCCCGCTGGATTACCAGATGACTCGATCAACATGATCGACGTCCAGGGCCTAACACATCACCTCACCCCCCCCTTTAGTTGTATGACTCTGCAGGGCTACTATCGAGTGCCGAGGGTGATGCCTCGTAGTGCACTCCTGATGATAACTCTGTAGTGTAGCTAATCGGTCGTGGTCTGTCGAGGGTGATTCCTCCTTCACCACTCCCGATGACGACCCTATCATGCAACCCCTCAAGTATGAACCATCGAGGGTGATTCCTCCTTAGTTCACCTTGAAGATTACATCAGGTGGATTCCATCGAGGGTGATTCCTCGGATTCCCCCTTGGTGTTTTGGACACACGGTTACTTTGACTTTACCACAGAACCATGTTCAAGTCGGGTCGGCCCTGAGGGGTACCCACGAGTTGATGTGTAGTCGGGTTGACCTGGAGGGTACCTGCGAGATTTCTACGTGGCACGGCCGGGCATTCTGGGCCCTTGCCGTAAGGCCACGAGACGGGGCGACGGGGTCACATGATCAGGAGTCTCTGCTCATTACCGCGCGCTCCCAAGACACTAATGGATTGGGTATTTGATCTGAGTTGGCCACTGGCCTATACGCACTAACCGCCACGTGGGACAAGATATGGGCAACCGGCGTCGTAGTATCAGCCGTAGCTTTCCAAACGCAGTTACTAAGCGGCGCGCGCCCGGGTGGCCCACGTAAAGCAACCGCCTTTGTAATGGAGGTTGCCAGGACTGATCCCGGCCGCCCACGCAATGTGCAAGAGTGCAAAGGGCAATGGGCCTAAGACCCCTGCGCTCTTAGGATGTATACCGGCGTGCTGGCCTCTTTGTTGAGCCTAGGTAGGGTTGCGACGTGTTGATCTTTCGAGGTCGGGCATGGCCCAGGAAAGCGTGTCCGGCCAGAGATGATTGAGCGTGTCGGGTAATGTGATGCATCCTTGCAGGGAAGTTAATCTATTCGAATAGCCGTGTCCGCGGTATTAGGACGACCTGGAGTTGTATCTCGATCTTTACAACTAGAACTGGATACTGAGATGTGAAAGGGATATGATGGCTCCAGGATTGCTTTCTTGCAGGGAGTCGAGAAAGGATCTTTGGGCGCTAATGCTACAACTTACTTGCTAAATATAATATGCTATCATGCACTCTTCTAAATGCTGCAAAATGCTTGAAGATGCTAGTCTTCGATAGGCTAGGCCTTCCCCTCTATTCTGGCATTCTACAGTATAGTCCACAGATACATCCCTTCCCTTGATACCAATGCATACTTAGTATAGATCTGATGCTTGCGAGTACTTCAGATGAGTACTGACGGTTGCTTTGCTATCTTTTCCCCCTAGTTTCTTCTTTCTGGTTGTTGCGAACATATGATGGATCCCAGGAGCCAGATGCCACTATCGACGACTACTACTACCCTGACGGTGCCTACTACTACGTGGAGACCACCGACGACCAGGAGTAGTAGGCCTTGCCTTTTTTATCGCCGTTGCTTTTGTGCTAGCCTTCTTAAGGCAAACTTGCTTAACTTATGTCTATACGCAGATATTTTTGCTTCCGCTGACTCGTTTGTTTTCGAGCTGACGTATTCGAGCCCTCGAGGCCCCTGGCTTGTAATATAAAGCTTGTATTATTTTAATTTGTGTCTAGAGTTGTGTTGTGATATCTTCCCGTGAGTCCCTGATCTTGATCGTACACATTTGTGTGTATGATTAGTATACAATTGAATCGGGGGCGTCACAGACCCCATCGCGACCCCGTGGCCTATCCCTTCCACCACCGCATCGCCACTTTACCAGCACGCTGGCAAAATCGTCCATATTTTTTGCCGCTTCACCGCCGTCGAGCCATTTGTCCTCGCCGTCCTTTTCGCCGCAGCCGCCGAGCCATTCGTCCTCGCCGTCGTTTTCGCCGCCGCCGCAGTCACCAACTGACCGCCAAGCACCCGCCCAGCCACCACCGCACCGCGGCTCCACCCGCACGCTACAAATAGGCCATATTTTCCACTGCTACGCTGTCGCCGCCCGATTCGTCCCCGTCGTCGTTTCCGCTGTCGCGTCACTCATCCGCCATCGCCAAGCCACCGCCCAGCCCCCACACCCGCCGCCGCCTCGCCGCACAACTTTTGCCCTACGATCACCGCCCTGATTTGAACATCGTGTTATGGCCGTTGTTGCTTAGCCGCCCCAATTCTAGTTTTTACATCTTCATTTGCATCATCTATTGGAGTTGCACTTTTACATCACAGTCTACATCATCAGTTGGAGTTGCCTCTTTTTTGGAGATGTAAAAGGCACTTTTTGGAGATGTAAATTTTTACATCTCCAAATTTGCATCTTCTATTAGAGATGCTCTTATTTTTGGAATGCTAATTATGGTGATTTGATTGATCGATACGATATTTATTTTTTGAATGCTAATTATGGTGATTTGATTGATTGTACGATGTTTCTTTTTGGAATACTAACTATGGTGTTCTAATTGGTACAACGTCATTGGAGCAATGTAGGCCACAGGGTCTAAGATAACAAAGGGTTGATATTCAATGTTTCTGCCACAACTCACTTGTTTAACAGTAGTGGAGATTGTATAAATGTTTTTTCTAAAAATGTCACAAACATATTTTCAAAACATGTGAACATTTTTTAATGTAACATGCATTTTTTAATTGGTGCAAAACATTCATTTTTTGCCTTGTGTAACATTTTTCAAAATTGTCATGTACATTTTCCTGAAACACGTGAACAATTTTTTGAAATGTTACATGTATATTATTTGAAAAGCATGAACAGGTTTGAAATGTCAGACCCATACCGAGACGTAAAAGATCCCACATTTTCCACAGCTGATATGTTTCATGGAGAAAAGAGGAAATATAATGAGAAGAAACACGAGGCTAAAGAAAAGGCTGCTAGATTGGCCGCAGAACAACAAGCAAAGTCTTCGCAAGAAGCTGCTGCAGGAACTTCCTAGCCAAAAACAAAGAAGAGGAAGGCAATGCCTTTGCAAGAAGATACCCCTCCCGGAGTCCACCAAATCTCCAGGTGGAGAAAATCCAATAGTTTCTAACTCCGAAAAAGAAGGAAACCAAGAGAGTTGTTCATCATCGTGCACAACATTCTCTTTCAGTTGAAGCATCTGTAGTTGAGCAAGCTATAGATGAAGCAGATCATGTTGTTGTTGGAGAAAACGCTGCAGTTGCAGCACCTGAAGATATTGTTGCATATGGAGCTCCTAAAGAAAATGCTCCTCCCAATGCCTCACCTGTCGATCAAGAACCACAACATGAAGAAATGATGCAGATAATATACCTTTGTCTCAGTTGTACAACATTAATTATGACACTGCGAAAGGTTCTTCCGGTGCTAACAAGAAGCCACTAGACTTGGAAGCAATCAAAAGCTTCTTTGTCAAATCAATGAAGAAATCAAAGGATCACCAAATTGCCTCGAGTACCTCTGGAAATCTTTTCTGACTTCATCGAAGTGGAGAAGATGAAGACAATGCTCGAAAAGCATAGGCTGCTGCAACGACTATTGTTGGTTAGGCAAATGATTAACCAGTGTAGGTATAGGAGACATGAGGATTATCTTTAGAAGCAAATGCTGAGCCAAGTGCTTAAGAAATTTTTGGTGCTAAAACAGTTAACGTACCTCAAACAAATGTGGCTGAAGCAATGGTCAGTGAAGACATCAAAACTCCAGCTGTTGTCCCTCAAACTTCTCGCAATAGGATTGCTACTCACAGAAGACTTATTTTCATCTGAGAGGAAATCAGAGCAACACCTGATGAATACGTTGATCTGTGCCCGGAACCATTCATGCCCAAGTTTAGAGATGTCACTGAACCTCATGCATTTGAGGAGATGGCATTCATCGGGACAAGGAGTACTTAACTGGTCCAAATCACAATCTTAGAGAGAGAGGAGATCTACTTCAGCTTAATTCTGGATAATGGGACAAAAAACTTACTATGCGAGTGTGTTTTGTCACAAGGACATAATGTTTACTTGAAAGGGATGCATCATGGGTTGCCTTGTTTTGATTCTGCGCTTGGTAACTGAAGCAAATTGGGCTTCACAACTTTGTTATCTTCCGGGGGACTGGAAGGAAGAGACTATTCTTTAATTCCATGCGACCCTATTCATTTCTGGCAAGGTTGAAGACACAAGAACGTGGAAGTTGCCAAAGTTGATGAAGCGTCTCACCATCCTGAGAAGGTTGCGTTGGTTTATACTAATTGAATCGTGGCTCTCGCAAAGGCATACATGTATACGGTTTAAGCTATGTGAGATTACACAATGAGACAGAGGAGAATAAGTAAAGAGATAAACCTCCTAACAACTCTCTAAAGATACACATGCATGCACCCTATGTATGTTACATACTGCATATTCTAACACTCACCCTTAATCGTAATGCTGCAAGTTGAGATTATGCTTGAACTATTCTAAATTCCTTGTAGGCAATGATTTTGTGAATCCATTTGCAGTTGGTCCTTTGAGTGCACAATCCGGATTTCTAACTCTTTGCGAGCTCGTTCTCTTCCAAAGTGAAAGTCAATTTCAATGTTGTTTTGTCCTTGCATGAAAAACTGGATTAGCAGATAGATAAGTAGCACCAAGATTTTCACACCAAAGACATGGAGTTTTATCATGACGTATTGCAAGTTCTTTCAGCATGGATGTACCCAAATAATTTTTGTTTTTCCATTGGCCAATGCCTTGTACTCAGCTTTAGTGCTAGCAAGGGTAGATGATGACTTGTTGAAGGTCAGGCCAACATTTAAAGTATTTTTTACATGTGTCATGTGCATTTGGCAGCGGTCCAATGAGCTGTGGTGGGTGCATGAATAAACTAACATACTTTATTTATAGCAAAAGATATGTCAGGTTTGGTAAGTGTCAAGTACTGGAGTGCTCACCAACCAAACTTATGTATCTGGTGCCATCTTCTTGATCCGGGAGCTCTCCTACTGCAAGACACAATTTTTTTGTGTTGGACAATGGAATTGGTGATGGTTTACAACCCTGCAATCCAACTCTATTAAAAAGATCAGTTGCATATTTTTCTTGAGAGAGAGGAAGGCCATATCTATTTTTCATTACTTGAATACCAAGGAAAAATGTAAATTTCCTAAATCTTTAAGGGCAAACTCTAAGCTCAAATTTCAGTAGGCCTTTCACTGCGTCATCTAATGAGCTTGTGACAATGATAACACTAACATATATAAGCACAAATATGGATGAGTTTGGCTTATAATGAATAAATAACGAGGTGTCAGATTTTGAAAGTGCGTTATATTGACTAGAGTGGGGTGAATAGGCAATTTTTACAAATTCGTCACTGAGGAAATTCAACTTGAGGAATTTCCTAAGTCACGAACTATAGGCAGCGGAATGAGTACTCAGGTGCAAGCATAAGAGAGCAGTAGCATAGTCATCATGATGAAACGAAACATACACAGAGTACAAGTAGCGTGAAAACAGGATAAGCAGGCTGAAGACAAAGTGACTGAAGAATTAGGATTGAGGAAATTTAGAAAGTCTTCAATCAAAGTCTTCAAACAGTAACAGTCAAGTTCATCAACACATGAATGAGGAAATGAAAGGGTTGAGGAAATAGAACCAGTAGCTTGGTGAAGACGATGATTTGGTAGACCAGTTCCAACTACTATGATAGTCGTACGTCTGGTTGGAGTGGCTAGGTGTTTAAACCCGAGGACACGTAGTCCCGGATACACAGTCCGCACCGTATTCTCCTTGAGCTAAGATCACACAGACCTCGCCCAATCACTCGTGGTAAGTCTTTAGGTGACTTTCAAACCTTCACAGATTCGGTCACTCGGTGGTCCACAATTCCTCTTGGATGCTCTAGACCATGACGCCTAACCGTCTGGAGGATGCACAGTCCTCAAAGGTAACAAGCATCGGTTCCACACAGGAACAATCTATTCAGTGATGCTCAATCACTTTGGGTTTGTAGGTGTTTGGGTTTGGGTTTTCCTCACTGATGATTTTCGCTCAAAGTCCTCGGAGGATGGGATGCTCTCAATGAAAAGTGTCAGTTTCTCTCGGAGCAGCCAACCAACTAGTGGTTGTTGGGGGCGGCTATTTATAGCCTAGGAGCAGCCCGACATGATAAGACATAAATGCCCTTCAATGATATGACCGTTAGGTGGGTAGATATTTTGGTACAGCTGGCGCGTAGCACAGCAACGGTTGGAAATTTGAGATCATATCTAGCCATGTGCTATGCTTCCAAGCAAATATCTTATTGGTATATGTATGACGTCCTTTTGGATATCTTGTTCCTTCTTGTTGTAACTATTTCGGGTGTACATCCTTCTTTGTAGATATATATCATCATGATTTCGTCTACCTAGAACCTTATACACTTGAGAGAAATTACATCCCTAGATGATATCCTTTCTTTCACGTCCGCCTTGTCTCTCTTTTGTTATTTCTTTGGTGGCTCCGTGAAAGCTTTTGCCTTGAGTATGTGTCGTATCTCGTTGCATCTTGATGCACTCTTGTGTGGTGAAGATTATTTTCCTCATGCTTATCTTTACGAGGCTTTTGCCATCTTAATTGGTATCCCTCGTCTTGATGAGGCTTTCTTCTTCTATCTTCACCACGGGTTGTCACAAGCATAGGTTCTCTATATGCTTATTAGTAAGCCTGTGAACCCATTTGCTAGTTGTCTATGGGAATGATAGGCCTTGCACCGTGTGCCTCATTTTTCCAAGACTATGTTGATGCTTAATGCTCATCCGTACATTAGTCTTCTCAAGTGCTTTGCCATGACTCACATACATCATTTTGGTTGAGCCTACCCTTAAGTTGCCTCTTTTATATGTTGCTCAACCATTTGTTTGTTGCAAGTGCTAGGCTTTGTTTCCTATATGCTCACTTGCACTTGTCATGAGGTTCTATTGATCTTCGGGGAGTGACGATCCTATTTTGTGCTCGTTGTATCCAGTTACAAAACTAAATTGTGCACAAATCATGGGGAGCTTCTCTAGTTTCTCTAGAACACTCCTTTGCTCATATCATAATTTATTTCATGCATGTGGCACGTAGGATCATTGGTCTAGTTGGCTCAATTGATATCCGTTGATTGCTTGCTTCAATTGGTATCTTTTGATTGCTTGTTTCTCTCTTTCTTATGTCTTTGTGGCATATCTTTCTTTTGTAAACTTTGGGCCTAAATATAGTTTGTTTTCCTCCTAGTATTTACCGTCAAACTTGTGTATTGCATTCCACTCTCTTGTTGAGAAATACACAAATTATGGAGGAACACAATTTATATTGGCCTTCTAAGCTTTTCTCCCATTTTGGCAATCGATGCCAATGGGGGAGAAGTTTCAGAGAGTTTTGTGGAGAAGTTTAGAGAATTCTCTCCTCTTGCTTTGGTTTTGTTCCTAAGCATTTGCATCTCTTACTCATGCATCATTGGTTGTTGCATTGCATGGGGATGCATAATTCCTTATATAAACTCTCTTGAAAGTGATTGTCATCAATTACCAAAATGGGGGAGATTGAAAGAACATGTGGTGCCCCCATGTTTGGTTTTGGTAATTGACGACAATCTCTATGGACTAATGGTTGCCTTGAGTTATATTTGAAGGTTTTGTCCATAGGCTTTTCTTGGAGTACATGTGTTGGTTTCAAGGAGAGTTTGTGTTGACCAAGGTGCTATTCAGGAACTATCCAAAGATTGGTCATGTGAGAGTTGAGCTTATTGCAAGCATGTCTTGAAGAAGAACATTGTGTGATCATTCATGTTTACATTCAAGACATCATCCAAATGAAGAGAGTTGGAAAGATTCTAGGTTGATCAAGACTAAGTCAAGAGTGAATCAAGTTGATCAACTCACAAAGCGTAGAAGATGTACCGAGAGGGAACAAGTGATCCCATGGTATGGTAAGCATTGTCCATTGTGCTTTGTGTACTAACCCATGGTCTATGTGAGAGTTCTATGTGGGGTTAGGTAAGTGTTCATGGGCTTGCGTCAAGAGGAAGATATCACTCAACCCATGGAGAGGATGACATCAAGTGGTGATCGTCATCAAGATTGCCGTGTGCAAGTTTAAGTGGAGCATCACGAAGAGATCAAGTGCTTGAAGCTTGCCGTCCATTGTGGTGACAATGGACTTGTGAAGATGTGCTGAAGAGTGGCTCACCCATAGTGGACTATGGGGGAGTAATCATCTAGTCTTCATCGAGTCAACGCAATCAAGAAAGGTGGTCCAACTTGAAGGAGTCAAGATCGTCATCATCTAGCTCAAGTGGACCATGTGCAAGGCAAAGGTTTTCCCTTGATAGATTTTCTATTTTACCAGTCTCATGGTGGTAGTTGGGAGACCGGGTTATAGGATCGATAGCCGTACTATCAAGGGCGGCTCTCAAGTGAGTAGCTTGATCGTATCGTTCGTCGAGAGCTCAAACCATTGCATCCTTGCATCATGTTTCTTGGTTCTTGCTTGGTTCTCTTTGTGAGTCTTAGAGCTTATGGTCATCTTGATGACAAGCTTGAGTTCATCGAAAACGGAGTTTGCATGCGTCTTCTATGATGTTTTCGATGTTGGAGGTTTTACCGATCTTATCCGAGGAAGGGTTCTCACCATTTTCGTTTGGGCCCTTTCTCATTTGCTTCTTATTGGTATTTCTATCAAGATTGTGTTAGCCCTTGTCGCTAGCTTTCCAACAAACTTGGTTTCGTCGAATTCGGAGTCCGTTTGCAGAAGTTGTGTCAGTTTTGGTGTTGAGAAAAGGCTGCACCGGTACTACCGCGGACATGAGCGGATGTAATTTTTTACTACCGCTCTTGGGAGCGGTACTACCGCTTGGAGCAGTACTACCGCGGCTACTTCCGTGGCTACTTCCGCTCGGGACCAAAAACTCGTCACAAGTCCAGCGGTGGTAGCCACGGATGTAATTTTTTCGTACCGCTCGCAAGCAGTAGTACGGCTACCCTTAGCAGTAGTACCGTGAGGTCAAGCGGTACTACCGCTCCGACGGTTCTTCTGGCTTTGTTGCCTCCTCGTTGTTGTGTTTCAAATGGCTACTACCGCCCTAGCGGTAGTACCGCTCGGTGCGGGCTGTGACCATAACGGTTGGATTTTTCCCCACCTATAAAAGGGGGTCTTCTTCCCCAATGAACCTTATCCTTTGAGCTCGTGTTCTTTCCCCATTGTTGACCTTCTTCGAGCTTGCTAACTCTCAATCCCTCCATGGATTCTTGCTAGTTTTTAGGGCAAAGAGAGAGGAGATCTAGATCCACATTTCCACCAATCACTTTCTCCTCTATGTGAGGGGAACCCCTTGGATCTAGATCTTGGAGTTCTTGGTGTTCTCCTTCTTGTTCTTCCTCTCATTTTCCTCCCTAGCATTAGTTGCTTTGGTGGGATTTGAGAGAGAAGGACTTGGGCACTCCATGTGCCCTTGCCATTGCATTTGGTGCATCGGTTTGAGTTCTCCACGTGATACGTGGAAGTTACAAGTTGAGAAGCTTATTACTCTTGGGTGCTTGGTACCCTTGAGCTTGTTCCTCTTGGGTGCTTGGGCGCCCTAGACGGTTGGTGGTGTTCGGAGCTCGATCATTGTGGTGTAAAGCTCTGGGCAAGCGTCGGGGTCTCCAATTAGGTTGTGGAGATCGCCCCGAGCAATTTGACGGGTTCCGGTGACCGCCCCCAAGGGTTGCCAAAGTGTACGGGTTCGGTGACCGCCCCCAAGGGTTGCCATTTGTACGAGTTCGGTGACCGCCCTCAAGGGTCCCTTAGTGGAATCACGGCATCTTGCATTGTGTGAGGGCGTGAGGAGATTACGGTGGCCCTAGTGGCTTCTTGGGGAGCATTGTGCCTCCACACCGCTCCAAACGGAGATTAGCATCCGCAAGGGTGTGAACTTCGGGATACATCGTCATCTCCGCGTGCCTCGGTTATCTCTTACCCGAGCTCTTTACTTATGCACTTTACTTTGTGATAGCCATATTGTTTCTTGTCATATATCTTGCTATCACCTAGTAGTTTATCTTGCTTAGCATAAGTTGTTGGTGCACATAGGTGAGCCTAGTTGTTGTAGGTTTTGTGCTTGACAAAACCGCTAGGTTTATTCCGCATTTGTTCAAGCCTAAACCGTAATTATTTTAAAGCGCCTATTCACCCCCCCCCCTCTAGGCGACATCCTCGATCTTTCAATTGGTATCAGAGCCTCGTCTCTCTTTATAGGGCTTAACCGCCTAGAGAGTAAGGATGTCGACTAGGGGTTTAGGATTCTCTGACACTCTTAGTTTCGATGGCACAAATTTTGATGTTTGGGTAATTCGCATGCTTAATCTCTTTAGGGTCATGGACCCAAATTTAGAGCGAACTGTAGATATATGGGTTTTTCTCCTCCAAAGGATCCACAAAGATTATCTTTAGAGGATGAGAAAAACTCTTATCTCAATGCTCAAGCTTCTAATGTGCTTTTTGATGCTTTGAGCAATGTAGTTATATTTCAACTCATGCCGTTTCGGGATGCTCATGAGTTGTGGACAAAGCTTCAAGACAAATATGGCGTGTCCGAGATTTGTGGAGATGATTGTCCTCCTTCCACCTCCGGTCGTATAGTATTCTCAACTTCTTCTACTTCACCTACATGTGGTTTGCCACAAGGTAATGATATGGTGAGTAGTGGTGTTCATTGCAATGATTATAGTGAGCTTATTATTGATGATCCTTCATCACTTTATTATTGCAATGCTTCACCTTTGGACTTTAACACTTCGAGCACTCTAAATGTTTCACATGCTTGTGTTAAAAGTTCTTGCATATCTTGTAGAAATTGCTTGCTCAAATCTCATGATGATATGCTTGCTATGTCTTGTTGCCATGATAAAAATGTATCTATTTCCTCGAGTTGTTGTGCTAACAATGTAGAGGAAACCCAACACTCCATGGAACAAGATGTGGTCTTGAACGGTGCTTCAAGGGATCCTACATCATCATCGATTGCTTTTTGCCTTATGGCCAAGGCTTCAAAGGTATCTCCCACTTTGAATCCCAATATATCTTGTGATAATATTGATGATGGCAAGAGTGATGATGATGTCGATTATGATGAAGAGAATGATGATGTTGCCTCCTTAAAAGTTAAGGGGGAAATAATTTTTAAAGCTCTTCTTAAGAATAAAATTGCTCGTTCCAACTTCATGGAAATCATGTCTATTGCTATTGAGGGCAAGAAATATATTGATGAGTTGGAATCTCGTCTTGAGGAGCATGAGGTCACCATTGATAAAATGGAAGGTCATGAGCGTGATTACGCTAATGAGATTGCGGACCTCTCTCAAGCTCTTGAACTTGAACAAACCACCAAGGAATCTCTTGAGGAGACTTTTGCTCTAGAGTTATCTAGAGTGAAGGAATCTCATGATAGAGCTCTTGAGGTGGCCAATGTTTTTGAAACTAAAAATGCTAAGCTTGAAGTTGCTCATGCTAGACTCCTTGAGGATTTTGAGCACCTCAAAAATGGCTCAAGGGTCATCAAGGGTGAGCTCATCAAACTCACCGAGTCTCATGCTCAACTTGAAGCTTCTTATTTAAAAGAGCTTGCCAAGTTGCCTTCTCCTCTTGTTGTTAATGATGATGCTTGTGCTACTAACTCTATTTCTTGTGAAGCATCCATTTTAAAGGAGAATGTTGAGCTAAGGGCTCAACTTGAGTTGCTATCTAGCAATTATGAGAAATTGGAAGAAAGTCATGAAAAGCTTTCTAGCTCTCATGGTGATCTTGTATCCCATAATGTGCTAAAAATAGCTCATGAGGCTATGATTGCTAAGGTAACATCTAGTGAGCCTCATGTGGACATTAGCACTACTTTTAGTCAAAATGCTATATTGCCTTGTGCTAGTCCTCGTAATTCGTCTATGCATAACATTGGTACATCTTGTGATGAATTGCTTTCCTTGCCTTGTTGCTCCAATGATGAAGCTTATACTTCCTCTAGTACTTGTGTTGAGACTAACCATGTAGAGGAAATCAAAGAGCTCAAGGCCCAAGTCACTTCTTTGAAGAAAGACTTGGAAAAGTGTCATGAAGGGAAATCCACACTCAACAATATCTTGAGTGTGCAAAAATCCCCCAATGACAAAGGTGGACTTGGATTCAACTCCAACAAGAAGAAGAAGTCCAAGATGAACAAGAAGAAGGGCCAAGAACACGTCAAGAATTTGGCCAAGATTATTTGCTTCAAGTGCAAAATTGAAGGGCACCATGTTAGATCTTGCCCATTGAAGAAGAAGGCCATTAGTGACAAGCAACAAGGGAAGCGGCTACAAGTGCATTCTCATGCTCAACCTCAAGTTGAAGAAAGGCCTCTTCCCAAGAAGACTCAAGCTAATGCTTCTCAAGTTGAGAAATCAAGTGAGAAGAAAGTGAAGAGTAGACGTTGCTACCTATGTCGTGAAAAAGGTCACGTCGCTTCTTCATGCATGAATGGTACCTTATCCAACCCTATTCTAATTGATGATATCTATTCTCTTGGGAAGGATAAGGTTGGCAATGTGTTTGCCAAATTTGTTGGTACTCAAAGTGGTGTCAAGAAAAGAACCATTTGGGTAGCCAAGCCTATTGTGACTAACCTCTTAGGACCCAACTTGGTTGGGGACCAGCTAGCTCATACTTGATCAATAGGTGTTGTTGGAGGACATTGGAGACTTGGCTACATTATCAAGAATTAAGGGGACTTCATCACTCTTATTGTCTCAAGCCAAGTCAATCGAATCATCAAGCTTATATCTTATATCCAATGTGCCTCCTTGTGGTAACTTGTACTTAAATTGCTTACATTGAAAGTTAATTGCCCCCTTGCATGTATTGGTTTTGTTCCTTGCATGTGTTTGTATTTGTTGTGGATCCAAATTGCTTATCTTGAGTAATCAAGTTTATGTATGTTGGTCTGCACTTCATGTACATGTGTGTCGTACGTTGAGCCTTTGTGCATCTTGTTTGTATCTTAGTTGGCTCTTGTGAGAGATTAATGGAATATCCCATTATGGGGGAGTGATGTGCTTTGTGCACCTCACAATCCTATAAATGTGTGTACATGAGTAATACCATCTAGTATTGATATTTCAAGATTATCTAGTCACTATGTGGTATGTCTTCTCATGAGAAATTCAAATTCTAAATTGTCCATTAATTATCTCTTGTTGGATCGTTATTTTTTCCTCTTGTTTATCTTTAATTGGTATCACATTATGGGGGAGTAATATGCTATGTGTATATTACTAGCCTAGAAAATGTTTACATTTGATATATTGTCACCTAGAATTGATATTGTAAATTATCTTGTTCCTAGGTGGCATGTTAGCTCTACAAGTTGAAATTTGCTTGTGTTTGGTGTGAAGATGATGTCGGATATCCTTGCTATCTACCATCGGGAATTATTTCCAAATACTTCTTGTCTTTTGACAATTGGTACTCACTTATGTGTGGTAGAAATTTTTTATCATCTTCACGTTGGCGTTTGCCTTTTATTTGCCTTATCTCTTGCCAAGTTTGTGTCAACTCCCATTGCCTTCCGTGCCACTTGAGGCTCTTGTTGTTTTCTTGATCTTGTCTAGTGTTTTCCTTGATATAGTGAACGTGGTGATCCTACCTTGTGCATTTGTATTCAAATGCAAATTCTCTATAATGCACAACTCATGGGGGAGCTATCCTTTTTTCTATAAAACACTTAACTTGTGATCCATTTTAAGTGTGTGTTGGTGGACGGCAAGCCGTTTCTTTTTGGTACTTGTGCCATCATGAAACTTTGTAGAGAGCTTGGTTTGTTTGGAACCATCCTCTCTTTTGGGAGTTTGATATCATTTTGTGGGTTCCAATGGATATCTCATTCCTTGATGTATCTTTTAATAATATCTTCCAAGTGATGATTTCTCCATTTGGTATTCTTTTCACTTGGTATTTCCTTGTATTTTGGTATCTGTTCTTGAAAGTCTTGAGCATGCATACTAACTTCATGTAGTTTCCTTGGCATGCTTTCTCTCTTTGACCCAATATATAGGGGAAACTCCACCAAGTCTCAAATTGGATGAGATGTGCATGAAATTCATTTTCATATCTATGTGCACATATCTATGTGCACATATTTATGTGGAGTTTGTCCTATGGATTGTTGGTTCTCTAACTCTTTGGTCCCAATGAGTTTGGGTACCATTTTGCTTGTGTTGTTGTTCTAGGAACAATTGGAGATGCATTGGATGCTCGGCTACTCACAAGGAAGGTGTTGTCACCATGTGCTTTTTGGAGTCAAGCTAGGATGGTCAATGAACTACTCTGTACCTTTAATTGGTATCTACTTCATCCTTCCAATGTTAACTCGGTAACAAGTATCTTCATATATTTCATGCACACATTTCTTACATCAACCTTGTGTAGGTTGTATCATGGCATGTTATTCATTCTCTCTTGTGATACTTGTTTTCTTTCTCAAAGCATCGCAACAATGATCTCTTGTTGCTAGTTGTGATGTCTTTGATGGTTGTGTGGTAGGAATTCATTTATATACAATAAGACCATATCTAGCCATGTGCTATGCTTCCAAGCAAATATCTTATTGGTGTATGTATGACGTCCTTTTGGATATCTTGTTCCTTCTTGTTGTAACCATTTCGGGTGTGCATCCTTCTTTGTAGATATATATCATCATGATTTCGTCTACCTAGAACCTTATACACTTGAGAGAAATTACATCCCTAGATGATATCCTTTCTTTCACGTCCACCTTGTCTCTCTTTTGTTATTTCTTTGGTGGCTCCGTGAAAGCTTTTGCCTTGAGTATGTGTCGTATCTCGTTGCATCTTGATGCACTCTTGTGTGGTGAAGATTATTTTCCTCATGCTTATCTTTACGAGCTTTTGCCATCTAATTGGTATCCCTCGTCTTGATGAGGCTTTCTTCTTCTATCTTCACCACGGGTTGTCACAAGCATAGGTTCTCTATATGCTTATTAGTAAGCTTGTGAACCCATTTTCTAGTTGTGTGTGGGAATGATAGGCCTTGCACCGTGTGCCTCATTCTTCCAAGACTATGTTGATGCTTAATGCTCATCCGTACATTAGTCTTCTCAAGTGCTTTGCCATGACTCACATACATCATTTTGGTTGAGCCTACCCTTAAGTTGCCTCTTTTATATGTTGCTCAACCATTTGTTTGTTGCAAGTGCTAGGCTTTGTTTCCTATATGCTCACTTGCACTTGTCGTGAGGTTCTATTGATCTTCGGGGAGTGACGATCCTATTTTGTGCTCGTTGTATCCAGTTACAAAACTAAATTGTGCACAAATCATGGGGAGCTTCTCTAGTTTCTCTAGAACACTCCTTTGCTCATATCATAATTTATTTCATTCATGTGGCACGTAGGATCATTGGTCTAGTTGGCTCAATTGATATCCGTTGATTGCTTGCTTCAATTGGTATCTTTTGATTGCTTGTTTCTCTCTTTCTTATGTCTTTGTGGCATATCTTTCTTTTGTAAACTTTGGGCCTAAATATAGTTTGTTTTCCTCCTAGTATTTACCGTCAAACTTGTGTATTGCATTCCACTCTCTTGTTGAGAAATACACAAATTATGGAGGAACACAATTTATATTGGCCTTCTAAGCTTTTCTCCCATTTTGGCAATCGATGCCAATGGGGGAGAAGTTTCAGAGAGTTTTGTAGAGAAGTTTAGAGAATTCTCTCCTCTTGCTTTGGTTTTGTTCCTAAGCATTTGCATCTCTTACTCATGCATCATTGGTTGTTGCATTGCATGGGGATGCATAATTCCTTATATAAACTCTCTTGAAAGTGATTGTCATCAATTACCAAAATGGGGGAGATTGAAAGAACATGTGGTGCCCCCATGTTTGGTGTTGGTAATTGACGACAATCTCTATGGACTAATGGTTGCCTTGAGTTATATTTGAAGGTTTTGTCCATAGGCTTTTCTTGGAGTACATGTGTTGTTTTCAAGGAGAGTTTGTGTTGACCAAGGTGCTATTAAGGAACTATCCAAAGATTGGTCATGTGAGAGTTGAGCTTATTGCAAGCATGTCTTGAAGAAGAACATTGTGTGATCATTCATGTTTACATTCAAGACATCATCCAAATGAAGAGAGTTGGAAAGATTCTAGGTTGATCAAGACTAAGTCAAGAGTGAATCAAGTTGATCAACTCACAAAGCGTAGAAGATGTACCGAGAGGGAACAAGTGATCCCATGGTATGGTAAGCATTGTCCATTGTGCTTTGTGTACTAACCCATGGTCTATGTGAGAGTTCTATGTGGGGTTAGGTAAGTGTTCATGGGCTTGCGTCAAGAGGAAGATATCACTCAACCCATGGAGAGGATGACATCAAGTGGTGATCGTCATCAAGATTGCCGTGTGCAAGTTTAAGTGGAGCATCACGAAGAGATCGAGTGCTTGAAGCTTGCCGTCCATTGTGGTGACAATGGACTTGTGAAGATGTGACGAAGAGTGGCTCACCCATAGTGGGCTATGGGGAAGTAATCATCTAGTCTTGATCGAGCCAACGCAATCAAGAAAGGTGGTCCAACTTGAGGGAGTCAAGATCGTCATCATCTAGCTCAAGTGAACCATGTGCATGGCAAAGGTTTTGAAGGAAATATGCCCTAAAGGCAATAATAAAGTTATTATTTATTTCCTTATATCATGTTAAATGTTTATTATTCATTCTAGAATTGTATTAACCGGAAACATGATACATGTGTGAATACATAGACAAACAGAGTGTCACTAGTATGCCTCTACTTGACTAGCTCGGTGATCAAAGATGGTTATGTTTCCTAGCCATAGACATGAGTTGTCATTTGATTAACGGGATCATATCATTAGGAGAATGATGTGATTGGCTTGACCCATTCCGTTAGCTTAGCACACGATCGTTTAGTATTCTACTATTGCTTTCTTCATAATTTATACATGTTCCTATGACTATGAGATTATGCAACTCCCGTTTACCGGAGGAACACTTTGTGTGCTACCAAACGTCACAACGTAACTGGGTGATTATAAAGGTGCTCTACAGGTGCTTCCAAAGGTACTTGTTGGGTGGCGTATTTCGAGATTAGGATTTGTCACTCCGATTGTCGGAGAGGTATCTCTGGGCCCACTCAGTAATGCACACCACTATAAGCCTTGCAAGCATTGTAACTAATGAGTTAGTTGCGGGATGATGTATTACGGAACGAGTAAAGAGACTTGCCGGTAACGAGATTGAACTAGGTATTGAGATACCGACGATCGAATCTCGGGCAAGTAACATACCGATGACAAAGGGAACAACGTATGTTGTTATGCGGTTTGACCGATAAAGATCTTCGTAGAATATGTGGGAGCCAATATGAGCATCCAGGTTCCGCTATTGGTTATTGACCGGAGACGTGTCTCGGTCATGTCTACATAGTTCTCGAACCCGTAGGGTCCGCACGCTTAAAGTTAGATGACGGTTATATTATGAGTTTATGTGTTTTGATGTACCGAAGGAGTGAGGAGTCCCGGATGAGATCAGGGACATGACGAGGAGTCTCGAAATGGCAGAGACGTAAAGATCGATATATTGGACGACTATATTCGGACTTCGGAAAGGTTTCGAGTGATTCGGGTATTTATCGGAGTACCGGAGAGTTACGGGAATTCGCCGGGGAGAAGTATTGGGCCTTATTGGGCCATACGGGAATAGAGGAGAGAGGCCAAAAGGAAGGAGGCACGCACCCCCCCCTCTGGTCCGAATTGGACAAGGGGTGCAGCCCCCTTTTCCTTCTCCCTCTCCCCCTCTTTCCTTCTCTCCTACTCCAACAAGGAAAGGAGGAGTCCTACTCCCGGTGGGAGTAGGACTCCCCCCTTGGCGCACCCTCCTCCTTGGCTGGCCGCCTCCCCCCTTGCTCCTTTATATACGGGGGCAGGGGCACCCCATAGACACAACAATTGATCTCTTGATCTCTTAGCCGTGTGCGGTGCCCCCCTCCACCATAATCCACCTCGATAATATCGTAGCGGTGCTTAGGTGAAGCCCTGCATCGGTAGAACATCATCATCGTCACCACGCCGTCGTGCTGACGGAACTCTCCCTCAAAGCTCGGCTGGATCGGAGTTCGAGGGACGTCATCGAGCTGAACGTGTGCTGAACTCGGAGGTGCCGTACATTCGGTACTTGGATCGGTCGGATCGTGAAGACGTACGACTACATCAACCGCGTTGTGCTCGCTTCAGCTTTTGGTCTACGAGGGTACTTGGACACACTCTCCCCTCTCGTTGCTATGCATCACCATGATCTGGCGTGTGTGTAGGAAATTTTTTGAAATTACTACGTTCCCCAACAGTGGCATCCGAGCCTGGTTTTATGCGTAGATGTCATATGCACGAGTAGAACACAAGTGAGTTGTGGGCGATATAAGTCATACTGCTTACCAGCATGTCATACTTTGGTTCGGCGGTATTGTTGGATGAAGCGGCCCGGACCGACATTACGCGTACGCTTACGCGAGACTGGTTCTACCGACGTGCTTTGCACATAGGTGGCTGGCGCGTGTCAGTTTCTCCAACTTTAGTTGAACCGAGTGTGGCTACGCCCGGTCCTTGCGAAGGTTAAAACAGCACCAACTTGACAAACTATCGTTGTGGTTTTGATGCGTAGGTGAGAACGGTTCTTGCTAAGCCCATAGCAGCCACGTAAAACTTGCAACAACAAAGTAGAGGACGTCTAACTTGTTTTTGCAGGGCATGTTGTGATGTGATATGGTCAAGACATGATGCTAAATTTTATTGTATGAGATGATCATGTTTTGTAACCGAGTTATCGGCAACTGGCAGGAGCCATATGGTTGTCGCTTTATTGTATGCAATGCAATCGCCCTGTAATGCTTTACTTTATCACTAAGCGGTAGCGATAGTCGTAGAAGCATAAGATTGGCGAGACGACAACGATGCTACGATGGAGATCAAGGTGTCGCGCCGGTGACGATGGTGATCATGACGGTGCTTCGGAGATGGAGATCACAAGCACAAGATGATGATGGCCATATCATATCACTTATATTGATTGCATGTGATGTTTATCTTTTATGCATCTTATCTTGCTTTGATTGACGGTAGCATTATAAGATGATCTCTCACTAAATTATCAAGTATAAGTGTTCTCCCTGAGTATGCACCGTTGCGAAAGTTCTTCGTGCTGAGACACCACGTGATGATCGGGTGTGATAGGCTCTACGTTCAAATACAACGGGTGCAAAACAGTTGCACACGCGGAATACTCAGGTTAAGCTTGACGAGCCTAGCATATAACAGATATGGCCTCGGAACACGGAGACCGAAAGGTCGAGCGTGAATCATATAGTAGATATGATCAACATAGTGATGTTCACCGTTGAAACTACTCCATCTCACGTGATGATCGGACATGGTTTAGTTGATATGGATCACGTGATCACTTAGAGGATTAGAGGGATGTCTATCTAAGTGGGAGTTCTTAAGTAATATGATTAATTGAACTTAAATTTATCATGAACTTAGTCCTGATAGTATTTTTGCAAATTATGTTGTAGATCAATAGCTCGCGTTGTTGCTTCCCTGTGTTTATTTTTGATATGTTCCTAGAGAAAATTATGTTGAAAGATGTTAGTAGCAAAGATGCGGATTGGATCCGTGATCTGAGGATTATCCTCATTGCTGCACAGAAGAATTATGTCCTTGATGCACCGCTAGGTGACAGACCTATTGCAGGAGCAGATGCAGACGTTATGAACGTTTGGCTAGCTCAATATGATGACTACTTGATAGTTTAGTGCACCATGCTTAACGGCTTAGAATCGGGACTTCAAAGACGTTTTGAACGTCATGGACCATATGAGATGTTCCAGGAGTTGAAGTTAATATTTCAAGCAAATACCCGAGTTGAGAGATATGAAGTCTCCAACAAGTTCTATAGCTAAAAGATGGAGGAGAATAGCTCAAGCAGTGAGCATGTGCTCAGATTGTCTGGGTACTACAATCGCTTGAATCAAGTGGGAGTTAATCTTCCAGATAAAATAGTGATTGACAGAATTCTCTAGTCACCATCACCAAGTTAGTAGAACTTCGTGATGAACTATAGTATGTAAGGGATGACGAAAGTAATTCCCGAGCTCTTCGCGATGCTGAAATCGACGAAGGTAGAAATCAAGAAAGAGCATCAAGTGTTGATGGTTAACAAGACCACTAGTTTCAAGAAAAGGGCAAAGGGATAGAAGGGGAACTTCAAGAAGAACGGCAAGCAAGTTGCTACTCAAGTGAAGAAGCCCAAGTCTGTACCTAAGCCTGAGACTAAGTGCTTCTACTGCAAAGGGACTGGTCACTGGAAGCGGAACTGCCCCAAGTATTTGGTGGATAAGAAGGATGGCAAAGTGAACAAAGGTATATTGGATATACATGTTATTGATGTGTACTTACTAGTGTTTATAGCAACCCCTCGGCATTTGATACTGGTTCAGTTGCTAAGAGTAGTAACTCGAAACGGGAGTTGCAGAATAAACAGAGACTAGTAAAAGGCGAGGTGACGATGTGTGTTGGAAGTAGTTCCAAGATTGATATGATCATCATCGCACACTCCCTATACTTTTGGGATTAGTTCTGAAACTAAATAAGTGTTATTTGGTGTTTGCGTTGAGCATGAATATGATTTGATCATGTTTGTTGCAATACGGTTATTCATTTAAATTAGAGAATAATTGTTGTTCTGTTTACATGAATAAAACCTTCTATGGTCATACACCCAATAAAATGGTTTGTTGGATCTCGATCGTAGTGATACACATATTCATAATAATGAAGCCAAAAGATGCAAAGTTAATAATGATAGTGCAACTTATTTGTGGCACTGCCGTTTAGGTCATATTGGTGTAAAGCGCATGAAGAAACTCCATACTGATGGGATTTTGGAATCACTTGATTATGAATCACTTGATGCTTGCGAACCGTGCCTCATGGGCAAGATGACTAAAACGCCGTTCTCCGGAACTATGGAGAGAGCAACAGATTTGTTGGAAATCATACATACAGATGTATGTGGTCCGATGAATATTGAGGCTCGTAGCAGGTATCATTATTTTCTGACCTTCACAGATGATTTGAGCAGATATGGGTATATCTACTTAATGAAACAGAAGTCTGAAACATTTGAAAAGTTCATATAATTTCAGAGTGAAGTGGAAAATCATCGTAACAAGAAAATAAAGTTTCTACGATCTGATCGTGGAGAAGAGTATTTGAGTTACGAGTTTGGCCTTCAGTTAAAACAATGTGAAATAGTTTCACTACTCACGCCACCTGGAACACCACAGTGTAATGGTGTGTCCGAACATCGTAACCGTACTTTATTAGATATGGTGCGATATATGATGTCTCTTACCGATCTACCACTATCGTTTTGGGGTTATGCATTAGAGACAGCTGCATTCACGTTAAATAGGGTACCATCTAAATCCGTTGAGACGACATCTTATGAACTGTGGTTTGGCAAGAAACCAAAGTTG
This sequence comes from Triticum aestivum, assembly GCF_018294505.1. Taxonomy (NCBI): domain Eukaryota; kingdom Viridiplantae; phylum Streptophyta; class Magnoliopsida; order Poales; family Poaceae; genus Triticum; species Triticum aestivum. The sequence goes on from NC_057811.1 coordinate 269,779,657, forward strand.
TCGTTTCTTAAAGTTTGGGGTTGCGATGCTTATGTGAAAAAGTTTCATCCTGATAAGCTCAAACCCAAATCGGAGAAATGTGTCTTCATAGGATACCCAAAGGAGACAGTTGGGTACACCTTCTATCACAGATCCGAAGGCAAGACATTCGTTGCTAAGAATGGATCCTTTCTAGAGAAGGAGTTTCTCTCGAAAGAAGTGAGTGGGAGGAAAGTAGAACTTGATGAGGTAATTGTACCTGCTCCCTTATTGGAAAGTAGTTCATCGCAGAAACCAGTTTCTGTGACGCCTATACCAATTAGTGAGGAAGTTAATGATGATGATCATGGAACTTCAGATCAAGTTATTACTGAACCTCGTAGGTCAACCAGAGTAAGATCCGCACCAGAGTGGTACGGTAATCCTGTTCTGGAGGTTATGTTACTAGACCATGACGAACCTACGAACTATGAAGAAGCGATGGTGAGCCCAGATTCCGCAAAATGGCTTGAGGCCATGAAATCTGAGATGAGATCCATGTATGAGAACAAAGTATGGACTTTGATTGACTTGCCCAATGATCGGCGAGCCATTGAGATTAAATGGATCTTCAAGAGGAAGACGGACGCTGATAGTAGTGTTACTATCTACAAAGCTAGAATTGTCGCAAAAGGTTTTCGACAAGTTTAAGGTGTTGACTACGATGAGAGTTTCTCACTCGTATCTATGCTTAAGTCTGTCCGAATCATGTTAGCAATTGCCGCATTTTATGAAATCTGGCAAATGGATAAACAAAACTGCATTCCTTAATGGATTATTAAAGAATTGTATATGATGCAACCAGAAGGTTTTGTCAATCATAAAGGTGCTAACAAAATATGCAAGCTCCAGCGATCCATCTATGGACTGGTGCAAGCATCTCGGAGTTGGAATATACGCTTTGATAAGTTGATCAAAGGATATAGTTTTATACAGACTTGCGGTGAAGCCTGTATTTACAAGAAAGTGAGTGGGAGCACTACAGCATTTCTGATAAGTATATGTGAATGACATATTGTTGATCGGAAATAATGTAGAATTATTCTGCAAAGCATAAAGGAGTGTTTGAAAGGAGTTTTTCAAAGAAAGACCTCGGTGAAGCTGCTTACATATTGAGCATCAAGATCTATAGAGATAGATCAAGACGCTTGATAAGTTTTTCAATGAGTACATACCTTAACAAGATTTTGAAGTGGTTCAAAATGGAACAGTCAAAGAAAGAGTTTCTTGCCTGTGTTACAAGGTGTGAAATTGAGTAAGACTCAAAGCCCGACCACGGCAGAAGATAGAAAAAGAATGAAAGTCATTCCCTATGCCTCGGCCATAGGTTCTATAAAGTATGCCATGCTGTGTACCAGATCTATTGTATACCCTACACTGATTTTGGCAAGGGAGTACAATAGTGATCTAGGAGTAGATCACTGGACAGCGGTCAAAATTATCCTTACTGGAATAAGGATATGTTTCTCGATTATGGAAGTGACAAAAGGTTCGTCGTAAAGGGTTACGTCGATGCAAGTTTTGACACTAATCTAGATGACTCTAAGTCTCGGTCTAGATACATATTGAAAGTGGGAGCAATTAGCTAGAGTAGCTCCGTGCAGAGCATTGTAGACATAGAAATTTGCAAAATACTTACGGATCTGAATGTGACAGACCCGTTGACTAAAATTATCTCACAAGCAAAACATGATCACACCTTAGTACTCTTTGGGTGTTAATCACATAGTGATGTGAACTAGATTATTGACTCTAGTAAACCCTTTGGGTGTTGGTCACATGACGATGTGAACTATGGGTGTTAATCACATGGTGATGTGAACTATTGATGTTAAATCACATGGCGATGTGAACTAGATTATTGACTCTAGTGCAAGTGGGAGACTGAAGGAAATATGCCCTAGAGGCAATAATAAAGTTATTATTTATTTCCTTATATCATGATAAATGTTTATTATTCATGCTAGAATTGTATTAACCGGAAACATGATACATGTGTGAATACATAGACAAACAGAGTGTCACTAGTATGCCTCTACTTGACTAGCTCGTTGATCAAAGATGGTTATGTTTCCTAGCCATAGACATGAGTTGTCATTTGATTAACGGGATCATATCATTAGGAGAATGATGTGATTGACTTGACCCATTCCGTTAGCTTAGCACACGATCGTTTAGTATTCGCTATTGCTTTCTTCATGACTTATACATGTTCCTATGACTATGAGATTATGCAACTCCCGTTTACCGGAGGAACACTTTGTGTGCTACCAAACGTCACAACGTAACTGGGTGATTATAAAGGTGCTCTACAGGTGCTTCCAAAGGTACTTGTTGGGTTGGCGTATTTCGAGATTAGGATTTGTCACTCCGATTGTCGGAGAGGTATCTCTGGGCCCACTCAGTAATGCACATCACTATAAGCCTTGCAAGCATTGTAACTAATGAGTTAGTTGCGGGATGATGTATTACGGAACGAGTAAAGAGACTTGCCGGTAACGAGATTGAACTAGGTATTGAGATACCGACGATCGAATCTCGGGCAAGTAACATACCGATGACAAAGGGAACAACGTATGTTGTTATGCAGTTTGACCAATAAAGATCTTCGTAGAATATGTGGGAGCCAATATGAGCATCCAGGTTCCGCTATTGGTTATTGACCGGAGACGTGTCTCGGTCATGTCTACATAGTTCTCGAACCCGTAGGGTCCGCACGCTTAAAGTTAGATGATGGTTATATTATGAGTTTATGTGTTTTGATGTACCGAAGGAGTTCGGAATCCCGGATGAGATCAGGGACATGACGAGGAGTCTCGAAATGTCCGAGACGTAAAGATCGATATATTGGACGACTATATTCGGACTTCGGAAAGGTTTCGAGTGATTCGGGTATTTATCGGAGTACCGGAGAGTTACGGGAATTCGCCGGGGAGAAGTATTGGGCCTTATTGGGCCATACGAGAATAGAGGAGAGAGGCCAAAAGGAAGCAAGCGCGCATCCCCCCTCTGGTCCGACTTGGACAAGGGGTGCAACCCCCTTTTCCTTCTCCCTCTCCCCCTCTTTCCTTCTCTCCTACTCCAACAAGGAAAGGAGGAGTCCTACTCCCGGTGGGAGTAGGACTCCCCCCTTGGCGCGCCCTCCTCCTTGGCCGGCCGCCTCCCCCCTTGCTCCTTTATATACGGGGGCAGGGGGCACCCCATAGACACAACAATTGATCTCTTGATCTCTTAGCCATGTGCGGTGCCCCCCTCCACCATAATCCACCTCGATAATATCATAGCGGTGGTTAGGCGAAGCCCTGCATCGGTAGAACATCATCATCGTCACCATGCCGTCGTGCTGACGGAACTCTCCCTCAAAGCTCGGCTAGATCGGAGTTCGAGGGACGTCATCGAGCGGAACGTGTTCTGAACTCGGAGGTGCCGTACGTTCGGTACTTGGATCGGTCGGATCGTGAAGACGTACGACTACATCAACCGCGTTGTGCTAACGCTTCCGCTTTCGGTCTACGAGGGTACGTGGACACACTCTCCCCTCTCGTTGCTATGCATCACCATGATCTTGCGTGTGCGTAGGAAATTTTTTGAAATTACTACGTTCCCCAACAGGTTTGCCCTTGATAGGTTTTCTATTTTACCGGTCTCATGGTGGTAGTTGGGAGACCGGGTTATAGGATTGATAGCCGTACTATCAAGGGGGGCTCTCAAGTGAGTAGCTTGATCGTATCGTTCGTCGAGAGCTCAAACCATTGCATCCTTGCATCATGTTTCTTGGTTCTTGTTTGGTTCTCTTTGTGAGTCTTAAAGCTTATGGTCATCTTGATGACAAGCTTGAGTTCATCGAAAATGGAGTTTGCATGCGTCTTCTATGATGTTTTCGATGTTGGACCGGTCTTATCCGAGGAAGGGTTCTCAACTTTTTCTTTTGGGCCTTTTATCATTTGCTTCTTATTGGTATTTCTATCAAGATTGTGTTATCCCTTATCGCTAGCTTTCCAACAAACTTGGTTTCGTCGAATTTGGAGTCCGTTTGCAGAAGTTGTGTCAGTTTTGGTGTTCTGAAAAGGCTGCAGCGGTACTACCGCGGACATGAGCGGATGTAATTTTTTACTACGGCTCTTGGGAGCGGTACTACCGCTTGGAGCAGTACTGCCGCGTCTACTTCCGTGGCTACTTCCGCTCGGGACCAAAAACTCGTCACAAGTCCAGCGGTGGTAGGCACGGATGTAATTTTTTAGTACCGCTCGCAAGCAGTAGTACCGCTACCCCTAGCGGTAGTACCGTGAGGTCAAGCGGTACTACCGCTCCGACGGTTCTTCTGGCTTTGTTGCCTCCTCGATGTTGTGTTTCAAAGGGCTACTACCGCCCTAGTGGTAGTACCGCTCCTTGGAGCGGTAGTACCGCTCGGTGCGGGCTGTGACCATAATGGTTGGATTTTTCCCCACCTATAAAAGGGGGTCTTCTTCCCCAATGAACCTTATCTTTTGAGCTCGTGTTCTTTCCCCATTGTTGACCTTTTTCGAGCTTGCTAACTCTCAATCCCTCCATGGATTCTTGCTAGTTTTTGAGGGAAAAGAGAGAGGAGATCTAGATCCACATTTCCACCAATCACTTTCTCCTCTATGTGAGGGGAACCCCTTGGATCTAGATCTTGGAGTTCTTGGTGTTCTCCTTCTTGTTCTTCCTCTCATTTTCCTCCCTAGCATTAGTTCCTTTGGTGGGATTTGAGAGAGAAGGACTTGGGCACTCCGTGTGCCCTTGCCATTGCATTTGGTGCATCGGTTTGAGTTCTCCACGTGATACGTGGAAGTTACAAGTTGAGAAGCTTATTACTCTTGGGTGCTTGGTACCCTTGAGCTTGTTCCTCTTGGGTGCTTGGGCGCCCTAGACGGTTGGTGGTGTTCGGAGCTCAATCATTGTGGTGTAAAGCTCTGGGCAAGCGTCGGGGTCTCCAATTAGGTTGTGGAGATCGCCCCGAGCAATTTGACGGGTTCGGTGACCGCCCCCAAGGGTTGCCAAAGTGTACGGGTTCAGTGACCGCCCCCAAGGGTTGCCATTTGTACGGGTTCGGTGACCGCCCTCAAGGGTCCCTTAGTGGAATCACGGCATCTTGCATTGTGCGAGGGCGTGAGGAGATTACGGTGGCCCTAGTGGCTTCTTGGGGAGCATTGTGCCTCCACACCGCTCCAAACGGAGATTAGCATTCGCAAGGGTGTGAACTTCGGGATACATCATCATCTCCGTGTGCCTCGGTTATCTCTTACCCGAGCTCTTTACTTATGCACTTTACTTTGTGATAGCCATATTGTTTCTTGTCATATATCTTGCTATCACCTAGTAGTTTATCTTGCTTAGCATAAGTTGTTGGTGCACATAGGTGAGCCTAGTTGTTGTAGGTTTTGTGCTTGACAAATTAACCGCTAGGTTTATTCCGCATTTGTTCAAGCCTAAACCGTAATTATTTTAAAGCGCCTATTCACCCCCCCCCTCTAGGCGACATCCTCGATCTTTCAGTGTTTCCTATGACTCAAGAAAGAGAAAATGAAACTACGAAGACAAAAGTCTTCATGTTTCATAATCCTCGCATGAATATTGAAGTCTTCAAGGTCACACCAATTTCCTCAGTTTCAAAGTCTTCAAGAAAACCAAAGTCTTCAGTTGAAGAAATTCATTTTTAGGGGTCGACTTTCACCGTAAATATCAAACTCCTCATAGACTTATAGACCTGTGTACACTCACAAACACACTAGTCCCTTAACCTATAAGTCTTCAATACACCAAAATCACTAAGGGGCACTAGATGCACTTACAGTCTCCCCCTTTTTGGTGGTTGATGACAAATAGGTTAAGTTTTCAACGGGGATAAACATATGAAGTGTAAATACTGATATTGAGGAATTTGATTGCAAGATATAGAAGAACTCCCCCTGAAGATGTGCATATTTGAGGAATTTCTTTGAATAGCAAATGCACATTGTAGAGTAAAATCATGGAGATCTCCCCCTATATCTTGTAATTCATACACACATTTAACATATAATATAAAGAATTTGAAATGCATGATGAAATATGGACCCTGACGAATTCAGCATGCGTGCATTAAGGTACTTGAGGAATTAAGCATGCAGAAAAGCAGTTCAAAAGAGTCAGAGTACCATAGGACTTAAGTTTACAAGTCATCAGAGCAAACACCTCAGAAGAGCAAGAGTTGTAACTTAACAAAAAAACGCCCATATAAGAGACCCGCTTGAAGACTAACTCAAATTTCTCCCCCTTTGTCATCGAATGACCAAAGTAGACGAAAAAATGAGGACTAACGCCCCTGAAGAATATCATCCAAGATGTCAATGGAGGAGTGCCAGCGTTGTTGGGGTCGTCCGTTGAAGTAGGGCCTGCCGTGGTGTTGTTCAAGTCTTTGGCTTCATCCATCTTGCACGATGAAGAATATGAACTGGCGACCAGCTGAGGAACTTTGACCTTCTTGAATTTCTTCAAAGGTGGCTGTGCCCAGTCAAAGTCCTATTGAAATTCCATCTCCTTGAGATCTTCTGCACTGTAAAGATTAGACAGAATAGCCCAAGTGCGGTCAAAGACTTCATACAAGTAGTAGTGATTCTTCTTCACAGTATTTTGTGTGACTGTCATGTTCTGAAGAATTGCACCAAGCTAACGCTTGACCCACTTGTGATTTTGATCAACTTTCTGGTGAAGACTGAGGAGAGGTTCACGATCAGTCATAACACGCGGAGCAGTAGCCTGAGGATTTTGCTTTGAAGCTTTTGCGGCAGAATCTTGTGTTGCAGAGTCATCATTTGTGGAATAGGATCTAGCTTTGTGAAACTGTCCATCCAAAGGACGAGTGCCTTCATCTATGATCGCAGCCTTGCCCTTCTCATCAGCTGAGGAGATAGTCCTTTTGAGGACTTCAATGGGGGGAAAATTGCTGAGATGATTTTGAAAATCAGCCTTAAAATGAATTGAAAACCTTGATCTGATGAATTTCATGATCCAGGGAGCATAAGGCTTCAACTCAAAAGGTGATAGAGCAGCATTGGCCAAATTCCTCATGAAGAAATCGTGGTAGTTGATAGGAATACCATGGATGATATTGAACAGTAGATTCTGCATGATGCCAACAACTTCTTCGTCATCAGAGTTGTGGCCCTTGATTGGACTGAGGGTTTTGGTCAATATTCGATATACTGTCCTTGGCACATGGAGTAATTCCTTGATGAGGAATGTGGTCCTTGGAGCTTGGCCAGGCTTCAATGGCTTCATCAGCACTTGCATCAGATGATTTGAAAGTTCTGGTTCGTCATAGATGCGCCTTGCACCTTCAATCGGAGGACTGATTGGGACCGCGTGAAGCAATTCAGAGGTCGGTGCTTTGTAATGAGTGTTTTCAGACATCCAGTCGAGCACCCATGAATTCACATCTTCAACATTTCCAGTGATGTGCAGTGTGGCATAGAATTGAAGAATGAGTTCTTCATTCTAGTCGCAGATGTCAGTGCAGAAGTTTAGTAGCCCAGTGTCATGAATAACACTTAGGACAGGGGTGAAGCACGGAAGAGACTCCATATCCACATGAGGAATTTGTTCGTGGTCAAATACCCTGTCCTTGTCAAATAGCAGTGAGGAATAGAAATTCATCTGGCTGGCTATCCAGAAGCGCTTTTGACGAAGTCTAGCAGAGTCATAGGGATTGTAATCCGTGAAGAAATGATGCTCAGAAAAGAAATCATCAGCCTTGAATTTATGCTTCTTGGTATGAGGATTTTGTGCCTTGGGCTGAAGATTAACAGTTGAGGGGTTGTCTGTGGTGAACTGGGGTGATGACTTTTCCAATAGTCATCATTCAAAATAGGAGTTGTAGACCCAATGTCCACATCCTTATCTTCTTCATCGATTTCTTCAACGCCTGCCTCTTCAGCCGTGAACTGAGGCATGGGCGATGATACCAATAGAGTTGAAGGGGGATATTATACACTTCAATATCTTCATCCAACTGCTCTGAAGAAGTAGAAGAAGGATTTTCCTCATCCGTGTCATCAGGTATGACATATTCCTCACCAAAGGGAAGAATCTCCTTTGATGGCATGCTTGAGACAGGAACAACATCGATGGGGCTGTTGTATGAGCTTGTCAAAGTGTTCACTTTCTTAGGAGCTGAAGACTCTAAAGTCGCTGATGCTTTTCTTTTCTTCACAGCTGCCTTCTCCGCAGCTTTAGTTTTCTTCGCTTCTGATGCAGAAGGAAGAGTGACTTTCTTCATCTGTGATGACTTTGCAGGAGGAGCAGATGAAGGTGGTTCAGTTTCTTCAGGCATAATTGATCCAGTTGCCCTGGCATGTTCAGATTCTTCAGGCGCGGTAGAAGATGCTTCGACTGGCCTGGTTTGTTCTTCAGGCGCAACATTGGTGGTTGCCCTGGCAGTTTCTCCATAAGCTGGAATTTCTTCAGCAGCCTTGGTACTTTCAGTTTCATCAATAGTCTGATTTTCATCAGCTGTGCTTGCACTTTCTTCAGTAGGCTGAGAAGATGCTTTAGCCTGAGGAATTTCTTGTTGCGATGTGGCTGCAACATTTAGTTTGAAACCCTTTGCCAATTTGACGAATCTGACTTTGGCACCTAGCCAATCTGCTCGATAAGCGTCAAATTCATCACTGAGGGCTTTGATCGCAGTCTGCATGTTGACAAGTTCTTCAGGAGACATGTTTACAACATTCTTTTTCAAAAAAACTCTCCTTCTTGTACTAAGCTTTTCTTCACTTGCTTGGCCTTCTCAAATTTCCATTTTTTCTCCTATGAAGGCATTGATCATGTGACTTTGGTCAGGAGTGAGATCCAGATCAGGAAGAGGAGTGTTAGGGTCCTTGTGCCATAGATCGATGAAATCAATGATCAGTTTTGGATCCAGCATGAGTGGCACTTCACTTCCTTTGGCTCTAGCGGCCCTTTGTTGCCTGTCTCTAATGATCTCAGCGAGTTCTTCATCATCAGCCTCATCGTCACTTGACGGGATTTGAAAGGCAACCTGCTTCTTGTGAGGACTTGGCCTTGTGCCTCGTCCAGCAGCGGCCTTTTTCTTCAGCAAAGTTGGAGTTGTTGAGGACTGAGGCAGAGCTGAGGAACTTGCAGAGGCTCCTAAAGCAATTGAGATTCCTGTAGTCCCTTGGCAAGAGGCAAGATGCACAAGTGCTCAGGACTTTGCAACAGCCGCTGAGGATTTTGCAATAGAGGGAGTTGGAGCTGCTTTCGAAGGGGTAGCTTGAGGAATAGGCCGTGAGGGATTTGAAGAGCTTGGCCGTGAGGGCATTGCAGCTGAGGAACTCGACTTTATAGCTAATTTCTTCGGCAAAGCCTTCTTGGGTTTGCTACAAGAGGCCTCAGTGGTAGCAGCAGCAGAATCATCGTTGAATTTCTTCACTGTTTCTTTTGCCATTTTGGCCAACTTAGCTTGGTGCTTAGCCCATTCCTTGGGAAGATCCTCACCACTTTTGATGCTAGTGGGATCAGCTTCTTGGCCTGGAGCCAATGGAGGTCTTAGGCATGGAGGGTGTACAGCGAATTTCTTCATGTACTTTGGAGTCACATATCGATACTCCCTCCATTCTCTTGCCCATCTCGTTTCAATCCGCTGAATGCGCACTTTGCACCGATTTTTGTTCTCCTTGCCATGCTTGGCTTCATCAGGAGTACAATATTCATCATAGATGTCTTCGGGGATTTCAAACGCAGTGTTTTGTCTCTGGCCTCTTTCCTCCCTTCTGAGGTCTTTTTCCATCAGCCATTTTCTTCACTTGAGGATTCTGAACAATTGAAGTTTCTGATGAGGTATGCAATTTGTCTTCAAGGAACGCTGGAAATGAGTTAAGTTGATGAGAACCTAGTGATTCAGCAGCGGACATGTGTACCTATGAACAGAGTATAGGTGCGAAGAATTTCGAGAGGTCATATGTGTTCTCAGAATTTCTTCAAAAGAATAAAGTTTGAGGAATTTGACCAGAGGTGTCTTGAGAAATTTCACTAAGCGTTCTTGACTTAGGTTCCAGAGTTGTATAGATTTGAAAATTGACATAACTGAGGAATCTTGAGGAAAAACGTTGCTTAGAGAAACAAATCAAGAAAAGATGCAACAGGGTGTTTAAGGGTATGGAAGTTGAAGAATAAACACTTTTTCAAGATTTTGTGGAAATCATCAGAATCAACTAGGGCAGTAAAATCAGATTTTAATTACCCTGGATGAAGAACATGACGAACTGGGAGTTTAAGTGGAGAAGTTCGTCCATTCAGATCTTCCTCGCCCTAACTTGGTGGCGGAAGACAACTACGGTGGCGGCGGAATGAAGATTTCCGCGGCTGGCGCGAGTATGACGACGACGAGGTCGAGGCAGTGAAGCTCTTCCTCACCGGCGACGATGGAGAGTAGCGGTGATGCTAGGTCAGAGAGCTCGAGGGAGGGGTGTGAGATCGAGCGGAGGAAATGAGGTCTGAGGAGGTGAGGGGTATTTATAGCCAAGGTGAAAAACCGCTCGTTCGAAGAAATTGGACGAACGTGCCCTTGACCCTTGCCATCCTAGCGACATGTGTCACCCCCGTACAAAGAGGTGGAGATCGTGGTAGATCGTGGGTGAGTATTTTAATCTTTTCATGGGATGCGGAACGGTTTGAGCGGCAAAAGCCGAAAATGCGGATATGAAATTTTTGACGTTTCGTTCGCAAATTCTTCAGCTGACAAGGACACAGTGAAGATTTTGAACGGGTTTCAAATAGAACGCACATGAAGAATTTGTGAACAGACTGGGTTGAGTTTAGCATAGAGGGGGACGAGTCCGATCACATTCACTTAGGCAAAAAGGTCAACTTGAAGAATTAGCAATAAGTGAATGATGTAGAGGACTTGAAATCTCAATTATATATATAGTCAATGAAGAACACAGTCGGAAAGAGTGAAGACTTTGCAAAGTTGAAGAATTTGAACAACTGAGGAATTTGAAAACTGAAGAAAAACTCAAATTGAAGATTTTCAACTTTTGTTGGTGGCGTGACCCACCGTATAAGAATGATGATTTCAGACGTCGTGTACAATTCTCGTAGGGCTTTGAGAATCAAATTCTTCGTTAATTTCTTCACACTTAGAGGGTTAGTCTTCATTGATTGAAGAAAAACTTTACTTCGTGTGTTGCACATCTAAGTCATCAATTTTGCATAAGTGTTAGGATGTGTGTCCTTTTCAAAGAACATTCGAAGATTCTAAGATATTTAGCTCACACTGCAACTTGCTAAATCTCTTTTCATCCAAGGGCTTTGTGAAGATATCCGCTAGTTGTTCTTCAGTCTTCATGTGCTCGATAGAGATGTCGCCCTTCAACACATGATCTCGAAGAGAATGATGACGAATCTGGATGTGCTTAGTCTTCGAGTGCTAAACTGGGTTATGAGCAACCTTGATGGAACACTCATTGTCACAGTAGAGTGGCACATTCTTCATGTTGATGCCGTAGTGCTTGAGGGTTTGCTTCATCCATAGCAATTGAGCACAGCAAGAACTAGCAGCAATGTACTCAGCTTCAGTAGTAGGGAGTGATACACAGTTCTGCTTCTTCGAGGACCAACATACTAAGGATCGTCCGAGGAAATGGCATGTGCCTGATGTTGACTTGCGATCTGATACATCTCCAACGTATTTATAATTTTTTATTGTTCCATGCTGTTATATTATCAATCTTGGATGTTTTATAATCGTTTTATAGTCATTTTATATCATTTTGGTACTAACCTATTGACATAGTGCCAAGTGCCAGTTGTTGTTTTTTCCATGTTTTTTACATAGCAGAAAATCAATACCAGACGGAGTCCAAATGCCACGAAACTCCATGATGATTTTTTATGGGCCAGAAGGAACACATTGGGCCCTGGCTGCGCCTGGGGGTGCCCCGAGGAGGCACAACCCACCAGGGCGCGCCAGGAGGCCCAGGCGCGCCCTGGTGGGTTGTGCCCACCTCGGGTGCCCCCCGGACCGCCTCTTTGATCTATAAATACCCCAATATTCCAAGAACCCTAGGAACATCGACGAAATATTCATCCAGCCGCCGCAGAGTCTAGAACCACCCGATCCAATCTAGACACCATCTCGGATGGGGTTCACCACCTTCAATGGTGCCTCTCCGATGATGCGTGAGTAGTTCTTTGTAGACCTTCGGGTCTATAGTTAGTAGCTAGATGGCTTTCTCTCTCTCTCTCTCTCTCTCTCTCTCTCTCGCTGAATTCTCAATAAAGTGGTCTCTTGGAGCTCCATATGATGTAACTCTTTTGCGGTGTGTTTGTTGGGATCTGATGAACTTCGAGTTTATGATCAGTTATATCTTTTTATATCCATGAAATTTATTTGAGTTTCTTTGATCTCTTATATGCATGATTGCTTGTAGCCTCGTATTTCTTCTCCGATATTTGGGTTTTGTTTGGCCAACTTGATCTATTTATCTTTCAATGGGAAGAGGTGCCCGGTAGTGGGTTCGATCTTACGGTGCTTGATCCCAGTGACAGAAAGGGAACTGACACGTATGTATCGTTGCTACTAAGGATAAAACGATGGGGTCTATCTCTACATAGATAGATCTTGTCTACATCATGTCATCGTTCTTATTGCATTACTCCATTTTTCCATGAACTTAATACACTAGATGCATGCTGGATAGCGGTTGATGTGTGGAGTAATTGTAGTAGATGCAGGTAGGAGTCGGTCTACTAATCTTGGACGTGATGCCTATATAATGAGCATTGCCTGGATATCGTCATGAGTATTTGAAGTTCTATCAATTGCCCAACAGTAATTTGTTTACCCCACCGTTTGCTATTTTTCTCGAGAGAAGCCACTAGTGAAACCTACGGCCTCCGGGGTCTTATTTCTCTTATATTTGCCTTTGCGATCTACTTTTTCCTTGTATTTATTTTCAGATCTATTAAACTAAAAATACAAAAATACCTTGCTGCATTTTATTTATATTTATTTTATTTGGCATTCGATCTATCAATCTACTACAATTTATCTCACGTCCGTTTGCCTATCTTGAGGCGCCGTATCCCGGAAGGGATTGACAACCCCTTTAACACGTCGGGTTGCAAGGATTTGTTATCTGTGTGCAGGGGTTGTTTACCTTGTGTTGCTTGGTTCTCCTACTGGTTCGATAACCTTGGTTTCATTTCTGAGGGAAATACCTACCGTCGCTGTGCTGCATCATCCCTTCCTCTTTGGGGAAATACCGATGTAGCTTCAAGCGACATCAAAAGGAATTTCTGGCGCCGTTGCCGGGGAGGATCTTCAACATATACCAGGTTCCTAATCACAAATCTCATCTCCTCGCAATTTACATTATTTGCCATTTGCCTCTCATTTTCCTCTCCCCCACTTCACAAAAATTTGCCGTTTTATTCGCCTCCCTTTATCTGTTTGCCATTTTCTTGCCGGATATGTTTTTTGGCTGCAATCTTGTTGTGTGGTCATCATGACGCAAGAGAACACCAAATTATGTGATTTCTCAAATACCAACAACAATGATTTTATTAACACTCTGCTTGCTCCTCCCGCTGCTAGTGCGGGGACTTGTGATATTAATACTGCTTTGCTGAATCTTGTTATCAAAGATCAATTTTCCGGTACTCCTAATGAGGATGCCGCCTCCCATCTTAATATAATACCTTCGAGGAATTATGCGATATGCAAAATAAAAAAGATGTGGACAATGATGTGGTTAAGATGAAATTATTTCCGTTTTCTTTGTGTGATTCTACAAAATTTTGGTTCTCTTCTTTGCCTCGCAATAGTATCGATTCTTGGAATAAGTGCAAAGATGCTTTTATCACTAAGTATTTTCCTCCCGCAAAAATTATTTCCCTTAGAACCCAGATCATGAATTTCAAGCAACTTGAACATGAGCATGTTGCACAATCTTGGGAAAGGATGAAAATGATGCTGAGGAATCGCCCAACTCATGGGTTAAATCTTTGGATGGTCATACAAAATTTTTATGCGGGATTGAATTTTGTTTCTCGTAATCTTTTAGATCCCGCCGCGGGTGGTACTTTTATGGAAATTACTTTGGGTGAAGCCACCAAATTGCTTGATAATATCATGGCAAATTACTCACAATGGCATACCGAAAGGGTGTAACGACCCGAACCTGATAAGATTCGATGTCTCTTTGCTTACCGTGCTAGTCCTTAGATCGACTCGCTAGCACACACAGTACATATGAATATCAAATAACAAGTGCATCATTTACTATAACGTATGACCCAGAATTCATAAAGTATTACAAACTGAGTAGCACATAGCTAACTTTATTCAATAATAATAGCGGAAAGGTAGCATAATAAACTATGAGTCCATCAATGCCCACTGGAGAATATGTTGAGTGAAGACTCGCGACCCTACTCTATCTCACTGATGATCTGAAAATCCTGCAACATGATAAGTCGCAGCCACAAAGGGTCAATACATTGAATGTATTGGCAAATCACACATAATGTAATAGCAAACCTACATCCACAAAGCAATGTATGACAAACAAAACACACAAGTTAGTTCGGAGAAGAATGTCTTCACGTACCTCCACTACCTGAACTGACAACCATCTCTAATTTACTCGCCCAAGATAACCCAAAGATTCTAAATAAACATGACAAGAACTTCAGAAGTATCTCTCAAGTGCGCTCTGTCAGTGATGCATTCTCTAGGAACAATAGAGCGCTCTGCCAAGGACGCATTCACCTGATTTAAGTTCCGAAAACTATACCTCGCCTCAAGTGCGCTCTGTCAATGGCGCATTCTCTAGGGACAATAGAGCGCTCTGCCAGTGACGCTTCACCTGGTTAATGATCCCGAGCCTACGGCTATAAACACTCACCACTTTCATGGATCACTCAACACATGCCCACGTCTATCATAGCAAGTCGATCACACCATCACATAATACAATCAATATCAGAATATGACAACACAGAACATACATATCAAACCAAGCACATGTCATAGCATAAAAACCACACATGCATAGAAGAATATAGGATGAGCAAAATCAAAAGTGCAAACTTGCGTTGAACGCTATTGAAATACTCTAACGCTCAATTCTGATCCGCTTCGCACTCCGGACAATCTACACGATTTACGAAGGCACCGATAAATAAACCGTACTCACATAACAATCACAATAAAGGCAACAACAAATAATTCAAATAAAAACTTAAATAACAGAACTTAACAGTAGGTATATATCATCTAAATGCTGGTAGGGTCACAATGCAAAAAGAATCAACTAATTTGGATCAACTGTTTGAAAGATATGGCCTCCGGAAGTTTGAATTCAAATTTAAACAAATTCATATTTGAACTGTTAAAAAATGTGAAATTTTGCTTCTACAATATTCTCCTGGTCTCTACGAGTACACAGGAAAAATAATCGATGAATTTGGAGTTAGGGATCTCAAGATAAACCTAAATGAAAATGTGATATGGAATCTGCAAAGAAAAATTATGCCATAAAAGCGTTCTGGGAAGAACTGCTGCGGCTGCTGTGACGTTGCCACGTGGCGTGACGAGATTCGGTGAAGGGTGTTCGCTGTTACGGCTAACCGATGGACAGCCACTAATTAGTGCATACCGGTTCGGAAAAAAAACTTAACTGATCTAATCCTAGCGCTCCATCATAGATCGAACGGACGGAGGTGCTCACCGGTGAACAAAGGCAAGGTGGTCACCGGACTTGAGGAAGATGACGGCGCGAGCGGTTCGAGGTTGTTGCCGGCGGCCGTTCCGGTGGCCCTTGGAGTCAGTGAAGGGGGCGGAGAGGTACCGGTCGACGAGGGGGTCGAGGTGGTCCTGGTGATCGTCGGGGACGTTGGGTTGAAGCAGGTCGAAGCGGGGCGTCCGTTGTTGGTGGCGGCGGTGATCTTCGGGTCGGGGTTGCGGGTGTCGTCCTGGTGCTACCCTGCGTTCTTTAGAAGGTAAGGGACGGAGAGGAGACCAAGGGGAAGAGGACAGAGGAGAGAGGAAGTGCTGGGAACCTTCAGACGCGACAGAAACGACCGGCGGAAGCTTCTGAACGGCAGAACTCCGGCGAGATCCAATCGGGAGCTCCAGGGCACGGGAAATGGAGATTTTGGCGAAAATCGGACGAGACGGAGGTGTAGAATATTTATATGGAGGTGGGAGTTCGGTAGGTGCAAGAGATCGATCAAATCGATGGGGATTTGGATCCGCTGCAGCACTGGACTCGTGCTCGTGGAGGAGACCGGCTGAAGCTAGGAGATGACATGCGGGACAGGCTCGTCAGCCAGACAGGGAAAAGGAAGAAGAAGAAAAAGAAGGGAGAGAGCTGCGGGATGGGCTGGGGCAATGGGCCGGCCTGCTAGCGGCTGCTGCTTAGCGCGCGCGGGCGAGGAAAAGGAGCTGGGCTGCAGCTGGGCTGCCCGACGGCACTGTGCACGCGCCCTTTTTTTCTTTTATATCTGCTACAAGAATTAAAATGGCTAAATAGAATACAAAAATAAAAACAAAATAATATCACCAAGGCATATAGCAAAATATTATTACTAAGATATAAAACAGTAAACATTTTTTGAAACACATATGCACTTTTGAAAAAATTATATTTTATGCAATGCAAGCACATAAAGAGCATTATAACAACTCTAAAATAACGTTAAGCTTCAACCATGCCAAAATAATTTATGTAAACTCCAGAAATATATTCTTAGCATTTTCTAACTATAATTAACAAGGGAGAAGTAATATTATCTCCACTCCAAATATTTTGCCTTGCGTTGGAAAACACTTTAAATATTCAGAAAATTTAAATAAGCATAGAAATCATGATGAAAAGAATGATCCTATTAACATTCCAAATTTTAACAATTTAGGATGTTACAAATCTATCCCCCTTAAAATGAATCTCGTCCTCGGGATTCGAATTGGCTAGCAAAGGCTAAAGACGGGTACTTGATATAATCCATACTCCAAAGTTTCGAGCTTACTCATTGCATATTTCCAAATCTCCCTTGACATGACTAAATGTGATGCATCAATGCTGAAAGAATGGTCACAATAGTTGATCTTAATTTAGAATCTTACCAAAGGCTGATGCATTATCTGGTCTTCCTACCCTCATGTGATTCACATGTCCACTTTCGAAGTGATCAATCTCCTTCTCTCCAGAATTCCCATTGTCATAATTCATGTTCTTTAGCTCAGGACATTTTGTTGAATAGTGTCCTGGGTTCCTGCATCTGTAACAAAGTAACTGGCTTAGATCCTTCTTTGTGGGCGTCGAAAGGTCGTGGTCATTGTTGCCATTCCTCTGACCATTGTGGTTGTGTCCATTGTTATTGTGATGATTATGCCCATTGTGGTTATGATGGTTATGACCATTATACACGTCCACTTCAGAATCATAGTAATCAGAAGATGCTAACGAATTACGGTGCTTCTGTTGTCCTCTAGAGTTGAAATCTGTGTCACTTGCCTTCCTCTTGCGGTTCTCCACCTCTTGAAACTTGCCTTCAAGTACAATAGCCTTATCAATAAGCTCCTGACAGTTGTTGAATGTTGCCACTGTCAATTGAACACACAACTCATCATCCAGACCTTCCAGAAACTTCTCTTGTCTAGTTGCATCCGTGTTAACATCATTAGGGGCATAACGTGCAAGATTATTGTATTCTTCCACATATGCATTCACAGTGCGACCTCCCTGACGCAAGCTGCGAAACTCCTTCTTCTTCAGACTCATGGCTCCAGCAGACACATGTGCGGCGCGAAAACCTGCCTGAAACTGCGCCCAAGTGATAGTAGCAATAGGATAAGTGACCAAGTAATTGTCCCACCATGCTGCGGATGGTCCTTCTAACAAATGCGAGGCAAACCTCACTCTCTCTGCATTAGTGCAACCAACTGTCTCCAAATTCCTATTAACTGAGCGAAGCCAATCATCAGCCATAATAGGTTCAGGGGTACTAGAAAACCTCTGAGGATTCAACCTCAAGAAACAAGTGCATCAACTGGGGTGGTGGTGGATTATTTTTGTTGTTGTTGTTGTTCTGGTTCTGAACAAGTAACTGGATCAACTGAGTTTGTCCCTGGAGCATGCATGTATGGCGGTATGTCATTGTTGTTGTTGTCTCCTGAACCACTGCCTCTAGAGTTACGCCTCGGCGGCATCTGATGGGTAAGCAGGGGTGAGATATAGACAGGAATAGGTCTAAGGGGGAAAACACTACCCATATGCTCATGCTAGAAACTAAAACTCGAACAACAACAAAAACAATCATTAAATTCACACAAGTGACCAAAACTATCCTAAAATAACCACATCAAAAAGAGCACATATATATGATCAATCAAAGCACCCAATTGCATCACACAATCCACAAAATATGACAACACGGAAAGCAATGACCAATCTACATATGACATATCACACAACACAAGCAAAACCTATAGGTAAGGTCATATCCACAAGAGATTTGATCTCATCATACTACCGCAAATCGTTTATCGAACACAACTTAGGAATGGTGCTCTGCCAACTAAACTCCTTGAATAACACTAATATAATTCCAGGGGTCATCTATATTTGAAAAGTGAAGATATGAGTACAAGAGTATGAACTAACAAGTAGACAACAAGTTGTAAAGTAAGTTTTTCACTCCTATGGCATTTCTAATCCATTTTCTAGGGTCACGGCCTACAGTCAACACACTGCTCTGATACCATCTGTAACAACCCGAACCTGATAAGATTCGATGTCTCTTTGCTTACCGTGCTAGTGAAGGAAATATGCCCTAGAGGCAATAATAAAGTTATTATTTATTTCCTTATATCATGATAAATGTTTATTATTCACGCTAGAATTGTATTAACCAAAAACATAATACATGTGTGAATACATAGACAAACAAAGTGTCACTAGTATGCCTCTACTTGACTAGCTCGTTGATCAAAGATGGTTATGTTTCCTAGCCATAGACATGAGTTTTTATTTGATTAACGAGATCACGTCATTAGGAGAATGATGTGATTGACTTGACCCATTCCGTTAGCCTAGCACTCGATCGTTTAGTATGTTGCTATTGCTTTCTTCATGACTTATACATGTTCCTATGACTATGAGATTATGCACTCCCGTTTACCGGAGGAACACTTTGTGTGCTACCAAACATCACAACGTAACTAGGTGATTATAAAGGTGCTCTACAGGTGTCTCCGAAGGTACTTCTTGGGTTGGCGTATTTCGAGATTAGGATTTGTCACTCCCATTGTCGGAGAGGTATCTCTAGGCCCACTCGGTAATGCACATCACTATAAGCCTTGCAAGCATTGTAACTAATGAGTTAGTTGCGGGATGGTGTATTACAGAACGAGTAAAGAGACTTGTCGATAATGAGATTGAACTAGGTATTGAGATACCAACGATCGAATCTCGGGCAAGTAACATACCGATGACAAAGGGAACAACATATGTTGTTATGCGGTTTGACCGATAAAGATCTTCGTAGAATATGTGGGAGCCAATATGGGCATCCAGGTTCCGCTATTGGTTATTGACCGGAGACGTGTCTCGGTCATGTCTACATAGTTCTCGAACCCGTAGGGTCCGCACGCTTAAAGTTTGATGACGGTTATATTATGAGTTTATGTGTTTTGATGTACCGAAGGTAGTTCGGAGTCCCGTATGAGATCGAGGACATGACGAGGAGTCTCGAAATGGTCGAGACGTAAAGATCGATATATTGGACGACTATATTCGGACATCGGAAAAGGTTTCGAGTGATTCGGGTATTTTTCGGAGTACCGGAGAGTTACGGGAATTCGCCGGGGAGTATATGGGCCTTATTGGGCTTTAGGGGAAATAGAGAGGAGAGGATGGGCGCCCCCCAAGGCCTAGTCCGAATTGGACTAGGGGGAGGGGCTGCGCCCCCTCCTTCCTTCTCTTCTCTCTCCCCTTTCCTTGACTCCTACTCCTACTACTTGGAAGGGGGGAATCCTACTCCCGGTGGGAGTAGGACTCCTCCTAGGGCGCGCCATAGAGAGGGCCGGCCCTCCCCCTCCTCCACTCCTTTATATACGGGGGCACGGGGGCACCCCATAGACACAACAATTGATTTGATCTTTTAGCTGTGTGCGGTGCCCCCCTCCACCATAGTCCACCTCGATAATACTGTAGCGGTGCTTAGGCGAAGCCCTGCGTCGGTAGAACATCATCATCGTCACCATGCCGTCGTGCTGACAAAACTCTCCCTCAACACTCGGCTGGATCGGAGTTCGAGGGACGTCATCGGGCTAAACGTGTGCTGAACTCGGAGGTGCCGTGCGTTCGGTACTTGATCGGTCGGATCGTGAAGACGTACGACTACATCAACCGCGTTGTGCTAACGCTTCCGCTTTCGGTCTACGAGGGTACGTGGACAACACTCTCCCCTCTTGTTGCTATGCATCACCATGATCTTGCGTGTGCGTAGGAATTTTTTTGAAATTACTACGTTCCCCAACAGTGGTATCCGAGCCAGGTTTTATGCGTAGATGTCATATGCACGAGTAGGACACAAGTGAGTTGTGGGCGATATAAGTTATACTGCTTACCAGCATGTCATACTTTGGTTCAGCGGTATTGTTGGATGAAGCGGCCCGGACCGACATTACGTGTACGCTTACGCGAGACTGGTTCTACCGACGTGCTTTGCACACAGGTGGCTGGCGGGTGTCAGTTTCTCCAACTTTAGTTGAACCGAGTGTGGCTACGCCCGGTCCTTGAGAAGGTTAAAACAGCACCAACTTGACAAACTATCGTTGTGGTTTTGATGCGTAGGTAAGAACGGTTCTTGCTAAGCCCGTAGCAGCCACGTAAAAATTTGCAACAACAAAGTAGAGGACGTCTAACTTGTTTTTGCAGGGCATGTTGTGATGTGATATGGTCAAGACATGATGCTAAATTTATTGTATAAGATGATCATGTTTTGTAACCGAGTTATCGGCAACTGGCAGGAGCCATATGGTTGTCGCTTTATTGTATGCAATGCAATCGCCCTGTAATGCTTTACTTTATCACTAAGCGATAGCGATAGTCGTAGAAGCATAAGATTGGCGAGACGACAACGATGCTACGATGGAGATCAAGGTGTCGCGCTGGTGACGATGGTGATCATGACGGTGCTTCGGAGATGGAGATCACAAGCACAAGATGATGACGGCCATATCATATCACTTATATTGATTGCATGTGATGTTTATCTTTTATGCATCTTATGTTGCTTTGATTGACGATAGCATTATAAGATGATCTCTCACTAAATTTCAAGATAAAAGTGTTCTCCCTGAGTATGCACCGTTGCCAAAGTTCGTCGTGCCCAGACACCACGTGATGATCGGGTGTGATAAGCTCTACGTCCATCTACAACGGGTGCAAGCCAGTTTTGCACATGCAGAATACTCAGGTTAAACTTGACGAGCCTAGCATATGCAGATATGGCCTTGGAACACTGAGACCGAAAGGTCGAGCGTGAATCATATAGTAGATATGATCAACATAGTGATGTTCACCATTGAAAGCTACTCCATTTCACGTGATGATCGGTTATGGTTTAGTTGATATGGATCACGTGGTCACTTAGAGGATTAGAGGGATGTCTATCTAAGTGGGAGTTCTTAAGTAATATGATTAATTGAACTTAAGTTTATCATGAACTTAGTCCTGGTAGTATTAGCATATCTATGTTGTAGATCAATAGCTCGCGTTTAGCTCCCCTGTTTTATTTTTGATATGTTCCTAGAGAAAACTAAGTTGAAAAATGTTAGTAGCAATGATGCGGATTGGATCCGTGATCTGAAGTTTATCCTCATTGCTGCACAGAAGAATTATGTCCTTGATGCACCGCTAGGTGACAGACCTATTGCAGGAGCAGATGCAGACGCTATGAACGTTTGGCTAGCTCAATATGATGACTACTTGATAGTTTAGTGCACCATGCTTAACGGCTTAGAATCGGGACTTCAAAGACGTTTTGAACGTCATGGACCATATGAGATGTTCCAGGAGTTGAAGTTAATATTTCAAGCAAATACCCGAGTTGAGAGATATGAAGTCTCCAACAAGTTCTATAGCTAAAAGATGGAGGAGAATAGCTCAAGCAGTGAGCATGTGCTCAGATTGTCTGGGTACTACAATCGCTTGAATCAAGTGGGAGTTAATCTTCCAGATAAAATAGTGATTGACAGAATTCTCTAGTCACCATCACCAAGTTAGTAGAACTTCGTGATGAACTATAGTATGCAAGGGATGACGAAAATGATTCCCGAGCTTTTCATGATGATGAAAATCAATGAAGGTAGAAATCAAGAAAAAGCATCAAGTGTTGATGGTTGACAAGACCACTAGCTTCAAGGAAAAGGGCAAAGGGAAGAAGGGGAACTTCAAGAAGAACGGCAAGCAAGTTGCTGCTCAAGTGAAGAAGCCCAAGTCTGGACCTAAGCCTGAGACTAAGTGCTTCTACTGCAAAGGAACTGGTCACTGGAAGCGGAACTGCCCCAAGTATTTGGCGGATAAGAAGGATGGCAAAGTGAACAAAGGTATATTTGGTATACATGTTATTGATGTGTACTTTACTAGTGTTTATAGCAACCCCTTGGTATTTAATACTGGTTCAGTTGCTAAAAGTAGTAACTCAAAACGGGAGTTGCATAATGAACAGAAACTAGTTAAGGATTAAGTGACGATGTGTATTGGAAGTGATTCCAAGATTGATATGATCATCATCGCACACTCCCTATACTTTAGGGATTAGTGTTGAACCTAAATAAGTGGTATTTGGTGTTTGCATTAAGCATGAATATGATTTGATCATGTTTATTGCAATACGGTTATTCATGTAAGTTAGAGAATAATTGTTGTTCTGTTTACATGATAAAACCTTCTATGGTCATACACCCAATGAAAATGGTTTGTTGGATCTCGATCGTGGTGATACACATTTTCATAATATTGAAGCCAAAAGATGCAAAGTTAATAATGATAGTGCAACTTATTTGTGGCACTGCCGTTTATGTCATATTGGTGTAAAGCGCATGAAGAAACTCCATGCTGGTGGACTTTTAGAATCACTTGATTATGAATCACTTAATGCTTGCGAACCATGCCTCATGGGAAAGATGACTAAGACTCCGTTCTCCGGAACAATGGAGCGAGCAACTGACTTATTGGAAATAATACATACTGATGTATGCGGTCCGATGAGTGTTAAGGCTCACAGCAAGTATCGTTATTTTCTGACCTTCACGGATGATTTGAGCAGATATGGGCATATCTACTTGATGAAACACAAGTCTGAAACATTTGAAAAGTTCAAAGAATTTCAGAGTGAAGTGGAGAATCATCGTAACAAGAAAATAAAAGTTTCTACGATATGATCGCAGAGGTAAAATATTTGAGTTACGAGTTTGGCCTTCAGTTAAAACAATGTGAAATAGTTTCACTACTCACGCCACCTGGAACACCACAGTGTAATGGTGTGTCCGAACGTCATAACCGTCCTTTATTAGATATGGTGCGATCTATGATGTCTCTTACCGATCTACCACTATCGTTTTGGGGTTATGCATTAGAGACAGCTGCATTCACGTTAAATAGGGCACCATCTAAATCCGTTGAGACGACACCGTATGAACTATGGTTCGGCAAGAAACCTAAGCTGTCGTTTCTTAAAGTTTGAGGTTGCAATGCTTATGTGAAAAAGTTTCAACCTCATAAGCTCAAACCCAAATCGGAGGAGTGCGTCTTCATAGGATACCCAAAAGAAAATGTTGGGTACACCTTCTATCACAGATCCGAAGGCAAGATATTCGTTGCTGAGAATGGATCCTTTCTAGAGAAGGAGTTTCTCTCGAAAGAAGTGAGTGGGAGGAAAGTAGAACTTGATGAGGTAACTGTACCTGCTCCCTTATTGGAAAGTAGTTCATCACAGAAATCTGTTCCTGTGACTACTACACCAATTAGTGAGGAAGCTAATGATGATGATCATGTAACTTCAGATCAAGTTACTACCAAACCTCGTAGGTAAACCAGAGTGAGATCCGCACCAGAGTGGTACGGTAATCCTGTTCTGGAGGTCATGTTACTTGACCATGACGAACCTACGAACTATGAGGAAGCGATGATGAGCCCAGATTCCGCAAAATGGTTTGAGGCCATGAAATCTGAGATAGGATCCATGTATGAGAACAAAGTATGGACTTTGGTTGACTTGCCCGATGATCGGCAAGCCATAGAAAATAAATGGATCTTCAAGAGGAAGATGGACGTTGATAGTAGTGTTACTACCTACAAAAGCTAGAATTGTCGCAAAAGGTTTTCGACAAGTTCAAGGTGTTGACTACGATGAGAATTTCTCACTCGTATCTATGCTTAAGTCTGTCCGAATCATGTTAGCAATTGTCGCATTTTATGAAATCTGGCAAATGGATAAACAAAACTGCATTCCTTAATGGATTTATTAAAGAAGAGTTGTATATGATGCAACCAGAAAGTTTTTGTCGATCCTAAAGGTGTTAACAAAATATGCAAGCTCCAGCAATCCATCTATGGACTGGTGCAAGCATCTCGGAGTTGGAATATACGCTTTGATAAGTTGATCAAAGCATATACTTTTATACAGACTTGCGGTGAAGCCTGTATTTACAAGAAAGTGAGTGGGATCATTACAGCATTTCTGATAAGTATATGTGAATGACATATTGTTGATCGGAAATAATGTAGAATTATTCTGCAAAGCATAAAGGAGTGTTTGAAAGGAGTTTTTCAAAGAAAGACCTTGGTGAAGCTGCTTACATATTGAGCATCAAGATCTATAGAGATAGATCAAGACGCTTGATAAGTTCTTCAATGAGTACATACCTTGACAAGATTTTGAAGTAGTTCAAAATGGAACAGTCAAAGAAAGAGTTCTTTCCTGTGTTACAAGGTGTGAAATTGAGTAAGACTCAAAGCCCGGCCACGGTAGAAGATAGAAAGAGAATGAAAGTCATTCTCTATGCTTTGGCCATAGGTTCTATATATAGTATGCCATGCTGTGTACCAGATCTATTGTATACCCTACACTGATTTTGGCAAGGGAGTATAATAGTGATCTAGGAGTAGATCACTGGACAGCGGTCAAAATTATCCTTAGTGGAATAGGGATATGTTTCTCGATTATGGAGGTAACAAAAAGGTTCGTCGTAAAGGGTTACGTCGATGCAAGTTTTGACACTGATCCAGATGACTCTAAGTCTCAACATGGAAACATATTGAAAGTGGGAGCAATTAGCTAGAGTAGCTCCGTGCAGAGCATTGTTGACATAGAAATTTGCAAAATACATACGGATCTGAATGTGGCAGACCCGTTGACTAAACTTCTCTCACAAGCAAAACATGATCACACCTTAGTACTCTTTGGGTTTTAATCACATAGCGATGTGAACTAGATTATTGACTCTACTAAACCCTTTGGGTGTTGGTCACATAATGATGTGAACTATGGGTGTTAATCACATGGTGATGTGAACTATTGATGTTAAATCACATGGCGATGTGATCTAGATTATTGACTCTAGTGCAAGTGGGAGACTGAAGGAAATATGCCCTAGAGGCAATAATAAAGTTATTATTTATTTCTTATGTCATGATAAATGTTTATTATTCATGCTAGAATTATATTAACCGGAAACATAATACATGTGTGAATACATAGACAAACAAAGTGTCACTAGTATGCCTCTACTTGACTAGCTCGTTGATCAAAGATGGTTATGTTTCCTAGCCATAGACATGAGTTGTCATTTGATTAACGGGATCACATCATTAGGAGAATGATGTGATTGACTTGACCCATTCCGTTAGCTTAGCACTCGATCGTTTAGTATGTTGCTATTGCTTTCTTCATGACTTATACATGTTCCTATGACTATGAAATTATGCAACTCCCATTTACCGGAGGAACACTTTGTGTGCTACCAAACATCACAACGTAACTGGGTGATTATAAAGGTGCTCTATAGGTGTCTCCGAAGGTACTTGTAGGGTTGGCGTATTTCGAGATTAGGATTTGTCACTCCGATTGTCGGAGAGGTATCTCTGGGCCCACTCGGTAATGCACATCACTATAAGCCTTGCAAGCATTGTAACTAATGAGTTAGTTGTTGGATGATGTATTACGGAATGAGTAAAGAGACTTGCCGGTAACGAGATTGAACTAGGTATTGAGATACCGACGATCGAATCTCGGGCAAGTAACATACCGATGACAAAGGGAACAACGTATGTTGTTATGCGGTTTGACCGATAAAGATCTTCGTAGAATATGTGGGAGCCAATATGAGCATCCAGGTTCCGCTATTGGTTATTGACCGGAGACGTGTCTTGGTCATGTCTACATAGTTCTCGAACCCGTAGGGTCCGCACGCTTAAAGTTTGATGACGGTTATATTATGAGTTTATGTGTTTTGATGTACCGAATGTAGTTCGGAGTCCCGGATGAGATCGGGGACATGACGAGGAGTCTCGAAATGGTCGAGACGTAAAGATCGATATAGTGGACGACTGTATTCGGACACCGGAAAAGGTTTCGAGTGATTCGGGTATTTTTCGGAGTACCGGAGAGTTACGGAATTCGCCGAGGAGTATATGGGCCTTATTGGGCTTTAGGGGAAAGAGAGAGGAGAGGTTGGGCGCCCCCCCAAGGCCTAGTCTGAATTGGACTAGGGGAGGGGCTGCGCCCCCTCCTTCCTTCTCTTCTCTCTCCCCTTTCCTTGACTCCTACTCCTACTACTTGGAAGGGGGGATCCTACTCCCGGTGGGAGTAGGACTCCTCCTAGGGCGCGCCATAGAGAGGGCCGGCCCTCCCACTCCTCCACTCCTTTATATACGGGGGCACGGGGGCACCCCATAGACACAACAATTGATTTGATCTTTTAGCCGTGTGCGGTGCCCCCCTCCACCATAGTCCACCTCGATAATACTGTAGCGGTGCTTAGGCGAAGCCCTGCGTCGGTAGAACATCACCATCGTCACCACGCCGTCGTGCTGACGAGACTCTCCCTCAACACTCGGCCGGATCAGAGTTCAAGGGACGTCATCGGGCTGAACGTGTGCTGAACTCGGAGGTGCCGTGCGTTCGGTACTTGATCGGTCGGATCGTGAAGACGTACGACTACATCAACCGCGTTGTGCTAACGCTTCCGCTTTCGGTCTACGAGGGTACGTGGACAACACTCTCCCCTCTCGTTGCTATGCATCACCATGATCTTGCGTGTGCGTAGGAATTTTTTTTGAAATTACTACGTTCCCCAACAGCGAGTCCCTGGATCGACTCGCTAGCACACACAGTACATATGAATATCAAATAACAAGTGCGTCATTTACTATAACGTATGACCCAGAATTCATAAAGTATTACAAACTGAGTAGCACATAGCTAACTTTATTCAATAATAACGGCGGAAAGGTAGCATAATAAACTATGAGTCCATCAATGCCCACTGGAGAACATGTTGAGTGAAGACTCGCGACCCTACTCTATCTCACTGATCATCTGAAAATCCTGCAACATGATAAGTTGCAGCCACAAAGGGTCAATACATTGAATGTATTGGCAAATCAGACATAATGAAATAGCAAACCTACATCCACAAAGCAATGTATGACAAACAAAACACACAAGTTAGTTTGGAGAAGAATGTCTTCACCTACCTCCACTACCTGAACTCAAAACCATCTCTAATTTACTCGCCCAAGATAACCAAAAGATTCTAAATAAACATGACAAGAACTTCAGAAGTATCTCTCAAGTGCGCTCTGTTAGTGGCGCATTCTCTAGGAACAATAGAGCGCTCTGCCAAGGACGCATTCACCTGATTTAAGTTCCAAAAACTATACCTCGCCTCAAGTGCGCTCTGTCAATGACGCATTCTCTAGGGACAATAGAGCGCTCTGCCAGTGACACATTCACCTGGTTAATGATCTCGAGCCTACGGCTATAAACACTCACCAATTTCATGGATCACTCGACACATGCCCACGTCTATCATAGCAAGTTGATCACACCATTACATAATACAATCAATATCAGAATATGACAACAGAGAACATACATATCAAACCAAGCACATGTCATAGCATAAAAACCACACATGCATAGAAGAATATAGGATGAGCAAAATCAAAAGTGCAAACTTGCCTTGAACGCTATTGAAGTACTCTAACGCTCAATTCTGATTCGCTTCGCACTCTGGACAATCTATACGATTAACGAAGGCACCGATAAATAAACCGTACTCACATAACAATCACAATAAAGGCAACAACAAAAAATTCAAATGAAAACTTAAATAACAGAAGTTAACAGTAGGTATATATCATCTACGTGCTGGTAGGATCACAATGCAAAAAGAATCAACTAATTTGGATCAACGGTTTGAAAGATATGGCCTCCGGAAGTTTGAATTCAAATTTAAACAAATTCAAATTTGAACTGTTAGAATGGTTCCTGCAATAGCACAATAATGTGCTATTAGACAACGTACCATGCACGTGCTAACCTCGATTGTAAACCTCAGTGCTTCCCATTGTTTCCCTGCGACACATATAAGGTAGTTAGTCATCAGGTTAAGTAAGGGTTCGCAAGCTATCAGTAAAATATGTTGATGAAAAATAAGCACATTGCAGAGTCATCAGGTTAATTCAAGCCACATGGAAAACCCATTTATCCAAACCAAGCATGATTATGAACTAGGAAATATAGCACTTGTATATGTTTCTCATGTATAAAGTCCAGCCAAATTTGATTTATTCCTCACATGCACAACAATACAAAATTCTACCCACGGCAATTGGACATCGCATTGCAGAATTGAACCAAGTAGTTAACTAAACACCACAACAAATGAACCAAACATTAACTGAGCACCACATTGCACAATATAACATACTCCTAATAGAAGATCAAACAGTTAACCAAACCAAGCATGCTTAACAACTAGGAAATATAGCAATTGTATTCGTTTCTCATGTATTTACTACAACCAAATTCAATTTATTCCTCACATGGTATATAATAACAGAATGCACCCACAACTATTGAACATCGCATTGCAGAATTGAACCAAACAGTTAACTAAACACCACAACACAAAGGAACCAAACATTAACCGAGCACCACATTGCACAATGTATAACCAAACCAAGCATGCTTGGTGATACGTCTCCAACGTATCTATAATTTCTGATTCTTCCATGCTATTATATTATCTGTTTTGGATGTTTAATGGGCTTTACTAAGCACTTTTATATTATTTTTGGGACTAAACTACTAACCAAGGGCCCAGTGCAAATTGTTGTTTTTTGCCTATTTCAGTGTTTCGCAGAAAAGGAATATCAAACGGAGTCCAAACGGAATGAAACCTTCGGGAGAGTTATTTTTGGAACAAACGTGATCCAGACGACTTGGAGTGGACGTCAAGAAATCATCGAGGAGGCCACGAGGCAGGGAGGCGCGCCTGCCCCCCTGGGCGCGCCCCCACCCTCGTGGGCCCCTCATAGCTCCACCGACCTACTTCTTCCTCCTATATATACCCTTATACCCCGAAACCAATGAGGAGCACCACGAAACCCTATTTCCACCGCCGCAACCTTCTGTACCCGTGAGATCCCATCTTGGGGCCTTTTCCGGCGCTCCGCCGGAGGGGGAATCGATCACGGAGGGCTTCTACATCAACACCATAGCCTCTTCGATGATGTGTGAGTAGTTTACCACAGACCTTTGGGTCCATAGTTATTAGCTAGATGGCTTCTTCTCTCTCTTTGGATCTCAATACAAAGTTCTCCTCGATCTTCTTAGAGATCTATTCGATGTAACTCTTTTTGCGGTGTGTTTGTCGAGATCCGATGAATTGTGGGTTTATGATCAAGATTATCTATGAACAATATTTGAATCTCCTCTGAATTCTTTTATGTATGATGTGTTATCTTTGCAAGTCTCTTTGAATTATCAGTTTGGTTTGGCCTACTAGATTGATCTTGCTTGCAATGGGAGAAGTGCTTAGCTTTGGGTTCAATCTTGGGTTGCTCGATCCCAGTGACAGAAGGGGAAACGACACGTATTGTATTGTTGCCATCGAGGATAAAAAGATGGGGTTTATACCATATTTCTTGAGTTTATCCCTCTACATCATGCCATCTTACCTAATGCGTTACTCTGTTCTTATGAACTTAATGCTCTAGATGCATGCTGGATAGCGGTCGATGTGTGGAGTAATAGTAGTAGATGCAGGCAGGAGTCGGTCTACTTGTTGCGGACGTGATGCCTATATACATGATCATGCCTAGATATTCTCATAATTATGCACTTTTCTACCAATTGCTCGACAGTAATTTGTTCACCCACCGTAATACTTATGCTATCTTGAGAGAAGCCACTAGTGAAACCTATGGCCCCCGGGTCTATTTTCCATCATATAAGTTTCCAATCTATTTTACTTTGCAATCTTTACTTTTAATGTTTATCATAAAAATACCAAAAATATTATCTTATCATCTCTATCATATCTCACTTTTGCAAGTGGCCGTGAAGGGATTGACAACCCCTTTATCGCGTTGGTTGCAAGGTTCTTATTTATTTGTGCAGGTACGAGGGACTTGCGTGTGGCCTCCTACTGGATTGATACCTTGGTTCTCAAAAACTGAGGGAAATACTTACGCTACTTTGCTGCATCACCATTTCCTCTTCAAGGGAAAACCAATACATGCTCAAGAGGTAGCAAGAAGGATTTCTGGCGCTGTTGCCGGGGAGTCTACACACAAGTCAAGACATACCAAGTACCCATCACAAACTCTTATCCCTCGCAATACATTATTTGTCATTTGCCTCTTGTTTTCCTCTCCCCCACTTCACCCTTGCCATTTTATTCGCCCTCTCTTTCCGTTCGCCTCTTTTTTGTTTGCTTCTTGTTTGCTTGTGTGTTGGATCGCTTGCTTGTCACGATGGCTCAAGATAATACTAAATTGTGTGACTTTGACAATACCAACAACAATGATTTTCTTAGCACTCCGATTGCTCCTCTTACTGATGCTGAATCTTGTGAAATTAATGCTGCTTTGCTGAATCTTGTCATGAAAGATCAATTCGCCGGCCTTCCTAGTGAAGATGCCGCTACCCATCTAAATAGCTTTGTTGATTTGTGTGATATGCAAAAGAAGAAAGATGTGGACAATGATATTGTTAAATTGAAGCTATTTCCTTTTTCGCTTAGAGATCGTGCTAAAACTTGGTTTTCGTCTTTGCCTCAAAATAGTATCGATTCATGGAATAAGTGCAAAGATGCTTTTATCTCTAAGTATTTTCCTCCCGCTAAGATCATCTCTCTTAGAAACGATATTATGAATTTTAAGCAACTTGATCATGAACATGTTGCACAAGCTTGGGAGAGGATGAAATTAATGATACGTAATTGCCCTACACATGGTTTGAACTTATGGATGATTATACAAAAAAATTATGTCGGATTGAATTTTGCTTCTAGAAATCTTTTAGATTCGGCCGCGGGAGGCACTTTTATGGAAATCACTTTAGGAGAAGCTACTAAACTCCTAGATAATATTATGGTTAATTATTCTCAATGGCACACTGAAAGATCTACTAGTAAAAAGGTGCATGCAGTTGAAGAGATTAATGTTTTGAGTGGAAAGATGGATGAACTTATGAAATTGTTTGCTAATAAGATTGTTTCTTCTGATCCCAATGATATGTCTTTGTCTACTTTGATTGAGAATAATAATGAATCTATGGATGTGAATTTTGTTGGTAGGAACAATTTTGGTAACAACGCTTATAGAGGAAACTTTAATCCTAGGCCGTATCCTAGTAATTCCTCTAATAATTATGGTAATTCCTACAACAACTCTTATGGAAATTTTAATAAGATGCCCTCTGATTTTGAGACTAGTGTTAAAGAATTTATGATTTCTCAAAAGAATTTCAATGCTTTGCTTGAAGAAAAATTGCCTAAGATTGACGAGTTGGCTAGGAACGTGGATAGAATTTCTCTTGATGTTGATTCTTTGAAACTTAGATCTATTCCACCTAAGCATGATATCAATGAGTCTCTCAAAGCTATGAGAATTTCCATTGATGAGTGCAAAGAAAGAACCGCTAGGATGCGTGCTAAAAAAGATTGCTTTGTGAAAGCGTGTTTTTCTAGTTTTCATGATAATAAGGATGAAGATCTAAAAGTGATTGATGTGTCCCCTATTAAATATTTGTTTTGCAATATTAATCTTGATAATGATGGGACTGGAGATGAGTCAACTTTAGTTAAAAGACGTCCCAATGATTCGGAGTTTTTAGATCTTGATGCAAAAATTGGTAAAAGTGGGATTAAAGAGGTCAAAACTTTACATAGCAATGAACCCACTATTTAATTATGATAATTGTTCTTTAATAGATTGTATTAATTATGATAATTGTTCTTCCACCATTAAGAAACCTATGAGAAGAATTAATGATGTTCTTATTGTTGAAAATAGGAATTATGTGCCCGTATATTTCAAGGAATTTAATTATGATAATTGTTCTTTAATAGATTGTATTTCCTTGTTGCAATCCGTGCTAAATTCTTCGCATGCTTATAGTCAAAATAAGGCTTTTACTAAACATATCGTTGATGCTTTAATGCAATCTTATGAAGAAAAGCTTGAATTGGAAGTTTCTATCCCTAGAAAACTTTATGAGAGTGGGAACCTACTATTAAAATTATAATTAAAGATCATGAATGCTATGCTTTGTGTGATTTGGGTGCTAGTGTTTCCACGATTCCAAAAACTTTGTGTGATATGTTAGGTTTTCGTGAATTTGATGATTGTTCTTTAAACTTGCACCTTGCGGATTCCACCATTAAGAAACCTATGAGAAGAATTAATGATGTTCTTATTGTTGAAAATAGGAATTATGTGCCCGTATATTTCATTGTTCTTGATATAGATTGCAATCCTTCATGTGCTATTATTCTTGGTAGACCTTTCCTTAGAACGATTGGTGCAATTATTGATATGAAAGAAGGGAATATTAGATTCCAATTTCTGTTAAGGAAAGGCATGGAACACTTTCCTAGAAAGAAAATAAAATTACCTTATGAATCTATTATGAGAGCCACTTATGGATTGCATGCCAAAGATGATAATACCTAGATCTATCCTTGCCTTTATGCCTAGCTAGGGGCATTAAACGATAGCGCTTGTTGGGAGGCAACCCAATTTTATTTTTGTTTCTTGATTTTTGGTTCTGTTTAGTAATAAATAATTCATCTAGCCTCTTATTATATGTGTCTTCATGTTTAAATTAGTGTTTGTGCCAAGTAGAACCTTTGGGAAGACTTGGGTGAAGTCATTTTGATCTTGCTGTAAAAAACAGAAACTTTAGCGCTCACGAGATTAGCTACAACTTTTTACTGGAGAGTGCTATTTAGTTGATTCTTTTTTAAGAAGATTAATAGATAAATTCCTCACGTTCATCAATTTATTTTAGAATTTTTGGAGTTCCAGAAGTATGCGTTTGATACAGATTACTACAGACTGTTCTGTTTTTGACAGATTCTGTTTTTCGTGTGTTGTTTGCTTATTTTGATGAATCTATGGCTAGTATCGGAGGTTATCAACCATAGAGAAGTTGGAATACAGTATTTTTAACACCAATATAAATAAATAATGAGTTCATTACAGTAATTTGAAGTGGTGTTTTGTTTTCTTTCGCTAACGGAGCTCATAAGATTTTCTGTTAAGTTTTGTGTTGTGAAGTTTTCAAGTTTTGGGTAAAGATTTGATGGATTATGGAACAAGGAGTGGCAAGAGCCTAACTTGGGGATTCCCAAGGCACCCCAAGGTAAAATCCAAGGACAACCTAAAATCCTAAGCTTGGGGATGCCCCGGAAGGCATCCCCTCTTTTGTCTTCGTCCATCGGTAACTTTACCTTGAGCTATATTTTTATTCACCACATGATATGTGTTTCGCTTGGAGCGTCTTGTATGATTTGAGTCTTTGATTTTTAGTTAACCACAATCATCCTTGATTTACACACCTTTTGGGATAGACACACATTCATCGGAATTTATTAGAATAATCTATGTGCTTCACTTATATCTTTTGAGCTAAACAAGTTTGCTCTAGCGCTTCAATTATATCTTTTAGAGCACGGTGGTGGTTTTATTTTATAGAAATTATTGATCTCTCATGCTTCACTTATATTATTTTGAGTCTTTTAGAACAGCATGGTAGTTTGCTTTGGCTAAATTAGTCCTAATATGATGGGCATCCAAGATGGATATGATAAAAACTTTCATATAAGTGCATTGAATACTAAGAGAAGTTTGATACTTGATGATTGTTTTGAGATATGAAGATGGTGATATTAGAGTCATGCTAGTTGAGTAGTTGTGAATTTGAGAAATACTTGTTCTAAAGTTTGTGATTCCCGTAGCATGCACGTATGGTGAACCGTTATGTGATGAAGTCGGAGCATGATTTATTTATTGATTGTCTTCCTTATGAGTGGCGGTTGGGGACGAGCGATGGTCTTTTCCTACCAATCTATCTCCCTAGGAGTAT
Source organism: Triticum aestivum (assembly GCF_018294505.1). Taxonomy (NCBI): domain Eukaryota; kingdom Viridiplantae; phylum Streptophyta; class Magnoliopsida; order Poales; family Poaceae; genus Triticum; species Triticum aestivum. The sequence goes on from NC_057811.1 coordinate 269,814,355, forward strand.
GCGCGTAGTACTTCATTTCGATAACTAATAGATTTTTGCAATAAGTATGTGAGTTCTTTATGACTAATGTTGAGTCCATGGATTATACGCACCCTCATCCTTCCACCATTGCTAGCCTCTCTAATACCGCGCACCTTTAGCCGGTATCATACACCCACCATATACCTTCCTCAAAACATCCACCATACCTACCTATTATGGCATTTCCATAGCCATTCCGAGATATATTGCCATGCAACTTACCACCGTTCTGTTTGTTATGACACGTTTCATCATTGTCATATTGCTTTGCATGATCATGTAGTGGACATCGTATTTGTGGCAAAGCCACCTTTATAATTCTTTCATACATGTCACTCTTGATTCATTGCATATCCCGGTACACCGCCGGAGGCATTCACATAGAGTCATATTTTGTTCTAAGTATTGAGTTGTAATCTTTGAGTTGTAAGTAAATAAAAGTGTGATGATCATCATTATTGGAGCATTGTCCCAAGTGAGGAAAGGATGATGGAGACTATGATTCCCCCACAAGTCGGGATGAGGCTCCGGACAAAAAGAAAAAAAGGAGAAAGAAAATAGGCCATAAAAAAAGAGAAGAAGGCCCAAATAAAAAAATGAGAGAAAAAGAGAGAAGGGACAATGTTACTATCCTTTTTCCACACTTGTGCTTCAAAGTAGCACCATGATCTTCATGATAGAGAGTCTCCTATGTTGTCACTTTCATATACTAGTGGGAATTTTACATTATAGAACTTGGCTTGTATATTCCAATGATGGGCTTCCTCAAAATGCCCTAGGTCTTCATGAGCAAGCGAGTTGGATGCACACCCACTTAGTTTCTTTTGTTGAGCTTTCATACACTTATAGCTCTAGTGCATCCGTTGCATGGCAATCCCTACTCACTCATATTGATATCTATTGATGGGCATCTCCATAGCCCATTGATACGCCTAGTTGATGTGAGACTATCTTCTCCTTTTTTGTCTTCTCCACAACCACCATTCTATTCCACATATAGTGCTATATCCATGGCTCACGCTCATGTATTGCGTGAAGATTGAAAAAGTTTGAGAACATCAAAAGTATGAAACAATTGCTTGGCTTGTCACCGGGGTTGTGCATGATTAAATACTTTGTGTGATGAAGATAGAGCATAGCCAGACTATATGATTTTGTAGGGATAACTTTCTTTGGCCATGTTATTTTGAGAAGACATGATTGGCATTGTTAGTATGCTTGAAGTATTATTATTTTCATGTCAATATTAAACTTTTGTCTTGAATCTTTCGGATCTGAACATTCATGCCACAATAAAGAAAATTACATTGAGAAATATGCTAGGTAGCATTCCACATCAAAAATTCTGTTTTTATCATTTACCTACTCGAGGACGAGCAGGAATTAAGCTTGGGGATGCTTGATACGTCTCCAACGTATCTATAATTTTTAATGTTCCATGCTATTATATTATCTGTTTTGGACGTTTAATGGGCTTTACTAAGCACTTCTATATTATTTTTGGGACTAACCTACTAACCCAAGGCCCAGTGCAAATTGCTGTTTTTTTTGCCTATTTCAGTGTTTCGCAGAAAAGGAATATCAAACGGAGTCCAAATGGAATGAAACTTTCGGGAGAGTTATTTTTGGAACAAACGTGATCCAGAGGACTTGGAGTGGACGTCAAGAAATCATCGAGGAGGCCACGAGGCAGGGAGGCGCGCCTGCTCCCCTGGGCGCGCGCCCCACCCTCGTGGGCCCCTCGTAGCTCCACCGACCTACTTCTTCCTCCTATATATACCCATATACCCCGAAACCAACGAGGAGCACCACGAAACCCTATTTCCACCACCGCAACCTTTTGTACCCGTGAGATCCCTTCTTGGGGCCTTTTTCGGCGCTCCGCCGGAGGGGGAATCGATCACGGAGGGCTTCTACATCAACACCATAGCCTCTCCGATGATGTGTGAGTAGTTTACCACAGACCTTCGGGTCCATAGTTATTAGCTAGATGGCTTCTTCTCTCTCTTTGGATCTCAATACAAAGTTCTCCTCGATCTTCTTGGAGATCTATTCGATGTAACTCTTTTTGCGGTGTGTTTGTCGAGATCCGATGAATTGTGGGTTTATGATCAAGATTATCTATGAACAATATTTGAATCTCCTCTGAATTCTTTTATGTATGATGTGTTATCTTTGCAAGTCTCTTCGAATTATCAGTTTGCTTTGGCCTACTAGATTGATCTTTCTTGCAATGGGAGAAGTGCTTAGCTTTGGGTTCAATCTTGCGTTGCTCGATCCCAGTGACAGAAGGGGAAACGACACGTATTGTATTGTTGCCATCGAGGATAAAAAGATGGGGTTTATATCATATTGCTTGAGTTTATCCCTCTACATCATGCCATCTTGCCTAATGCGTTACTCTGTTCTTATGAACTTAATGCTCTAGATGCATGCTGGATAGCGGTCGATGTGTGGAGTAATAGTAGTAGATGCAGGCAGGAGTCGGTCTACTTGTTGCGGACGTGATGCCTATATACATGATCATGCCTAGATATTCTCATAATTATGCACTTTTCTATCAATTGCTCGACAGTAATTTGTTCACCCACCGTAATACTTATGCTATCTTGAGAGAAGCCACTAGTGAAACCTATGGCCCCCGGGTCTATTTTCCATCATATAAGTTTCCAATCTATTTTACTTTGCAATCTTTCCTTTTAATGTTTATCATAAAAATACCAAAAATATTATCTTATCATCTCTATCAGATCTCACTTTTGCAAGTGGCCGTGAAGGGATTGACAACCCCTTTATCGTGTTGGTTGCAAGGTTCTTATTTGTTTGTGTAGGTACGAGGTAGCACTTGGCAACTTGGAAATATAGCAATTGTATTTGTTTCTCATGTATTTTGTAAAGATAAATTTGATTTATTTCTCACATGTAAGACAATACAAAATTGCAGCCTGAAGAATTGAACATCACATTTGCAGAGTTGAACCAAACAGTTAACTGAAGACGACAACTAATTAACAAAACAGTTAATAAGTGCGCACCACACTACACGACATATAGAACATATACACTAGAGCAACAGATTGAATGGTAAAATTAGATATCACAATTCACTAGAATTTGTGAAGGAAAGGCAGGAGCAGCACACACAACGGGTAAATCGAGCATGCTTAACCGGCATAGCTAGCAATGGCAAGGTGCTCCTCCAAGATCTGGGGGTTGGCACAAATGGCATCCATCGCGACCTCATCCGCGCGTGCGGCCGCGATTTGCTTCTCCACTGCCAAATGCTCCTTGAGATCCTGGCTATACTGCGTGCACCATGGCTTAGGGTGGCGCTTATTTGGTGGAGGGGTCGGTGATTTGGGTGGAAGGTGTCGCGCCGACGGTCAGGGCATGTGGGATGTGGAAGGAGGAGGAGGATGGGGGGTCAGGTGTGGATTACCTGCCAGGATAGACGAGGCCGAGCAGCGTGAAGGAGGGTCGCCGTTGAGGAGGAGGCACTGCAAGCAAGGAGTGAAGGTTTCAACTTGGAAAGGAAGGCGGAAACAAGGGAAATGTGGCTTTGGTAGGGGGGGGGGTCGGGGAGGTAGATATTTCCGCGGAAGCTGAAAATTTTGAATCGTTTCAGTGAAAAAACTAGCGCGCAAAGTGTCATCATGCACGGTACCTTATTCAGAACTGTGTACAATATGTGAAGATCACAAATGATTCAGATAGCTTAACCCGTGTGTGATGAGTTTGAATGTTAAACATTTTGGTTTGAATTTCCCTGGTTACAATGGTCATCCACGTCATTGCATAATTTGGGTACACAAAGGAGACTACAACACACCCACACTTCTTAATCGAGCAAGTTCAGCAATTAAACAGAGCTAGCTGACCTAAACATTACTCTAACAAATTAAAGACCGGCGCTCTTAATTAAACAAAACAAAAGAGTACTTCTACGACTGGTGCTCGTCGATCTCTGCCGCCGCCTCCATGTCCAGCTCGCGCCCGACAGTCTCCTGTGGAAGGGGCTCCATGGCATCCATCGCACCATACCGGCAAGCATCTCGCCATCCGTGTCCGCCATCTATTAGGAAAAGGCCGCCACGAGTTGGGCGTGGGCGGCCATGATCTGGGCTTGGACGGGCTCCGTCATCGTAAGGTATGCGGCGGAGGAACGGACTGCTGCTCGAACAGTCTCGACAATTTCAACTCTTCGGCCATGGGTTGCCGACCATTGTCGGAGAAGCTTCTTTTGATTTGTGCGGTGACCGCCATGAGCTGGGCGTGGGAGGCCTCGACATGGTCGTGGGCGGCCTCCATCAGGGCTAAGGCCGCCGCTGCGGAATGGAAAGCTACTGTGTCGCTCTCGCCGGTTGCTATCCCCGAGACAGATGTTTCTGCCGCCACCTGAGAAGCAACAGCGGCCGTTTGGGCTGCCTTGGCCGCCCGATCACAGATTGCGGCCGTGCTCATGCACCTTGTTAACACGCGCATGGCGGCTGCGGCCGCGCTCTCGCCGGAGTGGGCCACCGAAGTTGCCCTTATGACGCGGGTCCACGTGCCCATCTTTTACCGGCGATGATTGAACAGTGAAATGATATTTGGGGAGCGAGCTAGTGTGCTTGAGACGCCAGCTGTGGACTGTAGCCGATGCACCTTCTCACGTAAGCCATAGGTATACTATACGCCGACGGTGCTCCAGAATATTTTGTGCTGCATTTCACACGGTTGGTGATAATAATATGTGTGGGATCTACTTAATTTTTCATCTTGATTTGAATACATAATGGGGTCACAGCGACAATGGACGGTGTTTGAATTGCTAGACCTTTGATCTGCAGTGAACATGCAACTATATGTGTGTCGTAAAAGAATTGGAATTATTCAGGGCTCGTTTGAACATTTTACACATTAAATTGGTTTTCTAACCATTTCAGGTGCACAATTCAAAATTAAACTACATGCACATGCTCCGGTGCACCAACATGGGTTGTAAAATCATATATGTGTCCATCGGTTTATGCTTATGTCCCATGCAAGAAATGGGGATGAAATTCGAACACCACGACACCGTGGCTCTCTGGCAAACGTCGATGTACTTGATTTTGTAATTCTAGTAAATCCAAAATTCGTCCGAAATTCATGAAACTTGGCATGCTATCATTGAGCGGCGTCAACATGCCGTGGTAAATTTTTTGTCCCATTTGGGGCAGGTTTGGGTATAAGCTTCTCATAAACTAGAGCGTCTCACAACAAGTGTGATGGTTTCGGCAGTGAACGTTTCACCTTTCTGGCCGAAACGATATCCATTTCCTCTTCTCGATTTCAAATTTTTCCTAGTGTCAACATAGAACAACAGGAGTGTTGTGTCAATTTTTGGGATTTTTCGGGGTTCGCTTGGACATTTTTATACATTAACTGAGTTTTCAATGCATTTATGTGCATAATTCAAATTTGAACTACATGCACATGCTCTAATGCATATAAATTGGTTGAAAACTCAAATTTGTGTCCTTGGTTGCATGCTTAGGTCCCATGCAAGAAATGGGAATGAATGTCAAACAGCCTGCCACCGTCACTCGGTCGCAAACATTGAGATACCTCGTTTTTAAATTCTAGTAAATCCAAAACTCATCTGAAATTCATGATACTTGGCATGCTATCATGGAGCGGCATCAAGATGCCGTGGTAAATTTTTTGTCCCATTTGGGGCAGGTTTGGGTATATGCTTTTCACAAACTAGAGCTTCTCACAACAAGCATGATGGTTTCGGTAGGGAACGTCCCACCTTTGGGGACGAAATGATATCCATGGCCTCTTCTCGATTTCAATTTTTTCCTAGTGTCAACATAGAACAACCGGAGTGTTGTGTAAAATTTTGGGATTTTTTGGGGTTCGTTTGGACATTTTTATGCATTAGTTGAGTTTTCAATGCATTTATGTGCATAATTCAAATTTGAACCACATGCACATGCTCTAATGCATATAAATTGGTTGAAAATTCAAATTTGTGTCCTTGGTTGCATGCTTAGGTCCCATGCAAGAAATGGGAATGAACGTCAAACATCCTTCCACCGTCACTCGGCCGCAAACATTGAGATACCTGCTTTTTAAATTCTAGTACCAAAACTCATCTGAAATTCATGAAACTTGGCATGCTATCATGGAGCGGCATCAACATGCTGTGGTAAATTTTTTGTCCCATTTGTGGCAGGATTGGGTATATGCTTGTCACAAACCAGAGCTTCTCACAACAAGCATGATGGTTTCGGTAGGGAACGTCCCACCTTTGGGGACGAAACGATATCCATTGCCTCTTATTGCTTTCAAAAATTTTCTCGTGGCAACATAGAACAATATGAGTGTTGTGTCAATTGTTGTGATTTTTCGGGGTTCGTTTGGACATTTTTATGCATTAACTGAGTTTTCAATGCATTCATATGCATAATTCAAATTTGGACTACATGCACATGCTCCAGTGCATATAAATTGGTTGAAGAATCAAATATGTGTCCTTGGGTGCATGCTTAGGTCCCATGCAAGAAATGGGAATGAATGTCAAACACCCTCCCACCGTCACTCGGCTGCAAACATCGAGATACCTTGTTTTTAAATTCTAGTAAATCTAAAAATCGTCTGACATTCATGAAACTTGGCATGCTATCCTGGAGCGGCATCAGCATGCCGTGGTAAATTTTTTGTCTCATTTGGGGCAGGTTTGGGTATATGCTTCTCACAAACCAGAGCTTCTCACAACAAGCATGATGGTTTCGGTAGGGAACGTCCCACCTTTGGGGACGAAACATTATCCATTGCCTCTTATTGCTTTCAAAAAATTTCTCGTGTCAACGTAGAACAACATGAGTGTTGTGTCCATTTTTGTGTTTTTTCACGGTTCGTTTAGACATTTTTATGCATTAACTGAGTTTCAATGCATTCATGTGCATAATTCAAATTTGAACTACATGCACATGCTCTAATGCATATAAGTTGGCTGAAAATTCAAATTTGTGTTCTTGGTTGCATGCTTAGGTCCCATGCAAGAAATGAGAATGAATGTCAAACACCTGGCCACCGTCACTCGGCTGCAAACATTGAGATACCTGCTTTTTAAATTCTAGTAATTCCAAAACTCGTCTGAAATTCATGAAACTTGGCATGCTATCATGGAGCGGCATCAACATGCTGTGGTAAATTTTTGTCCTATTTGGGGCAGGTTTGGGTATATGCTTCTCACAAACCAGAGCTTCTCACAACAAGCATGATGGTTTCGGTAGGGAACGTCCCACCTTTGGGGACGAAACGATATCCATTGCCTCTTATTGCTTTCAAAAAATTTCTCGTGGCAACATAGAACAATATGAGTGTTGTGTCAATTGTTGTGATTTTTCGGGGTTCGTTTGGACATTTTTATGCATTAACTGAGTTTTCAATGCATTTATATGCATAATTCAAATTTGGACTACATGCACATGCTCCAGTGCATATAAATTGGTTGAAGAATCAAATATGTGTCCTTGGGTGCATGCTTAGGTCCCATGCAAGAAGTGTGAATGAATTTCAAACAACAGGGCACCGTTGATTGCCGGCAAAATGTTGAGATAATTTGTTTTTAAATTCTAGTAAATCCAAAACTCATCTGAAATTCATGAAACTTGGCATGCTATCATGGAATGGCACCTGACATACTGTGGTATTTTTCGTGTCCATTTTGAGAGAAGGCGCACTCGAATAACAGCCAACAAAGGAATTTTGAAAAAATAGCTGCCATTTTAATATCTCAAACGTTTGTATAATTCAAATCATGTGCATTTTGTTAACCATGCACGTGACACCACGTGTCTTGGTTTTAATAGCTATAGGAGGTGCCGTGCGTACAACTGGTTGGCCTTGACTGAACGGGAGGCGTGCGAGCGCAGTCCGGTGCGCAGGCTAACCGAGAGGCGTGCAAGCTGTCCTCCAATGCATAGGCTCACTGAGAAGCGTGCGAGCTGTACGCTGCGCAGGCTCACTGGGCAGCGAGCACTTTGACTTCCATGGCCGCCCGCCTTCCTCTCCATTAATGGCGCCCGAGCCGCTACTTAATACGGGCGGCCTTACTGTTCGCCTCCCATTCCCCTCCCTCCCGCAGACCTCCACCAACACCATGGCGCAGAAGGATCATCTGCCACTAGTTTCAAGTTTGGTGAAGTCGTCTCTGAGCTGAAGCAGATAGAAAATAAGGAGGAATGGGGCCTCATGGACATGGCCCAGAATGAGCTGGCTGTGGCGGTAGCTACCCCCGCTCTCGTCCCAGCTCCCATCCCCGCGCCCGCGCCAGTGACCATCCTGTAGCATTGACGGGCTGGTCGTCGAGCACTATCGCAGAGCTGGAAGCCGTGGGCGTCAGCGAGGTCTCCGCTGACCCGCGCAAGTTCGTGTACATGCCAGTGCCAACGCCCGTGCCCATGCGTGCCCCTCCACCCACCGCGGCGCCGGTCCCCGTGCGTTTGGGTGCACCCGGCGCGCCCGTGCCCGTGCGCGCGCCCCCCTTAGCGGCATGGGATGCCGCCGTCGACCGCTACCTCTCAGCACCGCCAGCTGTCGTCCCCCACGCCCCGCCAGTCGATCGCGTGACGACACGATGTTTGATTTACAAGTGAAGAACATTCTGTGCTGCAAGGACTTCAACAACGGCGTCCCGGAGGACGACAACGACAACGACGGCGCGGCACGCCACCTCCGCCGCTACCGGAAATAGTTTTTTTCTTTGGTTTAATACTGTATCTCGATCATATGAATATAAATTCGCAGTATGACTAAATGAAAGGTATGGTTTGAGCGAACTTGCATTTTTCTCTCTTAATGTACAGACTTATCAAACGATTTTCTTTTGAAAAAAAATCAATGTTTTTAAATATAAAACACTTATCGCAAACGTTTTAGTTAGAACACCCGTATGAAAACAGACAACTTCCCCAGGAAGCCAAGGGAAAATGTGCCGAGCAGGATGTGTGCAACACTTGATCGCAAACGTTTTAAATAGAACATCTGTATGCAACCACTTACAAACAATTTGGGTATGTTGCCATTTGTCAAACTGAAAAGATTGACATTTGTTGATCTAGTAACATTGCCATTTGTCAACCTTGTAACACTGCGATTTGTCAAAATATGAAGCTAAAAATCACTACCAGTATCTAATTTTTGCAACTAAAATTCAGTAATTAAGCATAGGTTTCATTCATAGATTAAGCAGTCGTTCTTAATTTATACAAACAGTTCAACTCGATAGCCGAACCGACCAAACTTTTCCACAATTGTTGCCAACCACGTACTGAAATAACTAGTTCAACTATATATACTAGATAATTTTAAGTACGTTGTATAGTTCCACCACATCTATAGTCAGATGAACTGAACAAAATAGCCCCTAAATACTACTACTACGGAGGGGCTTTGTACTACTTCCGGCTGCCTCTCCTCTGCCAAGCACGCTCAGTAAGAGGCAGAGGAGGAGGAGCCTACCGACGAGCTGGGCAACCGCAATACGGTGCCTGCCGCTGCTGCAGCTTCAGCGACGCTCACCTCGAACGCCCTCTGCCGCTCCAGACGACAACTCTCGAAGCGGTGGTTCTCCTCGTAGATCTCCTGATTCCTCGCCTCTGAGGCGGCGTGTGCTGCGGCCACAGCGGCGGTAAGGCTCTTTGCGTGCTCGATGAGGCATTCGTTCTCCTCCTCCTCCTGCAGGAACTCGGTGTAGCGTGCAAGGTCGCCGATGCACGTGCGGGCATCCACTTCCGCATCTTGCCTTCAGGCGGCTGTGGCGGAGTGGGTGATGACCCCGGCGGTCGACGACGGGCTGGCAGCCATGGCGGCAGAGGTTGGGGTGGCGGCCACGACCACCACCTCCCACCATCGGGCCGCGGTGGCGGAGCAGGTGATGGCCACGGTGGCCGGCAGTGGGGTGGCGGCCACGGCGGCCATCTCCCGCCTTCGGGCCGCGGCGGTGGAGCGGGCGATGGCCCTAGCTTTCGACGGTGGTGTGGCGGCAACGGCGGCCGGCTACAGCTGCCGACAGGCAGCGGCGGCGGAGCTTGTGGTGGGTGTTCCGCGCACTACACTACGTCGAGGACTGCGTCGCTGCCGCGGTGTAGCCTCCCAGCTGGAGCTGTCCTCTGATGACGGCGGAGTGGCTGAGCGATGACGACGGACCGGTGCCATTGACGATCGTGGGAGAAGCAGACGAGATAAGGTACAGGGAGGGAGGGAAAAATGCGACGCATGACTCGCCGGCTGTGAGGGTTTATATAGCAGGCCGGTAAGCATTGGGATTTTGGGGAATTTAACCGAGTCGGGCGGGAAGCTTGCGCAGGAACCTGCGAGGTTGCGCGGGAACGGGCTCACCGACGATTCATTGGCGCCACCGTTTGGCCAAAAGAACGCCCCCGCGCGCTGCGCTGTAAGCCGTCTGCGGCAGTAGGGTGACAAGACGTGCGAGAGGACGATGAAAGGCCACGTACACATACAGTTAATAAAAAAATGTTTACGATTTAATTACCTACTATACCCCGTCCTGATTTATAAGTATGATTTAAGTAATAAAATACGAATGCATGTCGCCAAAAATTATATAGTTGGATTCGTATTTGAATGAAGTTTTCAATTATAAAATTTTTATAACACGCATTAATATTTTGTTGGTTAAATTTGAGGGCAAAGTATGGCACATTTAAATCTATAAGGTTGCTAGCCAACTTGCCTCCACGGTGCTTCCCCAATTGGGCCTTCGTTGACCGTTGGATCTAGCTTTCTTCGAGTCTGAGCCGTTGGATCTTCACGGCCGTCAAAACCCAATTTTCACCTCGCTGTTGTTTCTGTTGTTTTGAGTGGCCAATGACGGGTGGGCTCGCGCCGCGTGCTGGTTGGCTGGGTTTTTCGACCCCGCGTGCAGGAGGTTTCGGCCAATCCGCTCCGCGAGTCTCGCAGCCAATCCTGCCCTCGCCTCATCCCACTCCCACACAAGCCGCCAGAGAAACCCTAGCCCCTTTCCCGTCGGTCCCCACAGCCTCTCCCACTTCTTCCATCCCCCCTCCCCGTGTCACCACTCACCATGGCCTCCGCCCTGAAGCCTCGCCGACGCCTGCTATTCCTCCTCCCTCGTCTCTGTTCGGCGCCGACGACCGGCTCACCCCACAGCTTCTTCCCCACCCACGACCTAGCGTTGGGGAGGCCGGGTTTTCTCGCTGGGGGTGGAGGAGATGGGGACGGCCAAGAGGCCAGCGGTGCGGAGCAGCCAGGCCGGCCTGCCGTCTCTCCCCGGATCTGGTCAGCGGCCGAGTTGGCTGGTTGGGATGAGGAGATTGTCCTCCTTGTGGCGCTCGTCATCGAGGACAGCCTGGTTCGCAAATCGCGGCCCTCCTGCGTTGGGCTACACGACGTGGCTTACTGAAGAGCGCTGACCAACAGCAGGTAGAAACCCTAGCCATCATGCTCGTGCCTGGGACACACCAACCCTTCTCCTCCCGCGTTGCCCTGCTTATTCCCCTGATTCCCTATTCGTTTTTTTGTTATTTGACTAAGTTGCCTACTCTGATGCTCCAGTGTGGTATTTGCAGGTGCTGATCTTGGGTTTACCACTTGTGGCTTTGGTTTGATAGGTTGGTGATTTCTCCATTCCTTCATTCTCATGTCTTCTTCTATGCGTGTCACATGTGCTTACATCTATGTCGGATGGATCTATTCTTTTTACAGGGTGCTAGCAGCTGCAGTTCTGTTCATTTGGAGGACACATATGACAAACTGTGACATCACAGTATTTTTTCCTTCAGATGCTTTATCTTTGTTTTTCTGTGTGTATGCATGCCATGGTTTGCACATCCTTTGCTCATTGGCATGTCTATACACGGGCTTGTTGTTCTTCTAGAGAACTGAGTTGGTGATGTTTATTATTGTTAGCTGTTTAGAGTGATTGTTCCCAATTAATTTTGATCAATTAATTATTAGCAGGTATTTATCTAACGGCCTTATGCGAATTCCAGGCCAGTTGATTCCTTTTTTAGCCAAGGCCATCTTTATATCACATATCTCTGCTGCTGGTGAAAGTGATTCAACTGAAAGTGGCATGTGATTCTCCCCTGGAGCCCAACAGCCCTCTATATGGATTATCTGAAAGTTGAAGAGTATGCTTATGCATCAGATTTTCTCCTCTTAGTTATGCAATTCAGGCCTGTATTTATTTTTCAATATCACTATGAGTATCATGATCAAGGTTTACGAGTCGATGAGTCGACGAGTCGTTCCGACGTTGAGACTCATAGACTAATCGTGACTAGTCTAGACTAGTGCTGGACTAGTCGACATGGTACTGTAGTACTCAATTATTGTTAATAACTAGTAGTAGTATCAAGTATGTAGTATATATAAACAGTACAGTATGCAATAAAACCAGAAGTGTTAGGCAACGCTCGCCAGGCCCAGCCCAGCACCACACAACACCCCCAGCTGGCCCATTTGGGCCCAAGTGGCCAGCCTACTTGGCTCCCGTCACTGGAACCCTAGCTCCCAATCGTTCCCATTGCTGCCGCCAGCACCATCACACACAGGAGCACGCGTGCGCGACCCGCGCCTCGAGCCGCCTTCCGCCGGCCCCAGCCGCTGCCGCCAACCACCTCCATGCCTCCTCCTCTCCTCTCCTCTCCTCTATCTCTATTCCTTCTCTCTCGTCTCAGGGCCGCGCGCACCTACATGTCACGGCCATGGCTGCCGCCCGAGCATGAGCTCCGGCCAGGCTGGGTGACTTATCCCCTCAAAATTTTGAGTCGCTCGACTCAAATAGCTCGACTAGTCCAGACTAGTCTACGACTAGTCTGTCGACTGTTCGACTAGACCAAGTAGTCTACACGAGATTTGTAGTCGACACTCAAGTTGCGACTCATAGACTAGTCTGTCGACTAGTCTCGACTAGTCCCTCGACTCGTAATCAGTGATCATGATAGAGAGTTAATAGTTCACTCACTGGACAAAATATTTAGTTGGCATATTGAGGGGCTCACACCCTTTTATGGATGAACTTATACCATGAACCGTTAAACAGATAGCATGACCATATGATTATAGAGAGAAAAAAACCATAGCTTGTGTTGTTGGGCAGGTTATTAGTGACTTTTAAACATAGTCATGCAATAGAACTTTAGGATTCATAATTATTCTACATATGATTGTTGAAACCAGTACTTTTGTAAGACCGATGGTGATGTATGCTCCTTGCTGGTTTAGGTTGGTTGGTTGGAACATTGTTGATTGTATGGTGGCTACAAAAGTGAATCTTCACGCTGGCTGCAATAGAAGCTGATATAGGTTACAGGAGAAAATACTGAATATTTGAGAAATTTACATCGGAAGTTTATATCTCACAATATTAACCAAATAAAGAAGTTGTACAGAAGAAAATTAGTCATGGATATTTTAATTGTATAGTTGTTTTGCTATGGTTCTAAATAGCGTCTGGATCGGCCGATATTGCGGTCTTGGCTGTCTGCTTATATCAAGTATGGTCTGATATTTTGGTCATATCAGCCCCAGTATTGAGCATACCGACTGATATTCTGGTCATATCAGCCCCAATATTGAGCATACCAGCTGATATTCTGGTCATATCACACTTTCTACAGTACACCAAATCTACGAGCACGATATCTGATATTTGAATCCTGAAATTACCATTAGAAAGGCAAAGAGATCTTGTAGAAAAATAGGTTACATGCTCAGGTATATCATATATGGAGAAAAGGCACCTATCAGCTGTATTGGTTCTTTCGTATTTTTGTGCAGTCCTTCTATTAATTTTTTCTAACTTTCTGGGTTTATATTTGAGCAAGATAAATATATTCCATCTCTATCCCAGTACAGAATCGAAGCTTCATCAAATCTATCTGGGCGTTCATTGCGTAATACAATGTTGAGATTGAGAACATTTTCAGAGGGGAACTTAAGGTATCACCTAATGATATAATATTAGTCACTATCCGTTGATTGGTAAATTTTGCTTTAGTATACACCCCTTCGGGATATGGCTTTCAATTCTATACTTTTCTTTGATTATCAGTATTGCTACAAGGATAATAATCATTTTTATTGCAAAGTACGTACTACATTAGACAAATCAGCATGTTTTCCCATAGAAATACATGTGGCGCGAAAGCAGCGACAGTCATGTTTGAAAGCGTGTAATATAAGAGTATGTATCTTAGTTATTTTGGCATTGCCATCCTTTACATTATAGGTTGTTGTGCATAACAAACAATGAGGTCTACATATGTAGATTTGCAAGTTAAATTCACCACACCTTTACAACATTTCCCTGTAAAATTTTATTAGTTACACGTAAACTGAATTGATTTACCAGTAAAAATCTGTACAACTCATTTCAGTCGATAGTAACCATTGTAGAATTACCAGGATATGTCATGTATGTGCTCTGAGTCGTAGCATGTTGCAAAAAGTATAATAAGAGATAGATTGTATGCACTATGGCTAGCAGTAACATTTTTCGACTTGTACATCATTCGATCTATCTATTTCTACAGGCTATTCCTCATGTTGCAACCTTTTCCCGTAGAATCGAAAGGAATTAGATGGAAGAAATTGCAGGAGGTATACTTCGTGTTCCATTAGTCTTACTTTCGGAGGCATGTCTATAGTCTTAGTGTTGGAGGTGTGTCAATAGTAGTATCAATTTTGGAGGCTTGTCTATATTAATCTTATTTTCTGGATTACGTTTCTTTCCATCTGCATCCTCTTCATAATGGATTAGGTTACTTTGTTATTGCCATGTGATACTTTTTCTTATTACTGTGATCGTCAGTGCTCTTAACATTGGTTGTTCTTGCTTTATGGCTGCCTTCTCAGCGCACTGTTATTAGTTCTAATACACTAATTATAATATGCTCGATTGACCATATTAATTATATATTTCACTTCACCGGGGCTATTGGTGGAAGTGTTGGTTAAAATATTTTGGTGGCAGTGTATAAACTAATTGTTGTACACCATTGTTAAGTGCGCTTTTGAGCTTTGAGTAGACAATTGTGGTCTTAATTACTTTAAAGGATCGTTAGTATATTACTGTCGGATTTCCATGTTCAGTTATTCACACTATATTATTGCTTGGTTCTGATAGCCTGCTATTATTAGAGCAGGAATGGTATTCTTGGCTGACATTCAAAAGCAGTCAAGATGGTGAAGTTTAGAACGGAGGAGCTCCGCGGAATTATGGATAAAAAATATCCATAACATGTCTGTCATTGCTCATGTCGACCACGGTATGTGACGGAGCAGTGACAGTTGTCTCTAATTGTCAAGTTTATACGGTAGAATCTTCTTGATTGATGATTTTGTAGCCTTCTCTTAGTTGTACTGTATTAATTCTTAAAACTGGATCATTTAAAATTAATTAGATTTAATGAGTTGTTTCACTGTTTTCAAATAAGTAGTTTAAGCCCTTATTGTGTCCCGGAGCTTATTCTTTCTGCCTTTTTATGATTGATATATGCTCTAACAAGCTTGAATGTAACTATTGGCGTATAATCTCATGGAGCAAAATCTTAGTTGTTGAATGTATTGAAATTTATAAGATCTGGAGTTTGCACTATATTTCATCCTGCGGTATTCCCAGTCACTGAATATTAAGAGCACCGACGATCCCAGGTTGTACATTCGGGAAATGCTTTTATCTTGCAGGCCAGTTTTACATTTGCTTCTTCAATAAGGATATGACCATGAACAGAGTATCATGGTATTTGCCTTGGCATTACTGACGTTGTGTTCAGATTACTGAAAGAAGGATAGGTAGCCGCAAAGGAGTGAAGGGTAGAAAATATGTCCATTGTCGTTGAATTGGTGGGATTGTCACCAAGTTAGTGCTGCAGATGTTTCTATTTTAGAGCAAGAAGCCAAATCATGCTGTTCATTGTAAATCTTGAAAAACTTGTTTATTGTCACTTCTATATCTGTTGTAAACGTTTGTTCGTGATGTGGTACTTGTCAATCTTGGTTTGCCCTTCCTTTTCAAGTTTGCCTTAAATTTCAGCCGACCAACAAGTCCTTGTTTCTTCAATTGGTTTCTCATTTCATGTTTGCACTTGTATTATAGTAGAACAACATGTCATAAACATGGCGTTTGGCATTGTTTGTCCAGTTCCCTTCAAGAAAGAAGAGATGGCTATAGAGAGTGGCTCCATCACTGAAGAGATGAAAAATGTTGTGCAAGGCATTGTTTGTTAAGCTCCTTTAAAAAAATAAAGTAATTATGGTGCATCTGACATATAAAGGGGTTGTGAAGGACAAAACGCTATGGATTCAGAAGAGTGGGAGGGCAGAGTTTACTAACAACGTATCGAGGACAAAGTGTGATCTGGATTTCTAAGTTTCAGCTCGTAGCAGAATTGTATGGAGAGAATGCCTGCATTTTGAAAACCCTATTACATAGTTTGAGGCTATGTTTCTTCCAATTTTCATTATTGAAAAGATCCTTATTATTGCCAAATTGTCAATTATTTTCAAATAGCTCTTCGTTTGAAATGGGACTTTGCGCCATCTGGCGCAGGTACTGTTATTATACATCTTATTATTGACAGCAAGCATCCATCGTTTTTTATTAAGGGCCCCCGGTTTAAATTTGTTACCACATGCACTTGTCTACAACTAAACCATGGATTTCCTTTTCAACGCGCACATGGATTCAGCGGGTCTTTGCGCCATATGTCCTTGCAAAATGAAACTATTTTCATCGACAACATGACTTTAGCGGGTCTCTGCGCCATTTGGCGCAACGGGTCAACTAGTAATATAAAGGGGACTATAGACTAGACGGAGGTAGTAGCACACGCCGCTCTTTACGCAACGACGCAACTGTCAGCCGGCTTGTAGGCGACCATTTCTTGCGTGTTCAACTGCTCTATGCGTGTGGTTGCTTGCGGTTGAGGCGGCCGCGGCGCGCTCTGCTCGTGTCCCGCCGGGCGCGCTCTGCTCTCTCGTCCCTTCGGGTGCTCTGCCCTCGTCCCTCCACGCGCGCTGCCAGTGTTTGGGGCCGGCGCACGATCACGCACGTTCGTCTGCATGCGGTTGCGCCGGGCGCGGCGCGATAACGCAGTTACCTGCTGCAAAACTACCATGCGGACACGCAGAGAATCCAGGCCATTTACCTTCATCTCTCGTGTCACAACACACAATGAGCACACGCACGACGACACATACAGAGAAGACATCTAGCGGTTCAAATGGCGCTCCCAACACCGACGACGACAACGGCGGGCAGTTCACCACGCATCACGTAGTGGACACCCACGTGAGGGGGAAGGCCCTCTCGGTGGTGTACACGAACAATCCGGTCTCGGTGGAGAGCTCCATCGAAACTATGGAGCAGTTCCTTGCTGAGGACAAGTACCGAGTGGCCGGCTTTGACCTCGAGTACACCATCGGTCATGCCGGGCACGATCAGAAGGTTGCCGTCGCCCAGCTGTGCGTGCGACATGACGTCCTCGTCTATCACTACCACCTTGCCACAAGGCCTTGCGAGCATTTCTCCAGGTTTATCAACAGCTCTGACTACAGTTTCGCTACGGTGGACACCACCAACGATCTAAAAGCGCTCAAGGTTTCGGGCTTGAAATGCCCGAATCTTGTCAACATCCAGCACCACTACAAGGTCTGGGGCAGCGGCAAAAACAAACTGAACTCCCTGGTTGACCTCGCCTCGGCCATCATCGACCCCTACTACATGAAGATGAAGAATGAGAGCAAGAAGGACAAGAACGCCTGGCACAGTGTGTGGCATGAGAGACTGGATGAAAACATGTCAAGTACGCGGCCAAGGACGCGTACGCAAGCTACGAGATGTACATGCGGATCATTGACATGAGGAAGTGTCTTCTTCCTGCCCGAGACGAGGGATCGAGCCACAGAGCTGTGGCGGGAGCGTCACAAGAAGTAGATGACTAGACGATCGTTTCTCCTACTTTAGAATGCATGCAATTGTTTATTGAGGTGTGTGCAAATGATCTGTATAGTCACTTATTGTCACGCCCAAGATGCGACCCTATCCTAAAGGAACTTGAAGGTCCCACCAAGGATAGAAGCGCATCTTGAAGACGCTTTTGCAAGGTGGATATCATTACATCAACATTACATAAAAGATGGGGATACATACAAGGCATACAAATGCCGCAAGAATACATCAATACATCATACATAAGATCAACATCCGACTACGGATGAACAAAAACAGAAACTCAAACGACATCCACCCCGCTAGCCCAGGCTGCCGACCTGGAACCTATCCCCTGATTGAAGAAGAAGCAGAAGAAGGACTCCAAAATAGGTAACATCGCTCTCGCGTCATGGTCATCGCATAACTTGTACCTGCAACTGGTGATGTAGTAATCTGTGAGCCACGAGGACTCAGCAATCCCATTACCATGGGTATCAAGACTAGCAAAGCTTAATGGGTAAGGAAGGGGTAAAGTGGTGGGGGTTGCAGAAGCGACTAAGCAATGTATGCTGGCTAACTTACGCGAATAAGAGCGAGAAGAGAAGCAATGGAACGGTCGTGAGACTAGCAATGATCAAGAAGTGATCCTGAACTCCTAATTACGTCAAACATAACCCAGAAACCGTGTTCACTTCCCGGACTCCGCCGAGAAGAGACCATCACGGCTACACACGCGGTTGATGCGTTTTAATTAAGGTCAAGTGTCAAGTTCTCTACAACCGGATATTAACAAATTCCCATCTGCCACATAACCGCGGGCACGGCTCTCGAAAGTTTATACCCTGCAGGGGTGTCCCAACTTAGCCCATTATAAGCTCTCATGGTCAACGAAGGATATTCCTTCTCTCTCAGGAAGACCCGACCAGTCTCGGAATCCTGGTTACAAGACATTTCGACAATGGTAAAACAAGACCAACAAAGCCGCCCGGATGTGCCGACAAATCCCGATAGGAGCTGCACATATCTCGTTCTCAGGGCACACCGGATGAGCCAGACGTCGGGTTGGCATAGACCTTGGTTGCCCAGGGGGCGCCGGACACGCTCGGTTTGGACCAGCACTCGAAGGAGCACTGGCCGGGGGGGGGGGGGGTAAATAAAGATGACCCTCGGGCTCCGAAAACCCAAGGGAAAAAGGCTAGGTGAGGCAAATGTAAAACCAAGGTTGGGCCTTGCTGGAGGAGTTTTATTCAAAGCGAACTGTCAAGGGGGTCACATAAATCACCCAACCGCGTAAGGGACGCAAAATCAAGGAACATAACACCGGTATGACGGAAACTAGGGCGACAAGAGTGGAACAAAACACCAGGCATAAGGCCGAGCCTTCCACCCTTTACCAAGTATATAGATGCATTAATAAATATAAGAGATTTTGTGATATCCCAACATAAACATAATCCAACATGGAGCAATCTTCATCTTCATCTGCAACTAACAACGCCATAAGAGAGCTGAGCAAAGCGGTAACATAGCCAAACAACGGTTTGCTAGGAAGGGTGACAAAGGTTAGAGGTTCATGGCAATTTGGGAGGCTTGAGGAGCAAGTGATAGGTAGCGCAGCATAGCGATAGAACGAAGCAAATAGCATAGCAATGATAGTAATGAGATCCAAGGTGACGGTCATCTTGCCTGGAATCCCGCTAGGAAGAAGAACGAGTCCATGAAGAAGATGAAGCCACGAAGACGAGCGAATCCTCACGATCGCAACGAAACGGGAACTATCGAGAAGAAGCACACAACATGGTAAACACACCACACATGAACAAGGCAAGATGCTCAATCAAGTATGATGCATGACAAGGCTATATGAAGCTACTCATGGCAAGAGATGATGCATACAAGAGCAACACATCAAAGCAAGTTCAAATGAGGCCGGAAACAACATATAACAAATCCGGTAAGTCCTCATATGCAAATTTCGAAATTTCTCCAGATCTGAATAAACCTTATGTTCAAGTTGTTAAACAGCAATTTAAGATGCACCAAAACAATCTACACGAAATTCTAGTCAAGTTACATATAAAGTTCATTAGATTCGGAGCTACGGCCTAGAAGTTATGAGCAAAACAAGTTAAACATGGCATTGATGCAAAATGCATTCAAACATCAAACAAACACACTCAAGGCATGGATGCAACATGAAAATATGAAACGACATGCAATTCTAAGCAAGTTTCATATAGAGCATGCTCCAAACGGAGCAACGGTGCAACACATACACTCCAAACAAGACATGGCAACAATCTGTCCAAAACAACAACTAGTCATATTGCAAGCATCATAAAAATATGCTACAACACCTCAACATGAAAACAAAAGGCATAGACTTGATTTACAGGTAAAGCACAACAAAACATGAACACTGAGGTATCTCCAGAAATCACTAGAACATGCTCAAAAGGACATGGCAAGATTGCAAATAATAACAGATTCACAGACTTAGCAGAAATCACTGGACATGGCAGAAATAACATCAGGTTGCAAAGTTTAGAGCTAACAAACAACATGCTACAGGAACTTATCATAGCAACCAAAGGCATGGCATGAATCTAGTACTTGCATATAACAAAAGTCCCTTACTGATCACGAGCCAAAAAGGCACAAAAGATATGATGGCACCCAGGTAAACATAGCAAGTTTCATAAACAGATTCAGACTTAGAATAAAAATAGAGCATGGCAGAAATAACGATAAGTAGGCATGTTGGTGAGGTTGAACCACTCACCACAGAGCAATACATGGCATGACAAGGTAACCAGAAGTAAGATGACATGATTATGAAGCAAAGCATGGCAAGAGCAAGTTCATAGGGTGCATAGATCACTAGTAACAACCATGGCAAAATTGATTTAACATGTAAACAATCTGCCAGGATCATTTTATAACAAAAGTAGAGCAAGATTAAGACATGCTAGAGCACTAAATAATTTTAAAAATAGGCATGGATGGATAGAGCATAACATTCATAACAAAACACCCTTAGTGAACATCTCCAGATTATGCATAGAATGACTTGTAGCAGCAGGTTTACATGGCATCACAACATAACAGACTCAGACTTAGCAGAAATGACTAAGTCACAGAAATCAGCAACATCATGGAGGCTACTTTGCATGCTTGTGCTAGTCACCACAGAGATCCTAAAAATACAAGACTAGCACCACTGTAAAGTTGGCATGATGTAGAACAAAACACATGTAGAGCTCATGCTCATAGGATGCACACACAAAATGCAATGAAAACGACAAATCATCAAGTTCTGATAACAGACAACAGTTAACAGCATATAACACTCTTGCAATGATGATTAGGGCATCAAGATGAACTCTAATGAACATGACCCAATGGAACACAATGAAGAGCATCGCATGGTGAACATTTTGATATATTATATGCATGAATCGGAGCACTGAGCACGAAGTTATGACATGGAAAATCTGGCAACATGAGATGAAAATCCTGGGACTTGGAGAGATTTTTACCCCGCGAAAGATTGGACGAGGGGGTGCGGGACGGAGGGATCCGGGACGGGCGGAGGCGCGTTTGGATCACGGGACGGGTGGATCTCGTCCACCCGCCCGGATCTGGCGACGAGGCGACGCCGACGAAGCTCCGGCGAGCTCCGGCGAATGGGGACGGGCGGCAGGGGCGGATCTGGCCCCGGGGCGGCCGGATCCGGGCGCGGGGAGGCGATGCGGGCGCCGGGGCTCACCGGTCGGCGGCGCATGGAACAGGCGGCGGCGAAGGACGCCGGGGGCGCGCCGGCGGGCGGAGCCGCGGGCTCGGGCGCAGGGCACCCGCGGGCGAGCGGCGGCGCGCGGTTCGGGCCCCGCGGGCCTGACGCGGGCCGAGCGGGCTGGCGGCGGCGGGCGGAGGAGGAGGCCACGTGGCGTGACGTGGTTGGCTGCGGGCGGCGGCGGGATCCGTCCGGCGCGGGGCGGACATGTCCGGCAGCGAGAGGGAGGGGACGGCTAGGGTTCATCCCCGAAATTTCGGGGGAGGTGCAAATATATAGGCAGAGGGAGCTAGGAGAGTCCAAACGGGGTGCGGTTTTCGCCCACACGATCGTGATCGAATGACCGAGAGGATGGAGGGGAGTTTGCTGGGTTAGTGGGCTGATTTGGAGGGGTGTTGGGCTGCAAAGAGAGAGGGGTTTCGGGCTACGCGGTTAACCGCTGGGCATCAAACGAACTCCAAATGGAACGAAATTTGACGGGCGGTCTACCGGTGCTATACCAAGGCCACTCGGCAAATCTCGGCCCATTCCGAGAACATTTTTCTCCCACTCACGAAACAAGGTCTGAGAGGGGCGACAGGCGCGTGCGAGAGTGTCGGATCGCGAAACGGACAACGGGGAAAAGGACCGGATGCAAGTTTTGAAAAACATGATGATGCAATGCAGATGATGACATGGCAAAATGCAACACGCAAGCACACGACATGGCAAGGACGGCGAATAACTGGCAGACACCTGGCGCATCAGATCCGGGGCGTTACAACACTCCTCCACTAACAAGAGATCTCGTCCCGAGATCTTAGGACCGAGACGGAAGGAAAAAGGGATGAGGTGAAATAAGAACAAAACAGTGAGGATGAACAACGTCAAGAACACTCGAGAAGAAGAGAGGGACGACGAGAATGACGAGAATCGAATGCTCACGAAATCAGATGGACTCTGAAACTACTCCGGTTAGAACGAGATAAGAGACGAATAAGACTGAAATGATTTAGGCAGCACTCCGGCTGAAACATGGAGGAATAGAACACGAGCTTGAGAGGATGGAATGATACTTGATGAAGACACGAGACAAAACCTCCGGAAAGAATTGAAAGAGTTGAATGAAAAGAACGGAGAAGAAAATGACAACTTGTGCCACGAATGAAATAGAAAGCAACGTTAGAAGAAAGGATTGAACGGAGTTGTTGAGAAAATCAACAATGAAAAGAATAAGCTTCTCGTGGACTTATAGATAACATCTCAAAAATTATGGGGTGATAACCAACCACAAGCGGAAAAAGATTGAATAGCTGACAGAGAACGAAGAAATGCAAAACTCCACTTCAAACGAATATGGAGGATTACTTGCAACTCGAGAAACAAGAAGAAGATACTTGAGCTACGCCTACAAGAATCTTGATGAACACTTGAAGAATAAATTAAATCACGACGAGCCACCGTGATGAACTCCGGTAACAAAAGAATGACGAGATAAAATTGAAGGATGAAAGGGATAAGATTAAATCCTTGCGATGATTTGGATGGAGGTTCGCGACGAAATCGGTGAGAAGCTTGGAACTCCGGGAAAGAAAAGATGAAAACACTTTGAACCGAGAATGTGATAAGATGAACACTCTCTGAAAAGACGAGATTAATCCACATGAAGAAAGAAAATAAGGATTACGTTATGCTTATCCTCCACCAATTAAATTGATGAGAAACAATGGATTTGCATACTACTTATTCTCGTTGGAAAGATTAAGGGGGGATATAGCGCAAAACTTGAGAAAGTCTTCGTGAACCACACGTAGGGCTGGAAAGAACGAATGAATTGATATGATAACAACCGAAAGAATCTTGAACGAACCACCATAAGAGTTCAAAATTGAATAACGAAGGAGACTGAATCACCAGGAAGAATTAGAAAAACACAAGATACTTGAGGGAATTTAGAGACAAGAGAACGAAGAGATCGCAAACTGATTAAAAAGCAAAACACCGGAAGAGTATTGAGAGAACGAAGGGCCACGGATATAGAATAATTGGAGAGCGAATTTGACAACTTAGAAAGAAGAAATATTGATGGCCTTCAGATGATCGAGAGAGAAAACAGCTCCTGAAATACTCCGGATGGAAGAAAAGAATTGCACGACTAGAAACAATTTGATAGGATAACTGAGCTAGCACCGCGAATCTCCGGGAGAATGGACACAATTTAAGAAAAAAATCTACTTCAGTCTTCAAATGTTGAGAGTGACGACGAGAAACAACACCAAAATTGTTGATATACTCCGGGAGAATGAAAAGCGAAGAGGTAGAGTCAACAATGAAATTAATTTGAAATTGATCTTGGAAAAACGTCTGACTGATGAAATTCATACTTACGTTCACTTCGAAAAGGATTGAGAATAACTCCGGGAAATTAGAAGAATCAGGTAAGATCCTGGGAAAAGACTTGTGGGTTAGGGCCCACTGAAAAGAAAACACCATTGAAAAGGATTGTTGAATGAGAAATGATGCACCGGAACGATTGAAATATTTGAATGAGGTGATAACCTCGAATTAAATGGATGCAAACACGAATCTTCTGAGATGTCTTCATCACTCTGGAACGATAAAATGACGAGAGGGGAACGAGCAACGGGAAACATTTGAGCCGAGGAAAGAATATAATCACTACCGAAAATTGGAATTGAATCCACCGGAGAAGAAAAGAGATGAAGAATGTCAAACGAGACGAGAATATACCGGTTGAAATAATTGAGGGAAGACTGAAGATACTCCGCACGAATGAAATGGATGCTCGAATAGAGGCTCAGACTCTGGGAATAAAAAGGGTGGGAGGGCGGGAAAAACACAGGCAACTGGAACGACGAATAATTGAATAGAGAAGCGCCGGTTGAAATGATTGAGGAGAAAAAACAAAAGCTTCGCGCGAGTAGGATGGATACTCGATTACAGACTCCGGTTCCGAGAAGAAAAAGGATCGGCGGGTGGGAAAAACAAGGACAACTTCGGACATGGAACAACATGGGTTGAAAAGAGATGAGGATTAATCTAGCAAAAGATGACGAGGAACGAAACCACTCGAAGAGAGGTGCACCGGATTGAAAAGAGGATGGACAACGAACAAAAGCTAATCGCGTGATCGTGAAGAAAAATTTGAAGGGGAAGAGAAGTAAGTCGAAACACCTACGTCAAGATTTCTCACCAGAGCGACGAAGGGGCAGAGGAGTAAAAAGAATTCCTACTCTCCGATATAACTAGACTCAGAAAATTTTTTCTTCTAGACTCAACAATGGCCAAACTACACGATCAAATCAAGGGGGGCTCCTAGGGTCGGTCGAGGCTCTGATACCAACTTGTCACGCCCAAGATGCGACCCTATCCTAAAGGAACTCGAAGGTCCCACCAAGGATAGAAGCACATCTTGAAGACGCTTTTGCAAGGTGGATATCATTACATCAACATTACATAAAAGATGGGGATACATACAAGGCATATAAATGCCGCAAGAATACATCAATACATCATACATAAGATCAACATCCGACTACGGATGAACAGAAATAGAAACTCAACGACATCCACCCCGCTAGCCCAGGCTGCCGACCTGGAACCTATCCCCTGATCGAAGAAGAAGCAGAAGAAGGACTCCAAAACAGGTAACATCGCTCTCGCGTCATGATCATCGCATAACCTGTACCTGCAACTGGTGATGTAGTAATCTGTGAGCCACGAGGACTCAGCAATCCCATTACCATGGGTATCAAGACTAGCAAAGCTTAATGGGTAAGGAAGGGTGTCGTGGAATTGTCACGGCAGATGTCCTCGTGCAAGGACTTAGTAGTGGAGCCATCGCAACTAGGAAGCTTAAAGGGGTTAAACGGGACAAAGGACACGAGGATTATACTGGTTCGGCCCCTTACAATGAAGGTAAAAGCCTACTCCAGTTGAGGTTGGATTACTTAGGGTTTCGATGACCAGGGAGCTAAACCGCTATGCCTGGCTATCGATCTGATCTTACTTGTCCTGAACCGCCGCTGGGTCGTCCCTTTATATAGAGAGGTTAACGCCCAGTGGCTCTCAGAGACCCGGCCGGCTTATAAACAGTGTCTGGCTCGGACTCTTAACGATTCTTGCCTTACACAATAAGTCATGCCTTAACGGCGGTTTATCACTACGGGCCTTAAGCCGCCTCTAGGCCTTAGGCCCATTATTGAACCGCCATCCTCAAGCTTGATATTGGGCTTCATGTGATGATCGTCATGACATAACCCGGCCCTTCCCGGGCGGGTGACTCCAGTAGTTATATCCCAAACATTAGGCCCCAGATTGATTTGAACCGGTTCATGTCAATCTTCAATACCTTAATAAAAAATCTTCTGGCTTCTGTCTGCGCAAAGGCTATAACCGGCCATGACGTCATCTTCTGGATTCTTTGTAACCCGCCGTGACGTCATCCGCCATTAATGCACGTTCTGCTCAAACGTATCTCAACGGATCCTTGTCTTAATAACTATCCCAAAAATCGAGGCGTCTCTGCAGCTGGATAATCATGTCTTCAGCCTCCTCGTTTCTCGCGCCCATTCATCAGCCGTCCCTTATAAGTAGGCCCGGCCCTTAGGTCTTCATCATTCTTCCCTTTCCATCGTCTTCCTCCTCTCGACACCTCAGAGCCCGAGCTCCGCCGCCGCCGCCGCGCATCCCGTCTGCACCAACCAAGGCCGCTGCATCGACCTATCTTGACCAGAGAACCGCGGCGCACCTCCGCTGCTCATCAGCACCAGTAAGTCCTCACCGTCCCGTATATTAGATCCGCATTAGGGTTCGCGAGTTCTTCTGTGTTCTTCGTGGTTCCTCGCGATTCCTTCGCAGTTCTTCCACAACGGCCTCCTTTGATCCAAGAGTAGTGCATAACTTCGGCGGTAGTCGTTTCACACCCATTTTCAATACTAGCAGATCCCTTTTGCTTGCAAAAAGACCTCATTTAGAGCTTATGAACTTCTCCGTATCAGTTTTTAGGTCTAGAAATTTTTCTTTTCTGGACGATCGTTTGATCCAAAATAATCCCTGCAATCTGTGAAACTTGTTTGTGCAACACTTAGGCAAAAACTGCGTCTGTTAGCCATGGCGGCTCATATCGCTGGCTTAAAAGAGGCCATGCTTTGTGAAATTTCCGGATCATTCATAATAGAGTTAAATAACTTAATTGCTCATGATATCCACGACGGCTTAAATAACCTGACACAATTAGCCATATATCATTAGGCCCTTTCATAAGCCGCCATCTTGAATACTGAACTGAAAATTTCCTCCGGCTTACATTTGAACCGGAAATTTTATTTTGTCATAGGCTTCCATCTTTCACAATGCCGCCTAAGGCTCCCAAAGCACCCATCACATGCAACTGGGTTAGATCCAACGTCACCGACAGCATCTTAGCTGATTTTGTAAAGACGGGTTATCTGCCAAGGAAAGAGATCATGTCTTATCGTGCTCCTGACCCGTCAGAAGAGAAACCTCATCCGAAGGAGGGGGAAGTTGTCATATTTACTGACCACATGAACCGGGGCTTTGCTCCTCCTGGCTCAAAAATTCTTCAGAGATGTCCTGCACTTTTTCGACCTGCGACCTCAAGATATCGGACCCAATTCCGTGTCAAACATCTGCAACTTCCAAGTGTTCTGTGAGGTGTACCTTGGAGAAGAACCCAGCTTGCTACTCTTTAGAGAGTTATTCTATCTGAACCGCCAAAACGAATGTGCCAACGGGCCCAGCTTGGAGCTCGGTGGAATCTCAATCCAACGACGGAGAGATTGTCTCTTCCCTTATGCTGAGCCGCCAAGCTACCCGAAAGATTGGAACCAGACATGGTTCTATTGCCAAGACACTTCTCCGGCTGATGAAAACCCTCTGCCCGGCTTTCGCGCCCTGCTTCTGGAGTCAAATCACCCATTGCCAGACAAATTATCTCAAGCTGAACGTCAACCACTTACTCCCACCATCAACAAAATCAAAGCTCTCCTGGGGAACGGCCTAAATGGCATTGGTCTGGTCCGGGTCTGGATTGCCTGGCGGGTGATTCCTTTAAGCCGCCGCCCCGGCTTGATGTGTGATTACACGGGCCAGAAGGATGATCCTCTTCGGCACAGTCCAGACGACTTACCTGAGGACGTCATTGATGATACAACCAAATCTCTTCTGAACGAGAGCCTAGCAGATTGCGGGAGAGTGGGCTTAAGCCCTTTCTGCAAGGCTAACCCGACTCCAGCGGTAAACCATTGACCTGAATACTTCACCTTCCATTTTAACGATTTTGTCTTGACTCACTAACCTTTTTTGTATTTTACAGGCTAATGATAAATTCTGGAAGGTCAAGTATGACCACGAAGCTGCCAAGAAAGCCAAAAAAGTTAAGAAAGCCGCCAGGAAAGCCGCTCCCCGTAAGAAGGGGAATAAACCTAGCGCCTCGGACCTGCTTCATCTGGAAGACACCTCCGAGTCAGAGGTAGCTCTTGACTCTTTAGGCTCCTTTTTTAACCATCTTATTGACATGGATTATCAGTAGGAGGACACCGGAGCGAGTCATGAAGTGAATGAAGAGGTAACTATAATTTCCTCCGACTCCGAGCCTTTGCCGAGACGGAAAGTCCGAAGAGTAACCCGGAAAGTAAGATTTTCACATCCTTTAGCTTATCAAGATCCTCAATTTCTTTTGAAGCGTCAGATTTATGAGAGTCGGAGGCAGACCCGGACCAGCAAAGATGCAGACCTCTCCTCCGGCTTACCCGAAGCATCAAGGAAGCGCCGGACTGAGGTTATCTCCGACTTATATTCTTTGTATCCTTTGGCGGGCGCCACTCGTCAACCCCTTAATTCTTCTGACTCAAACTACCAGGGAACTTCGCCTTCCTCCGGCGACTCAATGCAGTCCAGCTTGCCGGCTTTCAAAACTGCTCCCGGGTAATGATGATCAGTTGATTTTGTGCTTATCTTACTCATGTTTTTGCACTAACCCTTTGACTTGCAGTGTACAAGTGAAGCCCAGCAAGAGGGCGAAGAAAAATAAGCCGGCGAAGAGCCGGTCCTGGCTGAGCCGGAACTCAGAACGGCTGCTCCTAATGCCTCTGCTGATGAGTCGCCGGCTGTACCATCTCCTGATGCCACCGCTGCTCCAACTGTTGAACAAGCTATGGAAGGTTCTGAGAACCCGGAGATCCCCAGCCCGGCTCATCCAGATGATCTGGACGTTGAGATCACCCGGATTGAGTTTGTCGAACCGGGACGACCTACCGTGCTGGCCAAGTGCTCTGCCAAGGAAGAACTTCTGGAGCGCCGCCGGGCCAAGTTGGACATCACTGATTATGCTCATCTGAGCATTGAAGATATTGTCTCTGGCTATGTGAATCAAGTGCACAACAGCCGGGATCTGGAGATTGACATGGTGAAACAAATACAGCAAAAATCTGAGGTATAACTCTCTTTCTTACTCCATAGTTATACTTACCACGCCAACCCCCAAGTCTATTACTTATGATAAAATATGTTGTAGACTTAATACCGGCTTAGTAATCACTGCAAGAAAATCGGCTTACCTAGTAGCACTCAAGGTCCGGTTTAATCAGCATATCTGAATCGGTCCTTACCTTGTTTTAATCAAGTAGTTGAACAACAATATGCATTAGCCCCCAAGTGGCAAGTACCTTTGCTTGCAAAGTGCTTGGGACTTATTTGCATGAACCGCCACTGTAAATAGAGCTCTTCAGCATCATTAGCCCCCAAGTGCCAAGTGCCTTTGCTTGCAAAGTGCTTGGGACTTAATGTTGCATTATAATCACCCTAACTGTGACCCGGAATTTATACAGGCCGCCGTCAAGCAATTTGAATTGAAGATCTCTGATTTAAAGAACCGCCTGAAGACTCAAGAAAATGAAACCCGAAAGGCCAACTCCAAGTTTGAATTCAGTGTATCTGCTCAAGAGAAACTGAAAAAGAAATTTGAAGCAGAGAGAAAAGCCTGGGCGGATGAAAAGGCGGCTTTGCTCAGCCGGGCCGAACAAGCGGAGGCCACTCTTGCTGGAACAGCCGCCGAGCTATCCGGCTTAAAACACCATGTTTCTCAGATGGTCTCCGCAATCTTTGATAAGCTACTCTAGAAGTGTTTAGCTAGTTTACATCTTTTCCAAAGAGCATCTCAATTGTCATCAGCTTACCTGTCTTTGCAATGCAGGCCCCAGGAGCTCCAATCTTAATCAAAATGTGCTGACAAAATTGAAGGCGGTTTATACCTTGGTAGAGCAACTTTACACCGGGTCACAACGTGCCTTAGCCGTTGTGGCTCTGTCAAATGAAGTTCCCACTCACCTGGCGGATGTACTCAGGCGGCTTGCCGTACTTCCTCAACGCTTCCAAGAGTTGAGATGGGCTTCTGCAAGAGCCGGAGCTATAGCCGCTCTAAGCCGGGCCAAGGCGTTTGTACCGGAGCTAGACCCGGCCGACATCGCCCTTGGGTATCCCAGCTTGAAGGAAGACGGCACCCCCTTTGACCAGAAGGACTTCGCCGCTTGTGTGAAGAGCGTACGCCCTGTGGCCACTTTGATTGGCAATGACACAGATCTTACCAAATATCAACCGGGCTATGACGCGGAGAATCAGAGAATCCCAACACCACGTTATGAAGCAGTCAGCCTGATTCCTCCAACTCGTAAGCATACCTTCGCCCCTGAAGTTGACCCGGCCGGGTTAATTGATGATGAGGCTCAATTTGAAGCAGTGAGTGGCATTGACTGGAAATCATCAACCTTCCAGGTCATGGAAATAGCCGGAGGAGCGGAGAGGGATGACCCGGAAACCTCAGGCCAACAACGCCCTTGATCTCGCAGGCGGCTCATGGTCATGTCTTAAAAGACGATGCCTCACCTTTTGGACTCGGGGAGTCATGTAATAGAGTAGGACAAACACTTAATTTTGTCGTGCCATCACGCACGTGTGTAGCGCTCAACATTGTTTAAGCTGCCCTTTTATATTCTTTCGAGTTATGCTTGATCCTCTGTTTTCCTTATGTTTAAAGAGCTGTCTTTAATCGTCCTGCATAGAAAAACAAATCACAAGTCCCTTGGCGGCTTACCGCATGGAGAGTCATACACTTTTCATATAACCCGGAATCATAACAAACCAGTCCTCCATTATATCCTTGAGACAACCATAACAACATACCTGTGATCCTTCAAGTACACCTCCGGTTTATGTGATCCGAATAATGAGTAAAAAACCCCACCATGTAACATGATGCTTATCATGTGCGATCAACTTTATTGACCAAAGTTAAGCCGGTGGAGTAGAAACCACCCTTGAACACTTTAGATATAATCAAAAGAACTTGTTTGCAACAAAGAGACTTCAAAAATTTGGAGGCTTCTGATTCGAATACGACCAGAGAACCGTCCCAAAGGGCTTAAGCTAAGATTCAAATACGATCATATAGCCCCTAGTGGCTTTGGCGTTGCCGGTCAAGAGGGTATCGACAGCTATGTTCTCTTTGGTTCGAATACGACCTATGTTTGAACAGGAAGCCCCCAAATGATCTTGAGAGTTGTTTAACGACGCTGATTCGAATACGATCCACGTCGGTTCCCAAAGGGGGTTGAGCCATGATTCAAATATGATCAAGAAACTCCCCAGTGAGCTCGGCAATATGCCAATCAAGTGGGTATCGACAGCTATGTTCTCTTTGGTTCGGATATGACCTATGTTTGAACAGGAAGCCCCCGAGTGATCATATATTTAACGGCTAGATTCGAATACGATCATAAGCCGGATCAACCTCCAAGTGATCCTGCGATATCATAATGAAAATAACAATGACACATTTACCTTTGGAGGGAAAAAAGGACATAGGTCCTGCTTTATTATTCATCATAATATATACATGGCTATAGAAATATGTACATTATGAGAGCCGGTGGCTCAGGTGTAATAAGGCCGAAGCTGAGCTATATTCCACGGCCGGCGGGTCTCCTCCTCCGACTTATGTGAATCTTTGTGCTCTCGAATATCGATGAGGTAGTATGACCCGTTGTGCAAGTTCTTGCTGACCACAAAGGGCCCTTCCCAAGGTGGGGATAGCTTGTGTGCATCTGTTTGATCCTGGATGAGCCGGAGCACCAAATCACCTTCCTAAAAGGTCCTGGACTTAACCCGGCGGCTGTGATAGCGGCACAGGTCTTGTTGGTAAATCGCCAAGCGAGCTGCTGCTACGTCACATTGTTCGTCCTACAAGTCAAGAGCATCTTGACGCGCTTGCTCATTGTCCGCCTCGACATAAGCCGCCACTCGAGGCGAGTCATGACGGATGTCGCTAGGGAGAACCGCCTCGGCTCTGTAAACCATGAAGAAAGGCGTGTAACCCGTAGACCTGTTAGGAGTAGTATTGATGCTCCATAACATAGAGGGTAACTCCTCCACCCAACAACCCGGCGTCCGTTGCAAAGGGACCAAAAGCCGGGGCTTGATGCCCTTCAAGATTTCCTGATTGGCTCTCTCAGCTTGACCATTGGATTGGGGGTGAGCTACTGATGAAACATCAAGCCGAATATGCTCTCGTTGGCAAAATTCTTCCATGGCGCCTTTAGACAGATTGGTACCATTGTCAGTTATAATGCTGTGTGGAAAACCAAAGCGAAATATCACCTTTTTCATGAACTGAACCGCCGTGGCTGCGTCACACTTACTAACTGGCTCTGCCTCAACCCACTTTGTGAACTTGTCCACCGCCACCAAGAGGTGGGTCTTCTTATCCTTGGACCTTTTGAAAGGCCCAACCATATCAAGCCCCCAGACTGCAAACGGCCAAGTGATTGGAATCATCCTCAACTCCTGAGCCGGCACGTGAGCATGTCTTGAGAACTTCTGACAACCGTCACATTTATTGACTAAGTCCTCTGCGTCGGCGTGAGCCGTCAGCCAATAAAAACCATGACGAAAAGCCTTCGCCACAAGGGATTTCGAGCCGGCATGATGGCCACAATCCCCCTCGTGAACCTCCTGTAAAATTTCTTGACCCTCCTCAGGGGAAACACAACGCTGAAAAGCCCCAGTAACACTGCGATGATGCAGCTCGCCATTGATAATTATCATTGACTTAGACCGCCGGGTTATCTGTCTGGCCAAAGTTTCATCCTCAGGCAAGTCTCCCCGGGTCATGTAAGCCAAGTATGGAACTGTCCAATCTGGGGTAAGCCAAGTATGGAACTGTCCAATCCGGTTAATCCCATACGACGGAAGGTCTCATAATAGAGGATGTTGATGCTGCTGCCCCCGTCCATGAGCACCTTAGTGAATTTATACCCACCAACCTGAGGAGCCACCACCAAAGCCAGGTGACCCGGATTATCAACCCGGGGAGGGTGATCCTCCCTACTCCATACAATAGGTTGCTCAGACCATCGCAAGTAACGTGGAACCGCCGGCTCAACAGCGTTCACAGCCCTTTTATGAAGCTTCTGGTCTCGCTTGCACAAACTGGTAGTAAACACATGATACTGTCCACTGTTGAGCTGCTTTGGATTGGTCTGATATCCCCCATGCTGTTGCTGATTACCCTGGCCAGATTGTTGGTTGAACCCCCCTTGATTACCTTGAAAATTCTGAAAATTGGAATTTGAACCGCCGCCCAGGCCATGAAAGCCGCCGCCGCCTGAGCCGCCGCCCTGCCCATTGTTGCCATTGAAAGTGTTGGAATTTTTGAAAGCTTTCATGATGGCACAGTCTTTCCATAGATGAGTGGCTGGCTTCTCCCTAGAACCGTGCCTTGGACAGGGCTCATTCAACAATTGCTCAAGCGTCGGGCCTGATCCGGTGGATCGGGGAGGTGGTCTCCCCTTACGTCGGTGGTTGTTACCTTGCGCATTGGTGTTGGCCACAAATTCCATACTGCCATCAGCCTTACGTTTATTACTTCCCTGGTTCGCCGGGTTATGCTGAGGGCCCTTGCCATTGCCATTCTTCTTTCCCTTCCCTGTCTTTTCCTCATGAGACGCGGGATCCTTGGTACTATCAGAGTTGGCGTACTTGACCAGAGCCGCCATCAGCGTACCCATATCGTTGCAATCGCGCTTGAGCCGCCCAAGCTTCATCTTCAGAGGCGCAAAACGACAATTTTGCTCCAACATCAAGACCGCAGAGCCGGCATCCATCTTATCAGACGAATGTATTATCTCTTTGACCCGGCGTACCCAATGGGTTGTAGACTCGCCTTCTTACTGTTTGCAGTTAGTCCACAATCGACATTGATTGCCTACATGTATCTTTGAAGTTTTGGATGAACTGGGCTTTTAGCTCTGCCCATGACCCGATGGAATTGGGCGGCAGTCCCTTCAACCAAGTGCGGGCAGTCCCATCCAACATCATGGTGAAGTATTTGGCCATTGCCGCTTCGCTGACCTCCAGCAACTCCATAGCCATCTCGTAGCTCTCAACCCATGCTCCAGGCTGTAAATCAGCCGTGTAATTAGGTACCTTCCTAGGTCCTTTGAAATCCTTGGGCAGACGTTCGTTACGGAGAGCCGGCACCAGGCAAGGGACGCCTCCGGCTCTTGTAGCCATGCCTGCCTCAATAGAAGCCGTCGGGTGAACCGGAAAGGCTGGTAAGCCGTCATCTGAGCCGCCTGCTCAGCTTCCTGACGCGCTCTGTCTTGATCTACCGCATTAAAGGCTCCATTATGTGCCGGGCCATGCCCCCCCAGGAAAGTCATGGCGCCGGACGTTGCTTGAGCCGGTCGCCGACGCCATGTGTCTGCTATAACTCGGACTCCGGTTTTGACGAATTGCCTGTCGAGGGGTCGAATGAATCCTGTCCCGGCTATATGAATATGCCTCCTGCTGCGCCAAAGCCATCTGAAGAAGTTCTCTGACCCTGCGGGGTTCGACTGCCGTTGGGGAGTCACCCTCAACCGAAAGAGCCGCCAGTCGCGCTGCTGCAGCGATCATGTTTTCCAACGGGTTAGAATAATGACCCGGTGGTGTTGGCACATATGGAGGCGGTGTAGCATTCACACGGGGAGGCCCCATCACTGGTGGCTGAACCAGCGTTCCCACCCCGGGTGCTGTGATCTGATTCATCTCTGGCGGGTTGCTAGGCCCTGCACCGGGTGTGTTGAAGAGGTTGCGAGGATCATAAACCGGAGGGAGCTGAGATTGAGCTTTCTGATACCTCCTTCTCATGACCTCATTGGATGCATTCTGATCCATCGTGAGCCGGAAAGACTGCGCCTGAATAAACTGAGCCTGGGCGTCCAGAGCCGTCCGCTCTGCAGCCATCCTAACTCCTTCCGCTGCCAGGTCTTCCTTGGCCTGCGCTATGTCCAATTTTAGTTATGCCACTTCTGCATCATGTTGAGCTTGATCCGCCGGGACAACCGTGGCAGTTAACAGGGCCGTCATCTTATCTGTGAGATCCATTAGCACCTGAGCCGGCGAGTGCACAGGGCCTCCTGCCCCAGCGGCGGGGTTTTGAACAGGTTGTGTGCCGGCCATGAATATTCCAACCCGGCTTGGCGGCTCAAAGGGGTCCGGAATACTGTCGCCATCGGAACAACCCCTGAGCCTGCCATCTTGAAGTTGATATAACGAGTTGGTCTCATCTGTGGACGACTCGCCGTCAGAGCGGGCGACCGTCTCATCGCCAAATCCAGATCCTTCAGAGAGTCCTCCATGGACGCATCCCACGAAAGCACGCTTCAAGGCAGGCAGAGTCCGGGCGGGTCTCGCACGCTGAGCCGTCTCGACGAGGTCGGTGCAGAGGTCCGGCTCAGGGCCCGGCTCGCCAATCTTGCCAATAAAAACGTGGATTCCGCTGAAGGGGACCCGGTACCCGTACTCGATTGAGCCGGCGTCGGGGCCCCAGCCTGCGTCGTCGATGTAGAGCTTGCCGCGGCGACTCTTGGTCAGCCGGCCCACAGCGTATCCCTTGAGCCCTTCGAAGCTGCCCTTCAAGAACTCAAATCCACCGTGCGCTGGCCCCACGGTGGGCACCAACCGTCGTGGAATTGTCACGGCAGATGTCCTCGTGCAAGGACTTAGTCGTGGAGCCATCGCAACTAGGAATCTTAAAGGGGTTAAACGGGACAAAGGACACGAGGATTATATTGGTTCGGCCCCTTATGATGAAGGTAAAAGCCTACTCCAGTTGAGGTTGGATTACTTAGGGTTTCGATGACCAGGGAGCTAAACCGCTATGCCTGGCTATCGATCTGATCTTACTTGTCCTGAACCGCCGCTGGGTCGTCCCTTTATATAAAGAGGTTAACGCCCAGCGGCTCTGAGAGGCCCGACCGGCTTATAAACAGTGTCCGGCTCGGACTCTTAACGATTCTTGCCTTACACTATAAGTCATGCCTTAACGGCAGTTTATCACTACGGGCCTTAAGCCGCCTCTCGGCCTTAGGCCCATTATTGAACCGCCATCCTCAAGCTTGATATTGGGCTTCATGTGATGATCGTCATGACATAACCCGGCCCTTCCCGGGCGGGTGACTCCAGTAGTTATATCCCCAACAAAGGGGTAAAGTGGTGGGGGTTGCAGCAGCGACTAAGCAATGTATGCTAGCTAACTTACGCGAATAAGAGCGAGAAGAGAAGCAATGGAACGGTCGTGAGACTAGCAATGATCAAGAAGTGATCCTGAACTCCTACTTACGTCAAACATAACCCAGAAACCGTGTTCACTTCCCAGACTCCGCCGAGAAGAGACCATCACGGCTACACACGCGGTTGATGCGTTTTAATTAAGGTCAAGTGTCAAGTTCTCTACAACCGGATATTAACAAATTCCCATCTTCCACATAACTGCGGGCACGACTCTCGAAAGTTTATACCCTGCAGGGGTGTCCCAACTTAGCCCATTATAAGCTCTCGCGGTCAACGAAGGATATTCCTTCTCTCAGGAAGACCCGATCAGTCTCGGAATCCCAGTTACAAGACATTTCGACAATGGTAAAACAAGACCAGCAAAGCCGCCCGGATGTGCCGACAAATCCAAATAGGAGCTGCACATATCTCGTTCTCAGGGCACACCGGATGAGCCAGACGTCGGGTTGGCATAGACCCTGGTTGCCCAGGGGGCGCCGGACATCGCTCGGTTTGGACTAGCACTTGAAGGAGCACTGGCCCGGAGGGGGGGGGGGGTAAATAAAGATGACCCTCGGGCTCCGGAAACCCAAGGGAAAAAGGCTAGGTGAGGCAAATGTAAAACCAAGGTTGGGCCTTGATGGAGGAGTTTTATTCAAAGCGAACTGTCAAGGGGGTCCCATAAATCACCCAACCGCGTAAGGGACGCAAAATCAAGGAACATAACACCGGTATGACGGAAACTAGGGCGGCAAGAGTGGAACAAAACACCAGGCATAAGGCCGAGCCTTCCACCCTTTACCAAGTATATAGATGCATTAATAAATATAAGAGATATTGTGATATCCCAACATAAACATAATCCAACATGGAGCAATCTTCATCTTCATCTGCGACTAACAACTCTATAAGAGGGGCTGAGCAAAGCGGTAACATAGCCAAACAACGGTTTGCTAGGAAGGGTGACAAAGGTTAGAGGTTCATGGCAATTTGGGAGGCTTGAGGAGCAAGTGATAGGTAGCGCAGCATAGCGATAGAACGAAGCAACTAGCATAGCAATGATAGTAATGAGATCCAAGGTGACGGTCATCTTGCCTGGAATCCCGCTAGGAAGAAGAACGAGTCCATGAAGAAGATGAAGCCACGAAGACGAGCGAATCCTCACGATCGCAACGAAACGAGAACTATCGAGAAGAAGCACACAACATGGTAAACACACCACACATGAACAAGGCAAGATGCTCAATCAAGTATGATGCATGACAAGGCTATATGAAGCTACTCATGGCAAGAGATGATGCATACAAGAGCAACACATCAAAGCAAGTTTAAATGAGGCCGGAAACAACATATAACAAATCCGGTAAGTCCTCATATGCAAATTTCGAAATTTCTCCAGATCTTAATAAACCTTATGTTTAAGTTGTTAAACAGCAAGTTAAGATGCACCAAAACAATCTACACGAAATTCTAGTCAAGTTACATATAAAGTTCATTAGATTCGGAGCTACGGCCTAGAAGTTATGAGCAAAACAAGTTAAACATGGCATTGATGCAAAATGCATTCAAACATCAAACAAACACACTCAAGGCATGGATGCAACATGACAATATGAAACGACATGCAATTCTAAGCAAGTTTCATATAGAGCATGCTCCAAACGGAGCAACGGTGCAACACATACACTCCAAACAAGACATAACAACAATCTGTCCAAAACAGCAACTAGTCATATTGCAAGCATCATAAAAATATGCTACAACACCTCAGAATGAAAACAAAAGGCATGGACTTGATGTACAGGTAAAGCACAACAAAATATGAACACTGAGGTATCTCCAGAAATCACTAGAACATGCTCAAAAGGACATGGCAAGATTGCAAATAATAACAGATTCACAGACTTAGCAGAAATCACTGGACATGGCAGAAATAACATCAGCTTGCAAAGTTTAGAGCTAACAAACAACATGCTATAGGAACTTATCATAGCAACCAAAGGCATGGCATGAATCTAGTACTTGCATATAACAAAAGTCCCTTACTGATCACGAGCCAAAAAGGCACAAAAGATATGATGGCACCCAGGTAAACATAGCAAGTTTCATAAACAGATTCAGACTTAGAAGAAAAATAGAGCATGGCAGAAATAACGATAAGTAGGCATGTTGGTGAGGTTGAACCACTCACCACAGAGCAATACATGGCATGACAAGGTAACCAGAAGTAAGATGGCATGATTATGAAGCAAAGCATGGCAAGAGCAAGTTCATAAGGTGCATGGATCACTAGTAACAACCATGGCAAAATTGATTGGGATAATTAGATTTATGCCCCTAGTTGTGTCCCACTCGTCTGTCCAAGTCACTTTGCTCCTCTTACGCTTTTGCCCTTTGACCGTTTGACCATCAGTTTGAAAACTTCATAACTAATTCATACTAAATCAGAAAAATGCAAATAAGATACCAAAATGTTCAGAAAAACATCACCTATATGTCAGTGTCGTTTGCATTCATGAAAAAAGTGTTGGAAAGTGCACATGCAAGTTTTAGCTCTTTTGACACCACCATGAATAGTAAAATCTAAAAAAATTCAAAAAATAAAAAAAAATGGTGGCAAAGAACGACAAATGTTCTAAGTGCTTGTCAAGTTTCATCAGGGAACGACATTCGTGGAAGTCGTGGCAAAAAAATAATCTATTTTGGAGTGCTGATTGTTTTTTTGTTGAGGCACCCACAAAGCTCATTCCCTGATGAAACTTGGCAAGCACTTCAAACATTTGTCATTCTTTGCCACCAAATTTGTTTTTGAATTTTTTGAATTTTCTAGATTTTACTATTGATGGTGGTAGCATAAGAGCTAAAACTCGGATGGGCACTTTCAAACACTTTTTTCATGAATGCAAATGACACTGACATATAGGTGATGTTTTTCCGAACATTTTGGTATCTTATTTGCATTTTTCTGATTTAGTATGAATTAGTTATGAAGTTTTCAAACTGACGGTCAAACGGTCAAAGGGCAAAAGCATAAGAGGAGCGAAGTGACTT
Source organism: Triticum aestivum (assembly GCF_018294505.1). NCBI lineage: Eukaryota > Viridiplantae > Streptophyta > Magnoliopsida > Poales > Poaceae > Triticum > Triticum aestivum. The sequence goes on from NC_057811.1 coordinate 269,853,786, forward strand.
GGACAGAAGCGGTGACTTTTGGAAATTAGGGGTAAAACAGCCGAGTGGGACACAACTAGGGGCATAAATCTAATTATCCCAAATTGATTTAACATGTAAACAATCTGCCAGGATCATTTTATAACAAAAGTAGAGCAAGATTAAGACATGCTAGAGCACTAAATAATTTCAAACATAGGCATGGATGGATAGAGCATAACATTCATAACAAAACACCCTTAGTGAACATCTCCAGATTATGCATAGAATGACTTGTAGCAGCAGGTTTACATGGCATCACAACATAACAGACTCAGACTTAGCAGAAATGACCAAGTCACAGAAATCAGCAACATCATGGAGGCTACTTTGCATGCTTGTGCTAGTCACCACAGAGATCCTAAAAATACAAGACTAGCACTGCTGTAAAGATGGCATGATGTAGAACAAAACACATGTAGAGCTCATGCTCATAGGATGCACACACAAAATGCAATGAGAACGATAAATCATCAAGTTCTGATAACAGACAACAGTTAACAGCATATAGCACTCTTGCAACGATGATTAGGGCATCAAGATGAACTCTAATGAACATGACCCAATGGAACACAATGAAGAGCATCGCATGGTGAACATTTTCATATATATTATATGCATGAATCGGAGCACCGAGCATGAAGTTATGACATGGCAAATATGGCAACATGAGATGAAAATCCTGGGACTTGGAGAGATATTTACCCCGCGAAAGACTGGACGAGGGGGTGCAGGACGGAGAGATCCAGGACGGGCGGAGGCGCGTTTGGATCACGGGACGGGTGGATCTCGTCCACCCGCCCGGATCTGGCGACGAGGCGACGCCGGCGAAGCTCCAGCGAGCTCCGGCGAACGGGGACGGGCGGTAGGGGCGGATCTGGCCCCGGGCGCGGGGAGGCGATGCGGGCGCCGGGGCTCACCGGCCGGCGGCGCGCGGAACGGGCGGCGGCGAAGGGCGGCGCCGGCGGGCGGAGCCGCGGGCTCGGGCGCGGGGCACCCGCGGGCGAGCGGCGGCGCGCGGTTCGGGCCCCGCGGGCCTGACGCGGGCCGAGCGGGCTGGCGGCGGCGGGCGGAGGAGGAGGCCATGTGGCGCGACGTGGTTGGCTGCGGGCGGCGGCGGGATCCGTCCGGCATGGGGCAGACATGTCCGGCGGCGAGAGGGAGGGGAAGGCTAGGGTTCATCCGCGAAATTTCGGGGGGAGGTGCAAATATATAGGCAGAGGGAGCTAGGAGAGTCCAAACGGGGTGCGGTTTTTGCCCACACGATCGTGATCGAACGACCGAGAGCATGGACGGGAGTTTGCTGGGTTAGTGGGCTGATTTGGAGGGGTGTTGGGCTGCAAAGAGAGAGGAGTTTCGGGCTACGCGGTTAACCGCTGGGCATCAAACGAACTCCAAATGGAACGAAATTTGACGGGCGGTCTACCGGTGCTATACCAAGGCCACTCGGCAAATCTCGGCCCATTCCGTGAACATTTTTCTCCCACTCACGAAACAAGGTCTGAGAGGGGCGACGGGCGCGTGCGAGTGTCGGATCACGAAACGGACAACGGGGAAAAGGACCGGATGCAAGTTTTGAAAAACATGATGATGCAATGCAGATGATGACATGGCAAAATGCAACACGCAAGCACACGACATGGCAAGGACGGCGAATAACTGGCAGACACCTGGCGCATCGGATCCGGGGCGTTACACTTATGTAATTGGATGTTAATTTTAGTTAATATACATGCTATTCTTCTATAGACAGAGCAAATCACACAGCTTATTAGCAGCAATCGTGTGTGTTATTATTAGTCTTCGCTCACATTTCTGATTATGGACCTGTTTGCCGCGTATCACACACATCTTGTTCAGTTGGACCGTTTCCATTGTGTTGCCTAATCACACACAGTTCATCCTAGTGAACCGTATGCTGTATATCACACACACCTTCATCTGGCTGCCCGTTTATTTTGTTCCTCCTCATCCCAACAGTTAATTGAACTGAACCGTATGCCCTGCATCGCACACGCAAGTAAAATCTGAACCGTGTTTGATGCATCCGTCATCGCAAAAGTTTTCCACCTTTTTGACGTTTTTTACACCACCGTTTGCGATTATGGCATCGCACATAGTTTTGTCGAAGGGTCTCTAATCGTAGTGTCGCGTTTGGACCATCCTGCAGTAGTGATTAGCCCCCAAGTGCCAAGTAAAATACTTGTATTATGCTTGGGACTTCAAATAAGATGATTATAATGCTGCCTGTATGTGTTTATTGCAGGCTGAATTAAACATGAAAGAATCTCAAGTTGTCGATCTGCGGTAAAACATCTAGTCCAACAATTAGAAACTTCAAAGGCCAAGTCAGAGCTGTAAACTGCCTTAGAAGAGACGGAAAAATTGAAGAGGGATTTCAGCACCGAGAGAACCAGCCGGGAAACTAAGAAGGCGGCTCCATTAAAAAGAGCTGAAGACGCCGAGGCTGTGCTTAAGCCGGTGACTGAAGAGTTATCCGGCTTAAAGCATCAAATTAATAGCATGACATCTGCCATCTTTGGTAAGTAATCTTGTACTTTAATCTTTCACCGCCAATGTGTAACAACCACCACCCGGTTTATTAATATCTTTGCTGATGCAGGCCCCAGAAGTTCCGACCTAGGTCAAGACATGCGCGTGAAGCTAAAAGCTGCATACACCCTTGTGGAGCAGTTATACGCCGGCGCTCAACGAGCTATAGCTGCCATCTACCATACTAAACAACCTCCTTCACTTATTAGAGAAACACTGGACAAGCTGTCAGTCGTACCCCAAAGGGTGGATGAGATAAAGTGGTCAGCTACCAGAGCTGGTGCCATCACCGCCCTGAGCCAGGCCAAGGCATGGCAGGCTGAGCTGGACCCGGAGGAGTTGGCCACTGGCTGTCCAAGCTTAAAAGAAGATGGGTCACCCTTTAATGCAGACAATTTTACCAAATGTGTATGGGAAATGCATCCTTTGGCAAGCAAACTGGCTGAGGAGACCGATCTATCCAAGTATCAGGCGGCTTATACCGTTGAAAACGCAAAAGTAAAGGCGCCGGTTTACGTAGTTATGGATCTTATTCCACCAACACGTAAGCACACTTTTGCTCCTGATATTGATCCATCCACCCTCATAGATGATGAAGCTGTATTCAAAGCTATAACTGGCATCAATTGGACATCAACTGATTTCTAGCAAGTGGAGGAAGAAGAAGAACCAGCGCTGGATAACCTGGAAGCTTCAACTCGCCAAGACTAGGCCAACTGAACCATGGGGCGGCTCTCAGACTGCAACCCAGCGTGTTTTATTCTCACAAACATTGAACCAATTGGGCTGCAGAAAGCCTTGTAATAGGCTAGTGTAAAACAATGTTCTGTCATGCCATCGTGCATGTTTATTTGCTGAATACTTTAAACCGCCGATCTGATATTGAAGATCTGCTTCTTAAATATTATCAATCATGTAGGTCATATTATCATGTTCCCTGCACACAAGTAAATAACATGTACCCTAGCGGTTTATGCCAGGGCGGGTCATGATGTCCCATATAATATATTCTAGTGACTTATAGTCTATAACCAGGGCGGGTTATCAAACCTCGCATATTCATCCAAATATGAAGAACATACCTGGAAAACTGGCTCAAATTGCCGGCTTACATCGCCACATCCAGTGACAACCCACGTACGCATAAGCGCATAGATTCCAATTGCGCAAATTATACTAGCGACTTAACGTCCAAAGCCAGAACGGGTTATCAAAACCCCCCAAATATACTCAAATATGAGTCATAAACATTAAGGCTACATGGCCTGAATCGTTTTTAAACCATATGTCAATATGGTTCAAGGATATGAATCAAAATAATGTTCAGAAATATTATAAATAAGAAAAACAAGGCTTTCATAGGCCGGCAAGCCGAAATTTCAATTGCTTTCAAGGGCCGCACGGCCATTGAATTAATCCTTCATTTAAACCCGTAAGCCGGCCCTCACATGACCAATCGTCGTATTAACCTCGACAAGTTCAGGGTCTTTATAAGATTGACTGTTGAGAGTACGGAGGGTCATTCCAGGATTACCTAGGCGGAGTGACAAGGACATACATGCAGGATAACCCGGATTTTGGTGTTTTACACCTGGCATACAAGCCGATCAAGAGGGTAAGTAAAGCTATGTTCATTGAACAGGAAGCCCCCAAGTGACCTATAATGAGCCATCAAGGCGGGATACCTATGTTTGAACTATGCACTGTGGCAAGTTCTCTTTGGCAACCTTTAATTTGGGCAGGAAGCCCCCAAGTCATTTGTAACAAGGCGTGTAAGCCAGATCAAAGGGTAGTCACAACTATGCTCAATGAGCAGGAAGCCCCATATGATCTTATGAACTGACAATAACGACTTAGATACTCAGAAATGAAACGACAGAGGCCCTGAATTATCAGGGATGCCAGCTTTATTATACTGATCATAATATATACATTAATAGAAGTATGTACAATACAAGAACCGGTGGCTCAAGTGTAATAAGGCTGAAGATGAACAATGTTCCAAGGCTGGCAGGTCTCCTCCTCCGAGGTGCGTGAGTCCTTGTGGTCTCGAATATCAATGAGCTAGTATGACCCGTTGTTCAGGTTTTTGCTGACCACAAAAGGCCCTTCCCAAGGTGGGGATAATTTGAGCATATCTGTTTGGTCCTGGATGAGCCAGAGCACCAAGTCACCTTCTTGAAAGGTCCGGGTTTTAACCCGGTGACTATGATAATGACGCAGATCTTGCTGGTAAATCGCCGAACGAGCCCCTGCAAGGTCACACTCCTCATCCAGGAGGTCAAGATCATCCTGACGTGCCTTTTCGTTATCAGCTTCAACATAAGCCGCCACACGGGGCGAGTCATGACCGATGTCACTGGGAAGAACCGCCTCCGCTCCGTAAACCATGAAGAAGGGTGTATAGCCCGTGGATCTGTTGGGGGTAGTATTGATACTCCAAAGCACCGAGGGTAACTCCTCAACCCAACAACCCAGCGTCCTCTGCAAAGGGATCATAAGCAGGGGCTATATACATCTCAAGATTTCTTGATTGGCTCTTTCAGCCTAACCATTGGACTGGGGGTGAGCCATGGATGAAATTTCAAGAGGAATATGCTCTCGTTAACAGAATTCTTTCATAGCACCCTTGGACAGATTAGTACCATTATCAGTTATGATGCTAAGAGGGTAGCCAAAACGGAAAATCACCTTTTTGATGAATTGAACCACCGTTGCCGCATCACACTTGCTGTCCGGCTCTGCTTCAACCCACTTTGTAAATTTATCAACCGCCACCAAAAGGTGGGTATTTTTGTCCTTGGACCTCTTGAAAGGTCCCACCATATCCATCCCCTAGACTGCAAACAGCCAAGTGATTAGAATCATCCTCAATTCTTGAGCCGGCACATGGGCTCATGTGGAAAATTTCTGACAGCCGTCGCAGTTGCTAACCAGTTCTTCTGCATCAGCATGAGCCGTTAGCCAATAAAACCCATGACGAAAAGCCTTAGCCACGAGAGACTTAGATCCGGCATGATGGCCACAATCTCCTTCATGAATCTCTCCTAGAATCTCTCGGCCCTCCTCAGGAGAAATACAACGCTGAAACACCCCTGTGACACTGCATCGGTGTAACTCGCCATTGATAATGGTCATTGACTTAGACCGCTGGGTTATTTGCCGGGTAAAGTTTCATCCTCAGGTATCTCATCCCGGGTCATATAAGCTAAATACGGAACTGTCCAATGTGGAATAACATGGAGAGCCGCCACCAACTGTGCCTCTAGGTCAGGGATAGCAAGATCCTCCTCCGTAGGCAATTTAATTGAAGGGTTATTCAGAATATCAAGAAAAACATTAGGTGGTACCGGCTTACGCTGAGACCCCAACCGTCTTAAAGCATCAGACGCCTCATTTTTCCCGCGATCAACATGTTCCACTTGATAACCCTTGAAATGACCAGCAATAACATCAACCGCCCGACGATAAGCCGCCATGAGTGGGTCTTTGGAGTCCCAAGTTCCCGAGACTTGCTGAGCCACCAAATCTGAATCGCCAAAGCAGCTCAGCCGACTTAAGTTCATTTCCTTGGCCATCCGAAGACCATGGAGTAAAGCCTCATACTCAGCTGCATTATTAGTACAAGGAAACATCAGCCTTAAAACATAACAAACTTATCACCTCGTGGGGAAGTCAAAATAACACCAGCCTCCGAGCCTTCCAACTGTCTGGATCCATCAAAATGAATAGTCCAATATGTATTATCAAGCTTCTTCTTAGGCATCTACAACTCTGTCCAGCCATTGATGAAATGCACAAGCGCTTGAGACTTGATAGCTGTCCGAGGCATATACTTTAAACCATGGGGTCCAAGTTCAATGGCCCACTTGGCCACCCGCCCTGTAGCTTCTCTATTTTGAATAATATCCCTTAAAGGAGCAGAACTGACCACAGTGATGGGATGACCAAGGAAATATTGCTTCAACTTACGACTAGCTATGAACACTCTATAAACTAGCTTCTGCCAATGTGGGTACCTTTGCTTAGATTCAATTAATACCTCACTGACATAGTAAACTGGCCTTTGAACCGAATATTCCTTGCCTGACTCCTTCCTTTCCACAACAACCGCTACGCTGATGGCTCTACTGTTAGCAGCCACATATAAAAGCAAGGGCTCCTTATCAATGTGAGCTGCAAGAACCGGCAGCTCAGCCAACTGCTTTTTAAGCGCCTCGAACGCCTGATTTGCAGCATTACTCCAGACAAAGTGATCTGTTTTCTTCATCACCTGGTATAGAGGGATAACCTTTTCTCCCAAGCGGCCTATAAACCGGCTCAAAGCCGCAATACAACCCGCCAAACACTGGACGCCATTGATACATGCCGGCTTATCCAAAGAAGTGATGGCCTTGATTTTCTCCGGCTTAGCTTCAATGCCTCTCTCAAAAACCAAAAAACCCAACAGCTTGCCTGCTGGCACAACAAATACACACTTGGCCGGGTTAAGCATCATCTTGTAGACCCGGAGATTGTCAAAGGTCTCCTTCAAATCATCTAACAGTCTGCTTCTTCTTCGATTTCACAATGATATCATCCACATAAGCATGAACATTGCGTCCAATCTGGTTGTGGAGGCAATTTTGAACACACCACTAATAAGTCGCTTGGGCACTCTTGAGCCCAAAAGGCATAGACACGTAGCAGAAGGCTCCAAAGGGAGTGATGAAAGATGTTTTCTCCTGGTCCTTAACTACCATCTTGATATCATGATAACCAGAATAAGCATCCAAAAAACTCAAACGCTCACAACCCATCGTAGCATCAATAATCTGATCAATACGAGGGAGAGCAAACGGACCAGCCAGACAGGCCTTGTTAAGGTCTATGTAATACACACACATGCGCCAAGTGTTGTTTTTCTTAAGTACCAGCACCGGGTTAGCAAACCATTCAAGATGAAAAACTTCAATAATAAACCCGGCCGCCAAGAGCCGGGCGACTTCTTCACCAATGGCCATGCGTCTGTCTTTATTAAAACGACGAAGGAATTGCTTGACCGGTTTAAATTTTGGATCAACATTGAGAGTGTGCTCAGCAAGTTCCCTCGGTACACCTGGCATGTCTGAAGGCTTCCATGCAAAGATGTCCCGGTTCTCACGGATGAACTCGATGAGCGCGCTTTCCTATTTCAGATCCATATTGGCACTGATACTGAACTGTTTGGATGAGTCGCTAGGAACAAAATCAACCTGCTTGGTGTCATCTGCCGACTTAAACTTCAACAAAGGGTCCTGCTCTGTGGTTGGCTTCTTCAAGGGGGTCATATCCGCCGGGTCAAAATTATCCTTGTAGAACTTCAACTCCTCTGTTGCACAAACAGACTCAGCATAAGCAGCATCGCCCTCTTCACACTCCAAAGCTATCTTCCTGTCGCCATGCACCGTGATGGTACCCTTACGACCTAGAATTTTAAGCTGCAGATAAACCAAGGTCGGGCCATAAATTTGGCATAAGCCGGTCGCACAAACAAGACATGATAAGGGCTCTTGATCTTGACCACTTCAAAAGTCAATGTTTCGGCCCTGTAGTCATGCTCATTGCCAAAAGCCACTTCCAAGGCTACCTTACCCACCGGATATGCTGACTTACTGGGCACCACCCCATGAAAAATAGTAGAAGACGGCTTAAGGTCTTTGTCAGTCAAATTCATAAGGCAAAAAGGATCATAATAAAGGATATTGATACTGTTGCTCTCGTCCATAAGCACCTTTGTGAACTTGTATCCTCCAACCTGAGGAGTTACCACCAAAGCCAGCTGACCCGGGTTGTCAACTCGGGGCGGGTGATCCTCACGGCTCCATACAATGGGCTGCTCTGACCATCGCAAGTATCGAGGGACTGCCGGGTCAACCGCGCTTACCGCTCGTTTATGAATCTTCTGGTCTCGCTTGCATAAACTCGTGGTAAAAACATGATACCGGCCACTATTCGACTGCTTTGGATTACTCTGATAACCGAACTGCTGCTGCTCATTACCTTGACCGGGCTACTAATTAAAACCGCCTTGATTGCCCTGGCCTTGAAATCCAGAGTTTGAGCCGCCACCTCCAAAGCCGGGCCCGTGAGAACCGGATCCTGACCCACCATGCAGGCCATGATTGTCCTGATAAAAGCCGGAATTTCTATACTCCCTGATGGTGAAGCAATCTTTCCATAGATGAGTGGTCGGCTTGTCTTGAGAACCGTGCTTCGGGCAAGACTGATTTATTATCGCCTCAAGGATGAACTTTGGCCCGCCAAACCGGGGCATTGATGATTTCCCCTTACAATGCTGACTATTATTCTGCGTATTGGTATTAGCCACAAAGTTTGAACCGCCGTCAGTTTGCTTGCATTTACCGTTATTACCTTGACCCACCGTATTGTGCTGCTGTCCCTTTGCATTACCGTTCTTCTTCCCCTTGCTAGCCTTCTCCTCATCAGTCTCAGGGTCCTTAGTATTATTAGAGTCGGCGTATTTGATAAGAGGCGTCATGAGCTCTCCCATATCATTGCAGTGGCGCTTAAGCCGCCCCAGCTTCTGTTTGATGGGAAGTAACCGGCAATTTTTCTCCAAAATCAGGATGACTGAGCCGGCGTTGATGCTATCCGATGAGTGGATAATAGCCGAAATCCGGTGCACCCAATGGGCGGTTGACTCACCCTCGTTCTGGATACAAGTGGCTAAATCAAGAATCGATAGAGGCTGCTTGCATGTGTCCTTGAAATTCTGAATAAAGCGCGTCTTCAATTCATCCCATGATCTGATGGAGTTAGGGGGCAACCCTTTTAGCCAGGTGCGAGTCGGCCGATCCAACATCATGGTGAAATATTTAGCGCACACAGCGTCATTGACATCCAACTTCTCCATGGCTAGCTCATAGCTCTCAATCCAAGCCTCCGGGGGTTGATCCGCTATGTAATTGGGCATCTTGCGGGGGCCCTTAAAATCCTTGGGCAGGCGCTCGTTACGCAAAGCTGGCACTAGGTACGACATCAATGGTTCTAGAAGTCATCCCAGCCTCCACAAACACCGACGGGTTAAGCTGAGGTTGCTGATGAGCCGCTAACTGAGCCGCCAGATCAGCCTCCCGACGTGCCCTGGCCTGGTATACCAAAACCTGAGCATGTTTATTAGCATGTGGCGGGTCACGCTCATGAGGATGGTTACGGCGCCGCTCACTGCACGAAACCGCCGGCGACTTAGTATGCTGTCTATAACTCCGACTGGGGCGTGGAGTCGAATGAATCCGATCACGACTGTATGAGTAAGCCGCCTGCTGAGCTACAGCTGTCTGAAGAAGCTCCCCTGCCCTTCGTATCTCCACTTCAGCAGGAGACTCGCCTTCAACGGGAAGAGCCGCTAGCCATGACGCCGCAGCAATCATGTTGTCTAAAGGGTCAGAATAATGACCCGACGGTGTTGGCACCTGCTGAGGCAGGGTTAAAGTCAAACGAGGCGGGTCTGCAACATGTGGCTGAACCGTCGCCCCGGTCATGGGCGCCTCGACAGCCCAGTTTACCTCAGGCGGATTACTTGATCCAGCCCCAGGCGTGTTGAAAAGATTCCTCGCATCATACTCCAAAGGTAAATGATTCTGGTGCCTCCTTCGCAGAATGACATTAGATGCATTCTTATCCAAGCTTAACCGGAAATTTTCTGCTTGAATCCGTTGCGACGCAGTGTCCAGGGCGGCTTGTTCTGTCGCCATCCTAGCATTCTCAGCATTGAACTCCTCCTTGGCCTGAGCTATCTCATCTCATAGTTTGACGACATCCAGCTTATGTTGTGCTTGATTCTCTGGTGTTAGCCCTGCAGCTAATAAGGTCGCCAAAGCCTCCAAGAGCTCGGATAGAACTTGAGCTGGCGGGCGCATAGAGCCACTTGCCCTGGCTGTTGCCATGGCCATTGAACCAGAAGTCATAGCCGCAATAGTTGATGAATTGAACACTGGTTGTGTGCCGGCCATGAAGATCCTGATTCTGTTCGGGGGCTCATAGGGGTCCGGAATACTGTTGCCATTGGAATAGCCCCCAAGCCCGCCGTCTTGCAGTTGATACATTGAACTGGTCTCACCAGTTGAGGACTCATCATCAGAGTAGATGGCCATCTCTCCACCGGATACAGATCCTTCCTCAAGACCCGCCCCGTGAACGAAACCAACGAAGGCGTGCTTCACAACAGTGTGAACCTTGGCGGGTCGTGCGCGCTGAGCCGTCTCGATAATGTCGGTGCAGATGTCCAGCTTAGGCTCCGACTCGCCGATGTTGCCGATGGAGACGTGGATTCCGCCGAAGGGGACCCGGTACCCATACTCAATTGAGCCGGCCTCGGGGCCCCAGCCAGCATCGTCGATGTAGAGCTTGCCGCGGTGGCTCTTGGTCATCCGGCCGACGGTGTATCCCTTGAGCCCTGAGAAGCTCCCCTTCAAGAACTCAAAACCACCGTGCGCTGGCTCCACAGAGGGCGCCAACTGTCGTGGACTTAGACCTGCCAGATGCCCTAGCAAAAGGACTTAGGTGTGGAGCCATCGCAACTAGGTTAGCTTGAAGGGGTTGAACGAGACAAAGGACATAGAGAGTTTACCCAGGTTCGGCCCCTCTCAATGAGGTAAAAGCCTACTCCTGCTTTAGATTGTATTGCTTGGGTTCCGATTGCCAGGGAGCGAATACGCTTGACCTAGTTCTCGATCGATCGTTTCTTGAGTTAACCCGCCGTCGGGTCACCCTTTATATATAGGTTGATGCCCGGCGGCTTACAGAGTCCCGGCCGGCTCACACAAATGTAACCGGCTCGGTTTCTAACTAGGCTTGCTTTACAAAACAAGTTAACATATGGCGGCTCATCCCTTTGGGCCCCAAGTCGCCTCCGGGTCTTGGGCCTTCAATAGGCTTGCTCTATGAACCGCCATCTTCATGTCTTCTTGGACCTTACCAGGCCTCTTCTTCTTTAAGTCGCCAATGACATGACCCGACGCCTCCTGGGCGCGTCATACCTAATAGTTATATCCCCAACAAAAGCAGTAGCAAGGGCTAGGCTCGCCACACCAGAGTCTGACTCCTCAGATTCCTCCACTTCCTCATTTTCCTCAGATTCAGCTTCAGAGTCCATTTCCTTGCCAATGAATACCCGAGCCTTTTTGGAACTGCTCTTCTTTTGAGATGAAGACTTTGAAGATTTGGACGATGAGGACTTTTGAAGATTTCTTCTTCTTCTTCGAGTCATCAGAACTATCATCCTTGTACTTCGTCTTTGATTCCTTCGCCCACTGAGGACAATTAGTAATGTAGTGCCCAAGTTTCTTGCATTTGTGGCAAGTCCTTTTCTTGTAATTGCGGGATGAGAAATCTGATCTCATGTCATCACCTCTTGAAGATTTTCCAAAGCGACCACGTCTTGAGAACTTTTGGAATTTCCTCACGAGCATTGCTAGCTCCTGGCTCAGTTCTTCAGGATCACCAAGGCTGCTACCAGAATCCTCTTGTTCATATTCAGACACTACCTTGGCCTTCAGTGCGCGTGATCTTCCATAGCTTGGTCCGTAGAGATCTCTCTTCTCAGCAAGTTGGAACTCATGAGTATTTAGCCTCTCGAGGATATCAGCAGGATCAAGTGTCTTGTAGTCTCCACGTTCTTGAATCATCAGCGCAAGTGTGTCGAATGAGGAATCAAGCGATCTCAGCAATGTCTTCACCACCTCATGGTCGGTGATGTCAGTGGCACCAAGTGCTTGAAGCTCATTTGAGATGTCAGTGAGGCGATCGAAGGTTTGCTGAACATTTTCATTGTCGAGTCTTTTGAAGTGGTTGAAGAGATTGCGAAGAACGTCAACTCAAGAGTCATGTTGAGTTGAGACTCCTTCGATGACCTTGGACTGCCTATCCTAGATAAGCTTTGCAGTCTCCAAAGCACTCACTCTGCCGTACTGTCCTTTGCTCAGATGGCCACATATGATATTCTTTGCTTGAGAGGCGAGTTGCTTGAATCTCTTCACGTCAGTAGCGTTCACGGATGGAGTGATGGAGGGAACGCATGTTCCACAACATACCAGAGATCATTGCCAATTGCCTCAAGATGCACGCGCATCTTATTCTTCCAGTAGGGGTAGTCCATCCCATCGAAAGTAGGACACCTAGTCGAGACCTTGATCATGCCTGCAGTCGACATAACTAAAACTCCAGGTGGTTAAACCAAAATCACATAGAAAAATGGAGTACCTTGCTCTGATACCAATTGAAAATGCGTTATATCGACTAGAGGGGGGTGAATAGGCCATTTTTACAAATTCGTCTCTGTGGAAATTCAAGTTGAGGAATTTCCTAAGTCACGAACTGTAGGCAGCAGAATAATTACTTAGGTGCAAGCATAATAGAGCAGTAGCATAGTCATCATGATGAAATGAAACATACACTGGTACGCGTAGGTGCTATACAAACGGTTTTTAACCCCTTTCCGCGACGGCATTTGGAACTGTCGCCTAGTGAGTGACAGCGATAGGGGGGTCCTTCCCACACGACCCAGAAACCGTCGGGGATATGCCCTCCTGGCACACACGCTCGGCAAAATGAGTTCGTGTGCGACCGGTGAGCGCTCAAATACGGAAATACGTACAGTAGAGCTAAAAAATACAATTATACATGCGAAATTGTTTCTAGTCGCAAGTACATCCCACACAGTCAGTCCTCGCTAAACGTTTCCGTTCGTATATACATCCCACACAGTCGCTCCAAGGAAAATGTTTCCATTCACAGGTACATCACACACAATTTTCCCCGTTAAATCGTTTATGATAGCGTTGCCATTGCACAGATATTAACAATTTTATCGTTTGCGTTATTGAATGCATCACACGGGGTGCGTAGAAGAAACCGTGTGGCAAAGGCTGTCCATCACACACAGTTTTTATGTGGTAAACGTTTGCGCAAGGTGGCATAACGCAAACAGTTTTCAAGAGAAGGTCGTGTGTGATTGTTCATTGATCCAACACACTTTATTCCTAGAAACTGTGTGCGTAGCCTGAGGTCATCACCCACGGTATTTTCGGAATAACCGTTTGCAATAGCAAAACCGAATTAGTAGGCTAATTCGCCATTAGTAGGCTAATTGCCCTATTATTAATCATCCATTTATTAATCTAATTGACATTCATATTAAGCACATAATATATTTCATTTCCATATTAAGGAAGCAGGATTTCATAATTGAAATACATCAGAGTACAACATGATATAGATTCAGCACTCAGCTACCGCATCACACAACTGTACCAGTAGCAAGTTTCACATGCAACATGTAGAACCTTTTGAAATTAGCATCATATATGGTATATAAACAGATGCATCTCATCTGGAAAACTGCTGAAGCAGAAGGCGAATATTGAGCCTTCATTCATGTTGAAGGTCTTTGCAACTTTAGGCCAGTGCTTGTGGATGATTGATCGTCCGTCCTTCGTCCACTTCAGGAACACTTCAATATTGAACCGTGGGTGTTATATGAAAACCTTCCTCGCCTCCTAACAATAGAGGTGGTTTGAGAGGTAATCATCAGTGAACTGCTTTGGAAAGGCCTGAAAACAAGGATGTGCATAAATATCTTCTCTATATTGGAAATGGGGCAAAGGAATAAAAAAGGCAAGGTATAATAGTTAGTACCATCTAGTAGTGAACTGATGTCTTCTTCATTGTGCAGACAAAGATCTTGTTGTTTTTTGTTGCTAATTTCTTTATACTAACAATCTTTCTGACTTTCTTGACTTGATTGATATTCATGGACAACTCATTGCCCCATATGCAAAAAGGGTCAAACAGTGGGTCAAAACCTCTGACAGCAGGACCTACATGTGCAAGGCCAAATTGTTAAAAACCTAAATATTAGAATGGTTACTGCAAGTGCACAATAATGTGCTATTAGACAACGGACCATGCACGTGCTAACCTCGACTGTAAACCTCAGTGTTTCCCATTGTTTCCCTGCAACACATATAAGGTAGTTAGTCATCAGGTTAAGTAAGGGTTCGCATGCTACCAGTAAAATATGTTGATGAAAAATAAGCACATTGCAGATTCATCAGATTAATTCAAGCCACATGGAAAACCGATTTATCCAAACCAAGCATGATTAAGAACTAGGAAATATAGCACTTGTATATGTTTCTCATGTATTAAGTGCAGCCAAATTCGATTTATTCCTCACATGCACAACAATACAAAATTCTACCCACGACAATTGGACATTGCATTGCAGAATTGAACCAAGCAATTAAATAAACACCACAACAAATGAACCAAACATTAATTGAGCACCACATTGCACAATATAACGTACTCCTAATAGAAGATCAGACAGTTAACCAAACCAAGCATGCTTAAGAACTTAGAAATATAGCAATTTTATTTGTTTCTCATGTATTCACTACAACCAAATTCAATTTATTCCTCACATGGTATACAATAACAGAATGCACCCACAACTATTGAACATCGCATTGCAGAATTGAACCAAACAGTTAACTAAACACCACAACACAAATGAACCAAACGTTAACTTAGCACCACATTGCACAATCTATAACCAAACCAAGCATGCTTGACAACTTGGAAATATAGCAATTGTATTCGTTTCTCATGTATTTTGTAAAGATAAATTTGATTTATTTCTCACATGGAAGACAATACAAAATTGCAGCCTAAAGAATTGAACATCACATTTGCAGAGTTGAACCAAATAGTTAACTGAAGATGACAACTAATTAACAAAACAGTTAATAAGTGAGCACCACACTGCACGACATATAGAACATATACACTAGAGCAACAGATTGCATGGTAAAATTAGATAGCACAATTCACTAGAATTTGTGAAGGAAAGGCAGGAGCAACACACGCAACAGGTAAAGAGAATGCTTAACCGGCATAGCTAGCAAATGGAAAGGTGCTCCTCCAAGATCTGGGGGTCGGCACGAATGGCAGCCATCGCGACCTCATCCACGCGTGCGGCCGTGATTTGCTTCTCCGCTGCCAAATGCTCCTTGAGATCCTGGCTATACTGCATGCACCATGGCTTAGGGCGGCGCTTATTTGGTGGAGGGGTCGGTGATTTGGGTGGAAGGTGTCGCACAGGCGGTCGGGGCATGTGGGATGTGGAAGGAGGAGGAGGATGGGGGTCGGGTGTGGATTACCTGTCGGGATAGACGAGGCCGAGCAGCGTGAAAGAGGGTCGCCGGCGAGGAGGCGGCACTTCAAGCAAGGAGTGAAGGTTTCAACTTAGAAAGTAGGGCGAAAAGAGGGGAAATGTGGCTTTTGGTAAGGGGGAGGGGGCTGGGAGGTAGATATTTCCACGGAAGCCGAAAATTTGGAATAGCTTCAGCGAAAAAACTGGCGCGCAAAGTGTCATCAGACACAGTCCCTTATTCAGAACTGTGTATGATATGTGAACATCAAAAACGATTCAGATAGCTTAACACGTGTGTGATGAGTTTGAACGTCAAAAATTTTGGTTCGAATTTCCTTGGTTACAGTGGTCATCCACGTCATTGCATAATTTGGGTACACAAAGGAGACTACAGCACACCAACACTTCTTAATCGAGCAAGTTCAGCAATTAAACAGAGCTAGCTGACCTAAACATTACTCTAACAAATTAAAGATGAGAGCTCTTAATTAAACAAAACAAAGAGTACTACTACGGCTGGTGCTCGTTGATCTCCGCCGCCGCCTCCATGTCCAGCTCGCGGCCAATGGTCTCCTGGGGAAGGGGCTCCATGTGGCATCCATCGCACCATACTTGGCAAGCATTTCGCCATCCACGTCCGCCATCTCTTTGGAAAAGGCCGCCACGAGCTGGGCGTGCGCGGCCGCGATCTGGGCTTGGACGGGCTCTGTCATCGCAAGGTATGTGGCGGAGGAATGGACGGCTGCTCGAACGCTCTCGGCGATTGCCGAAATCTTCGGCCGTGGGTTGCCGAACGTTGTTGGAGAAGCTTCGTTCGATTTGTGCGGTGACCCCCATGAGCTGGGCGTGGGCGGCCTCGACATGGTCGTGGGCGGCCTCCATCAGGGCTAAGGCCGCCGCTGCGGAACAGACAGCTGTTGTGCCGCTCTCGCTAGTTGCTATCCCCGAGGCAGATGTTTTTGCCGCCACCTGAGAAGCAACGGCGGCATTTTGGGCTGCCTTGGCTGCCAGGTCGCAGATTGCGGCCGCGCTCATGCACCTTGTTAGCACGCACATGGCGGTTGCAGCTGCGCTCTCACCGGAGTTGGCCACCAATGTTGCCCTCACGACGCGGGTCCATGTGCCCATCTTTCACTGGCGATGGTTGAACAGTGAAATGATATTTGGGGAGCGAGATAGTGTGCTTGAGACGCCGGCTGTGGACTGTAGCGACGCACCTTCTCGCGTAAGCCATAGGCGTACTATACACCGACGATGCTCCAGGATATTTTGTGCCGCATCTCGCACGGTTGGTTAATAAACTATCTGGGATCTACTTGATTTTTCATCTTGATTTGAATTACATAATGGGGTCACAGCACAATGGACGGTGTTTGAATTGCTAGACCTTTTATCTGCAGTGAACATGCAACTATATGTGTGTCGTAAAAGAATTGGAATTATTCAGGGCTCCTTTGAACATTTTACACATTAAATTGGTTTTCTAGCCATTCAGGTGCACAATTCAAAATTAAACTACATGCACATGCTTCGGTGCACCAACATGGGTTGTAAAATCATATATGTGTCAATGGGTTTATGCTTATGTCCCATGCAAGAAATGGGGATGAAACTCGAACATCACGGCACCGTGGCTCTCCGGCAAATGTCAATGTACTTGCTTTTGTAATTCTAGTAAATCAAAAATTCGTTAAACTTGGCATGATATCATGGAGCGGCATCAACATGCCGTGGTAAAATTTGTG
Source organism: Triticum aestivum (assembly GCF_018294505.1). Classification (NCBI taxonomy): domain Eukaryota; kingdom Viridiplantae; phylum Streptophyta; class Magnoliopsida; order Poales; family Poaceae; genus Triticum; species Triticum aestivum. The sequence continues at coordinate 269,871,297 of NC_057811.1, forward strand.
TCCCATTTGGGGTAGGTATGGGTATAAGCTTCTCATAAACCAGAGCTTCTCACAACAAGTGTGATGGTTTCGGTAGGGAAAGTTTCACCTTTATGGACGAATTAATATCCGTTGCCTCTTCTCGATTTCAAATTTTTTCCTACTGTCAACATAGAACAACAGGAGTGTTGTGTCAATTTTTGGGATTTTTCGGGGTTCGCTTGGACATTTTTATACATTAACTGAGTTTTCTATGCATTCATGTGCATAATTCAAATTTGAACTACGTGCACATGCTCTAATGCATATAAATTAGTTGAAAATTCAAATATGTGTCCTTGGTTGCATGCTTAGGTCCCATGCAAGAAATGGGAATGAATGTCAAATACCCTACTACCTTCACTCGGCTGCAAAATTGAGATACCTGGTTTTTAAATTCTAGTAAATCCAAAACTCGTCTGAAATTCATGAAACTTGGCATGCTGTCATGGAGCGGCATCAACATACTGTGGTAATTTTTTTGTCCCATTTGGGGCAGGTTTGGGGATATGCTTCTCACAAACGAGAGCTTCTCACAACAAGCCTGATGGTTTCGGTTGGGAACGTTTCACCTTTGGGGAGGAAACGATATCCAGTGCCTCCTATTGCTTTCAATTTTTTTCCTAGTGTCAACATAGAACAACAGGAGTGTTGTGCCAATTTTTGGGATTTTTCGGGGTTTGTTTGGACATTTTATGCATTAATTGAGTTTTCAATGCATTTATGTGCATAATTCAAATTTGAACTACATGCACATGCTCTAATGCATATAAATTGGTTGAAAATTCAAATCAGTGTTCTTCGTTGCAAGCTTAGGTCCCATGCAAGAAATGGGAATGAATGTCAAACACCCTGCCACCGTCACTCGGCTACAAACATTGAGATACCTGGTTTTTAAATTCTAGTAAATCTAAAACTCGTCTGAAATTCATGAAACTTGGCATGCTGTCATGGAGCGGCATCAACATGCTGTGGTAAATTTTTTGTCCCATTTGTGGCATGTTTGGGGATATGCTTCTCACAAACGATAGCTTCTCACAACAAGCCTGATGGTTTCTGTAGGGAACATTTCACCTTTGGGGAGGAAAAGATATCCATTGCCTCCTATTGCTTTCAATTTTTTCCCTACTGTCAACATAGAACAACAGGAGTGTTGTGCCAATTTTTGGGATTTTTCGGGGTTCATTTGGACATTTTTATGCATTAACTGAGTTTTCAATGCATTTATATGCATAATTCAAATTTGAACTAAATGCACATGCTCCAGTGCATATAGATTGGTTGAAAAATCAAATCTGTGTCCTTGGGTGCATGCTTAGGTCCCATGCAAGAAATGGGAATGAATTTCAAACAATAGGGCACCGTTGATTTCCGGTAAAATGTTGAGATACTTTGTTTTTAAATTCTAGTAAATCTAGAACTCGTCTGAAATTCATGAAACTTGGCATGCTATCATGGAATGGCACCCGACATGTTGTGGTATTTTTCGTGTACATTTTGAGAGAAGGCACACTCGAATGACAGCCAACAAAGGCATTAAAAAAAAACAACTGCCACTTTAATATCTCAAACTTTTGTATAATTCAAACCATGTGTGTTCTGTTAACCATTCACGTGACACCACGTGTCTTGGTTTTAATGGCTATCGGAGGTACCGTGCGGACAGCCGTTTGACCTTGACTGAACGGGAGGCGTGCGAGCGCAGTCCGGTGCGCAGGCTGACGAGGAGGCGTGTAAGCTGTCCTCCAATGCGCAGGCTCACCGAGAAGCGTGCAAGCTATACGTTGCGCAGGCTCACTAGGAAGAGAGCCCTTTGACTTCCATTGCCGCCCGCCTTCCTCTCCATTAATGGCGCCCGAGCCGCTGCTTAATACGGGCGGCCTTACTGTTCGCCTCCCATTCCCCTCCCTCCCGCAGACCTCCACCAACGCCATGGCGCAGAAGGATCATCTGCCACTAGTCTTCAAGTTTGGTGAAGTCAGTTCCGAGCCAGAGGAGATAGAAAATAAGGAGGAATGGGGCCTCATGGACATGGCCCAGAACGAGCTGGCCGCGGCGGTTGCTGCCCTCGCTCCCGTCCCAGCTCCCATCCCTGCGCCCGCGCCAGCGACCATCCCTGTAGCATTGATGGGCTGGCCGCCGAGCACTATCGCAGAGCTGGAAACCATGGGCGTTCCGCAGTCGTTCTTAATTTATACAAACAGTTCAACTCGATCGCTGAACCGACCAAACTATTCCCCAATTGTTGCCAACCACGTACTGAAATAGCTAGTTTAACTATATATACTAGCTAATTTTAAGTACGTTGTACAGTTCCACCACATCTATAGTCAGATGAACTGAACAAAATAGCCCCTAAATACTACTACTACGGAGAGGCTTTGTACTACTTCCGGCTCCCTCTCCTCTGTCGAGCGCGCTCAGTAAGAGGCAGAGGAGGAGGATCCTACCGACGAGCTAGGCAACCGCAATATGGTGCCTGCCGCTGCTGCAACTTCAGTGACGCTCACCTCGAACACCCTCTGCCGCTCCAGACGACCCCTCTCTAAGCGGTGGTTCTCCTGGAAGATCTCCTGATTCCTTGTTTCTGAGGTGGCGTGGGCCGCGGCCACGACGGCGGTAAGGCTCTTTGCATGCTCGACGAGGCGTTCCTCCTCCTCCCGCAGGAACTCGGTGTAGCGCGCAAGGTCGCTGACGCACGTGCGGGCATCCACCTCCGCCTCCCGCCTTCGGGCGGCGGTGGCGGAGTGGGTGATCACCCCAGCGGTCGACGGTGGGTTGGCGGCCACGGCGGCCGACGATGGGGTGGCGGCCATGACCACCAACTCCCGCCTTCGGGCCACGGTGGCGGAGCAGATGATGGCCAAGTAGCGGCCACGACGGCCGCCTCCCGCCTTCGGGCCACGGCGGCGGAGCGGGCAATGGCCCTGGCTTTCGATGGTGGTGTGGCGGCAACGGCGGCCGGCAACAGCTGCCGACGGGCACCGGTGGTGGAGCGTGTGGTGGGTGTTCCGTGCACACCCAACAGGGACGCCACGCACGCTACACTACGCCGGGGACTGCGCCACCGCCGCGGTGCAGCCTCCCAGCTGGAGCTATCCTCTGATGATGGCGGAGTGGCTGAGCGACGATGACGGACCGGTGCCATTGGCGATTGTGGGAGAAGCAGACCAGATAAGCTATAGGGAGGGAGGGGAAAATGCGACGCAGGACTCGTCGGCCGTGAGGGTTTATATAGCAGGCCGGTAAGCATTGGGATTTTGGGGGATTTCCTTGAGTCGTGCGGGAAGCTTTCACGGGAATCTGCAAGGTTGGGTGGGAACGGGCTCACTGACGATTCATTGGCGCCACCGTTTGGACAAAAGAACGCCTCCGCATGCTGCGCAAGCTTGCGCTGTAAGCCGTCTATGGCAGCGGGGTGACAAGACGTGCGGGAGGAGGACGAAAGGCCACGCACACATAGGGTTAACAAAAAAAACGTTTGTGATTTAATTACCTACTATACCCTCGTCCTGGTTTATAAGTATGATTTAACTAATGAAATATGAATGCATATCGCCAAAGATTATATAGTTGGATTTGTATTTGAACATAGTTTCCAATTATATAATTTTTATAACATGCATTAACATTTTGTTGGTTAAATTTGAGGGCAAAGTATGGCACATAATATAAAGGGGACTATAGACTAGACAGAGGTAGTAGCACACGGCCGCTCTCTACGCAGCGTCTCAACTCTTGGCCGGCTTGTAGGCGACCATTTCCTGCGTGTTCAACTACTCTATGCATGTGGTTGCTTGCGGTTCAAGTGGCCGTGGCGCGCTCTGCTCGCGTCCCGCCGCGTGCGCTCTACTCTCGCGTCCCTCCGGGTGCTCTGCCCTCGTCCCTCCATGCGTGCTGCCAGTGTTGAGGGCCGGCGCACGATCACACATGTTCGTGTGCATGCGGTTGTGCTGGGCGCGGCGCGACAATGTAGTTACCCGCTGCAAGAACTGCCATGCGGACACGCAGATAATCCAGGCCGTCTGGCCCCCATTTATTCCTACGGCCATTTACCTTGATCTCTTACGTCACACGACACAATAAGCACACCCACGACGACACATACAAAGAGGACATCCAGCGGTTCCAATGGCGCTCCCCGTGGCTCCAACGGCGCTCCCAGAGGCCGACGACAACAACGGCGGGCAGTTCACCACGCTTCACGTAGTGGAAACCCATGTGAGAGGGAAGGCCCTCTTGGTAGTGTACATGAATGATCCGGTCTCGGTGGAGAGCTCCATCCAAACTATGAAGCAGTTCCTTGCCGAGGACAAGTACCGAGTGGTCGGCTTCGACCTCGAGTACATCATCGGTCGTGCCGGGCACGATCAGAAGGTTGTGGTTGCCCAGTTGTGCGTGCGACATGACGTCCTCGTCTACCACTACCACCTTGCCACAAGGCCTTGTGAGCATTTGTCCAGGTTTATCAACAGCTCCGACTACAGTTTCGCTACGGTGGAAACCACCAACGATCTGAAAGCGCTCAAGGTTTCGAACTTGAAATGCCCGAATCTTGTCAACATCCAGCACCACTACAAGGTCTGGGGCAGCAACAAAAACAAGCTGAACTCCCTGGTTGACCTCGCCTTGGCCATCATCGACCCCTACTACATGAAGATGAAGAATGAGAGCAAGAAGGACAAGAATGCCTAGCATAGTGTGTGGCATGAGAGACTGGATGAACAACATGTCAAGTACGCGGGGCGCGTACACAAGCTACAAGATGTACAGGCGGATCATTGACATGAGGGTGTCTTCTTCCTGCCCCGGACGAGGGATCAAGCCACAGAGCAGTGGCGGGAGCGTCTGTATATACATGTTATTCTTCTGTAGACAGAGCAAATTACACGGCATATTAGTAGCAATCGTCTGTGTTATTATTGGTCTTCACACACATTTCTGATTACGGACTTGTTTGCCACGTATCACAGACATCTTGTTTAGTTGAACCGTTTCCATTGTGTTGCCTAATCACACACAGTTCATCCTACTGAACCGTATGCTGTATATCGCACACACCTTCCTTCGGCTGCCCATTTCTTTTGTTCCCCCTCATCCCAAACAGTTAATTGAACTGAACCGTATGCCCTACATCGCACATGCAACTAAAATCTGAACCATGTATGATGCATCCGTCATCGCAAATGCTTGACACCTTTTTTGATGATTTTTTACACCACCGTTTGCGATTATGGCATCGCACACAGTTTCGTCCAAGGGTCTCTGATCGTAGTGTCGCGTTTGGACCATCCTGCAGTAGTGATACACAGAGTACAAGTAGCGTGAAAACAGGATAAGCAGGCTGAAGACAAAGTGACTGAAGAATTAGGATTGAGGAAATTTAGAAAGTCTTCAGTCAAAGTCTTCAAACAATAATAGTCAAGTTCATCAACACGTGAATGAGGAAATGAAAGGGTCGAGGAAATAGAACCATTAGCTTGGTGAAGACGATGATTTGGTGGACCAATTCCAACTGATGTGATAGTCGTACGTCTGGTTGGAGCCGCTGGGTATTTAAACTTGAGGACACACAGTCCTCACCGTATTCTCCTTGAGCTAAGATCACACAAACCTCGCCCAATCACTCGTGGTAAGTCTTCAGATGACTTCCAAACCTTCACAGACTCGGTCACTCGGCAGTCCACAATTCCTCTTGGATGCTCTAGACCACGACGCCTAACCGTCTGGAGGATGCACAGTCCTCAAAGGCAACAAGCATCGGTTCCACACTGGAACAATCTCTTCAGTGATGCTCAATCATTTTGGGTTTGGGTTTTCCTCACTAATGATTTTCACTCAAAGTCCTCGGAGGATGGGATGCTCTCAATGACAAGTGTCAGTTTCTCTTGGAGCATCCAACCAACTAGTGGTTGTAGGGGGCGGCTATTTATAGCCTAGGGAGCATCCCGACATGATAAGCTATAAATGCCCTTCAATGATATGACCGTTAGGTGGGTAGATATTTTGGGACAGCTGGCATGTAGCACAACAACGGCCGGGAATTTGAGTATCAAATTCCTCAGGGCTATCATGTTCCTCACTTGTAGGCAATCCACACTGGCGAATTCCTAACTCCTCAGTTAGGAAAAATTCCTCAGAGACTAGAAGATCATTGTCTCTGTCACTGAAGAAATTGACTGAACTGTTTGAGATTTCCAATGGCTTCACTCGAAAGGATTGGGTAGGTGTAGGATTTTGAGATGTGCATCACTTGGAAACTTTTCCTTAGTTTTACCTCGACCCCCTTTAATAGTACGGTTTTTCCTATGACTCAAGAATGTGAAAATGAAACTACGAAAACAAAAGTCTTCACGCTTCATAATCCTCGCATGAATATCGAAGTCTTCAAGGTCACACCAATTTCCTCAGTTTCAAAGTCTTCAAGAAAACCTAAGTCTTCAGTTGAAGACATTCATTTTTAGGGTTCAACTTTCATCGTAAATATCAAACTCGTCATAGACTTATAGACCTGTGTACACTCACAAACACATTAGTCCCTTAACCTATAAGTCTTCAATACACCAAAATCACTAAGGGGCACTAGATGCACTTACAGATTTGGAGGGAACAAAAGGAACGGTGCATTTTTGTCATCAAACCCAAAAGGTTGTTTGAGAACACCACGAAGATACGCGTTCTGAACATCTAGTTGTCTGAGACTCCATCCTCTGGATACAACAAAACACAAAAGAGGATGAAGTAGTAGCCTTTACAACAAGACTAAACGTGTCCTCATAGTATGTTGTTGGATATATGCCTTAGAGGCAATAATATTGTATTATTATATTTCCATGTTCATAATTAAGAGTTTATTTCATGCTATAAATGATACGATCATGGAATATGTGATTCACTGGAAAACTCATATGCACGTGTCGAATGATAAACGGTAAAGAATAGGTTCCTAGTCTTGGCTCTAAGACTGGCGCAAGTGTTGTTTGTGATGATGTTTTGAGAATCTTAGGATATGGTTAAGTGTAATGATAGTCCTAAAACAACATTGAGAGTATGACTTCAGAAGAACAATCATATTGGATCGACCCAAACTTGTTTGCTATACTTTGAGATAACATCGTGTAGCAAGCCTACGAACGAATAACTCTGTCACCGTCCAGCAAGCCTACGAAGGAATAACTCAGTCCCGGTGGTGAGCATCATGGAATTGTTGATGAAGAAGGGTTGATAATGACGATGATGATGAATCCCCCTCTTCGGAGCCCCGAACGGACTCCAGAACAGCTCCCCCGACGAAGAACAGGAGGTGGCAGGGCGGCTCTGTATTATAAAACATGATAAAACTTCTTTTCTTATTTTTTATTGAGAAGACGGTATTTTGTGGTGTTGGAATTAGGTCAGACGAAGCCTCGTTGGCCCCAAAAGACATTAGGGTGCGCCATGGGGGTTAGGCATGCCCTGTTGTCCCATGGACAGCAGGTGGCCCCCCTCCAGTGGATCTTCATTCTGGTATTTTTTTATTTATTCAATAAAAAATTTCCGCAAACTTTCATCTGATTTTGAGAACTTTTATTTCTGCACAAAAACAACACCATGGTAGTTTTGCTAAAACGACACTAGTCCGGGTTAGTTTCATTCAAATCATGCAAATTCGAGTTCACAACAAGAGCAAAAGTGTTTGGAAAAGTAGATGCAAAGGAGATGTATGAGCATCCTAGAAAAATGTTAATGATCACGGCTCAACGGGGTCGCATTTCTCGTCAGCTGACAAGGATGTCACTCCAACACAGGCAAGGGACTCAGTAAATACAACCAAAAGATGTATCAGCATACATGATTACAGTCAAGTGTTCAACACAAGCGGCCTACGAGTTATTCTCTTTTACAGGACACCGCTTGATATTCTTCTCCAATTTGCAGGCCTCAGCAACGTACTCTGCCTCTAGCCCGACCTCCCTTTAGGAGGCCTCAGCCGTAGGGCGCTCGGGCAACCCATGTGCAACGGGGGCTAAGGACAAGCCCGGGTGTTGGATCTTCGCACCCGCAGTAACCTTCATCGCGGCCTCATACACAGCTGAGTACTGTTGATGACCCACAAGTATAGGGGATCAATCGTAGTCCTTTTGATAAGTCAGAATGTTGAACCCAATGAGGAGAAGAAGGAAATGACAAGTGGTTTTCAGCAAGGAATTTTCTGCAAGCACTGGAATTATCGGTAACAAATAGTTTGGTAGCAAGATAAATATTAACAAGTGACAAGTAACAAGAGTAACAAGAAGTGCAGCAAGGTAGCCCAATCTATTTTTTTGCAAAGGACAGATCGGAACAATCTCTTATAATAAGTAAAACGTTCTTGAGAACACAGGGGAATTTCATCTAGTCACTTTCATCATGTTTGTTTGATTCGCGTTTGCTACTTTGATAATTTGATATGTGGGTGGACCGGTGCTTGGGTGTTGTTCTTACTCGAACAAGCCTCCCACTTATGATTAACCCCTCTCGCAAGCATCCGCAACTACGAAAGAAGAATTAAGATAAAATCTAACCATAGCATTAAACATATGGATCCAAATCAGCCCCTTACGGAAAAGCGCATAAACTAGGGTTTAAGTTCCTGTCACTCTAGCAACCCATCATCTAATTACTACTCCACAATCCATTCCCTTAGACCCAAAGATAGTGAAGTGTCATGTAGTTGACGCTCACATACCACCACTAAGGGAAGCACAACATACATGTCATCAAAATATCGAACGAATACCAAGTTAACATGATTACATATGATAAGACTTCTCCCATGTCCTCAGGAACAAAAGCAACTACTCACAAATCATATTCATGATCAAGACCAGAGGGATATTAAATAGCTTAATGGATCTGAACATATAATCTTCCACCAAATAAACCAACCAGCATCAACTACAAGATGTAATCAACACTACTAGCCACCCACAGGTACCAATCTGAGGTTTTGATACAAAGATTTCACACAAGAGATGAACTAGGGTTTTAGATGAGATGGAGATGGTGAAGATGTTGATGAAGATTCATCCTCCCATGATGAGAGGGTTGTTCGGGATGACAATGGCTTCGATTTCTCCCTCCCAGAGGGAAGTATCCCTGACGGTATCGCCCCGCCGGAGAGCAAAAGTGCTCCTGCTCGAATTCCGCCTCGAGACGGCGGTGCTCTGTCCTAAAAGTCCTCCCCTTACATTTTTCTAGGGAAAATGGGCTTAGATATCAGAAGATGGGCATCGGAGGCTGGCCAGGGCCCCACTACCCACCAGGGCGCACCAGGGGAGTACGTGCGCCTTGGTGCCTATTGGGCACCTGGGTGGCCCCCTTTAGTATTTCCTTTCTCTAATAATTTTTATTTATTCCAAAATAAATCTCCGTGAAATTTCATCTCATTTGGAGATGTGCGGAATAGGTATCTCTGACGTAGCTTTTTCAGGTCGAGAATTCCAGCTGCCGGCAATCTCCCTTTTCATGTAAACCTTGCATACTAAGAGAGAAAAGGCATCAGAATTGCTACACAAAGTGTTATAATGATTAAAACACTCTAAATAACGGTAGGAAAACATGATGCAAAATGGACATATCAACTCCCCCAAGCTTAGACCTCGCTTGCCCTCAAGCGAAGACTGACATCGATAATCATGTCCACATGTTTAGAGAGAGAGAGGTGTCGATAAAAACAAAATACAGACATAGTAGCATCATGAACATTATTATAAAAACAATAGTCATTATCATAAAACTTCTCTTGAGCAAGTAACAATTCATGACAACATCAAAGTATAAGGAATAAACTATCTTGAAAACTAACATACTATGTTCTCAGTCAACAATGCAATTGCAATTCATCATCTCTTCAGGAAGGGTCTCATGTTGGAGCTTTTTAGTTAGCAAGTCCACACACTCAACCATCATTTAGTCTTCTATGATTGCTAACACTGAAAGCACAAGTGCTCCCTGGGTGATTTTAGTAATTAATGTCGACATATCTCTTGTTGGACTAATACTTTTATCTAGTATATTTCAGATGAGTTCAACAATGACATGGTAAGGACAAGAGGATGTGGAACCCCTTCAAGGTGTCAGGACACATGTTGGCAAAAGCTCAAGACTCTTCGGCGTCCGGACAGTCGACGATCTGGTTCTTTTTAATTAAGAACCTCGTCCAAAGCTTGCCGGCTGACTCTCCGGGTTGCTGGACTATGTGACTAAGGTCATCGGCATCCGGAGGCCGGACATAGGTACCTTGGAAGTTGTCTCGAAAGGTGTCTTCCAAATCTTCCCAGCTTCCAATGGAGTTCTCTGGGAGGCTGTTTAACCAGTGCCGTGCTGGTCCTTTCAGTTTTAGGGGGAGGTATTTGATGGTGTGGAGATCATCACTGCGAGCCATGTGAATATGGAGAAGAAAGTCTTCAATCCATACTGCGGGATCTGTCGTTCCATCGTATGCTTCAATGTTTATGGGTTTAAACCCTTCTGGGAACTGGTGCTGCATTACCTCATTGGTAAAGCATAAGGGGTGTGCGGCGCCTCTGTATCGGGCAACGTCACGATGGAGTTCAGATGAAATTCGTATTCGGTTTTTGACCCGGGTGAGGTTATGCCTGTCGCGCCAAGCTTGATGGCCGTCATATTGCGTTGGGGCATGTCCCCTGGATCCGTAGATTGATCTAGCCTGACCGGCTCTATTGTCCAGGTCCTGGCGTAAGTCATGGTGGTATCCTGGAGCCGCTACCTCTTTGCCTCGACGGCGAGGTGGTGCGGCCTGGTGTTCAGCATAAGCAGCCGCTTTGTCTCGCCCATGCAGTGGTCGGTCTGGTTCATTAGCGCAGTTATATCTTGACGGTATTGACTCAAGGGCGTCGTCGTCAAATTGTGGTAGTAGCTGACGCTTCGGATAACTCTTTGTTGGGTGTTCGAGGCCATATTCCTCGGCCGCTAGGACGTGGGTCCATCTGTCGTTGAGCGTATATGTCGGTGGAAACGACACCTATGGGCTCATTGGGATCCCTTCTACGGTCGGCGGGCGCGGGGTCGTGAGAAGAGCAGGTTTAGGAGCCAGCACACGGATCATTTACCCAGGTTCGGGCCGCGAGGATGCATAAAACCCTAGTCCTGCTTTGGTGGATGTACTGAGTGTTCTTGAGCTTTTGAACTAGCTACGGTGGCTGTGTAGTTCCAAAAAGCCGAATCCCTCTCCTGGTCGCCTCGGGCCTCCTTTTATAACAAAAAAGGGTTGCCACAGTGGCACACAGGAGGTGGAAAGGCCTACAGTGCGCGAGCTTATCGCACGGCATTACGGGACAAAGCGCATTAAATGCGCTACTTAGGTGTCCATTAGCTTTATCGGGGACGGGAACGAGGCCCGTCCCGTCCATCGCTGCTCCGCCTCGCTTCGACACGCGCCCAGGCCAGCGATGCATGCAGCGCCATGTAGGCATGCAGGCAGCTGAGGTGGCGCGGTGGTAGGGCCTTCACGAAGATCTGCATGCCACCACGCAGGTGCTTGCTGAGTTGGCCTGGAAGCTGCATGTTGCCACGTAGGTGCCTGCCCAGCTGGTTGGGCTGGCAGCTGCATGCGAACAGCGGCGGAGTCTTGGTTGGTGCGGGCCTGGCAGTGCCCCCGCTGGCGCCCTCGGCAAGGGCCTTGCCCGGGGCCCGGCAAGGGTCTTGCCGTGGTGTCGCAGTCCCCGGCAAGACGCTTGCCGGGGGCCTTGTGGATTCCCTCGGCTGGGATCCCGCCGAGGGTCGCCGTCTTCTGATCCTCATCTGATCTCACATATCTATGGTCTTGACAAAGATCTGCATGCCACCACGGAGGTGCCTCCCGAGCCCTGGGTCCAACGTAGTTGGTTGGGTTGGAACCCGTGGGCTCAAGGGTGGCTCGCTCTGTTGGTTTTGGGGAAGTTGCCCCGGCAAGGCTCTTGCCAGGGCCGCGGAAGCCGCCCCGGCAAGGGTCTTGCCGGGGGAGTCCACCTCGCCCCTTTGCTGTCTTGTGTTTCTGGTCTTGGCGTTGCCTATGATCGCCTTGTTCCTTTGGCTTCTCCTCGGCTTCCCTCCCCTGTCCTGCTTAGTGTGGCCGTGGGCGTGGCTCCGACTGTCCGTGCATAAGTAAAGGGGTAAAAAGGAGCACCCCTAATTTTGTACACTGACAGGAGCCCCCGGGCCAGGGCCACACATAAGCACGACAAGTTGTCGGGCCAGGCCCAAAACGGTGCGCGGGCAGTCGGGGCGGGATTTCACCGCAGTAATTTTTCGTCTGCCGCGCTTCCCCACGATCTATGTTGAACGCGCGACGTGGAAGGTCGTGCGTGATGTGGGGGTCATGCATGGGGCGGTTCCCGCACGCATGCGTCACGTCGCAGTAAAGAGGCGGCTCGCGCCTTCCCCATAAAAAGAGGGAGGCGTGGAGGCGCGGCTCATTTACTGAGTGGATTCGGGTCGCAGTCTTCAAGGCGCTCATGCCCCACGATCACGGGGCGGGGAATGGTCGCCTCACCCGTCCCCTCGATTCTGCTCGCTCGCCACGCGTCCTCCATGCGAGTGGCAGGCGGTGGAGGCGGGAAACTGGGCCATCGTTGATTCGGGCAGCGGGTAGGTCCTGATTCCCTGCGCCTCCGACGGCTGGATTGGTTGAGTGGGGCGGCCGAGCCTCGACCCCACCCCTTTATAAGGAGGAGGAGGGGGGGGGGGCGTCATCCCACATTCCTTCAGTATCCATCCTCCTCCACCTTCGCTCCTTTCTTCCACCTGCCATGGCGAGAGGAGGTGCTGGGCCTTCGACGGTGTGGCGAGGGTTGCTGCTCGTCAGCGTGTCCCTCCTTCCCAAGAGCCCGCGGCGGTGGAGCCAGCCACGAGAGGAAGGGGGAGGGGGTGTGGCCGAGGTCACCGCGGCAGTCGGGGGAGAGGGGGACGAGGCAGCGCGATGGCCGTGCCTCCGCCTGCGGTGCCTCCTGCGATGGAGGGTCACGTCTGGGACTAGCCCCGCGAGTTCTTCATCAGGCTGCGCCGGCCACTGCGTCGTCGTCTCCGTCTCCCCACCCCCTTAGCTCAGGAAATGGAGCTCGATACGCCCCAGACCCTCAGATTGCACATGAGGGGCTACGGGACCGGCGACACGCGGGTCGACATTGACTTCCCCGCTTCCCATGTTATGTACCTCCATCGCGGATGGAAGACATTTGCTCGCATCCATAGCCTGACGGTGGGGCTCGTCCTCTACTTCAAGTTAATGGAGGCGGCTTGCTCTCCGTCAAGGTCTTCGGAGATCTTGGAACTCGCCTGAAGTGTTGTGTGGAGAGCTCCTTCAACGATAAAGATTCCTCCTCAAGCGGAAGTGACGAGGAGGACAGCGACAACGACGACGAGGGAGTCGAGCGGCAGGATGCCGACTCCGACTGACCGCGCCGCCCCTCCCTCGGCCATGCGCCCAGCCGAGGGCCTTCCTCGCCAAGCTCTCCATTGGGGCGCTCCCCATCGTCTCCTTGGGCGGCTGGCGTAGGAGGGCCGGAGAAGGCGAAGAAGGCGGGTGGCGGCCTTCAAGTCGGAGTACGCGGGCACCGACGCCTTCGTCGCGCGTTGCCGGCCCGCTGCCTCGTCTTCCAGCTCCTTTCCCGGCACCAAGATGTCCTCTTGGTGCCTTCTGCTCCTCATACCTTGCCTAGGCGCTCTTTTTGCCCTCCTGCTGCCTTGTTCCACCTTCTGTGGAGAGGGACAAGAAAGGGATTACCGGCACCTTATCTCTTTTTAGTTTGTAAGCCTGCGGGCACTTGTTAATTTTAAGACTTGTAATCCCCTTGCTCATGTTTTTGATTCCATATGAACTATACCTGTATGGGATGTTTTTAATGAAAAAGGGTGCTTGCCGGGTTCTTTGTGCGTGAGCGAGGCCCATGCCAAGGATGAATCCTTGTTATTTTTAAGATAAACATTGTCGCCCGGCAACAGGCCTTGCCGTCTCCCCACTTCATCGACCATTCTCGAGCTCTTGGCGGAGGTAGGGGCGAAGTAGAGTTAGGCCCCTCGTTCATTTCCTTGCCACCGCGACTACTACCAAATTCCGACCCAGGAGGTAGCTCTTGGGTACAGGAAAGGGGGAGCACGGTGGTTTTAAGAACATAAACGAGGTTTCACATGTCCCAGTTCTGTACGGAAACGCATAACAGGGGGATGAATGACTTATCTGAATCCGCAGCCCCCGGCAACCTTGGCTTGCCGTGGTTGGATCCTTGTATCTTCAGCCCCTGGCAGTCTTGGCCTGCCGAGGCCGGAGCGCCGGTTCGTCCTCTTTTTCCCAAGCGGCTCAGCAGAAGTGTCCGCGTGCCCTGTGAACCAAAGAGAACAGAAAGACACACACTCGACCTCTAGGCTAAGGGTTAGTCGCCGCTAAGCACTATCAACCCTATCCGAGGGAGGGACTTAACCTAGCATGCATGCTATAGCTTAGGGCACCAGCACTTCGTTTATTTATGCTCAGGGTCTGCGTCTGGCTTTGTACAGAGGGTTACATGTCTTGCTGGCAAGGCTTGTACAAAAGGTGGTTTGCCGGGAGGCTCGGTAACCGCGCCTTATGGGTAAAACTTGCGAATATGTTTGATGTTCCAGGAATTGCTCACTGGGACAACATCTTCGGTCTCCAGGCGGACCTCGCCGGGCCTGGTGACTCGTATTACCCGATAAGGGCCTTCCCACTTTGGCGTCAACTTGTTGGAATTCTTGGCCGACTGAACGCGCCGAAGAACAAGGTCCCTTCCTCAAAGCTTCGGGCATGAACCTTGCGGCTATGGTAGCTGCGCAAGGCTTGCTGGTAGCATGCTGCTCTCACAGCTGCCCGAAGATGATCTTCCTCAAGGAGCATTGCGTCATCTTGCCGCAACTGCTCTTGCTCAAGCTCGTCATAAGCGAGCACTCGAGGTGACCCGTATATGAGTTCCGTGGGGAGAACTGCTTCTGCCCCATATACTAGGGCAAAGGGTGTCTGGCCGGTGGCTCGATTTGGCGTCGTCCTGATCGACCAAAGAACCGCCGGCAACTCGATGGCAAGGACCAAAGGCATCTCTTCCGCCATGGGGGTAGCCGTCTCTACGGCCAGGGCTTGGCGCCCTGCCGGAGCCAGCTGCCCCTTGGTGGGCTCGGAATCTGCGGCAACACCCTTGCCGGCGGCCCCTGGGGGCTCGGCGGGAAAGTACTTGCCGGGGCCCAATTTCCTCCGCTTGTTCTGCTCCGTTGATGGTTCGACGGATGGTCGAGTTAACCGAAGCGAAAAAGTACCTGGTTCCACAGGTAGCTTGAATGCAGCGCGCTTCGACAGGTAGTCAGCAATGTCGTTCTTCGCTCGGGGAATGTGCTCCGCTTGTATACCGTCGAAGCGCTCCTCCAGCTTCCTCACCTCATCTACGTAGGCCTCCATCAACGGACTCTGATAATCTTTGTTGACTTGTCTGACGACAAGCTGCGAATCACCCCTGACGATGAGCTTCTTCACCCCGAGGTCTGCCGCGATCTTGAGACCGGCAAGCAGCCCCTCGTACTCAGCAGTGTTGTTTGTGGACATCTCCCTGGGAAAGTGCATCTGGATCACATACTTGAGGTGCTCTCCGGTGGGTGCGACAAGTAGCACACCAGCACCGGCGCCTTCCAGCGAGAAAGCCCCATCAAAGTACATGATCCAGTCGCGACTTGCTTCCTTGCCGGGGAGAGCGGTCTCCTGGATTTCTTCATTGGGCGTTGAGGTCCATTCTGCAATGAACTCCGCCAAGACTCTGCTCTGGATTGTCTAAGTACTTTCAAACCTCAACCCAAAGCTTGACAACTCCAAGGCCCACTCCACAATTCTTCCGGTTGCATCTGGGTTGTGCAGTATCCGTTGCAACGGGAGGCGGGTGACGACAGTGATCTCGTGGGCTTGGAAGTAATGACGCAGCTTCCTCGAGGCCATAAGGAGGCCGAAGAGCAATTTCTGCACACCGGAGTACCTTGACCTGCCCCCCTGCAAGAGGGAGCTGACAAAGTAAACCGGGTCCTCCATCATCTTCTTCTTCTGCACCACTTCACTTGGCTGCGCGGGCCCTGTCCCGATGGCGTCAGACTCTGCCGGGGGCCTTGCCTTGCCGGCACCAGGCCCTGCCGGGGGAATCTCTGACTTGCCATCTGCCGGTCCCGCCGTTGCCACTGCCTCTTCGTCGACCTCCCTCTACGCCACTAGTGCGGCGCTGACCACTTGATTCGTTGCCGCCAGATACAGCAGCAACGACTCTTGTGGTTTAGGCGCAACCAGTATTGGCGTAGAGGAAAGGTATTTCTTCAGATCCTGCAATGCCGCCTCAACCTCTGGGGTCCACTCCATTAGGCCTGCCTTCTTCAAGATTTTGAAAAAGGGAAGGGCACGTTCAGCGGACTTGGAGATGAATCTGCTCATGGCGGCAACGCAGCTAGTGAGCCGGCGCACATCCTTGATCCGCTTGGGTGCCACAATCTGCTCAATAGCCTTGATCTTGTCTGGGTTCGCCTCGATCCCACGCTGCGACACAAAGAACCCGAGAAGTTTTCCAGACGGAACGCCAAAGACACACTTCTCAGGGTTTAGCTTGAGGTTGATCTTGCGTAGGTTGGCAAACGTCTCTTCTAAGTCTTGTACAAGGGCCGCCTTGTCCTTGGTTTTGACCACTATGTCATCCATATAAGCTTCCATATTTCTATGTAGTTGGGGCTCAAAACCAATCTGGACCGCCCTTGCGAATGTCGAGCCAGCACTCTTCAACCCGAAAGGCATCCGTAAAAAGCAATACGTACCACATGGGGTGATAAATGCTGTCTTCTCTTCATCTTCTCTTGTCATGAAGATCTGGTGGTAGCCCGAGTAGGCGTTGAGGAATGACAACAGATCACACCCGGCCGTGGAGTCAACAATCTGGTCGATGCGCGGCAACGGGAAGGGGTCCTTAGGACAAGCCTTATTGATATCTGTGTAGTCAATACATAGCCTCCACTTCCCATTTGCCTCGCGCACCAGCACCTGACTGGCCAACCACGTCGGATGGAGCACTCCTCTCACCAAACCTGCCACTTCCAATTTCCTGATCTCCTCTGTGATGAACTCCTGTCGTTCCAAAGCTTGCTTCCTGACCTTCTGCTTGACGGGTCGCGCGTGGGGGCAGACGGCAAGATGGCGCTCAATCACTTCCCTGGGAATGCCGGGGATGTCAGATGCTTGCCATGCAAACACATCGACATTCGCCCGCAGGAAAGTGACGAGTGCACTTTCCTATTTGCCGTCAAGGGTGGAGCTTATGGTGAAAGCCCCTCCCGTGCCATCCTCCTTAACGGACACCTTCTTGGTCTCTGGTGGTGCAGCTATGGATTTCTTGGTCTTGCCGGTGGAGCTCTCTGGCACGTCCTCGACGGTAGCACAACACTCTGAAGAGGTGCGCTTGCCGGAGTGGGTGCGAGAGGTCCTGCCGGTCTTCTTCTTCCCTCTCGGGGCTTCAGCGGCAGGAGCAAGTGCCTTGGCGGCAGTTGCTGCAACCGCTTCCCGGTAGAGTTGGTCAGCGCAGATCAGCGCGTCCTTCTTGTCGGAGGGGACGGTGATGATGGTCATCGGCCCAGGCATCTTCAGCGTGTTGTAGGCGTAGTGCGACGCTGCCATGAACTTGGCTAGTGCCGGGCGGCCGAGGATCCCGTTGTAGGGCAAGGGGATCTCGGCTACATCGAAGACGATCCTCTCCGTCCTGTAGTTCAACTCACCTCCAAACGCCACGGGCAATGTGAACTTCCCCCTCGGCTGGCTCCTTCCCGGATTGACTCCTTGAAACGTACCCGTTTCCTCGAGGTCTCCATCAGGAATTTGCAGCCTTTTGATCACGACGGGCGAGATCAAGTTCAGGCCGGCCCCGCAGTCAACCAGCATCTTGTTCACCTTGAGGTTGTGTATCGTTGGCGAGACCAACAACGGCAAACACCCGACCGCAGTTGTGCGGTCAGGGTGGTCCTCGACGTCAAAGATGAGGGGCGTGCTGGACCACTTCAGTGGCTTTTGAGCGTCGAACGATGGCTCTGCTGCTGTAATCTCACGCGCCCACTACTTGAGCTGGCGGTAAGAAGTGTGCAGCAAGGCGCCACCATCGACGCACATGGCCTCCGTAGCCTTCTGAAGCTCTTGCTCGCCGGACTCGTCGCCCTCATCATGATCATCGTCTTCCTGCTTCTTGTCACGGCCCCGAGCGGGCCTCTCTTGCTGGTTATCCTTGCCGCGGTGGCCTCCTTGCCCGCCACGCTTCTTGCCGGATCCTTCGGCACCATCCCGACCCTTCTCCTTGTCCCGCCTCTCATACTCAGCCTTTTGCTTTTCGGCAAGCAGCTCAACCTGTCGAGAGTTCTGGAGGTCGTGGCCCTTGGTGCGGTGGATCTTGCAATACTGCTTGTCGGAGCCTCCCGGCTTGTCGGCGGCCGCCAAGGCCCGGCAGGCGGCGCACCCGGCAATCTCCTTGCCGGGGTCGTCTGCCTTGGCCTTCTTGGTGGCGCCGGTGTCATCGGATCCCTCGACGACAAGCACGGTCTTGCCCTTGCGTTTCCTGTTGCGACGCCGACCCTTCTTCGTCGGGGCGGCGGTGTCTTCATCAGTAGAGTCGGTTTCCATGCCGGCATCCTCGCCGGGGTACTTCCTTCCCTCTTCAGCCCGGGCGCACCTATCGGCCAGAACATAAAGTTCGGCCACATCCTTAACCTTGTTCATCGCCAGCTCTTCGCGCATCTTGCAGTTTCGCACGTTCTGATGGAACGCGCTAATCACGGCGGCGGGATGAACATCGGGGATGTTGTACTGCACCCGGCTGAATCTCTGGATGTACTTGCATAGGGTTTCCCCTTCCTTCTGGGGAATGATATGCAAATCACTGGCCTAGCCATGAGCTTGGTGGCCTCCGGTGAAGGCACCAACGAACTCATGGCACATATCCGACCAAGAAGAAATGGAATCCGCTGGTAAGTGCACCAACCAAGACATGACGTTGGGCTTTAATGCCAACGGGAAGTAATTGGAAAGCACCTTGTCATCACGAGCTCCGGCAGCTTGCATCGCGATGGTGTAGATGTTGAGGAACTCTGACGGATGGGTCTTGCCGTTGTACTTCTCGCTGACGTCGGGCTTGAACGTGCGGTGGGACGGCCATTGGAACTGCCACAGCTCACGGGGTGGGCAACCCACCTTGTAAGGTAGGCCGCCGGAGCCCCCCGGTGCTGGGTGGTCCATAGCGGGTCCCGCCCGCTTATCCGACTGGTGGCGTGTATCGCGCCGGCGCTCGGTAGTGGTTCGAGCGTCTTCATGGGCTCGCTCCCGAAGAACTTGGCGTTGATCGCGGTGGGTCCGTGGGTCGGACGACGCTATGGAAATGTTATCACCAGCGTCGTCACGAAGGACCAGCGCCGGCGGCAGCTGGCGCGGGGGAGGAGAGTGCATTATGGCTGCAGCTCCCCCGGTCCTACCACCGCTGGCGTGTGGTGGCTCGACGGAGCGCCGGCCTGAGGGCCCTGCCGGCCGTGGCTCGTCTTTGTTGGCGACGGCGACGAGGCTCTGGATGGTGGCTCTCCACTCGTCGAGCTTCTCCGCAGCAGGAGGGAAGTCGAGGAGCAGCTGCGCGCGCGCCAAAGCTTCTGCTGGCATGGGTGGTGGCGAAAGCTGCATGGACCGTGGCGCGCTTTGACTTCTAACCACGTTAGAAGGAGCTCTATCACGGCCCAGCGGCTGCGTGCCATTGTCGCCAGCATTTCGGCGGGCATGCTGGCCTCCTTCGTCCCGCAAATGATGCATAGGGCTCTTCCCACGGCGGTGCCCAGGGTCACCGGCGTGGTGACGCTGCTCATCACGCACACCATGGGAAGAGCGCACTGTGGGTGCCAGGGTGGGCGTCCTGGAGGTCGTCACGCCGCCTGTGGGTGGCACGGTGGCGACCCCGGAGGGCCCCGCGCCGCCTGCGGGGGGCCCAGCTTCGTCTCTGGATTTTGTGGCGTGTGGCCCGCCGTCTTGCGCACGAACGACGCCGCTCGCCAGGCTCTGACTGCCAGAGCGATGTTGGTGCTCGCGGGCCACGCCTCGGGTCCTGTCCGCGATCGGCCCGCTACTCGCCCTCACCGGTACGGGCCGTCTGGCTCCCGACGAACCGACCGCCGTGGCCTTCTTCTTCTTGGGAGCCATGGCGATGAAGAACTGCTAGGCTGATGACCCACAAGTATAGGGGATCTATCGTAGTCCTTTCGATAAGTAAGAGTGTCGAACCCAACGAGGAGCAGAAGGAAATGATAAGCGGTTTTCAGCAAGGTATTCTCTGCAAGCACTGAAATAATAGGTAACAGATAGTTTTGTGATAGGATAATTTGTAACGAGCAACAAATAACAAAAGTAAATAAAGTGCAGCAAGGTGGCCCAATCCTTTTTGTAGCAAAGGACAAGCCAGGACAAACTCTTATATAGAGAAAAGCGCTCCTGAGGACACATGAGAATTATCGTCAAGCTAGTTTTCATCACGTTCATATGATCCGGCTGCTGAGCAGTCGGCTGGCTGGCTTCTCATTTTACTTACTATGTTCTAAGCGGCCCAAGTACTTGCCTTCCCAAAATGGCTAAGTACCTGACCCAGCCACAGACCGCTGAGCGGCTGTCTGGCTGACAGGGCGGCAGCCAAGGGAAGGCGGCAAAGGAAAAAGCCAAAAGAGCAGAAAGCAAGGCAAAGGAGAACCCGGCAAAGCACATCTCGTGCGAATAAAGTTATTTTACATAGCAAGTCTCATAAGCCAGGTTTCAGCAAGTTTGAATACACCCCCAGTGGGTGGAACTGCGCAAATTTAACGAGCTTGTTCGAGAGATTACAAAAACAGGAAAAGACAAGATAAAACTGGCCGCCTAGGCCAAAGGAGCACCAGACGGGTCCGGCAGGTTGGTGGAGTCGGCGGCGCCGGCTGGTGGAGTGGCCGTCTAGCGAGTCTCGGCGTGGTCAGCATCAGTAGCAGTCGGCGCACTCGCACGTGGCTCGTTACTTGAGGCTCGATCAGGCTGGGGCTGGCCATCCGCTCTGCGCTCTGGTGCGTCGTCTTCACCATCCTCGCCCCTTCGTCCTCGCCCTCATCGCTGGAGGCGATCTCCTCCACCGAATCTTCCTCATACTCCGGGTTCATCCCGAACCAGTTGGGCGGCACCTCGGCTCCCTCCTCGTTCAGCTCCGGGAAGAACACGGAGTTGTCGGCGTAGTCGGCGATAGCCGCCGCGCGATGAGTCAGGTCACGGCTCGCTGCCGCCAGCTCCGGTGCGGCCTCCAGCCGGAAGGTGGCCAGCTGGCTAAGTCCAGGCCTGGGTACTAGGCCTTGACAAACTCCAGGGCCCTCCGAGCGCTGACACGAGCCGCCGAGCCCTTCCAAGCCTCGAAGCGACCGACTGCTACCTCCAGCCACTCAACAGTCCGACTGGGGGTGCGCAGGATCTGAGAGTCTGGCCAGAGGGCAGTCAGCACCTGGGCCCCGATGCGCTGCAGATGGCGGAGCATCCGGTGGGACGGCTGGAGACGAGCGTGGATGGCGAGAAGCTGCTCGCTGAGGGTCTAGGGCATGTTGGGCGCGATTTCTGCATCAACCCGTCGTCGCTCGTCGCGGTGAGCCTCGGTGGCCTGGCTGGCGGCAACGGTGTGTCCAGGGAAGAAGTCTGCGCAAGAAGAAAAAACAAGTCAGGGGCCGGCTCATATAGCAGACGACGACCGAAAGAAAGGAAAGATAACTCACCGTCGATCATATCTTCGATTTTGCCATAGCCGTCGGTCAGAGCCTTCTCCTTCTCAGCCCAGCCCGAGCATTCGGTCTCGAACTCGGGCTGGAGGGGCGCCCCGTCGTCCTTCGCCTTCTTGAGCGCCCCCTCATGTCGATCTGCCTGGGCCACCAACTCCTTGGCCAGGCGGTCGCTGTCGGTGTCAAGACCGGCGGATCTCTAGTAGGGGGTCCCGAACTGTGCATCTAAGGTCGATGGTAACAGGAGACGGGGGACACAATGTTTACCTAGGTTCAGGTCCTCTCTATGGAGGTAATACCCTACTTCCTGCTTGATTGATCTTGATGAATATGAGTATTACAAGAGTTGATCTACCACGAGATCGTAATGGCTAAAACCCTAGAAGTCTAGCCTGTATGACTACCATTGTCTTCGGACTAAGCCCTCCGGTTTATATAGACACCGGAGGGTACTAGGGTTGTAAAAGTCGGTTACAGAGAAAGGAATCTTCATATTTGGACGCCAAGCTTGCCTTCCACGCCAAGGAGAGTCCCATCCGGACACGAGAGGGAGTCTTCGGTCTTGTATCTTCACAGTCGATTAGTCCGGCCCATGTCCAACAGGTCGGATGCCCGAGGACCCCTTAGTCTAGGACTCCCTCAGTAGCCCCTGAACCAGGCTTCAATGACGAGGTGCCCGGCGTGCAGATTGTCTTCGGCATTGCAAGGCGGGTTCCCCTTTCCGAATACTCCAAGATAGTCTTCGGGCAAACGTGTTCGGATTTGTAACACAAGTACCACACACAACCGCAGAGAGTATAATATTTCACGAGTCCAATCCGCTGACAACTTTTTGTAATGTGACATCACATCTGCCCGACCATTATTTCGAACCGTTTTCGTCTGTCGTTCCGTGTTTCGAGACACGGTTTTCATTGGCACGTCTTGTCGAAGCAGAGATCGTGTCCCCTTATTGTGGGATTCTCATCAATACGGGCGTGGGTTATCCAACCGTGCCGTTTGCACAACCCTTGGGAATAGGTGAGTTTTAAGGTGAGTGGGGAGGCGCTTGATATTCACTGCCTTTATAAGGAGATAAGGATTCCTTCCTTTCACCCACGCCTTCTCTCTCTCTCTACCCTTCCATTCTTGAGCTCCCGCGCCCAAGTCCTCATCTTTTTCGCCTCAAGAAAGCTCTCAACCATGTCCGGATCCGGAGGACAAGGCAAGTGGATGGCCTCCTCCGTTAAGGAGAAGGACATCACCGAGCTTCGGGAGGCCAGGTATCTGGTGAAAGAAATCGCCCACTGTCTTCCGGCCAAGGGGAAAGTCGTCCCCACCCCGAAGCCCAACGAGAGGCTGGTGTTCATCCCTCATTTCGTCCGTGGGTTGGGGTTTCCTCTCCACCCTTTCATTCGCGGACTTCTGTTTTATTACGGGCTAGATTTCCATGATCTAGCCCCAAACTCTTTCCTCAACATCTCGGCATTTATTGTCGTGTGCGAGGCCTTCCTCCGCATTCCTCCCCACTTCGGACTATGGCTCAAGATCTTCAACGTGAAGCCGAAGGTGGTGGATGGCCAACACGCGGAGTGCGGAGGTGCCATGGTGAACAAGATGCCCAATGTCACATGGCCCAAAGGTACCTTTGTGGAGACTGTCCAGGAGTGGCAGAAGTTGTGGTTCTATATCATAGAGCCTTGCGACACCACCTGGGCCGCAACTCCCGAGTTCAAATCCGGAGCTCCAATGTGGCTCACCTCCTGGATAGAGAAGGGCCCAAATTGGTCTTCGTCGGACGAGCTGATAGCGCTGCAAACGCACATTCAAAGCATGGTGGATAAAAACATCAAGCTCGTCCACGTGATCCAGGTCCATGCCAGAGCTGAACATGCCATTTATGGGAATTTGATCCGGAGAAGCACCAAACTTTGGAGAGGCTCTTCGGAACCACACACGAAGATGTCTAGAAGTTGCTCTTTAAGGGCAATGAGACGCCGCCGGACATAGACTCAGACCGAGGGCATGCACTACAAAAAAATACACTTCCATGATGATACGTGTTTGTCACAGTAGGTCACATTTTCTGTCATGCATGTACATCCATGAAAAATTTATGACAGAATGAAGATAGTCATACCTGTGCTGTCGTAGAAGTGTTCCATGACATTACCAAAATTATCGTCACGGAAGTGTCCACTTCCATGATGATAAATCATGCTTTATAGAAGTGCTTTCGTCAAGGGTGACCGACACATGGCATCCACCGTAACAGGACGCCGTTAAGCTACCGGGTCCGATTTTGGATCCGATAACCTGCTAACAGCCACGACCAATGCCGATTTTCCACGTGTGAAATTCTCACTGGCCGACGGAACCACGCGTCAGCTCCGCATTGGCACAGGTGTCACTCATCCAACGGTCGAGATGGGCCTATGATATGTTGACACGTGGACGGGCCCAAAAGTGGCCCATAAAGTTTAAATGGGCCAGCCCAACTAAAGGCCCACAAGATTTAGCGGACCATCATGGCCGGCCCAGCTAAAGGCCCACAAGATTTTGCAGACCATAATGGGCCGGCCTAGCTAAAGGCCCACAAGATTTAGCGGACCACAATGGGCCAGCCCAGCTAAAGGCCCACAAGATTTTGCAGACCATAATGGGCCGGCCCAGCTAAAGGCCCAACATTCTCAGTTAAGGCCCATACGGCTAGTGTCAAATCGGCCCGTCAACGGCCTGTCCTAAACTTGTCATCATCGCGGCCCATGGTCACTTCTGGCCCGTTAACAGTCTGCTAAGTATATGGGCCAAATTACGGCCCGGTGTATTTCCGGCCTGTTAAAGGTCCTGCTTAATTTGGGCCCATTTACAGGCCATTGAAACTTTCGGCCCATAAACGACCGTGCAGGATTTGGGTCATATTCGGCCATGTCTGATATTCGGGCTGTTAGAGGCCCACTATAGATTTGGGCCACTTTCGGCCTGTTGTGATTTTCGACCTGTTAACGTCGGACGAAATCCACGGGCCATATGTGGCCCAACGTCACATCGGTCCCATTAACGGCCCATATAAAAATGACGATAATCTAGCCCGACCGAACTTCCGACCTGTTAAAGGCCCATGTATTAGGTCGGCACATTTACGGCCCGTCCGAATTTCGGCATGTGAAAATGGGCCACCATTTCAGCCTGCTAAGACCAGTGGGTTATTTGGCACAATCAGGGCCCATTCTCACTTTCGGTCTATTAAAGGCCCATGTTTTTTATAGGCTCGAGATATTTACACCTCTAAACGGCCTATTGTTATTGAGGGCCCAAATTATGTTTAGGCCTGTTAAAGGCCCACTATGGGCAAATGCCTACCAGAAAAATATGAAAGCTTATGCTGATTTTGGCCCAGATATTTTTACTGGGCTACATGCAAATTTTGGCCCATAATCGTTTTTAGCCCAATTGGAATGGGCCCGACGAATGTTGGCATGTTGGGCTCCTATGAAGCTTTCGGCCGAATACATTACTAAGATAAACCTACACTATACAAAAATAGCGTCGTAATTATTGCAGCCTTTGGCAGCATCATAAGTGCTGTATCATAACAAAATAAATTCCAACCATACAACAAAAGGCCTGTTGGCATAAATTTTACAGTCCTTGCAGATAAAAGCACCATCAGATGTATAGAAGCACATATCATTTGACCTGAGTGCTAATGTTTCAGGCTATAGAATCTGATGGAGCAGCACGATCTTCACCTCTTTTCCGCCATTGCTCTTGAACAATGAAGCGAATGTCTGATAGTCTGGTTTCAAAACCATTCATATCTTGACCACATTTGTCAACCACTATTCTTGTTTCCAAACTATCGGTGTACAAAAGTAGGGGCTCTCCTTTTGACCCTTTTACTTGTGCACGGGCTATCAGAACCACGCGCCGCAGCCACACTTAGCAGGGCAGAGGAGGGAAGCCGGAGAGAAACCAAAGCAACGCCAAAACAAAAGACACAAAGAGCAGAGGGGCGAGGTGGACTCCCCTGACAAGACCCTTGCCGGGGCGACCTCCGCGGCCCTGACAAGAGCCTTGCCGGGGCAACTTGCCCAACACCAACAGAGCGAGCAACCCTTGAGCCCAGGAGTTCCAAACGCCACCACCAACTACATTGGAACCAAGGCTCGGGTGGCGCCTCTAAGGTGGCATGGAGATCTTCGTCAAGATCATAAACATGTGAGATCAGATGAGGAGTAGAAGACGGCGACCCTCGGCAGGATCCTGGCCGAGGAAATCCACGAGAGCCCCGGCAAGCGCTTGCCGGGGACGACTGCAACGCCACAGCAAAACCCTTGCCGGGCCCCCGACAAGACCCTTGCCGAAGGCATCAGAGGGGCCACTGCCAGGCCCGTGCCAGCCAAGACTCCACCGCCGTCCCCAAGCAGCTGCTAGCTCAACCAGCTGGGCAAGCACCTACGTGGCGACGTGCGGCCTCTACACCAACTCAGCAAGCACCTGCGTGGTGGCATGCAGATCTTCGTGAAGGTCCTGCCACCGCGCCACCTCGGCTGCTTGCCTGCCTACATGGCACCACGCGCATCGCTGGCCCAGGCGCGTGTCGGAGCGAGGCGGAGCAGCGACGGACGGGACGGGCCTCGTTCCCGTCCCCGATAAAGCTAATGGACACCTAAGTAGCGCATTTAATGCGCTTTGTCTCCTAATGCCGGGCGATAAACTCACGCACTATAGACCTTTCCACCTCCTGTGTGCCACTGTGGCAACCCCTTTTGCCTATAAAAGGAGGCCCGAGGCGACCAGGAGAGGGATTCGACTCTTTTGGGCAAGTTGCACCCCGTAGCTAGCTCAAGAACACAAGAACACTCAAATACATCCACCAAAGCAGGACTAGGGTTTTACGCATCCTAGCGGCCCGAACCTGGGTAAACGACCCGTGTGCTTCTTGTCAGACCTGCTCTTCTTACGACCTCGCGCCCGCCGACCGTGGAAGGGATTCCAGTGATCCCATAGGCGTCGTTCCCACCGACAAAAACGACGTCTATTAGGGATTGGACTTGTGTCTGGAGCACATATATATCACTCTGTCTAGCAGGAAGATTTTGTTCAGTAGGCAATTTGGACGAGGTTACCTTGACAACCAACCCAGAATTACGCAGGAAGGTGCTTTTTGCACTATTAGTGGAGAGACACTGACGCACTGCAGCAAGAGGTGACATTGTGCCTGTGGTAGCCTCGTCACCTTCAGGTGGTTGTGGCTGTTCAATCATTTGTTCCATAGCTTCCTGAAAGTTTGAACTTGTAGATTAGTGTACCAGATAAGTTACTAATGAGACAAAAACAAACAAAGTAGGTTACACGTTTATACATAACTTATTTTGGTGAACTACTGTAATACATTAGCATGTATTGTAGTGCCAACTACATAATAATATCACTTTCGGAACATATGTCCATGTAGCATGCCTATTGTATTGTCTATTTCCTCACATTCATTGACATCTAAGGATAAAGAGACATGGTTTAAAGTAGCATGAACATAGTATGACATCATTCATATCATGGGCAAACAGATATAAAACAAACAGGCTATTTTATCATTGTGTGCGCACGTGAACATAACAACTAGATTACAGATCAAGACCAAAAGAATATCCTTCATCTCTTTTAAACCATGTAGGTGAAATGATACGTTAAGACAACTGTGTATAAAAGTGAACAGAGTAACTGACATTGGCTGCAAACCAAGTAATTAAATGAACACATCACAGTACCAATCAGTTCAAAGGCAGGAGGAGTAAGGACTTACAACAGCGGCTTGAACTGGTGTGCTCATGCCCTTCATCTTGCTGGTGTGGCAATCCTTGAAGATTTGCACTACATTCGGTTCAGGTTCTTTTTGGTCCGCACAGGCTTTCCTCTGTATTTGGAACAAGTCAATATAGATACGATAATATGGCACAGAAAAAAGAAGAAAGTAGCAGCTATTTACAAGAGCCTCGCAGTGTGCAATATAGCTACGAGATCCTGTTGTCTGTTGGAATTTCACTTTAGAACGGTTGGTCTTGTTCTTCAAACAGTTAGCCTAGAAGAAGATACACTTGTAAGGCACATACATAAATACAAGTTCAATATGTGGTTTGATCAAATACATATAGCCTACCTGATACTTTGGATCAGACCAGTGTTTAACGAGGACTGTCCAGTCTTGATCTGTAATATATCCACTGGAGATGTTTGGGCGATTTCATTGTTAGCCTTGTTGGAATTTGCTAGTGGGCTTTTGGCCCAAAGCCCAACTAAAATTCTCAAATTCTCTTGGCCCATTCATGCATACATGTGAGTGGAGTGAGTGAGACTAAAGTTTAGTCCCACCTCATAAGTTGAGAGAGAGTTGCACCTCTTTATAAGGTTAGCTCTTCTACCACTTGTATGAGCATGAGAAGACGAGACCTACCGGCGCGCTCCTCCTCCTCGCTCACCTCGCCACGCCACGCCTCGTCACGACGCGCCGCGGATTGCGGGATTGAGCCGAGTCGAGGACAGAGCTGTGCACATTGTCTATATTTTTGCTGCTTGGGAAAAATTAATGAGTCATTAATTAATAATTAATGGACGCGTTAATTACTGAACCATTTCCGACTCTTTGGATCGTGACGACTCGGACGTGGGGTTTACTCCCACGACCTACCCGACCCACACTATATAGTCAGGCAGACGTCTACCCTAGCCGCCGTCATTTCGTATGGTTTCTCACCACCGTTCCAGATCATTGCACCGCCAAGCAAGTCTTCTCCATCCCTCCTTTCGGCGTGCACCGGGAGAAGGGACAGCAGGCCTCCGGAACCCCGCCTCTCGTGATCCTGTATGGGAGAGGGGCGATCAGGTGTTTGGGAAGTGCACTCGCGCGCCTGCTGGCAGCGACGACTTCGCGAACGACGACTTCTTCCCCGACCTCGGCAACCTCATCCTCGACGACATGGGCGACAACATCAACACCGGCGGTGCTGCTCCCGCTGCATCGTATGTGATTTTATCCTTCCTGTTCGAGATCGTGGTAGAATTCATGTTTCTGGTATGTGCCCTAGATGTGATCTGTTCATCTGCTATGCTAGTTCGCATGATTAGTTTAATCTCTGCTACTGTAGTCATGATGTATCTTCTATTTATTCGGATTAAATCTCGTAGTAATTTGCACATATTTCCAACAATCCAAAAACCTAATTGTAGGCAATTTACTCCGAGTGGTTTTGCTGCGCATCTGAAGCCGCCTGCCTTTAAGGGGGGCGCAATATAAGAGGTGGTGCACGAGAGCAGTCTACTGGTTTCAGATCATGGGCTGCTATGACGCCACCAAGGGCAAGCCTGAGGGCGATCTTAATCCAGCACAACTGGAAGCTTTTGAGAAGATCTATACTCTATTTAAAGGCGCTCTTCTGAGTGTTCTGGATGATTCCATTGTGGATTCGTATATGTTGTTTGAAAACGGCAAGGACATGTGGGCTGCGCTCGAGGCCAAGTTTGGTGCCTTGGACGCCGGCAGCGAGTTGTACGTCATGGAGCAATTCTATGACTACAAGATGACTGATGAGCACTCTGTTGTATAGCAGGCTCATGAGATATAGTCGCTCGCAAAAGAACTTGAGTACTTCAAGTGTGTGTTGCCGAACAAATTTGCTGCCGGAGGCATCATTACCAAGCTTCCACCTTCGTGAACAATTTTGCTACTTCCCTGAAACACAAGAGACAAGAGTTTTCCGTTGCGGATCTCATTGGTACTCTTGATGTTGAAGAGAAGGCGAGAGCAAAGGACACACGTGCTCGAGTTGCTGAGGGAGCTTCTAGTGCCCACATGCTACAGAAGAAGAACATCCAGCCCAACAAGTTCAAAAACAACAAGAACAAAACTCAGGGCAAAGGCAAGTTTGATACAAAGAACAAGCCATCACATTCTACCAACTTCAAGAAGAATTCTCATAAGAAGGGGAAGGGACTTTGCCATGTCTGCGGTGATCCTAATCACTGGGCTCCGAAGTGTCCTAACCGCTTTGAGGACAGCGAACATGAGAAGTGCGGCAAGTCCGCTAATGCTGTCATCGGTGATACTGATATGAAGGAATCAGGGTACGGTATTTTCCTACCATCCTTTCAGTATTTCAATCTCCTGATTGGTTAATTGACACTGGTGCCAATGTACATGTTTGTGCTGACGCCTCCATGTTTTCTTCTTACCAGGCCACAGGGACTTCTCCCGTGCTGATGGGGAACGGGTCACATGCCATCGTTCGAGGTGTTGGTATGGTCGATCTGAAGTTTACTTCGGGGAAGACCGTGCGTCTGAAGAACGTTCATCATGTGCCATCCATCAATAAAAATCTCATTAGCGGTTCTCGTTTATGTCGAGTTGGTTTTAAGTTAGTTTTTGAATCCAATAAAGTTGTAATTTCTAAGTATGGACAATTTGTTGGAAAAGGCTATGAGAGCGGAGGCTTGTTCCGCCTGTCTTTGTCAGATATTTGCACTAAAGTTATTAATAATGTTTGCCACAATAATGAGTCTGATATTTGGCATTCACGACTTTGTCACATTAACTTTGGTTGCATGACGCGGCTAGCCAATATGAATTTAACTCCTAAAATCTCTACTGTCAAAGGCTCTAAGTGCCAAGTATGTGTGCAAGCTAAGCAACCTCGCAAGTCCCATAAGAATGCAGAGGCAAGAGACTTGGCGCCACTAGAGCTTATACATTCTGATCTTTGTGAGATGGATGGCGTGTTGACAAAAGGTGGAAAGAGATACTTCATGACGTTGATTGATGACTCCACTAGATATTGTTATGTGTATCTTCTGAAATCAAAAGATGAGGCTTTAACTTTCTTCAAAAACTATAAAGCTGAGGCAGAGAACCAACTTGATCGAAAAATTAAACGGCTTAGGTCCGATCGTGGTGGAGAGTATTTTTCCAATGAATTTGATCTGTTTTGTGCGGAACATGGTATAATCCATGAGAGGACGCCTCCCTACTCACCTCAGTCAAATGGGGTAGCCGAAAGAAAGAACCGAACTCTAACTGATATGGTTAACACCATGTTAGACACATCGGGTCTTTCCAAGGAATGGTGGGGGGAGGCGCTAATGACTGCGTGTCATGTCCTAAACCGAGTTCCCACAAAGCATAAGACCATGACTCCATTTGAGGAATGGGAAAGGAAAAGATTGAAACTCTCTTACCTACGTACTTGGGGTTGTTTGGCGAAAGTCAATATACCAATTCCCAAGAAGCGCAAGCTTGGACCAAAAACCGTGGATTGTGTTCTTCTGGGCTATGCTTTTCATAGCATTGGCTATAGATTTTTGATAATAAAATCTGAGGTATCCGACATGCATGTTGGTACGATTATGGAGTCGAATGATGCAACTTTCTTTGAGGACATATTTCCTATGAAGGATATGTCGAGTTCATCAAATCAGGAGATACCTACTCCATCTAGTGAGGAATTCGCTGTAATTCCTGAACCCACCATTGCGATGGAACACGTTGAGAATCCTGTTGAGGGTGACAATGGAACTCCTGTGAGGAGTAAGAGACAGAGGACTGCAAAGTCCTTTGGTGATGATTTCATTGTGTACCTTGTGGATGACACACCCAGGACTATTTCAGAAGCCTATGCATCTCCTGATGCTGACTACTGGAAGGAAGCTATTCGTAGCGAGATGGATTCCATCTTAGCTAACGGAACCTGGGAGATCACTGACCGTCCTTATGGGTGCAAACCTGTAGGATGTAAGTGGGTGTTCAAGAAGAAGCTTAGACCTGATGGTACGATTGAAAAGTACAAGGCATGGCTTGTGGCTAAGGGTTGTACCCAGAAAGAAGGTGAAGACTCTTTGATACTTACTCACCCGTGACCACAATTCGGGTGCTACTATCACTGGCTGCCTCACATGGTCTTCTCGTTCATCACATGGACGTTAAGACGGCTTTCCTCAATGGAGAGTTGAAGGAGGAAATTTACATGGATCAACCAGATGGTTTTGTAGTACCTGGTCAAGAAGGAAAGGTGTGCAAGTTATTAAAGTCTTTATATGGCCTTAAACAAGCTCCTAAGGAGTGGCATGAGAAGTTCGAAAGAACATTAACTGCTGCCGGCTTTGTAGTAAACGATGGTGACAAGTGTGTGTACTATCGCCATGGTGGGGGTGAAGGAGTTATTCTTTGTCTGTATGTTGATGACATACTGATCTTTGGAACCAAACTTGATTTAATAAAGGAGGTTAAGGATTTCTTATCTCGCTGTTTTGAGATGAAGGATCTAGGAGTAGCTGATGTTATCTTAAACATCAAGCTGTTGAGAGATGAGAATGGTGGGATCACACTGCTTCAGTCTCACTATGTGGAAAAGGTCTTGAGTCGTTTTGGGTATAGCAACTGCACACCTTCTCCAACTCCATATGATGCTAGTGTGTTGCTTCGAAAGAATCAACGGATTGCTAGAGATCAACTGAGGTATTCTCAGATTATTGGCTCGCTTATGTATTTGGCGAGTGCCACGAGGCCTGACATCTCTTTTGCTGTGAGCAAGCTGAGTCGGTTTGTGTCAAAACCGGGAGATGATCATTGGCATGCGCTTGAGAGAGTTATGCGCTATTTGAAAGGCACTGCGAGCTATGGGATTCACTACACCGGGTATCCAAGGGTACTGGAGGGTTATAGTGACTCAAACTGGATATCTGATGCTGATGAGATTAAGGCCACAAGTGGTTATGTTTTTACACTTGGTGGTGGCGCTGTTTCCTGGAAGTCTTGCAAGCAGACCATCTTAACGAGGTCAACTATGGAAGCAGAACTCACAGCATTAGACACTGCCACTGTTGAAGCAGAGTGGCTTCGTGAGCTCTTGATGGACTTACCTATGGTTGAAAAACCAATACCCCCTATCCTGATGAACTGTGATAATCAAACTGTGATCGTCAAGATAAACAGTTCTAAGGACAATATGAAGTCCTCAAGGCATGTGAAGAGGAGATTAAAATCTGTCAGAAAATTGAGGAACTCCGGAGTTATTACGTTGGATTATATCCAAACGTCGAAAAACTTGGCAGATCCCTTCACAAAGGGTCTATCACGTAATGTGATAGATAATGCATCGATGGAGATGGGTCTGAGACCCACCGCATGAGTTGTCCATAGTGGTAACCCACTCTATGTGATCGGAGATCCCGTGAAGTAGAAGTG
Organism: Triticum aestivum; assembly: GCF_018294505.1. Classification (NCBI taxonomy): domain Eukaryota; kingdom Viridiplantae; phylum Streptophyta; class Magnoliopsida; order Poales; family Poaceae; genus Triticum; species Triticum aestivum. The sequence continues at coordinate 269,904,310 of NC_057811.1, forward strand.
GGAGACAAGCTGTTGGTCAGCTGGGAGGAGAGTATCCCTATATTAACTATCCCACTCCGTGAAGATGCAATACTCTCCTGATCTGCATGGCAGGTTGATACTTATCTTAATGTGTTCCAAGTGGCTTATTCGGGTAAGCAGAGATGTTGTCCTGCAGAACATCTTCTGAGGAACACACCTATATGAATTTGACTGTTAACGTCGCAGTCTGTGAGAATTGGGTGTTCTCTAATAAATTCATGAAAGGCCCTGGAGTATGACGTATACGCTCCACCTGCGGGGAAGCCTTGCGGCAGCCCAGTATCGGTCAAGAATTTGTGTGAAACTAGTCTCGCAGAAAACTTGTAGTTCAAGGCATAGTCCACTATTCAAGTTGTGATCTAGTGTAGCATAAATCTCTAAGTGGAAGTTCAACTTCACAGTCTCCACTAAGCACCAGTATATAAACAATGTTTTGGAACCAAATGGTGAGATGTGCCAATGAGACTTTGTGGGGGATTGTTGGAATTTGCTAGTGGGCTTTTGGCCCAAATCCCAACTAAAATTCTGAAATTCTCTTGGCCCATTCATGCATACATGTGAGTGGAGTGAGTGAGACTAAAGTTTAGTCCCACCTCATAAGTTGAGAGAGAGTTGCACCTCTTTATAAGGTGAGCTCTTCTACCACTTGTATGAGCATGAGAAGAGGAGACCTACACGCGCGCTCCTCCTCCTCGCTCGCCTCACCACGCCTCGTCATGACGCGCCGCGGGTTGCAGGATTGAGCCGACCCGAGGACAGAGCTATGTACGTTGTCTATATTTTTGCTGCTTGGGAAAAATTAATGAGTCATTAATTAATAATTAACAGATTCATTAATTACTGAACCATTTCCGATTCTTTTGGATCGTGACGACTCGGACATGGGGTTTACTCCCACGACCTACCCGGCCCGCACTATATAGTCAGGCAGACGTCTACCCTAGCCGCCGCCGCTTTGTATGGTTTCTCACCACCGTTCCAGATCATTGCACCGCCAAGCAAGTCTTCTCCATCCCTCCTTTCGGCGTGCACCGGGAGAAGGGAAAGCAGGCCTCCGGAACCTCGCCTCTCGTGATCCTGTACGGGAGAGGGGCGATCAGGTTTTTGGGGAGCGCACTCGCGCGACTGCTGGCAGTGACGACTTCGCGAACGATGACTTCTTCCCCGACCTCGGCAACCTCATCCTCGACGACATGGGCGACAACGTCAACGCTGGCAGTGCTGCTCCCGCTGCACCGGACGTGATTCTATCATTCCTGTTTGAGATCGTGGTAGAATTTATGTTTCTAGTATGTGCCCTAGATGTGATCTGTTCATCTGCTGTGCTACTTCGCATGATTAGTTTAATCTCTGCTAGTGTAGTCATGATGTATCTTCTGTTTATTCGGATTAAATCTCGTAGTAATTTGCACATATTTCCAACAAGCCTTGCCTTCCAAGTGAGATTTTCTAGGGTGGTACCGATACTGTCGCAGAGCAGACTAAAAAACATGAGTACATGCTTGTTTAGTTGCATCATCTTGCGGATCCAACTTGAACGTCATCTGTTGAAAAAAGAATGTGAGTCTTATTAGGAGAAAGCTAGAAAGTATGGGACAGAGCAAGACAATATTACTAATTGCGATGAATAACATTACTTACGGATAAATGGTCAAGGAAGGTGTTAAGCTGGGTATTGTCTTTCTCATTCTTGTACTAGATCCACGTTGGGAGGATACGTGCATGACACCTAACGGCAACGGCTGCCTCTGATACTAACTTGGCTGACTCTGTAGCATCACGTGGCCTTTTTAAACCTGCCTCAAAATGGATCTCCATTCTTCCTCCTTTAGATTTTGTTAATCTGTCAAGCATTATCCTTGATGTCTGTTTCCGCTTGTGCCATGGTGCTAGTTCAACAACGAATATGGAAAGTGTTAGTGTACATCAAACTGTGAGAGTACATATAAAGGAGCATGCAACTGCAACTTGACTCGGTCAGGTACCGTCTTGGTGTTGATGCTCATGAGGTTCATCTGATCTTGCCAAGTCATGTTGTGTCAGCAGTGCTTCGGAAGTAGTGTTAGGTGTGAAGGCAGCTTGGAAACTAGCCAGTTCCGGAGCAAACGAACGAGTAACTCGTTGAGATGCTGGTATAGTTGAAGCGGATGCTGCAGCTGGTGGAGCAGGTGAAACTGTGTTTGTAGATTTAGCTGGTGGACTTGGACCTTCTACTGCACTATAAGTACCAGCAGAATCTGGATGGCAGATCCTTTTCTATTTCACTCGACGAGTAACACCACTCCCTACTATATTATTTTCCTTGCTCTTTTTTGACTTTGCCATGTCAAGCCATACCGACAACACAAAAGAATAAAATCGCTCTTCAGAACTGATTGATGCATGATACAGACAAGCAATACTTTGATGTAAGACAACCGTATGAGGATGGAATATGTAACAAAAACAGGACGGCATGACATATTCACAACTATGATGTGTAAACTAAGCAGAAGGATTTTCAAGAAAATAGAAGTAATTCAAGCTAGACACCATATGAAAGATGCAACCAATATTACTCTGCCAAGTTAAAAGTGTCTTGTCATAAGTGGAAATTCGAAAAATTAGAAGCGGTACAATGTAGAAATCAATGCAAGATGCAACCACTATCAAAATGCCATGTTAAAAGCGTCCAATCATGAGTGACTGATGCGGGATACACAACAACAGTACTTTGATGTAAGAACATGGTATGATAGATAGATGCAGTGTATTCTAGACACAGAACGCCATGTCATATGCACATGTATAACTTATAAACTCAGCAGGTGCAATTTAATCAAAATAGAAGAAATACAGGCTAGACAACATATGCAACATGAAACCAATTATCACACTGTCAACTTAGAGCAAGCACCTGCAATGGTGGAGTACGGGAGATAAACTCATCATGTAGACTTGGGACTTCAACTTCATTAGCAGTAGCAGTGGCAAATCTAGAGAGTCTCTGTTTGCGTCGGTGCGGAGGACCACCAACATCCCCTAACTTACTCTTTTCCTTCCTATTTTCTGATATTGCCTTATGAAGTCAAAACCACAAGAAGATGAATAAAATTAGCTCTGCATAACTGGTTGATGCATGATACAGACGAACACTACTTTGATGTAAGGCAAGCGCATGATAGGAGGATGGAATATATACAAAAAAGACAACATTTCATATTCACACGTACGATAGGAGGATGGAATATGTATGAAAAAACAGTAAGCGGAAGGCATTTCAACAAAATTAGAAGAAATGAAAGCTAGGCACCATATGAACATGCAACCAATATCACTCTATCAGGTAAAAAGTGTCTCATCATAAGTGCCATTCCAAGAAATTAGAAGCAGTACAAGCTAGAAGACAATGCAAGATGCAACCTACATCACAGTCCAAGTTAAATGTGTCTTATGGGTAAGTGGTCATTGCATGTATAAGTTGTAAGCTACGCAGATGCAATTCAACATAATAGAAGCAATACAAACTAGACATCATACGGAAAACGCAACCACATATAATAGTTCCAAGTTAGAGCAAGCACCTATGATGGTGGAGTAGGGGAGATGTGCTCATCATGTACACGTATGTTCTAGAAATAGGAACACGTGTCATATTCACATGCATTATGTGTAAAGTAAGCAGATGCAATTCAACAAAGTTAGAAGCAATACAAGCTAGGCATCATACGCAACATGCAACCACATATAATAGTGCCAAGTTAGAGCAAGCACCTATGATGGTGGAGTAGGGGAGATGTGCTCATCATCTACACAGCTACGTTGACTGTCTAGCCTTGCGTTGTCTTGAGAATCTTGTTGGGAGGATGGCAGAGTAGAATCTGTAGAGAACCTCCGTTTCAGTTGCTCGGAAGGACCACCATCATCCAATGCCTTGCCAATTTCCTTCAGCTTTATTGATTTTGCATTGTGAGGTCAAACCGACAAGAAAAAGGAATATAATTCGCTCTTCAGAACTCATTCATGCATGATACTGACGAACACTACTCTGATGAAAGGCAAAGTCATGTTACGAGGATGGAATATGTACGAAAAAATGGACGGCTTGACATATTCACACCTATGATGTCGTAACTAAGCAGAAGGCACTTCAACAAATTGGAAGCACTGCAAACTAGACACCATATGAAAGGTGCAATCAATATCACTCTACCAAGTTAAAACTGTCTCGTCATAGGTGGTGTTCATCAAACTAGAAGCAATACATGCTAGAAATCATATTCAAGACGCAAACCAATATCACACTGCCAACTTAAAGGTGTCCCATCATAAGTGACTGATGCAGGATACACAAGAAGAGTAGTTTCATGTAAGAACATGGTGTGATAGACAGATATAGTATGTACCAAAAACAGGAAAGCGTGTCATATTCACAGGTATCATGTGTAAGCTAAGCAGATGCATTTTACACTAATTAGGAGCAATACAAGCTGGACACCATATGCAACATGCAACCAGATATCACACTGCCAAGTTAGAGCAAGCACCTTGGATGGTGGAGTAGGGGAGCGGAGACTTGGACCTTGTAATGCACTATCAGTACAAGGAGAATCGGTACAGATGCTCCGTTTACGTTGCTGCAGAGGACCACCATCATCGCCTTCCTTACTCTTTTCCTTCCTCTTTCTTGATTTTGCCTTGTCAAGTCAAACCCACAAGAAAAAGGAATAAAATTTGCTCTTCAGAACTCATTGATGCATGATACTGACGAACACTACTTTCATGTAAGGCAGCCGCATGATAGGAGGATGGAATATGTACGAAAAACAGGACGACATGACATATTGACATGTATGATGTATAAAGTGTAAACTAAGCACAAGGTGCTTGAACTTGTTAGAATCAATGCAAGCTAGAAACCATATGAAAGATGAAACCAATATCACTCTGCCAAAATAAAAGGGTGCCCTAACAAATGTATTTGACCAAATTAGAAGCAATACATGGCAACAGGCTAGAAATAATATGCAATATGCAATGAATAAAGGTGACTCATCGTAAGTGATTGATGCAGGATACAGAAGAGAGGTAGTTTCATGTAAGAGCAAGGTTAACACATAGATGTAGTGTGTACCAAAAATAGGAAGGCATGTCATATTCACAGGTATAATGTGTAAACTAAGCAGATGCAATTTACCCTAATTAGAAGCATTACAAGATATACGCCGTATGCAACATGCAACCACATATCACACTGCGAAGTTAGAGCAAGCACCTGTGATGGTGGTGTGGGGGAATTGCGGTCATCAACTAGAGAGCTACGTTGACTATCCTCATTTAGCCTTGCTGTTTCTTGAGAATCATGTGGGGAGGATGACATTGCACTCTTTAAACGAGTATGGCGTCTCACAGTAACCCACTCGGGTGACTGTCTCATCATAAGTGATTGATGAGGGATACAAAAGAGCATTAGTTTGATGTACGAACATGGTTAATAGACATATGTAGTATGTATCAAAAACAGGAAGGCATGTCATTATCAAAGGTATAATGTGTAAAGTAAGCAGATGCAATTTAACCAAATTGGAAGCAATATAAGCTAGACACCATATGCAACATGCAACCACATTTGACAGCGCGAAGTTAAAGCAAGCACCTGGGATGGTTGTGTGTGGCAATTGAGATCATCAACTGCAGAGCTATGTTTACTGTCTCCAACTGCTGACACTCCACCCTTTAGAGCGCTGAAATGCTTAGTGCTTATCTTCGAATTACAATGGAGCGACTTCTGTCTTTTCTTTTCAGCATTCATCAACACTGCGTCAGAGTCTGAAATACCCATGCATAAAAAAACAATAGTGTGAGTATGGGTGAAGTGTGTGCACAATTAGTACAGTGTAAAGGTAGCAGATAGCAGGTCGGTGAGAAATAAATGACGGGAGACATATGATAGCTCTACAACGTGCATGGCACACTAAATTACTACATGATTCTATGAAAATAACATTTGACTGAAAACAAATAGGCCAGTCCATTTTTTCTGCACCGTCCGATGTACAAAGAATGGGCAGATCGCCTTCATCTACCTCCAGCCAGTCAGTGTTGACGATCTTCCTCGAAACGGCAGCGACCACCGGCCCAGTCCACTGCCTGCGCCCTCCCCTCGACCTCACCGCACCGCCATGCTTGGCACCGCCCCCGGCCATCCATTCAAGCCCCGCCGACCTCCAGATCGGGCGCAAGCAGCTCCTGCGCCCCACACCCCTATGATAGACACCGATGCGCCGCTTCCCCGGCGAACAGGCGGACTAGGTGCTCTGCGCGCCTAAGCGGGTGTTGCTTCTTTTAATTGCGGTTCGACTGACCCTGAATTGAAATCCAAGCGGGCTACTGACCTCTAGCAAAGGTGAAATAGTAAAGGGAGGAAACCTTGCGCATTTAGTATCACGAAGAAGATGCAGTAAGAAGTGCTCAACTAGTTTCTTTCGTGGGATAAATACGGTGTGAGCAGAGACGTAAGGTTTGCACGAATAAGGGAAGAGGAGTACCTCTTTCTGCTGGCAGTGATGTGTCCTCCTTCTGTTTTTCCAACGATCTTCTTGTGGTTCGCTGGAAACGAGAAGTTGTGGAGGATGGTGGAGCCTTGGACGAACCCATGGCCAAGTTGTTGAGTGTGGTGTGGTGGCCGTCTGTCGGCGGCGGCGAACCAGATACGAGGCGGCGAAATGCGGCATAGCGGGAATAGCTCCGGTGCGGTGGACGGTTGAGACAGTGGAGCGGCAGCAGTGAGGCGTAGGACGGCGTGGTCGGAGTGGTTCTGGTATGGCGCACGTCGGCGTCGGTGTCGTGGAGGCAGCTCTACCTCGGCTTCAGCTGCTAAGTCCTTGAGGGCGTTGCGGTTGCGGTTGCATTGGACGATGATGTCGGGGTACCGGCTCCGGCGTGATGGAGGAGGGCGGTGGTGGATTGGGCGCTATGGGGTGGAGGACGGATGAGGCTGGGGTTTCACGGCTGGTGGAGAGGGCGTTTTGGCGCCCACGGAGTATGAATGGGGAAACGGAGGGAGGCAGGGAACTAAGGGGGAATAATGTTTCGGTTTGGGACGCGCTTGTTTGAAATTTGGGGGAAAGTTACAAACTTTGCCCCCATCTAAAATTTTGGACATATTGCAGGTTAGGGGTAGGATTGTAATCTCAGGTGTCCCAAATGTGGGCGGGATAGATTTCGGCCGAGCGCATGGGTGTTTAGGCGCCCACGGCGTATGAATGCTTCTTGGAGGCGGTTGAGACTGGCGTCTTGGTGAAGTTACAAACCTACCCCGGTTTAGACCTTTGGACATCGGGCCGATAGGCTACACGGGCCAGAGTAAGGACAGTAATTTCCTACCACCAAACATTAGTCTCGCACGGTTTTGGGTGACCAGAGGCCTATTTGGCGCTTCGTTCAATATTTGGGAGCAGAAGCATTAACGTTTTCGGTTCTCTTGAATTGAACTTTCAGGATTTGTCAAACTTCACAAATCTTTACTCTTGAAAATCCTAAAGCTACGATTATTTTGGAATGGAGGGGGTACATTTGAATATACATTGTACACGAGTATATATTAAAAAATATGCAACTTACCTCAGTTCATGCATGGTTCCAGATATAATCTCCTTGGTTGCAAAAAAAAGTTAGACATGCGTATGAATATATATAGCATGTTCAAACGCACAACAAAGATTGATGCCCCCTTTTACATCTGATTTACAAATGCCATTATCTCGGGTTCAAATAGATGAATGCACTTCCTATGAATTCGAATCTTTGAAACCCCCTTTATGTTGAATTCGACATGTATTCTGTTTCGTAGCTAGCAATTTGGAATGTATCCATGCAAGTGACAAATGTATAAAGTGCTTCACACTAACAACATGGAGTGCACTAATTAATGTTTATATATGAATTGCAAAAGCATCCATTGCCTGTATTTCAAACCGCTCTCACTCTATGGATCGATAATATGAAATAAACACATGCACATGCTAGAATTCAATAGAGTATGGGTGTCTGATAGACCGATTTTCGTCCATACGCAATTTGCGAAATTCATGATCTCATCCAAAAATAATAATGCCATTTATATTTTAATTTAATGCGTAGAACCGCCTTTTACACGTAGATGCACTATGCCTCGGCCCGTTCTCACAAACGCGCTATATATCTCTCTATCTACTGCATAAGTGCACACACTTTATATGCATTGGCATTTCTCTTTCACACATGCTCACAATCTCTCTTGGGGTGTCGGGGAGTCTCACGCACATGCTCTCTCTGTATCTCTCTCTCTCTTTTTGACTACTATGTACCACTCTTTTCACTAATCTCGGTTGGAAAACACTATTTCTCTCACATGCATATATACACACGCACTGTCTCTACTAGCCCTCTATACGCACATATATGTGCCTACGTGTCTCCCGCACGCACATTATCTTTAGGCCTCTCTCGTACACATTGCCCCCCCAGACACACCTCTCTCTTAGTAGTTGGCAGATATGATTCCATCATATCATTCGGTAGGATATCCCTGACTGTTAGGCTGGATGGTAATACGAGGCAAAGTTTTACCCTAGTTCGGACCCTTGCAGTTGAGGAAAAAGCCTACTCCTGGTACTGTATATTAGTGATAGGGGTGTGTACAAAGTACACGTGAATACCAGGCATTGTGCGTGTGTGTATACTATCGACGAACTAGCCCCCAAGCTTCTATAACATACTGGGGGCCTAGGGTTACAAATCATATATAGTCGGCTTATCACCAGTGGGGATAGAGTCCTCCGCGACTCTGGTAGCTAGCTTCGTGTTGTATGCCGAGTCCTCCACATGGGTCTTTGTATAACGTGTCTCGATCCAACCTATGTGGCGCAGGATGGAACCGACCCACGAGTCCTCATGTTGGCCCACCACAGCTAGAAATGATGTGCCCAGCACACCACACACGCAATCGGCCACTAAGAAAATAAGCATATACAATAGTGCAATGTTATACATGAAAGTTAATTGCATGGTGCATCCAAAAATATTTGTTTTGCATTGTGAATGTTTATATATTCTCCTAAAATATTAGTCACGGGAAAGAGAAACGAAGGGCATATCTCTCCTTGTCTCCACCGGACATCCCCTCTTTCTACACCACTTTCACGTACGCACACAAACTATCTCTCAGCCCTCTAAAAGTATACATGCCCACGACACATTCATGCGTGATGGTCACTGTATTTCAAGCTAAAGTACTATATGGTCACTGGACCTCAGAATATGCTCATTACGGTCACCGTATACATTCTCGTGGTGATCATACGGTATCTAGCTCACGATACGTCTCTGTATTTTCTTGATGACATTAACGGACTTTGCATTTGATGCGTGCTCCATATTTTGTTGACGACACTTACGGTCATTGAATTTGAAGCGAAAGCACGATATGGTCACTGGACTTCAGAATAAGCTCATCACGGTCACCACATACATTTTGTCGTACTAATCAACATGTGGTTGGATGGTTAGGAGGACAGTGGTTTCTCGAGCCCACCGGGGTTAAAGTCCCGGTGCTAGCATTTATCCTGGGTTAATTTCAGTATTTTCCGGCAATGTGCGTTCAGTGGGAGGAGACGTTCCACTCGACTATGAGGCACCTATGGTGACTTCGTAAAATCTCAAGATCATATGCTGGCTCACTCTCTCGAAGGTGCTCATAGGGGTAGGGTCTGCGTGTGTGTGCTTATAGTGGTGAGTTCTTGCGCGTATATATGAGCCCTTGCGTCTGTACCGTGTTAAAAAAACACATGTCATGATTATACGGTCACTGGCTCACCCGTACAACTCCGTATTTTGTTGATGACACAATCAATTGACCAGTCAAACGTTCCATGTGGCGCAACTAGTGTTGCACCATCGGGGCGCATAACCGTGGGGCCCACCTGTTAGCCCGTATATGAAAGAAAGAAATGGTAGTTTGAGTCTGTATTGTGTTAATAAAATACATTTTAGGGTGATCATACGGTCACTGGCTCACCATACAGCTCCGTAATTTGTTGATGACACGATCAATTAACCAGTCAAATGGTCCACATTCAGCAGCGCACCTTACCATAGGGCGTACCCGTCAGCGCGTATATGAAGGACAGAAATGGTAATAAATTAATGGTCGGTTGGTACTCGAAGTCGTGAGACCTCTGGTTGGCAGTCGCCGGCGGTGGGGGGGGGCGTTGATTGGGCGGTGGGGTGGGGATCGCCGGAGAAAAAGCTCGGCGCAGGGGGGCCTAGAGGGATGGCCGGTGCGGCGGCGGACCGGCGGTGGGGAGTGGTTTCGGGGCGGGCGGGGCGGCGTGGCGGCGGGGGCCGGCCGCGGGCGGCGGGGCCCGACGGTTCGGCCGGTGGTGGCTGGCGGCTCAGGGGGGTGGAGTTTGATGATAAACTGCAGGCCCTTGATTTCGTATCCAACGGCTGGAAAATCTAATGACCAGACATGAAAAAGTCAGTCGACTGACGTGTAGCCTCACCCCGCACGTACACATGCACGCACGCAAGACACGCACGCATGCAGGCGTGCAACACTGACACGTACACATAACGAACACACGCACGCATGCAGGCGTGCAACACTGACATGTACACATGCACTCACGAACACACGCACGTACGCACACATGCATGCAACACTGAAACGTACCCTTGCACGCACGCAACACTCGCACGCCTGCATGCACACAGCACACGACGCAAGTCACACGCTCAACCTATACGTGCATGTACCCTTTGTTAAGGACATGGTGTCGGTGTACAAAAAGAGGGGCACGCCTTTGTACCCCTTTACCTGTGCACGGGCAGTCGGAGCCGCGCCCACGGTCACACCAAGCAGAACAGGGGAGGTGAGCCAAGGTAAGACCGAAGCCCAAGATAATCAGAGCAACGCCAACGCCAAGACTGTTGGGGAACGTAGTAATTTCAAAAAAATTCCTACACACACGCAAGATCATGGTGATGCATAGCAACGAGAGGGGAGAGTGTTGTCCACGTACCCTCGTACACCGAAAGCGGAAGCGTTAGCACAACGCGGTTGAAGTAGTCGTACGTCTTCACGATCCGACCGATCAAGTACCGAACGCACGACACCTCCGAGTTCAGCACACGTTCAGCCCGATGACGTCCCTCGAACTCCGATCCAGCCGAGTGTTGAGGGAGAGTTTTGTCAGCACGACGGCGTGGTGACGATGATGATGTTCTACCGACGCAGGGCTTTGCCTAAGCACCGCTACAGTATTATCGAGGTGGACTATGGTGGAGGGGGGCACCGCACACGGCTAAAAGATCAAGAGATCAATTGTTGTGTCTCTAGGGTGCCCCCTGCCCCCGTATATAAAGGAGCAAGGGGCGGAGGTGCGGCCGGCCAGGAGGAGGCGCGCCAGGAGGAGTCCTACTCCCACCGGGAGTAGGACTCCCTCCCTTCCTTGTTGGACTAGGAGAGGAGAGGGAAGGAGAGAGGGGGAAAGGAAAGGGGGGGGGGGCGCCGCCCGCCTCCTTGTCCAATTCGGACTTGGGGGGAGGGGCACGCGGCTGCCCCTTGGCCGCCTCTCCTCTTCCACCAATTGGGCCGATGAGGCCCAATAGCCTCGGGGGGGGGGGGGGGGTTCCGGTAACCCCCGGTACTCCGGTATATATCCGATAACCCCCGGAACCATTCCGGTGTCCGAATATAGTCATCCAATATATCAATCTTCATGTCTCGACCATTTCGAGACTCCTCGTCATGTCCGTGATCACAGCCGGGACTCCGAACAACCTTCGGTACATCAAAACATGTAAACTCATAATACAACTGTCATCGAAACGTTAAGCGTGCGGACCCTACGGGTTCGAGAACTATGTAGACATGACCGAGACACGTCTCTGGTCAATAACTAATAGCGGAACCTGGATGCTCATATTGGCTCCCACATATTCTACGAAGATCTTTATCGGTCAGACCGCATAACAACATACGTTGTTCCCTTTCTCATCGGTATGTTACTTGCCCGAGATTTGATCGTCGGTATCTCAATACCTAGTTCAATCTCGTTACCGGCAAGTCTCTTAACTCGTTCCGTAATACATCATCCCACAACTAACTCATTAGTTGCAATGCTTGCAAGGCTTAAGTGATGTGCATTACCGAGAGGGCCCAGAGATACCTCTCCGACAATCGGAGTGACAAATCCTAATCTCGAAATACGCCAACCCAACAAGTACCTTCGGAGACACCTGTAGAGCACCTTTATAATCACCCAGTTACGTTGTGATGTTTGGTAGCACACAAAGTGTTCCTCCGGTAAATGGGAGTTGCATAATCTCATAGTCATAGGAACATGTATAAGTCATGAAGAAAGCAATAGCAACATACTAAACGATCGAGTGCTACGCTAACGGAATGGGTCAAGTCAATCACATCATTCTCCTAATGATGTGATCCCGTTAATCAAATGACAACTCATGTCTATGGCTAGGAAACATAACCATCTTTGATCAACGAGCTAGTCAAGTAGAGGCATACTAGTGACACTCTGTTTGTCTATGTATTCACACAAGTATTATGTTTCCGGTTAATACCATTCTAGCATGAATTATAAACATTTATCATGAGTTAAGGAAATAAATAATAACTTTATTATTGCCTCTAGGGCATATTTCCTTCAAAGACCGCAAGGAGCAGAGGGACAAAGCAGGCTCCCCTGGCAAGACCCTTGCCGGGGCAGCCTCAGCAGCCCCGGCAAGACCCTTGCCGGGGCAGCTCGCCCCACACCAATAGAGCGAGCCACCCTTGTGCCCACGGTCCCCAACACCATCATCCATGTGGGGCCAGGGCTCGGGAAGGTACCTCTATGGTGGCATGCAGATCTTTGTGAAGACATATTCAAGATCAGATGAGGATTAGAAGACGATGATCCTCAGCAAGATCCTTGCCGAGGAAGGCCACCAGACCCCCGGCAAGGCCCTTGCCGGGACAACAGCGCGCCACGGCAAGACCCTTGCTGGGCCACACGGCAAGACCCTTGCCGGGCCACCTGGCAAGGCCCTCACCAAGGACGCCAGCAGGGCCACCGCCAGGCCCACGCCAATCAAGCTTCCACCACCGTTCACATGCAGCTGCCAGCCCAACCAGCTGGGCGGGCACCTGCGTGGCAACATGCAGCTCCCAGGCCAACTCATCGAGCGCCTGCGTGGCGGCATGCAGATCTTCGTGAAGGCTCCACCACCGTGCCACCTCAGCTGCCTGCCTGCCTACATGGCGCCGCATGCATCGCTGGCCAAGGCGCATGTCGAAGCGAGGAGGAGCAGCGACGGACGGGACGGGCCTCGCCCCATCCCCGATAAAGCAGGGGGACACCTATGCTACGCATTAAATGCATCTTGTCCTGTAATACGAGCGATAAGCTCAGGGCACTGTGCGCCTTTCCACCTCCTGTGTGCCAATGTGGTAGCCCCTTTCGACTATAAAAGGAGGCCCATGGCATACTGGAGAAGGATTCGGCTCTTTCGAACCACGCACTCACCACAGCTAGTTCGAGAGCTCAAGAACTCTCTGAAATACACCCACCAAAGAAGGACTAGGGTTTTACGCATCCTCACGGCCCGAACCTGGGTCAACGCTCCTTGTGCTGGCTACTGATCCTGCTCTTCTTGCAACCCTGCGCCCCGGCAACCGTAGTAGGGATTCTTGTGATCCCATAGGTGTCATTTTCCCCCGACATCTTTGGCGCGCCAGGTAGGGGGCGCAATTGTGAGAATCTGGCCTAGTAGCTAACCTAGCGGTTCTTCATCGCCCTTGGCTCCTGAGAAGAAGGTGGCCGGAGGAACGACGCCGGCGCGGCAACAGAAAAGCTAAGTCATTCAGAGCTTTGAGTTATTTCCTCCCATATATAAGGTTATCGTCGTCGGAGATTTTGCCTATGTATGAGAGACCTGTACGCAAAGGGGCCCTCCCACAATTGGCAACGCCCTTGCTCTGTTTCGAGTCCTCTCAACAGCTCAAGCGGCCGCGTCGAGAGTGGCGGGGTAGCCTTCCGCACTTGGCAACACTCTCGATTCTGACTCGAGTCAAGCTCGACAGTTCGGGCGGCCGCGCTAAGGGCGGCAAGGTGGTTTGCCCGGCAGCAAGCACACCCGGCAGGCCAATGGGATCCGTCCCAAGACACCGCCCTGGGTTTATGCGTCGGCAAACCTACCCAGGTAGCGTAGGGTGGACATACAAAGGAAAATCAAACAGGAAAATAACATGCATGATACTAAAAGTGCTGCAGAGTTATATTACATTGAATTGTTGCTGCGATTCTAACTAGAGATAGCGATTGTCTTGGTTGTGAACCTGCAGCGGCGATAAAGAACGGGGTGCCTAATCCCGGCGCTGGCCCTCCACCCTCCGAATTTCGCTGACTCGGCTGATGATGGGCTTGATACGCTCCCTGAGCAGCGCGAGGTCAGTACCCTCCGGCAAGCTCTCCAGCGCGGCGTCGAAGTCGAGGTTGGGGTACCAGTGCTCCACCTTGGTGAGAACCTTGGTCATGGCACCCTGGCAAAGCCTCCGGGACTCGTCGGCCAGTGAGGCCGCCCGGTTGGTGTGAAGCCACTCCAGAGCGCCGACGACCTTCTCAAAGAACATGGTCAGGCTGCAATTGGCGCTCACGCTCCGCTCAGGGACATACCTCACATCCGGCATCCCCATGATGGCCAGCTGCGCGGCGGCCTGGTTGGCGACGGTGGCAAGGCGATCGAGCCAACGATTCTCGCCCTCCACGTGATCCGCGAAGTTGAGGCCCTCGTTCTTCCGCAACTCCTTCTCGGCCTCTAGCTCCTTGGCCAGGGTCCCCTCCCGGGTTTTGGCCTCCGACAACACCTTCTCGAGACCCTCCAGCTTCAGCTTGAGGTCTTTGATGGAGTTGTTGGCCTCGGAGAGCTCCCCAGCCTTGCTGACGACCGCGCCCTACGCCTCTGTCAGGGCACTATTAAGCGTGTCCTTCTCCTGGGACAGCTTCAGGGCCTGCTCCTTCAGCCCGTCGCGCTCCGCCTCCAGCTCCTCCACCTTGCCAGCGTGAACCTGGGCTTGGGCATTGAGGGCCTCTTTGTGCCTCTGCTCCAG
This sequence comes from Triticum aestivum, assembly GCF_018294505.1. Taxonomy (NCBI): domain Eukaryota; kingdom Viridiplantae; phylum Streptophyta; class Magnoliopsida; order Poales; family Poaceae; genus Triticum; species Triticum aestivum. Next base: position 269,919,464 of record NC_057811.1, read on the forward strand.
CTCACTGGTCTGCTGCAAGACAGGTTTCTCCACCTCTGCATCCTTGCCGCGAAGCATGGCGGCAAGCTTCTCCTCGCGTGCAGCGAGGTCCTCCTCCTGGGAGTTTAGCGCGGCCTCGTGCTGGGTCCGGGCGGCTTTGGCGGCCACGGCGGCCGCGGCCAAGTTCCTCGCCGTCTCTTGAGCTTTCTCGACGTCGGCGAGCTTCATGGTGAGCTCCATGTCGCGCTTGGCCAGCTCGCCCTGGGCGGCCTTGAGCTCCTTGTGGGCCTCGCGGAACCAGTCCTGCGTCTCCATATCGTTTCGGGATGTCTGTCTCCGTATCGTTTCTATCCGCGCAATCAAAAGCACACACCTCAGTTTTCGTAGAACTGCGCAAAATGAGATGGCTATCCCTTGTTGGCGTCGTCTAACCACCCGTCTTCCAGGTATTCCTACATTGGTAGTTACTAGGTAGAATGACCAACGCAATATAAAAGAAGTTGATTCGTACATTTTACTTCCTGATTGCAGTGTAGGGACGAGTGAAAACAACTGCATCCTAATCAGGAATGCACTTTCTACCAGTTCATCCATGGACTGAGGACTAGCTGGCACAGCTGCATGGCGGTTTTTTGGACAGGTGCGCGAACAAGAGGCATTGTGGTCTGCTTATTTCAATAGCGGTGCTTAAATTTAGTGGAAATGCACAAGAATTTCAGCTGGTCAGTACACTACATGGTTCAGTTCAGCATTCCAATTGAGAACACAATTATAATTGGTTATTCTGGAATGAGGGAACCTAACCCTGGATGGTGGCAACAAGAAAAAACCAGAGTGAACTCCAGGAAATTTAAGCCTGCCAGGAGGCCCTTTGCTCAGAGAAGCCTTGCTTGTTTTTTCCTGATTTGTAAACCTTCTCACAACTTTGTCTTTTGCTGTGAACTAGTATATGTTTGTTATGTTCTATGAATCATTGAGATGTATAAAATTGCTTAACTTATGCTTCTCAAGTTTTTTATGAAGCCGAGTTTAATGTGAGTGTTCCACATGAACGCTGGACTAGCGTGTGAACATTTGGAATTTACGTTGTGGTCTCAGTTAACTGCATGAACCACTGTAACAAGATACATAGTTGCTTATATGTCAGACAGCAGATTGTTGATTGTTAGCTCGTCGATAGCCTAGTGTTGAAGCGAGCTGAGCCAATGTGCCGTATTTTGCATAACTGCTTACAAGTGGGGTAGCACCAACAGTGTTTACAAGTACTTATGTACACGTCGGCGCACAGTTCTCGAATGAGTACTCTATTTCATCAAAACACAGACTGCTCGTATGATAAACCGTGACAACTTATGTCTTACCATGCCATATTCATGAAAAAACTAGTGAGGATGCATCTGTTTCGGCAACAATTACGATGGTTCTCACATGATTCACGGGCACACAAAAGTAGCAGCAGTTCCCATAGACGGATTCAAACAGAGTACTAGCCCCAGAGGGCTCGATAACAGGCAAGGTTCGGATAATTAGACACAATCCAAACTACTATTAAACACTAGCTGGGGGCAACTATTTCATGCCTCGATCTAATTTGGGATGGACACAAGACGGACCTTGCCATGAACATCATCGAGGACGTCCGGCAGCAGCTCAATCCTGTGAACCTTCATGAAGACAACCTTGTGGCCTTGCCACTCATAAACTTGTTTGTGGAGGCATGCCACGTCATCTTCCTGTGTAAGCTTGACAAGAACAGTATGCCTCACAAATGAAGGAGTAGCTTTGAACTTCTTGTGCTTCAGTACACCCTGGACAACACGCCTGACAACAGTGAGGCTGGAATACAACTCTTCATTGGTATAAGCGCAAATGGCTTCCAGGATCCAACAGCCTAAAAACTCTGTTTTCCCAGTGCGTATATTCAGGTCATCCGCCTCATAGCGAGTGACATGTACAACCACACAATCCTTGTCTGCATCAGGGCTCTAATTGAAACAAAAACAAATTCTGAATTACTTTCCAGTATAAGAAACACAAGTTATTTAAACCACTATGTATAGCATGGCATCAAAGCTAAAACAATTTTGCATTATTCATCACCACATACTTAGATGAAAAACCACAATCGAGATCAACAAAGAAGAAAATCACCTTGGGCAGCTCAGCGGGGGGGGGGGGGCACATCCTTGAAGGGGGAAAACTGCTTCTGTAGTGCCACGGGGGCTGTAACCTCAAACGGGCCATTGACCATCTCAGTAGTGGCCGTGAGCGTATCTGGGGTCGACTCGGTGGCTGCCTCCATCTTCTTGGAGCTCTATGTCTCGTGGGGATCAGCCTCCCGCGTCTGCTCCAATATCAGTAGATCTTTGCCTGGTTCTCCTTGGTCCATCATGAAACTGACGAATACTAGGAGACCACTGAAAGGAAAACACAATCACAATGACAATGAAACAAAAAAAAGAGTGAGGATCGGTTACTGCTTTGTAAAAGTTCTTTTTTTTTCTCTGAACGAAAATATACCAACATCATGGATTCGCTTACCTTCCCTTCATTGGGAGAGAAGAACAGTGGCAGATGCGAGTGTTGCCTTTCTTGAAGATGGTGAAGGAGAAGGGGATTTAGCGAAGAGTGAAATGATGGTTGCTTCGTCCGTCAAACTTAGACTGCGGGGAGGTGGGGTTTTGTGATACGACGGCTCGTTATTGCTGCGCTACGACCGGGGTGACTCTCCGCCTGCATACTGCCTTCTAATTTGGTGGATGGCATTTGGGCCCGCGCGCTGCATGGCCCGCATGTCAGTGAACAAAAGTATAACGGTGTTCAGTAGAGGGAGACGTTTCGATGACCTAGGAGGAGCCAGAAGCGGTATTGTATCCACTTTACTAGTAGTAATTGTTTTTCTGGGTAGCTGTAGAGTGTCTCCACTGTACTAGTAGTAATTGTTTCTCTGGGCCCAAGACAAAACAGCCCATCCACCCTAGTAAATAGTAAAATCAGTTCAAAATCCATATATTTACTGAAACACACCGCCCCCCAAAAAAACATGGGTGTTCTTCTTCCTCCTCACTCCCACCCACCTCACGTCAGCTCGCTCCACTCGTACCCCCAAATTCCCCACCTCACTCCTATAGAAAACCCCAGCTCCCCTTCTTCCTCACTACTACAGAAAACCCCCAGCTCCCCTTCTTCTTCACTCGCACTACAACTAGGCTCGTCATTCTTTACTCTGCTCAAATCCGTGAGTGCGACGCGGCGCCCTCGAGGAAAATGGAGTCGGCTGACCCCAACGCCAAGAAGATGAGGCTCCCGCCAGCGGCGACGCCTGTTGTAGATCCCGCACCCGGCAGCGCGGGGAGAAGCGGCGACCCCGCCCCCACCTGATCCCTGGAACCGTAGAATCTCGAGTGGACCGCATCAGCGATCTCCCGGACGCCGTCCTTGGGGAGATCATCTCGCTTCTCCCCACCAAGGATTGCTGCCGCACCCAAGTCCTCTCAATTCGATGGCGCCCTCTATGGCGCGCCATGTCCCTTAATCTCGACTGTCGTCAGCTATCTCTCTTCAATGATTTTGAAATCCCCAGAGCCATCATCTCCTCCCACCAGGGCTCCGTTCAAAGCCTCTGCATCCTGTCATGCTACCTGAGCAAGCATACCATGTCCTGCACAGTGGACGCCTGGCTGAAATCCCCTGAATTCACAGAACTACAGCTGCATGAGTTCTACTATTCCCCTGGAAATCACCTACCAGATACCGAACGCCATCTACCTGTGCCCTCAGCACCGATGTCCATCTCGCGGTTTTCCTCCTCTCTCCACACCCCCACCTTTGCGCTGTGCGACCTACCAGACAATCTGGTACTAAACCTTCGGCTCCCATTTCTCAAGAAACTTTCCCTTGTGCGGGTTCGTATATCGGAGGCCTCATTGCACAACATCATCCACTCCAGTTGCCCTGACCTGGAGTGCTTGGTGCTTGTTTTCATAGTTAGAATCGGTTGTCTCAAAATAAAGTCGCCTAACCTTGTAAGAATTGGAATTTCTTTTGACCGAAGGCAGCTCATCATCCAAGATGCCCCTTCACTTCAAAGGTTGGTCCTTGATTCTAGTTATTCACCGTTGCAAATAACCGTCCTCTCTGCGCCTAAACTGGAGACCTTGGGTGTAATACATGATCTCTGTGCTCATTTCAATATGGTGTTTGGCTCCACAATTCTTCAGGTACTTTATATTATCATCTACACTTGTAACCATAAGCTGCATTTTAAATTTCTGCGCATAAGTTATATGTCATCTTGGAGTACACATTTTGTACTAATATTATGTTCTATGCCCAATGAAGAGTTTCTCCATGGATGGCCTATCAATGGTGCTGGATTCTGTCAAGATCTTATATATCCAAATGAATAGTTTTGATCTGAACAAGATTATTGGCTTGTTGCAATGCTTTCCATGTCTGGAGAAGTTGTATATAAAGGTGATAATTTCACACACATTGGAAGCCCGCATATAGTGTACTAGAATTAACCGTTCAGCTGTTGCTCTTTCAACATTCTTTTTTTAGACCTTAAGTGTTTTCAATCTTCATGTCTATTTAGGCAACAGGACGGGGTAAGAAAGTTATAACCAATCGGTGGATTCTTAAGCATCGGGATTTTCTCACTTCTCATGAGATTCGATTGAAGACAATAACGCTAGAACGATATGTAGCCAACCGTGCAAACATTAGATTTGTCACATTCTTCCTGCTGAATGCGAGGTTACTATTGTCCATCAGGCTTAAGTTTATCAGCAGCATGGTTTTGACGGATGGGTATGTGGAAGAGCAAAAGAAGGAGTTTCAGGTGGGCAAAAGAGCTTCTGAATGTGCTGGGCTTCTATTTACAACATATTGTGGTCATAATCCAGTAAATTTTTCGACCCAGGATGTTCATTCTATGGACCTGACCGATCCATTTGACTGTGACTGCCAAAAACAGTGCTGGAGTTAGATGTTGTTGCCCTTTTCAACTTGGGTTTTTTTGTAAACCTGATGAACAATTAACCCTCGTGCTTTTGTACAGTTTGTAAGCTGGAGTTAGATGTTCTTGCCCTTTTCAACTCGGCTGTGACTGTCATATTTTCTTTGAAGCAAGGCAAATGGCTTGCCAGTCGTTTAATTTAGAGTGAAATATTGTAACAACTAACAAATCCCAACCAAGGGAAATAACATCACTCTCGCCGTCTGCTTGAGCTCACTGTGCATTACAGAAGCCAAGTGATTAGCCCCCACCAGCACCCACAAACTTATTTCGAACTAGCACATCAAATGGGCTGTAAATTTTCATAGGAAAGGCTGCATGACCGTGACAGATTTGGATTCTGACATTTGGGACCCGCGAGGAAATAGCCTATCCAAGGTGGTGTCGACTTACTAGGCAGTCAACAAACGATTCTTCCTACCAGCCGTTGGATTGACATCCAACATCTGTCGTGTATCTTCTATCTCTTGTGTTCTTCTTCCTCCAGCCACCCAAACCAAACCACCCCGTCGGCTCCGCCTGCTCCCGCCTGCCATGGCTGGCTGCACCTCCGCCGCCCTACCGTACGTACCCTCCAACGTTGGCCAGTCCCTCCCTCTATTCCCCCACACGTCCTATTATTCTCCGACGACGTCAGCCCCAACACGCACCTGCACCCAAACCAGTCAACCCTCGTACTCCCCTCCGCCTGCGACTGGACCGGTGCATCTTCCGCGGCTCCTATTCGTTCCGTCTGAGGCCTCGCCGTCGTCCTCCGCCTTGCGGCCTTGGTTCGCTCGCCGTGCGCTGCCCTCTTGCGTTGTCAACATCGTCAACAATCGAGAGGAACAAGGAGATGACTATACGTGGAGAGGATGACACTAGGGACCCATCAGCGTCATGGCAGTACGCAAGCAAGTGCCTCTATATTACAAGCCCAAAAAAGGTTCCTCCTAATGGTTGGACATCTGGGGCTCACGCCATTGTCAACGTAGTCAATAAACGAGAGAATTACAATATGAGCGGCTAACACCAGGGACCCAGCAGGTCGCGCAGTTTAGTTTTTTTTGAGGAACAAGCAGTTGTTATTTATACTAGTTTTAGCGACGGATCAGGGTAACAACAGGGCTGTGCGGGGGCTGTGGCCCGTCTAGCCAGGGTTTTATTTATGTTTACCACATCATGAGCCCAGTTGTGTTTTTTTCTTGCTGAAAATGGCTAGCCCAGTTCTATTTTTTTAAAGAAATACCCAAACGAGGCCTACTTGCTTTATCAGCCCTGTTGGGCTACAAATCTTTCAAGACGAGGAGAGTTTCGTTCGTCTTGCCCAGAAATGGGCTGTACATTTTTAAAACACATCAAACCGGGAATTAGTTTCAATTTTTTTATTACAAGATTTTAAATTCCATTGATTTTTTATGCGTGGACAATTATTTGGATTTTATATTTATATAAACTATTTTTCAAAATACTTTGAATGTGAATCGATATTTCGGGACTAAAAAAAGTTGACCGCACCAAAATATGCAAAATTTCGTATACTTTTTAACCGTGGCGAAAATATGGGATGTAATGGTAACAAAAAGAAGATGGGCTCCAAAAAAATTCTTAAGAATTAGCAAATGGGCTGTCCATCCAACGGCTGTCGTGCTTCTTCAATCTTTGTCTTCCTGCTCCAGCCTCTCAAACAAGCGCCGGCAGGACTGCCTGCTCCCTCCTCCCGCGGCCGGCTATGCTGCCGCGCAGGCCTCACCGCCCCACCGTACTCCCATCGCTGGCCTAGCCATCCCTCTACTCACCCACACCTGCTGTTATCCTCCGAGGACGGCAGATGAACCAGTAAACCCTCGTACTCCTCCGCGTGGGAAACAACTGCCGAGTCTTCCCTGGCTCCGTGTCGTTCCCTTCCTAGGCCTTGCCGTCGTCCACCGCCCTGGTGCTCTCGGCGCGGCCTGGTCAACGTGGTCAATGAACGACATCTATCGGAAGTGGACTGTACGAGGAGAGGCTGACAGCTGGGTCAATGGCCGCACGCAAGGAAATGCCTCCTTATTATGCACAAAAAAAATGATTCCTCCACCTGACAGCTAGGACCCACGGGAAGGGCTTCTGTATTTCGTGAAAAAATGTTCCCCCCGCTGACAGGTCGGACCCACCAGCTATATCTTCGCACGCAAGGAAGTGCCTCCTTATTACGCACAAAAAAATGAATACCCCCTGCTAGCTGGGACCCACCATAGTGGGTGGCTGACTTGTGGGCCTACTAAGTTGACAGGGACGAAGGGCTTTGTCAACTTAGTCAATATGAACGATTCTAGGTCCAGTGATCGTACAATGTCCATCCAACGACCATAGTGCTTCTTCAAACTCTGGTCTTCTTGCTCCAGCCGCCCAAAGCAGCGCCGGTCGTGCCGCCTGCTCCTGCCTCCCGTGGCTGGCTGTGCTGCCGCGGAGGCCTCACCGCCCCCATACTACTCCCACCGCTGGCCAGGCCATCCCTCCACTCACCCACACCCCCTGTTATTCTGTGGCGACGGCAGCCTCACACCGCAGCCGAACCAGTGAACCCTCGTACTCCTCTCTGCGTGGGCATCCACTGCCGCGTCTTCCCCGGCTCTGCATTGTCCCCTTCCTAGGCCTCGCCGTCGTCCACCATCTTGGTGCTCTCGGCGCGGCGTGGTCAATGTGGTCAACGAACGACTTCCATCGGAAGAGTACTATACGTGGAGATGCTGACAGCTGGGCCCACCACCAACTCGCCACCGACTGGCGGCACTTGTGGCACGTCAAGCCAACTCGCCACCGACTGGCGGCACTTGTGGCGCGTCAAGCCGACTGGTCTGTGGCGCATCAAGCCGACTAAAAGAAAGAAGAAAAGCAAACACAAAAGCAAGAGCTGAAGAATCAAAGTACTCACCCGGAAGCCAACGGGAGCCGCTTCGGGGCCTTCTGGAATTGGGCCGCCTTCGCGGTGGCTTCATGCCGCCTGGTCGTAGCGGCCGTGTTCCTCGGCTTCTTCGGCCGGCTGCCGAACAGCAACGAGTCGGCTCGGTGCTTCGGTGCGCCGCCTGGTGCAGTCGGCACTGCTGAGGAGTACGCGCCCGCCTTGTCGGCGCCATCCGTATGGCGCGGATCGTTTTCCTCTTCATGATTGTCCGGCCATCCCTCGACGCCGCCTCCTCCGGAGCCGCCTGCTCCACCACCGCCACCTGTGGCGTTGTCCTCCTCCAAGGCGGCCGCCCCCAAGTCGGGGTCGTCCACGTCACTTCTCGTCCGGTCCGGCATGAACACGTCGCCCGGCCCTAGAGCGTCGGCGGCCGACTGGGTCGAGAAGACCTGTATCATTGTCGACTGATCAGACGACAAAGCAAGAACTCGGACAAGTAAAGAAGAAAAAGAATTACAAGACTTACCGCAGGCGGCGGGTGTGCGCGGTCATACGGCGGCTTGCCAAACTACCAATCCTTCTTCGACAACTTGCAGTTGGAGAAATAGTTGACCAGTCGGGCCACCTCCACGTCCGGCAGCTCCCACATGCACATCCGACACGGGTCCCGGTGAGGGAGTCCTGGATTAGGGGGTCCTCGGACAGCCGGACTATATACTTTAGCCGGACTGTTGGACTATGAAGATACAAGATTGAAGACTTCGTCCCGTGTCCGGATGGGACTCTCCTTGGCGTGGAAGGCAAGCTTGGCAATACGGATATGTAGATCTCCTCCCTTGTAGCCGACTCTGTGTAACCCTAGCCCCCTCCGGTGTCTATATAAACCGGAGGGTTTAGTCCATAGGACAACAACAATCATACCATAGGCTAGCTTCTAGGGTTTAGCCTCTACGATCTCGTGGTAGATCAACTCTTGTAATACTCATATCATCAAGATCAATCAAGCAGGAAGTAGGGTATTACCTCCATCGAGAGGGCCCGAACCTGGGTAAACATCGTGTCCCCCGCCTCCTGTTACCATCCGCCTTAGACACACAGTTCGGGACCCCCTACCCGAGATCCGCCGGTTTTGACACCGACATTGGTACTTTCATTGAGAGTTCCACTGTGCCGTCACCGTAAGGCTTGATGGCTCCTTCGATCATCGGCAATGATCCGATCCAGGGTGAGGTTTTCCTCCCCGGACAGATCTTCGTATTCGGCGGCTTCGCACTGCGGGCCAACTCGCTTGGCCATCTGGAGTAGATCGAGAGCTACGCCCCTGGCCATCAAGTCAGGTTTGGAAACTTCAACTATACTGCCGACATCTGCGGAGACTTGATCTTCGACGGATTCGAGCCCATGTCAGGTGCACCGCACAATCACGACGAGCATGACTTAACTCTGCCGTCGGACAGTGTTTGGGAGATCACACCTACAACTACTCCGGCCCTCAATCCGGAACAAATTGCGCCATATGAGGGCGGGTGGGTAGACGCCGCCACGGAGGCTGCACTCTCAGTGGCGATAGAGCCGAATACTAACTTCACCTCCTACGAGAGCCGTGTTGCCGAACCGTTGGATTCGTCCCCGGCCACGGGCTCCGAGCCGCTTGCGTCCGTGCCTATCGAATCCGATTGGGCATCGATCATGGAGTTTACCTCCGCGGATATCTTTCAGCACTCGACTTTTGGCGACGTGCTAAACTCATTGAGGTCTCTCTCCCTGTTAGGAGATCCTTGGCCAAACTATGTCCGGCTAGATTGGGATGCGGACGACGAAGAAATTCTCTCCCCACCCACCACCCACTTAGTAGCCACTGTCGACGACTTAACCGACATGCTCGATTTCGGCTCCGAAGACATCGACGGTATGGACGACGATGCGGGAGACGAACAAGAACCACCGCCCACAGGGCGCTGGACTGCCACCTCATCATATGACATATACATGGTGGACACCCCCAAAGAAAGCGATGGTGATAAGACAGCGGAGGATAATCCCTCCAAGAAGCAATCCAAGCACCGACGTCAGCGGCGCCGCTCTAAGTCCCGCGATAGCAAAAGCAGTGATACCGGCACAAGAGACAATAATGCTCCGGATATTGCCGAAGACGATGACAATACCCTCCAGCCAGACCTAGAGCGGGAGGATGAACAAGCTAGCCCTCCGGAACAGGCAGCAGACGGAGAATCGGAGGATGACAATTATATGCCTCTCTCCGAAGACGAGGTGAGCCTCGGCGACGAAGAATTTATCGTGCCCGAGGATCCCGTCGAATAGGAGCGCTTCAAGCGCCGGCTTATAGCCACAGCAAACAGCCTAAAGAAAAAGCAACAACAGCTTCGAGCTGATCAGGATCTGCTAACGGACAGATGGACTGAAGTCCTTGCGGCCGAGGAATATGAACTCGAACGTCCAACCAAGAGTTATCCAAAGCACAGGTTGCTACCCCAACTCGAGGAGGAAGCATTGAAACCTACATCTCCAGCGTATGATGCGGTTGATCTGCCACCCCGTGGCCGAGACAGAGAGGCATATCAGCCCGAAGTCCAGCCTGCACCCCGCCGCCACTCAAACAAAAATACCAAGGCCCGGGGCAACACGCGGGACCTGCGAGACGTATTGGAAAACAAAGCAAAACATGTAAGATCGATCTACGGATCACAGGGGCGCGCCCCAACGCAGGACGATGACCGGCACGCCGGATATACTAAAAGCAAATCCGGCCGGGCCAAATACAGCAGGCAAGACTCGTACGAACTGCGTCGTGATATAGCCCGGCACAGAGGCGCCGCACACCCCCTATGTTTCACTGATGAAGTAATGGGTCACGAATTCCCAGAGGGTTTTAAACCAGTAAACATTGAATCATATGACGGTACAACAGATCCCGCAGTATGGATCGAGGATTTCCTCCTCCACATCCACATGTCTCGCGGTGATGATCTACATGCCATCAAGTACCTCCCACTAAAACTCAAAGGACCAGCTCGGCATTGGCTGAATAGCTTGCCAGCAGACTCCTTTGGCAGTTGGGAGGATTTGGAAGACACATTCCTTGACAACTTCCAGGGCACTTATGTGCGGCCACCAGATGCTGATGACTTGAGCCATATAATTCAGCAGCCAGGGGAATCGGCCAGGAAATTCTGGACCAGGTTCCTACCTAAGAAAAACCAAATTGTCGACTGTCCGGATGCAGAAGCCTTAGCGGCATTTACGCATAACATCCGTGACGAGTGGCTCGCCCGGCACCTCGGCCAGGAGAAGCCGAAGTCTATGGCAGCCCTCACGACACTCATGACCCGCTTTTGCGCGGGCGAGGATAGCTGGCTGGCTCGCAGCAACAACACATCAAGGAATCCTGGCACTTCAGATACCAAAGATACTAACGGCAGACCACGTCGTAACAGACACAAGCGCCGCAACAACGGCGATAACGCCGAAGACACGGCAGTCAATGCCGGATTCAGTGGCTCTAAATCCGGTAAGCGGAAAAAGCCATTCAAAAGAAGTACTCCGGGCCCGTCCAGTTTGGACCGCATACTCGATCGCTCGTGTCAAATTCACGGCACCCCCGATAAGCCAGCCAATCACACCAACAGAGAATGCTGGGTGTTCAAGCAGGCCGGCAAGTTGAATGCCGAAAACAAGGACAAGGGGCTGCATAGCGACGCCGAGGAGGAGCCCCGGCCGCCGAACACGGGAGGTAAGAAGAGGTTCCCTCCACAAGTGAAAACGGTGAATATGATATACGCAACCCACATTCCCAAGAGGGAACGGAAGCGTGCACTAAGGGACGTCTATGCGATGGAGCCCGTCGCCCCAAAGTTCAACCCATGGTCCTCTTGTCCGATCACCTTCGATCGCAGGGACCACCCCACTAGTATCCGTCATGGCGGATCTGTCGCATTGGTCCTCAACCCCATCATTGACGGATTTCACCTCACTCGAGTCCTTATGGACGGCGGCAGCAGCCTGAACCTGCTCTATCAGGATACAGTGCGCAAAATGGGTATAGACCCCTCGAGGATCAAACCCACTAAAACCACCTTTAAAGGCGTCATCCCAGGTGTAGAGGCCCATTGCACGGGCTCAATCACACTGGAAGTGGTCTTCGAATCTCCGGACAACTTCCGAAGTGAGGAGTTAATCTTTGATATCGTCCCGTTCTGCAGTGGCTATCACGCACTGCTCGGGCGAACCGCATTTGCAAGATTCAATGCGGTACCGCATTATGCATACCTCAAGCTCAAAATGCCAGGACCTCGTGGGGTAATAACAGTCAACGGAAACACAGAGCGCTCGGTCCGCACGGAGGAGCACACTGCGGCCCTCGCAGCAGAAGCGCAAATCAGCCTTATTAGGCAAACCGCCAATTCGGCGAAAAAGACCCCGAACACCTTCAAGCGAGTCCGGAGTACCCCGCAGGCGGATCGACAGGCACGTTTTGAGCTCGACTAGCAATTCGGCCTCCGTCCTAGTCCCAGTCAAGTGGCGAAATTCGTGCCACGCGTACATAACTACGCATTCAAGATACCATGGGCATAGGCGGAGGCACCACTACGGCATGTCCCACAATGCGGCTCAACCACCCCAGGAGCTATATACCTTCATCATTTTCTCTTTCAGGAACTTACTCTCTGGAAGCCCTTTTCGGCAGTCTGATCGCTGGACGCACTCTGGGAAGGAAATACCAAGGAAGCAAGAAGCTCTGACGTACAAGGGAATCCCTAGGTGGTCTCTGATAACGATCGAAATACCTGTTTTAAATACCCATACGCAGCTTGCCCTTGGATAGGACATGTCAAATAGTCCTATTTTTTTGCTTATTGCACTACTTGTATCCGTACGCTTCGGCGTACCATTTAATAACAATGCATAGCGTTAGCCTATTATTGCATCACCCTTTCCTTTTTTCCTCTTGTCTGCTTATTTATGACAGATCGCACCCGTACATTCTGGTATGACTAGTACGCCAGGGGCTTCAGTATACCCCATAACATGGCGTGAGAAGTCCGAACACTTTCGACAGTGCGGCACCCCAAACTTATAGCATTATATGCATCAGCTCCGAATCATGTCTTGGGTCAATAGTTGGGTTTGCCCGGCTCCCATGTTTTGGTACCTTACGTTCTGGAAAATTGGCTAAGGTAGCGTTGGGAGAACTACTGCGATTGTGTCCCGGTTCTTCCGGACGAGCACCTCAGTAGAGAAAGCCGAAAACTGACTGTCATGATGAGGCGAGAGCTGGTCGCTGTTCGAGAGGTCTCAAGTCCTTAAAGACTTTTTCCGCTTCGGGCGAGGAGTCGGCCTTGCCCGACTTAGGCGTATATAGCGCCCCAAATTTGGCTGTCCGAATACTGGGGGCTTCGCCAAAATTTAAAATTGTAGACTTCTATGGCTAAGTGAGAGTGATAAAGCTTTATAGTCCGATTGCCTGGTTCGCTGTGCTGAACACCTCCTTCGAAGGACCCAAAATTGGGATAAAGATTGCTCAGGTTTATCCCGAACACCCCAGTACTAGTTACATGGGGGCAGAAGCCGACGACTGGCCAACTCTCAGATTTCATAAACGGCCGCACAGAAGGTAATATTTTAAATTAACAAGCGTGGTATAGCGCAAATGAACTCGTTTCATGTTACAGGATCACATGAGTACATTCATTCGAATATTACATCCCTGGCACATTCCTCCGCCACAAGGCGAGAACCCTTCAGGACACTGTCATAATACATTTCGGGGTGGCGATGCTCCTTGCCCTCCGGCGGCCCCTCCCTCACCAGCTTTACGGCGTCCAGCTTCGCCCAGTGCACCTTCGCCCGGGCAAAAGCCCTGCGCGCACCCTCGATGCAGACGGACCGCTTTATGACTTCGAGCCGTGGGCAGGCATTCACAAGCCGCCTCACCAGACCGAAATAGCTATCAGGCAGGGGCTCGCCAGGCCACATCCGGACTATAAGACCCTTCATGGCCTGTTCGGCCGCCTTGTGGAGCTCGACCAGTTGCTTCAGCTGGTCGCTCAAGGGCATTGGGTGTTCGGTCCCAGTATACTGAGACCAGAACAACTTCTCCGTCGAGCTCCCCTCCTCAGCCCGGTAGAACTCCGCGGCGTCCGACACACTGCGGGGAAGATCTGCGAACGCTCCTGGAGAGCTCCGAACTCGGGTAAGTAAAAGGAAAGTTTCCTTCACATGCTTGCTTTGCATAATGAATGCCTTACCCGCTGCTATCTTCTTAACCGCCTCAATTTCCTGGAGGGCCTTTCGGGCTTCGGCCTTGGCATGTTGTGCGCTTTCGAGGGCCTTCGCAAGCTCGGACTCTTGCGTCTTAGAGTCAAGCTCCAAGGACTCATGTTTTTTGGCGAGAGCCTGGAGCTCTTGCTGCACCTCGCCAACCCGGGCCTCTTGTTTCTCGCGCTCAGTGCGCTCCTTGGCCGCTTTGTCTTCGGCCTTGGATAGCGCCTTCTTCAGGGCCGCCACTTCGGTCGTGGCCCCTAGCAAAATTCATGACGATCCTATCATTCCAAAGCCACATTCCTCTTTATCAATTTACAGACGGGGTACCACTTACCTTTGTTCTCTTCGAGCTGCCTCTCGGTAAGGCCGAGCTCTTCTTTGGACCGCTCAAGGTCCTGCTTTAGTGCGGCGACCTCCGCAGTACGTGCGGCAGCGGCCAGCAGTGAAGCCTACATATGCACATAGACATACGATTAGACTCCTGCGGTTATTATTTGATCCTCTATTCGGCCTTTCTTCGCGAACGCCTAACAGAGTATCAGGGGCTACTGTCTATGCTGTAACATTTTCTTATAATTTGATTACTTACCTGAAAGCCTGTTAGGAGGCTGGCACAGGCTTCAGTCAGTCCACTTTTGGCGGACTGAACCTTCTTGATCACCGCACTCATGATAGTGCGGTGCTCTTCGTCGATGGAAGCGCCGCGAAGCGCTTCCAGCAAATTGTCCGATGCCTCTAGATGGACAGAGGCCATCGGCACAGGCAGCTTGCCCCTCTTAGCGGGGGGTCGCCTGACAGAGTCCGGAACCACTGGAGGTTCCGGCGTAGTATTCGGCTGGGGGCCGAATTTGCTGCGCCCGTCATCGGAGCCCATGGGAGTCTTGCTCCCCTTACGCCCAGTGTCCAGAATGCCGCCTTGAGGCGCCTCTAAGACTACCTCCCCTTGGTTCGGTGCCCTTTGAGACAACACCTCGACATTGTCCGTAGGGCGAGGGGAGGAGGCGGTCGGAAGTGAATCGCTGTTCAGGTCCGACGGGCCCAAAGAATCATCCGACAAAGATACGTTGATGCGTGCTCGGGAGGGGCTGCATAATCACGCGCAACGTGATAAGAAACGGTACAATAAGACGTACAAAGAATTATTATGGTATCCGGATACTTACGACTTCGCCAGGGGCTTGTCCCTGGGCAACCACTTGTCGTCGCTATAGGCGGCCGTCGTGGAGCAGTCCGGGAGGAGGGTCCTTCCCTTTCTTGGACCCTTCGCCTCCCCGGATGGGGCGGCCTTCCTTTTCTTGTCTCCCCCGGCAGGAGGGGGAGAACTTTCTTCTTCCTCCTCCTCGTCTTCAGGGGAGGAGTGCGCCTCGGTGTTTTCGGACGATGAGTCCGATATAACCTTGTGCCGGAGACCCTTCCTGGTCCCCATAGCCTTCTTCTTGGCCTTCTTCGCCGGCACCTCGTAAGGTGCCGGAACCAGCATCTCCGTTAAGAGAGCATCTGCTGGATCTTCAGGCAGGGGGGCTGGACAATCGATCAGCTCCGCTGTCGTTACCCAGTCCTATTAAATGACATGGAGGTTTAAATCCCACACATGGTAAAAGCTGGGGAAAATGAACATCTTATGAGATATAATAGACTTACCGGATTGGCAGGGCGCTTTGCGCTGAGTCCGCGGTCCTCGGTAAGGGGAGGAGGTACCTTCCAGACGTCCTTGTGCGTCGTGTCGAAGAGCTCTCGCAGCGTCTGGTGCTCGGCCGGGTCGAACTCCCACAAATTGAATGCCCGTCGTTGACACGGGAGGATCCGGCAGAAGAGCATGACCTGGACCATGTTGACGAGCATGATTTTCTTGCTCATCATGTTTCTGATGCATTTCTGGAGTTCGGTCAGCTCCACCGATGAACCCAGGATAGGCCCTTCTCTTTCCAGGAGGTGAGCCGCGTGGGGATTCCGGGTCGAAATTTGGGGGCCGCCACCCAGTTGGTGTCGCGCGGCTCGGTGATGTAGAACCACCCCGATTGCCACCCCTTTATGGTCTCCACATAGGAGCCTTCGAGCCAGGTGACGTTAGGCATTTTGCCCACAATGGCGCCTCCGCACTCCGCTTGCTGGCCGACCACCACCTTCGGTTTAACATTGAAGGTCTTCAGCCACATGCCGAAGTGGGGCTTGATGCGGAGGAAGGCCTCACACACGACGATAAACGCCGAGATGTTGAGGATGAAATTGGGGGCCAGATCATGAAAATCTAGCCCGTAGTAAAACATGAGCCCGTGGACAAACGGGTGGAGGGGAAATCCCAGTCCGCGGACGAAGTGGGTAAGAAAAACCACCCTCTCATAGGGTTCGGGAGTAGGGATGATCTGCCCCGCATCTGGCAGCCGGTGTGCGATATCCGCGGCCAGATATCCTGCTCCCCGTAGCTTTGTGATGTTCTCCTCCGTAACGGAGGAGACCATCCACTTGCCTCCTGCTCCGGACATGCTTGGAATAGTTTGAGAAGAAAATGCAAACTTGGGTGCTGGAGCTCGAGTGCGCAAGAATGGATGAGCAAGGAAGAAGAAGGCGTGGGTGAAAAAGAGGAATCCTTGTCCCTTCATAAGGGTGGAAGAAACTATACGCCTCCCCACTTGCCTGGTAAATTCGCTTATTCCAAAAGGCCGTAATTGATGGCGCGGTTGGGTTACCCACACCCGTATTGATGAGAATCCCGTGATAAGGGGACACGATCTCTGCTTCGACAAGACGTGCCAAGAAAACCGCCTCGCAATATGTGCAGTAGCTGGTTGAGAAAAACGGTTCGAATAATGACCAGGCCGTGGTGTGATGTCATGTTATGAAAAGTTGTCAGCAGATTAGATTTGTGGAAATATTATTCTCTCTACGGTGGTATGTGGAATTTGTTTTGCAGAGCCGGACACTATCCTTGTGTTCAAGATCTTCTATGGAGTATTCGGAGGAAGAACCCGCCTTGCAATGCCGAAGACAATCTGCGCGCCGGACTCATCGTCATTGAAGCCTGGTTCAGGGGCTACTGAGGGAGTCCTAGATTAGGGGGTCCTCAGACAGCCGGACTATATACTTTAGCCGGACTATTGGACTATGAAGATACAAGATTGAAGACTTCGTCCCGTGTTCGGATGGGACTCTCCTTGGCGTGGAAGGCAAGGTTGGCAATACGGATATGTAGATCTCCTCCCTTGTAACCGACTCTGTGTAACCCTATCCCCCTTCGGTGTCTATATAAACCGGAGGGTTTAGTCCGTAGGACAACAACAATCATACCATAGGCTAGCTTCTAGGGTTTAACCTCTACGATCTCGTGGTAGATCAACTCTTGTAATACTCATATCATCAAGATCAATCAAGCAGGAAGTAGGGTATTACCTCCATTGAGAGGGCCCGAACCTGGGTAAACATCATGTCCCCCGTCTCCTGTTACCATCCGGCTTAGACGCACAGTTCTTGACCCCCTACCCGAGATCCGCCGGTTTTGACACCGACACCCGGTGCCCACTCATGCTGCTGATGATATGGGGCCGGGCTTCGAGGGGGAGCACTCGGCGCGCCACATAGGCGGCCAGCAGGTCTGAGCCCTTGAGGCCCTCCGACTCTGTCATCACCTGAAGTCGGTCGAGGGCGATGGAGGAGGCGGCCGATAGGGAGCTCGGCTTGTACTGCCAGTTGGCGCGTGGCTCTGCAGGTGGGCCGGCAACATAAGCCGGCAGGTTGATGTAGTCCCTCGTTGGATGAATATTCTTGATATAGAAGTAGGACTTTTGCCACAGCTTGGCCGACTGCAGCAGGGAGATGGGCGTGAAGCGGTTCCCAGCACCCGGACGCTGCACCGCCACGCAGGCTCCGCATTGGGCCGCCGTGCCCTTGGCGGCGGTGCCGAGCTTGAGGTAAAAGCACTCTCCCCAGAGCTCGAGGGTGGGGAGAGTACCAAGATAACCTTCGCAGAGAGTGACGAAGGCTGCCAGCAGCACCACCATGCTTGGTGTGAGGTGGTGCGGCTAGACTCGAAAGAAATTGAGGAAGGATCGCAAGAAGCCGCTCGGCGGAAGGCCGAAGCCGTGAAGAAAATGGGACCGGAAGACGACGCGTTTGTCGTCCTCCGGCACCGGCGTGATTTCTCCCTCGGGGGGGACATGCACCTTCATGTTCGTCTCCCGGGGCAGCCGCTGTGTCTGATGAAGAAAAGAGAGGTGGTCGTCGTGGACGTTGGAGCCGTCCCAGTCGCCGGCCCGTAAGCGCGCCATGGACGAAGGAGCTCGCCAGAGGCGTGATGCGGTGGCGGACGGGCGGAACCGTGGCGGAACAAGAAAGTCGTAGCAAGGAGAGGCCCGGCGACGGAGAGCTGTGGCAGCGCTTCGGTAAGAGGGAGAGACGTTGCGACAGCAAAGAGGGGAAGAGGAAGGATGGCGAAGGAAGAGGGAGAGGAGGGCGTGCGTGCGTCTGCCACCCCTCTCCTCCCCCTACTTATAGCCCCAGGCGACAGAGCCGAGGGGGCGAGAACATGGGGGTCGTGGGATTAACTGCGCCCACTTCCCCACGATCCCACAATTACTGCGCCAGTAAAGGCGTGTATTAACTGCCGCGGAAGCCCAACCGTCCACCTCGGCCACAACGGATCCGCGCGCGTGCCGAGGCCCTGTAGTGGCGGGCCCGGGCCTGCGGCGACGTCCCGTCGCACACGTGGGCTGGCAGGCAGGCCTGTCCTGCTGGCGCCACGTGGCAGGCGGGCAACGGGCGGCAAGTCTGACGTCTGGCTAGTGTGCCACCTGGCCCCCGCCACGACGATTCGAAATCACCAGGCGGCCTGCCTAGTCACGGCCGGCTCCTAGCAGTCGGCACTTCAAAAGACGGACGAAGCGAAGCCACCAGACCACTCGGGGTAGGAAGCTGCTGAGGCTTCTCGCCTTTTTGGCCGTGGCGCCCCACCAGCTTCGGGGACTACTATCAGAGGAAATGACCACGGGTAGCCTCATTAACTCCTCATGGTATTTCAAGACACCGGGGGCGGCTGCGCCCCTCAAGCCTTAGAGACAAAGAGCCGCCTTCTTAGGGCCGGCTGCTAGAAGGCGGTGAAGCCCAGAGGGTGGCCATGAGGTGGGCCGACTCCTAGCAGGCGGCCTCCAGGGAGGCCGGCTCCTAGCAGGCGGCCGCTCACTCCCTCGAAGTTAGCACCTCATTACAACGACGAGACGGGGCGTGGCTACAGTGCGGCCCGCCACCCCCGAATCCAGGACTGAACATGGCCACAGTGTAGCGCACCAAGTGGACACCCCTTGCCCGGCGCAACACTATTGCCACACCGCCCGTGAGATCATCCGTGGCAGAGGAGACCATGCTCCCACTACGGGCTGTCGGTAGGACCCGCAGGCGGCATGCCCTACCTGTCCGTGAGAAGCCAGAAGGCGGTGAGTCCTGACCAGTCAGCACAGGGGAGGCCGACTCCTGGCAGGCGGCACTTCCCTCCCTCAGATTCTGTGCGCCATTAATTAGAAGAGACGGGGAGTGGCTATAGTGAACGCCCACCAGGCGGTGGACTGTAGCCACACTCTCCCCGACAAAACACACATCATCAGCGGCACTGCCAAAGTACTAAGCAGCCGGCAGGACCCGCAAGCAGCATGTACGGCCTGTCGGCCAAGTACAAGACAGCCGGCGGGACCCACCTGGCGGCGGAGAAACCGGCGACCAGAGACACTGACGGCCGGGTCCTACACCCAGCCGGATTACCATTGTACCCCTGGGGGGTAGGCCTATATAAACCCCCCAGGCCACCCATGCAAAGGGTTCAGAACCTCAGCACACACACATACCACACAGAGAGAGTGGAGTAAGGGCCAGCCTTGTTCTTCTTCCTCCTCTAGCCAAAACAGCTCAAGGAGCAACCTTGTAGCAACCTTGTTGAGATAGTGATCATGCGGAGACCCCGCAGAGCAGGACTAGGGGTGTTATCTCCTAGGAGAGCCCCGAACCTGGGTAAGATGCGTCGGCGTACATGTTTATGCCTTATCCCGTTTCGAGGCACCGACGACGTACTACTATCCCCCACCATGATAAGCCATCCTTTGGCATATGTTGCACGTCACCCCTGACATAGTCCTTGTGCGCCTCCCATTGATTCCTTGCATCCTACTCCCAATGGGTATCTTGACATGACCCGCAATCTTAGAACTATTGATCTTATCATGAGAGGATTGTCTAGGAATTTGCTTGTATACTTGCCTACATCTGAATGTGCTTATACTATATGGATATACCTTGAGGAGCGCTTTCCAAACTATTGCTTGAAAAATCTAGATGAGATTCTTCAATAGTCCATTGCTTTTCATAAAATGAATCCTAGTGATCCTAAATTTGGTGACTGTCTATTTGAGCTTCGTAACCTTATGCGTGCCAAAAGAGATGTTGGAGTCATTAGTACCATCATTTCACAAGTCATTAGAATTCATAAAGATGCACATTGTCATGGTCATAAATCTAATGAATCACTCTCTCTAGGTGATGATCAATCACATGATGATGTTGAATACGGATATTATGATGAGGATGATGATAGTGACTTTGATCTTGATGAGTCAATGAGACCCTTTGGTCTTGTGGCCAACCTTCGTGGTTACATGGCGGGAGGAAAGGAATGGGTTCTTCATAGTGGATGTACGGATCATATGACCGGAGATAAGGACATGTTTCGTGAGCTTGCTGAAAACGATGGTCCCCAAAAGTATGTTACTTTTGGTGATAACTCAAAGGGTAAGGTAGTTGGCCTTGGTAAGGTGGCCATCTCCCATGATAGCTCTATCCAAAATGTCATGCTCATTGAATCCCTTGGTTATAATCTACTTTCCGTATCTAGACTAGCTGACTTCGGTTTCAATGTTCTATTTACTGAAGTAGATTGCCAAGTGTTTCGAAGAGATAATCATAATATGGTCTTTATCGGTATACGTAGAGGTGATCTATACATTGTTGATTTCACGAAGAGAGCTCAACCTCGTACCTGCTTAATTGCTAAATCTTCTAAAGGTTGGCTATGGCATAGAAGGTTAGGTCACGTGGGCATGCGAAATCTTGATAAGCTTATTAAAGGTGATCATATGCTTGGTGTTAAAGATGTTATATTTGACAAGGATAGACTTTGCAGTGCTTGTCAAGCAGGAAAACAAGTTGGAGGAAGTCATCCCGTGAAGAACATAATGACCACGAGAAGACTGCTTGAGCTACTTCATATGGATCTTTTTGATCCCAATGCCTACAAGAGTCTCGGTGGTAACTCGTTCAGATTGGTCATTGTTGACGACTTTTCAAGATTTACGTGGGTGTTCTTTCTTGATGATAAATTGCAGGTCCAAAAGATCTTCAAGAACTTTGCTAGGAAGGCCCAAAACCAATTTGAAGTGAAGATCAAGAAGGTTCGAAGCGACAACGGAACGGTTCAAGAATGCCAATTTAGATACCTTTCTTGACGAAGAAGGGATTTCACATGCGTTCTCAGCTACGTACACACCTCAACAAAATGGAGTTGTTGAGAGGAAGAACCGGATACTTATTGAGATGGCAAGAACTATGCTTGATGAATACAATATGCTAAGACACTTTTGGGCAGAAGCGATTGAGACAACTTGTCATGCTACAAATTGACTATACCTTCACAAGCTTCTCGGCAAGACGGCATACGAGCTTCTCACCGGTAAGAAACCCCAAGTTGGTTACTTTCGAGTATTTCGCTCAAAGTGTTACATTCTTGATAAGCATCATCTTTCAAAAGTTGCCCCTAAATCTCATGAAGGTTTCTTACTCGGTTATGGCTCAAATTCTCACACTTATCGTGTCTACAACAATTTCACCCGAAAGGTTGAAGAGAGGGTAGATGTGAAGTTTGATGAATCTAATGGCTCGCAAGTAGAGCAATTGCCAATTGATGTAGGAGACAAAGATCCTTCGGAAGCAGTTCAAGACTTGTCTATTGGAAAGATTCGCCCAATGAAGGTGGAAGCCTCAACCTCACGACAAGGTGAACCACAAGTTGAGTTGGAAGCATCCACAAGTGGAACACGTCAAGACGAAGGAAACGAGGAAGTACAACAAGATGAACCTCATCGACCTCCTTCTTCGCCTCCACAAGAGAACAACAATGCCAACAACAATGAAGAAGGACAAGAAGAAGAAGACAATGAAGAGGATGTTCCACCCCGACCCAAACAAAAGCTCGCACGAGTTAGAGCAAGAGTCACAAGAGATCATCCCGTCAAACGAATCTTTGATGATATTCAAACCGGGAGAATTACTCGCTCTAAAACTCGTTTGGCTAACTTTTGTGAACATTACTCATCCATTTCTAGCATTGACCCTATGAAGGTAGAAGAAGCTCTTGAGTATCCGGATTGGGTGAATGCTATGCACGAAGAGCTACACAACTTCGAGAGGAATTAACTATGGACATTGGTTGAAAAGCCGGACGACAACCACAATGTGATTGGAACCAAGTGGGTGTTTCGGAATAAGCAAGATGAGGATGGACAAGTTGTACGCAACAAGGCTCGTCTCGTTGCCCAAGGCTACACTCAAGTCGAAGATATGGACTATGGTGAGAAATATGCCCCCGTTGCTAGACTTGAGTCGATACGCATCTTACTTGCTTATGCCAATCACCATGATATCACTTTATACCAAATGGACATTAAAAGTTCTTTTCTAAATGGATAAATTGAGGAGGAAGTCTATGTTAAACAACCTCCAGGCTTTGTCAATCCTACGAAACCTAATCATGATTAAAAATGTCACAAAGCTCTTTATGGTCTTAAACAAGCTCCTAGAGCATGGTATAAATGCTTGTTCAATTTGCTTACTGAAAAAGGCTTTGAAATTGGGAAGATTTATTCTACACTTTTTACTAAAAGGGTTAATGGTGAATTATTTGTGTGCCAAATATATGTGGATGATATCATATTTGGTTCTACTAGCCCCCTTTTTAGTGAAAATTTTGGAAGGCTAATGTCGGAGAAGTTTGAGATGTCTATGATGAGTGAACTCAAATTTTTCCTTGGTTTGCAAATCAAGCAAACTAAGGAAGGTACCTTTGTTTCTCAAACAAAGTATACTAAGGACCTTTTCAAGATGTTCAACATGCAAGAATGCAAAGGTATGAAAACACCCATGCCTACTAGTGGACATCTGGACTTGACTAAGGATGGCAAACCGGTTGATCAAAAGGTTTACCGCTCTATGATTGGTTCATTGTTATATCTATGTGCCTCCTGTCCAGATATTATGCTAAGTGTGTGCATGTGTGCATGCTATCTAGCGGCCCCCAAAGAGTGTCATCTTAAGGCTGTGAGAAGGATAGTGAGATACTCAATTCATACACCAAACTTTGGCATTTGGTATCCTAAGAGGTCTTTTGATCTTATTGGCTACTCTGATTCGGACTATGCCGGTAACAAGGTTGATAGAAATTCCACTTGGGGTACTTTTCAATTTCTTGGTAGATCCCTTGTGTCTTGGTCCTCCAAGAAACAAAACTCGGTATCCTTATCCATCGCCGAAGTGGAATACATTGCCGCCAGATCATGTTGTGCTCAGTTACTTTGGATGACCCAAATCCTTAAGGATTATGGGATACATGTGAAACATGTTCCATTGCTTTGTGACAATGAAAGTTCTATTAAGATTGCTCACAATCTCATGCAACATTATCGAACTAAGCATATCGAAGTTCGTCGTCATTTCATTCGGCATCATGTTGCTAAAGGATACATCAATCTTAAGCATGTCCGTACCGATAAGCAATTGGCGGATATATTCACCAAACCACTTGATGTGAAAGTATTTTGCTGTTTGAGAGGTAAACTAAACATCGTCGATGCCTCAAACTTGGAGTAAAAACTCCATTTGGATACATGCAAGGCACGAGCCCTTTATGACTAATCCTTGACATTTCTCTTATGATGATAATCCTATGTCTTGGATCTACTTGTACCCTTGCATGTTATCTAACCCTTTGTAGGTACTTGGATGAGCACAAATCCATGAGATTGCAAGTCACTCACATCTTGAGCAATCTCTACTTCACCAAGATCCCTACATATGGTTGTTGAATACAAGGAAGCATGAACTTACTCAACATATCCTTTGACAATTTCAGTAAATCAAATTTCATTTGGTATCAAGTGTCATGATTATCATTTTGGATACACAAGTGCTTTTCCTTGCAAGTCTAACCCATGTACGAAGATGAACTCAAACTCCAAGTGGTGCTCCCAACTCTTGATGAACTACATCAACCTCGAGCATCCAACGCAAGTTTTACTACATTATCAACATCAACACCACAACCCAAGGTATGATGTTCCATCTTAGAGAAGCTTTGCTCCAAGTCATGAGTCAAAGCAACTCAACGAGATGTGAATACATCAAAATGCTTAAACGATAAATGGTAACCCCATTCTGAGCTTAAACGATGAGTATGACCTACGATCAAGTGCCATCACTTGACTCCTCAGTCAATATACTCTAACATAGGTTACTTTGTCGCCGACCATTTCCAGATGAAGTCCTCTAGTGTTCGTGTGCCCTTTGTATTTTCTTTGCACATTTTCTCACTAGAGTGTTACCCTTCTTAATAAAAAATACTTCATCTAGATTTCTTTCCTGTTCATCTCTGTGGTTAATTCATTGCAAATCCTTCAGTTAATTCCTTGCAAATCATTGTGAGGTTTAATTTGCCAAGTGAGCTGAGTTGACAAAATTTCTCCTCTGCATTGAACTCGGACTCACCGATCCAAGCCTATTGGCAAGACCGAACTACAAGGATATCTTGTAGACAGTTCATCGGTACAACCGACATGGACTAACCCGGCGTGTCCGATATGCGTCATCTATGACACAACCAACTCGGCATCACTGATGAAAACAGATCGGCGTTACCGATTTCACTGATGAGAAAACTTTATGCCATTGCATTCTGCACATTTTCTTTCAGCTCCACTCAATGATTCTTATCCTCTACTCGCGTCTTAAGCGACATGCTGCCTTGTAGTGCTCTCAAGGACCACACCTACTGACTCATGCTCTAGAAGTTCCCTTCTTGGAAATTGATGTCAAAGGGGGAGAGATAGCACATCAAAGCTTATCATATGAGCTCATCTAAGCTCTTTCACAGATGCTTGTTGACAAAAGAGGAGAGAAGTCACATGTCTTTAAGAGGGGAAAGACATATCAACATGTTTGATCTTAGCTATTGCTAACATTCTTGGTTGCTCTGAATTTTGGTTAAGTGTACCATTTCCTGCTCTGATTTCTCTTGCTCTGATTTTCTCTTACCCTACCTTCTCCCATTATCCAATATCAGATTCATGGGGAGAAAGAGAGTCCATATCTAAGGGGAAGAAAATATTTGGGATTCATTGCATATCTTTAAAATCTTTGGGGACATGTCAGTATCTAAATAGAGTACCTAGTACTCACCCATTACATGTCATCCCAGTCTTGGTACTCTTGTGATTTTCTGAAATTACTTTACCTGGAGTATTCTTGTGTTATCTAACCCTGTTTTCTCAAGTCTACTCCTTCTAAAGCCAGCCCAAAACCACAAGGTAAGTATATGCATCACACTCATGTGCATGATGATCTCTTGCTGATGTACATACTGTTTGCAAGAAGGATTCATGAACATGGAGGTACATTTCTTATCCACATCATTTGCTCTGATGCATATAGCCAAGATGTAGGTAACTCATTGCTTGCTCTGTCATGCTTATACATTCAGATGTTCTTACACTCTATCTTCATATGATTGCATACATGTAGGGGGAGCCTATGCATATTACATGTCTTTCCAAAGCTTTACTTGATTACCATGTATATCTTTAATCTAAAGCTTTGATGTATGTTGTCATCAATTGAGATTGAAAGCACAAGTGCTCCCTCGGTGATTTTAGTAATTAATGTCAACATATCTCTTGTTGGACTAATACTTTTATCTAGTATATTGCAGATGAGTTCAACAATGGCGTGGTAAGGACAAGAGGATGTGGAACCCCTTCAAGGTGTCAGGACACATGTTGGCAAAAGCTCAAGACTCTTCATTTACATTTTAGTGATCCAAGATCACACTGAGTCCATAGGAAAGCCAATACTATTAAAAGGGGATGAGCTGTTGCGTAATGGTCTACTTGCTCAAAGTGCTTAGTGATATTGCTCCAAAGGCCTCATCCACTTTCTCATTTCCACATATGTCCAAAATTCAAAGTCAAACTCGGCCCCGCCGATATGATCCATCCGGCGCCACTGAGTTCATTTGACATAGCCACTGCCAGAAACCCTAACACTCAGGTCACACCGATACGGATCTCGGTCTCACCGAGATGGCCTTGCAAACTCTCTGTTGTCTGTTGCAATTATTTTGGTCTCACCGAAATATGCAATCGGTCCCACCGAGTTTGCTTGGCATCCACTCTGTTGCAATATTGCTTCACTTCGGTCTAACTGAGTTGATGCAATCGGTGCCACCGAGTTAGTGTTTGCCCTAGCCCTAGCACATCGGTCCCACCGAGTTGTTCCAGTCGGTCCCTCTGAGATTTATAACATTCACATTTTGAACAAAATCGGTCTGACTGAGTTTTTCTATTCGGTCTGACGGAGTTGGGTGAAATGCATGTAACAGTTGGATTTTGTGTGGAGGCTATATATACCCCTCCACCCCCCTTCTGCATTTGAGTGAGAGCCATCAGAACGTGCCTACACTTCTTCTACTCATTTTCTGAGGGAGAACCACCTACTCATGTGTTGAGACAAAGCTATTCCAATCGTACAACAAGAATCTTGATCTCTAGCCTTCCCCAAGTTACCTTCCACTCAAATCATCTTTCCACCATAGCCAAATCTATGAGAGAGAGTTGAGTGTTGTGGAGACTATCATTTGAAGCACAAGAGCAAGGAGTTTATATCAACACACCATCTATTACCTTTTGGAGAGTGGTGATGACCCACAAGTATAGGGGATCAATCGTAGTACTTTCGATAAGTAAAAGTGTCGAACCCAATGAGGAGCACAAGGAAATGACAAGTGGTTTTCAGCAATGTATTTTCTGCAAGCACTAAAATTATAAGTAACGAGTAGTTTGATAGCATGATAATTTTTAACGAGCAAGTAACAAAAGTAGTAACAAAAGTGCAGCAAGGTAGCCCAATCCTTTTGAGGCAAAGGACAAGCCAAAATGGTCACCCTTTGTGGGTTGAAGTCTCCATCTGTCATCGTCCTGGGAACGGGGGTACCCAGACTTGCTTGCCTGCGGCCCGTGGCGTGGCTCCGCCAACGGCCCGGTATGGCCCAGCTTCAGCAGCGGTAATGCAAGACCCTCGCGAGGGGCCAAGCCTCATGAGGCGGACGACACCAAGGCCTCCCTGGGGGTGGCCTCGCTAAGCTGTCTCCCGAGGAGCAGAGATATCTATGCAAGGCACACCTCAAGAGGTTCGCGTGACGTGAGCCATGACAACCAAGGCCAAGTGGGCGCCAACGGGCGCAGTGTACCAGTTTCCTCTTTGGTGCTAAGGAGGCAAGCGCATGCGCTAGGTCCTGAGGCATCAAGCAAGGGTTCCCATATCGGTGCGACAAGAACAAGACCAGCAGGACGGCAGGACGGAGGTCATCGTGGAGCCCACAACAACGTCACTGCTAGAGCCTTTGGCAGGCGAAGACTACTTTTGTCAGGATAGATTGTACTAGTTGTCCCCCTTCAAACTTGGCCGTTGTGGGATCCCTTCCCGCCTAACATTTGGGAAGAGGCCAAGGCCACTATAAATAGGACATAGCCACCACCATAGAGAGGGGGAGAGATCATTCAGACCACTCTCACACTCACCAGCTCATCGAGCTCAAGAACACCTCACCTCGTGAGGTAGTTCATCCACTGTACTAGTTCATCATCAGCCCCTCGAGGCAAACCACCACACACTGGAGTAGGGTATTACACTGCAAGGTGGCCCAAACCAGTATAAACCCTTGTGTCTCTTGTTCTTCGGGTTCGTCGAGTTAGGCCATGGGATCGTTGAGCGTGCGAGTTGGGGAGAGAGTGTTCTTCGTGCGCAGCCCAAAGTTCGAACCTCTCAAGGGTTTGCCGGAGCCCGTGATCCTACATTTGGCGCGCCAGGTAGGGGTTGCGTCGAAGCTTCGCCTCTTCATCCGATCCGCTTCTTCACCCGCTTCGCTTCTCCGCTCAGCACCCATGGTGAGCATCGCTCCTCCAGCCGGAGCGGCGGGCCCGCGCGAGGGCGCTGTGGGGCTCCGAGCCTTCAACCCCGCCTTGCGGTAAGTGCGGTGGCCGCACAAGATCAAGCCGGAGATGCCGCCTCACTACTTCGGTGCGGCGGATCCAGTGGCCTTCCTCCAGGCGTACGAGGAGGCCATTCGGGAGGCCAGAGGCGACGACCAGGTCATGGCCAACTGGTTCCCCATGGCTCCCGCTGGCGTGTCGCGCGCCTGGTTGCTCAACCTGACGGAGTCCTCTGTGGCCTCCTGGGAGGAGCTGTGCGACCTCTTCATCATGCGCTTCGCGGCAACGTCACCCCCCGCCGTTGCAGCCCTCCTTGGTGGATCGTAGGTGCCGCCCTCGGATCGCCATGTTAAGCAGTTCGTCCGCCAGATGGGCGCTGCCCGTGTACAGCAAGGGGCTCCTCCGGGATGGGCGGCACCAAAGGCCGACCTCACCTTCGACTCGGGGGACTATCCGGCAACCACCGCGGGCTCGGGCGCGCTCCGGATGCTCTGCACACCCACCATCTGCAACGTGGCGGTCACCAAGACCCTCATCGACGGAGGAGCCGGCCTCAACGTGCTCTCCATGGAAGCCTTCAGCTTGCTCCACATGCCGCTCGGCCGGCTCCATCACACCATGCCCTTCTCTGTAGTTGGTGGTGGTTCCACCAGCACCCTAGGGTAGATCCGCCTCCCCGTCACCATCGGCACCCACGACAACTACCACACCGAGCTTATCGACTTCCACATAGCTCGCATCGGCCTCTCGTACAATGCCTTCCTCGGGTACCCTACCCTGGCTCAGTTCATGGCGGCAACCCATCCCACCTACAACCTCATGTAGATGCCGGGGAGCAGCGGTGTCCTCACCGTGGCCGGAGACACCAAGGAGGCCCTGACGGCCCTCGGGCTCGCCTTCAGGGCTGCAGCGGCAGCTCGCCCCACTGACGAAGTAGTGTCTGGGGCCCAGGGGGCTGCGCCGGCGAAGAAGAAGCAGTTATTCTCACAAGATCAGGCCAAGACGAAGCAAGTACCGTTTGATGACGGGGCCTCGGGAGCCACCTTCACCATAGACGCCAACCTCGACCCAGACCAATAAGAGGCACTGGTGAAATTCCTGCGCGCGAACAACGAGGTATTCACCTGGGAGCCCAAGCAGCTGGTGGGGGTCCCAAGGGGAGTAATCGAGCACCACTTAAGGGTGTGCCCTAATGTGCGCCCTGTGAAGCAGAAGGCACGACGACTGTACACAGAGAAGTAGTCCTTCATCGTCCAGGAAACCTGCAAGCTATAGGCAGCGGGTGTCATCCGCAAAGTCTGGTACCGGGAGTGGCTGGCGAACCCCGTCGTCGTGCCCAAGAAGGGCAGGAAGGAACGCATGTGCGTCAACTTCACCAACCTCAACAAGGCCTGCCCTCAGGACCCGTTCCCGCTCCCGCGCATCGATCAGATCGTCGACTCCACCGCCGAGTGCGACCTGTGATGTTTCCTAGATGCCTTCTCAGGTTACCACCAGATGAAGATGGCGGTGGAGGACGTAGAGAAGACGGCTTTCTTAACCCCGTGCGGGGTGTACTGCTACACATGCATGCCGTTCGGGCTGCGTAACGCTGGGGCGACGTTCCAGCGGCTGATGCACACCGCTCTAGGCCAACAGCTCAGGAGGAATGCTGAGGCCTATGTTGATGACATTGTGGTAAAATCTCGGGAGGCAAGGACCCTCATTCAAGATCTGGAGGAGACTTTTACCAGCCCATGCAAGGTAGATTTGCGGCTCAACCTAGAGAAATGCGTGTTCGGCGTCCCCTCCGGCAAGCTATTGGGTTTCCTCATGTCGCACAGAGGGATTGAGGCGAACCCGGAGAAGGTCAAAGCAATAGAAGACATGAGCCCGCCGCAGACTCTCAAGGAAATGCAAAAGCTCGCGGGCTGTGTGACCTTGCTGGGGCGCTTCATCTCCAAGCTGGGGGAGCGCGCCCTCCCGTTCTTCAAGCTAATGGAGAAGAAGGGCCCGCTCGAGTGGACCCTGGAGGCCGACACGACATTTCAAGACCTCAAGAGATACCTAACCAGCCCACCGATGATGGTGGAACCGCGTCCCCTCAAGCCCCTGGTGCTTTACCTGGCCGCCACGCCCCATTCCGCTAGCGCGGCGCTGGTGGCCGTCCGGGAGGAGCGCCTGGCCAAGAGCCTGCCACATGACGCCGTGCATTCGGTCGGAATGATGCAACACCAAGACGGCGCCACTGAAGCCACAGCAGCGCCAACAGATGACCAGGCCCCACAAGACGACCCTCACGAGGTCGCGGTAGCCCCAAATGGCGACCGACGTCCTGAGGACCCCCAGCCTCAGGAAGCGCCCCAGTCTCAGGAGATCTGGGACCCCACTAACACTCCCGTCCTCGTCAAACACCCGGTGTACTTCATCAGCATGGTACTACGAGACGCGTGGGCGCGCTACCCCATGCCACAGAAGCTTCCGCTCGCGCTCCTCATGGCCTCGTGCAAGTTACGCCACTACTTTCAAGGCCACCCCATCAAGTTCGTCTCAGCTTACCCACTGGAGAGGGTACTCCAGAGCCCCAATGCTGCGGGGAGGGTCGCCGAATGGAACATCGAGTTGCAGGCATTCCAGCTGGAGTTCAGCACCACCGGGGTCATCAAGGGAGCCGCGCTCGCCGACTTCGTGGCGGAGTGGGCTGATGCTTCGGGACCCGAAGCAGGTGAGGATCAGTCTCTCTCGCCAGGGAGCGAAGCACCAGACGGCAAGGTCATGTACTTCGAAGAAGCCTTCACGCGCCAAGGCGCGGGGGCCAGAGCCGTACTCATCTCGTCCACCCAGGACAAGCTCTACTACGTAGTGCAGCTCTGCTTCCAGTGGGGTGAGAAGGTCTCCAACAACATCACGGAGTACGCAGGTTTGATCGTCGGCCTCACCATCAAGGGAGACTCGCAACTCCTCGTGAACTTCTCCAACAAGGTGTACGAGCTGAAGGACGAGCACATGGAGGCATACCTCGGGAGGTACGCAAAATGGAGAAGCAATTCTTGGGCCTGGAGCTGCAGCATGTGCCTCCCGGCACAAACAAGCTAGCCGACGATATCACCAAGAGGGCGTCTAGCCGCCAGCCACAGGGACCCCGTGTCTTCGAGGAGTGGCTCTTCAAGCCTTCGGCGGCCCCTCCGGCTGCGGAGTCAGCACCGCATCGAGAGGAGCTTCCCCCGCCACCAACCTCAGGAGCCCCAGCCTGCGGCCCGACCTCAGGAGCGCGCCTGCTCCTCGCGATCGAGCCTCAGGAGGGGTGTTGGACCGAAGAATTCAAGGCGTACCTGCTGCAAGGGGCCCTGCCGGAGAAGGAGGAGGACGCGGAACGCGTGGCTCGGCAAGCTACAACCTACTGCATCCGGGATGGTGAGCTATACCGAAAACGACCGAATGATGTTTCCTTGCGATGCATCTCCAGGGAGCAGGGATGTGAACTGCTACCTGACATACACGGCGGAGATTGCGGGCATTACTTGTCGTCACGCACCCTAGTGGGCAAGGCATTCCGCAGCGGATTCTACTGGCCCACGGCACTCAACAATGCAACCGAGCTGGTGAGACCCTACGAGGCCTGCCAGTTCCATGCCAAGCAAATCCACCAGCCTACTCAGGGCCTCCAGACTATCCCACTCTTGTGGCCGTTTGCGGTCTGGGGGCTGGTTATCCTGGGTTCGTTCGCTCGAGCGTCCGGGGGCTACCGCTACCTCTACGTCGCCATCGACAAGTTCACCAAGTGGGCGGAGGTGGAAGCCGTCCGCACCATCCTAGCTGGCTCCGCAATCAAGTTCATCAAGGGCCTCGTGAGCCATTTCGGAGTCCCTAATCGCATCATCACTGACAAGGGCTCATAGTTCACTAGCAATCTCTTCAAAACATATTGTGCTAATCTTGGAACGCAGATATGCTATGCCTTAGTGGCACACCCCAGAAGCAACGGCCAAGCTGAGCGCGCCAACGCG
The DNA here is from genome assembly GCF_018294505.1 of Triticum aestivum. Taxonomy (NCBI): domain Eukaryota; kingdom Viridiplantae; phylum Streptophyta; class Magnoliopsida; order Poales; family Poaceae; genus Triticum; species Triticum aestivum. The sequence goes on from NC_057811.1 coordinate 269,951,882, forward strand.
GAGGTCTTTAGAGGCCTCAAGACGAGGACCTTCAAGAAGAAGCTCGAGGCCTGCAGCTGGGGCTGGCATGGCGAGCTCCAGTCCGTGCTTTCATCCATCCACACCACCGCCACCAAGCCAACAGGCGAGACTCTGTTCTTCCTCGCCTACAGAGCTGAAGCGGATCTCCCTCACGAGGTCAGGCATCGCTCCGCGCGGTTCTTGGCATTTGATGAGGCACGTCAGGACGCCATGCGGGGGACGAACCTCATTCTAGGGGAGGAACGCCGCCGCCAAGCCTCGCTCCGAGCGGCAAGGTACGAGCAGGCGCTGCAATAGTACCATTGCCGCAGCTTCCGCTCCAGGACGCTCGAGGTGGGCGATCTCGTCCAGAGACGGTTGCTCTCCAGGGAAGGGCTGCATAAGCTCTCACCCATGTGGGAGGGCCCGTTTAGTTGCCCGCGTCTCCAGGCCTGGCGCCGCGCGCCTGGAGACGCAGGACGGGATCCCCATTCAGAACGCCTGGATCATCCAGCACCTCCGGAAGTTCTACCCATGAAGCAAGGCCCAGTGCCTGTGAAGGTCTCCGCTCGTGACACTCTCACGTAATAATGAGTGGGGCTGTACATGCCCTGGAGTCTCCGGAGTGCCGCCCTCGGGCCTCGGGGGCTCCCTCCCACGTCCTAGTGGCAGCACTTAGCTCCGCGCTGGTGAGAATACTAGACTAGGTGCCGGATGTGGCTGTTCATTTGCTTTCTGTAGCTGGTTTGCAACCTTTTACTGAAATTTGGAGTTCTGGCATTTCTCGATTGCTTGATTGACTCTCCTTTTCCTCAACTTCTTTGCTTGCTTCTTTGTTTTGTGCCAAGGAGGACGGCAGTTACCCGACGCTCTCCCTCGTGCGCCTCGCGCGGGGGCTAGGCAGGTGTGTGCGTGCGTTGGCCTGGCCTAAACCACGGATACACCTCGCCAAAGCCCTGTCACTCCAGAGCTTCGGCTCCCTTGATCTTCGCGAGGCGCCTTGGATTGAGGTTGTGATTGGCGGACCCTCCTAAGTCCATGCCCCACGAGTACCGCGACATGGTGCACTAGGACATGACTAGCCCATGCCTGAGGGATCGCGCAAGGAAGGGTAAGGCACCCGACGGATGTCCTAACAAATTATGCAGCTTTGTGACGCCTCCCGAGGTCAACGACTCCTGAGTCAGCAACAAGGAGGCCTCACCAGGTGCCGGAAGGCGCGCCATCACGAGACAGGAAACTACCCCAGGTTCATCAAGCTAAGTTATCCCTCTATGTCTACGTGGAGCATGAATGTCACAACACAACACAGAAACAATAAACATAGCATAGTGGCATAAAAATCACAGTTCATTATACGCCCTCGTAGGGCCCCATACTTGTTTTTTCAAATGTAGGAAGAAAGGAAAGGGCGAGCAAAAGTTGTGCACACAACCAAAACAACTCATGAAGGTCGGCTCTCAGCGCCCCCGGGACTCAGCCGGAGCCCTCCTCACGCTTCACCGGAGCACGGCGACGGGACAACCCGCCACCATCCTCAAAGCGAGCCCGGTGGCATGGCGGTTGGTCGTAGCTGCCGCTCCTGGAGCTCTCGCTAGAGGAGGAGCCGCCACCGCTAGACGAGCCACGGCCGTCGCCAAGCGCGAGCTCGCCCTCTGCATCGTCGCGGCCGTCGTCAAGGCCAAGCTCGTCGTCGCTGCCGCTGTCTTCGGGGCAGCACCCTGCGCGGCGGCCATCTTCCCCAAACACCCTCACGAAGAGGGTCGCGGTGCCATCATACCTGAAGTGGAGGGTACATCGCCTGCTCAGGCCGCGCAAGCGGGCGAGTGTCTACCAGCCGCGGGCCAGGTGTGACGCCCCTGATTTAATCGGACACTAATCATACACGCAAATGTGTACGATCAAGATCAAGGACTCACGGGAAGATATCACAACACAACTCTAGACACAAATTAAAATAATTCAAGCTTTATATTACAAGCCTGGGGCCTCGAGGGCTCGAATACATAAGCTCGAAAACACAAGAGTCAGCGGAAGCAATAATATCTGAGTACAGACATGAGTTAAACAAGTTTGCCTTAAGAAGGCTAGCAGAAAAGCAACAACGATCGAAAAGGCAAGGCCTCCTGCCTGGGAGCCTCCTAACTACTCCTGGTCGTCGGCGGTCTCCACGTGGTAGTAGGCACCCTCGGGGTAGTAGCAGTCGTCGTCGAAGGTGGCGTCTGGATCCTTGGCTCCACCATCTGGTTGCGGCATCCGAGAAGAATGGAAAGAGGTGGAAAAAGGGGGAGCAAAGCAACCGTGAGTACTCATCCGAAGTACTCAGCAAGCAAGGATCTACACTACATATGCAACATTATCAGAGGAAGCTTGTATGTGGACTGGGCTGCAGAAATGCCAGAGTAAGAGGGGGAGAAGCTAGTCCTATCAAAGATTAGCATCTTCTGGAAACCACCATCTTGCAGTAACAGGAGGGCGTAGAGTAGCATAAAGTAAAGTAGTAGCAGTGTTATCAACCTCGGCCAGAGATCCTTTCTCGACTCCTTGCGAGAAAGCAATCCCAGAGCCATACTATCCATTTCTCATCTCAAGTATCCAGTTCTAGTTGTATCGATCGGGATACAACTCCAAGTGTCCGTTATCGTAGGACAGTCTATCGATAGATGTTTTCTTCCCTGCAGGGGTGCACCAACTTACCCACCACGCTCGATTAACTCTGGCCGGACACACTTTCCTGGGTCATGCCCGGCCTCGGCCAAACAATACGTCGTCAACACGCCGGACTAAACCTATGCCCCCAGGGGTCATGGGCCATCGCCCCGGGAACTCCTGAACGTTGCGAGGGCGGCCTGTGAGCAGACCAAGCTACCTCCTCCAAAAAGGCAGGTACTCAGTCGCTGACGTCTATTAAGCTTTGGCTGATACATACGACGCAGAACGCCCATACTATGCCCACGTGATGGTTAGTGCTATCAGGCCAGAAGCCCCTTGGATCAAATATCCAAATCGTAGTGGATTAGGAGCACGCGGTACAAGCAGAGACTCACGAAAGATGCGACCCCGTTGTCCCGTCTCGAGGACTTGCGGCAAGGGCTAAGAATGCCCCCCTCAGGGTCGACCCGCCTTTCCAAGTAACAGTTGTAAAGTCCAAGTATCCGTGTGTCCAAACATCAAGGGGAAAACCCGAGGAATCACCCCCGGTGAATTCCACTCGATGTAATCATCAAGGTGAACGTAAGAGGAACCACCCCCGAGGTTCACACTTGAGGGGTTGCACGACAGAGTCGTATCGGAAGTGGTTAAGGAGGAAATCACCCTCGATGACCACGACCGAATAGCTACACTATAGAGATCTCATCAGGAGTGATGTATGAGGTTCCACCCTCGACACTCGATGGTAACTCTGCAGAGTCGAGCAACAAAAGGGGCATGATGTGATGTGAGGTGTCGGGCTCTGGTCTTCGATCCAGTTGATCGGGTCTTCGATGATGAAGCAGGGGCAACAAGGACAAGGTGGGGGTCACTGAAGGATCACTAACCAACCTATACTAAGCAGTTTAGGATAAGCAGGTAGGTAACAATGAGCAGGTTACAAAAGCAGGCTATGCATCAGAATACGAGCAAACAATAACAGTAGCGAAATCTAATGCAAGCATGAGAGAATGGAATGGGCGATATCGGGATGATCAAAGGGGGGGCTTGCCTGGAAGCTCCGCTGAAAATGAAGAAGTGTCGTCGTCGACGTAGTCGATCACAGGGGCGGCATCGGTCTCGGGGTCTACCGGAGAGAAGAGGGGGAAGAAACAATAAATATAAAGCAAACATAGCATGACATGACAATTAGTAGCACTAGGCATGTTCTAACGCTATGCTACACGATACCGGCGAAGGGGGATAACATCCGGGAAAGCATTCCCGGTGTTAGGCATTTTCGGACAGGCGAACCGGAGGAGGAAAGTTGCATGTTCGCTATGCTAGGGATGTGTGGCAGACGAACGAACCGCGTATTCGGATTCGTCTCGAAATTCTGAGCAACTTTCATGTATAAAACTTTTTCATCCGAGTTACGGATTATTTTATATTAATTTCTGAAGTTTAAACAATAATCTGAAATTTCTGGATTTAGTTTTAAATCGAAAATCACAGTGGAAACACTAGATGCACCTGGTGTAGTGCACCCACAGTGCACCACCGAGGCTGACATGTGGGGTTAGATGGCCCAGTTGACCGAGTCAACAAAGACTGGTCAACAGACCGAATAGTGCATGCGGGTCCCGCATGTTAGTGTCCTAATAATTTCTAAACTGATTTTATTTAAGTTAAAATAAGGTGGGACCTACATGTCATATACACCTAAACTAGTTAAGCACTAATCCTATCCTATTCCTAATCTAACAGGGCCGGCTCCAGTGGCTGGGCACGCACGCACTAGGGGAAGCGACGGCGGCCCTGGCGTCAGGAGGCGAGCACGGGCGGCAGGCAAGCGGGCGGCCCTGGCGCCAGGCAAACGCGAGGCGCAGCTAGCGCGCGGTGGGCGGCGGGGTGCACACGCCAACGAGGCGAGCTGCAGGCGGGGTGAGCGGCGGATGGCGCGGGCGGGGCGGCCGAGCGCGCGGAGCGCGGCGACGCAGCAGGAGACGAGCGGCGGCAGCGCTAGGCAGCAGCGGCGGCGGCAGAAGCAACAAGCAGCGGCGGCCAACAGTAGCAGGAGGCGAGCAGCGCGGACAAGCAGCAGCAATAGCAAGCAATGGCAGCATGTAGCGACAACAGCAGTTAAGTGCAGCAGCGGCGGCAGGGGCATCAGCGGCTCGCAAGGAGCAGCAGCAGTGGGCACTTGTGGCGAGCAACAACCAGCAGCAGCATATCAGCACAAGGAGAAGAGGCAGAACAGCGGCAACACGCACACACGTACGCGTACGCGGGAGCTTGGGCACGACGGTGACAGCGGCCTACGGCGTGCAAAACAAAGGGGGCAAAAGGGGATCCAAGGGAGGAGCTCACGGTGATTCTGTTGGCGTGTTCGGGGAGGTCAGGGAGGCGCCAAAGCAGACGCATCGACGACAAAGTTGTGACGACCAGATGAAGAAGATGAAGACGACGTCAGCTCGAGGGCGTCTCGGTGTGAGCTGGTCCCCAGGACAGACAAATCCGGCCGCGGTGGACCTCCTGACGTGCTCCCGCACGTCTGAGACGTCGGTGGCCGCGACAACGACCGTGTGGCAGCGGTGATCGCGATTTCTTCAAGCTCAAAATTCGAGCAGTAGAGGAAGGGGGCAAAGGGGGAACAAGGGGGGAATGAAAGAGCTCGATATAGGGTTTTTGGGGGACGCACTTATATGCCGAGGGGTGGCACTACCGCGTGCGTGGCGGCCATCAAGCCGTGGTGGCCGTGGATGGCCTCCATGCCATGGCTTCTGTACAGAGAGGAAGGAGATGGCTAGTTGGTGGGCTGGGTTGTGCACTGTAGCAATGGGCTACAAGTGCACAGTAGTAGATAGGCCTTTTCCTTTTTTCTGTTTTGCTTTTTTTCCAGTAGCTTTTGCATTTTCTTTTAGCCACAAATGACTTCGCAAAAATATGCCACAGGCCAAAACAAATTCAAAGAAATATTGTGCACTGCCGCAAAAAGTTTGGAATCTAATTGAAGCTGTTGGAATTTTGCATAAATGGAAAAGCAATTAATTTGCTGATTTGGCACAGTTTTAGATTTGCTATAGTCCATCTTGGCTTGGAGGTGATGTTGTATTCCTTAACAATTAAATGTTATGAAATTTTGGGTAAAAGATGAACTATTTGCAGCACCTGTTCTTCAACTCCATATTTCACTTGCAAATTGAATTTGATTTGAAAGTGGAAATTTCAAAGGATATTTGAATCAAAGGTGATCAAGCACTGTTTAGTAAAATGATTAGCTTAATCACAGAGGGTTACTGTAGCATGACACTTGGGGTGTTACACCAGGGCCACGTTGCTCGTAAGGGAGACCTCCACGGCGACCCACGAGGCCCTGCTGCAGCAACCGTCGGCCTACATCCAGAGGCCGCCAAGACCCCTAGCCGGTAGTTCGCCGGCAAAGGAGCGCGGAAGCTGGAGCCAAGTGCCAGCCGGATTCTCCGACCACACGATGAATTACGGTAGGAGCTCCGCCGAATGGAAGCACGGCCAAGGAGGCCGGGCGACCACAGCACGCCTCCCCTCAGCGCAAGGGCTGCTCCATCTAGAGCGGCCCTCACCGTGGGAGGAGACACTGTTGCGGCCGCCGAGGACGATGCCAGTCCCCGAAGGAGTACGTCCGCGCCCCCGAGGAGCCATAGCGGGGGTCCGCGGTGTGCTTACGGGGACGGCCTCGCCCCCTCTTGGGCTGCGGCGAGCCGGGACCCTCCTGGCGAGCCTTCCCCTTCTCCGCAGGCGAGGACCTCTTCGTTGGCGCCATAGGAAGGCCGCAGGCGGCGAGGCAAGGAGGAAGATGGAGAAGCAGGAGGCGTGAAGAAGGAGATGAGCAATGGGGGCTCTGCCCCTCCCCTCATTTATAGCCTGGAGAAGACCAACCGCCGGCCTCCACGATCACAGGCAATGATGGTTTTTCTCCTGCATGCAGCAGGGTCTCGTCAAGTCGAACGGTTGCCGAGGCAGCATGGGGAAGCGGAGGCGCCCACGTCCCATCAATTGCCACGCGTCGATCAAGGCCGCAGGCAGTTAGGGCCCGCGGTGCTCCGCACTTGCCCCTTGGCTTCGCCTCGAAGCCAAGCTCGAGCGCGCCTTGGGCCCGGGGGCTACTGTCGGCGTCCTGAGAACAGGGGTACCCAGACTTGCCTGTATGTGGCCCGTGGCATGGCTCCGTCAATGGCCCGGTATGGCCCAGCTTCAGCAGCAGCAATGCAAGACCCTCGCGAGGGGCCAAGCCTCGTGAGGCGGACGACAGCAAGGCCTCCCTGGGGGTGGCCTCGCTAGGCTGGCTCCCAAGGAGCGGAGATATCTATGCAAGGGACACCTCATGAGGTTCGCATGACGTGAGCCATGACGACCAAGGCTAGGCGGGCACGAGCGGGCGCAGTGTACCAGTTTCCTCTTTGGTGCTAAGGAGGCAAGCACAGGCGCGGGGTCCCGAGGCATCAGACAAAGGTTCCCATATCGGTGCAACAAGACCAAGGCCAGCAGGATGGCAGGATGGAGGTCATCGCAGAGCCCACAACAGCGTCACCGCCAGAGCCTTTGGCAGGCGAAGACTACTTTTGTCAGGATAGCTTATACTAGTTGTCCCCCTTCAAACTTGGCCGTTGTGGGATCCCTTCCCGCCTAACATTTGGGAAGAGGACCAAGGCCACTATAAATAGGACCTAGCCACCACCATAGAGAGGGGGAGAGATCATTCGAGCCACCCTCACACTCACCAGCTCATCGAGCTCAAGAACACCTCACCTCCTGAGGCAGTTCATCCACTGTACTATTTCATCATCAGCCCCTCGTGGCAAACCACCACACACTGGAGTAGGGTATTACACCGCAAGGTGGCCCGAACCAGTATAAACCCTTGTCTCTCTTGTTCTTCGGGTTCGTCGAGTTAGGTCGTGGGATCGTTGAGCATGCGAGTTGGGGAGAGAGAGAGAGAGTTCTTCGTGCGCACCCCAGAGTTCGAACCTCTCAAGGGTTTTCCGGAGCCCGTGATCCGACACCATCAACGTGGATGTACGATAGCACCAGCTATCAGAACCACGCCAAAAATCTTCGAGTCTCCATTGCGTTGCACACTCCAATCCCACCCCTTTACTTTCTTGCGATTAGAATGCTTTACTCTTTCCGCTGCTCATACTCTTGCCATGCTTGCTACAAATGTATTGTGAATACTTAAACTTGTGCTAAAACTCCATCTCAACTTGAAGAACTTAAAAATTGCCACTTTTGCTTGTTGAGGGTCTAACCCCCCCTCTACACGCCTGTTCTTGATGCTTTCAAACTCTCACACCATATATATGGAGCAAAATGTTTTGGCCAAACACATAGAAAGATAGGGGCTTATAACGTCGCCTCCCGACCTATTCACCCTCAAGGGTGATATGTCTCCAACGTATCTATAATTTTTGAATGTTCCATGCTATTATATTATCTGTTTTCGATGTTTTATATGCATTTATATGCTATTCTATATTATTTTTGGGACTAACCTATTAATCTAGAGCCGAGTGCCAGTTTCTGGTTTTTCCTTGTTTTTGAGTTTTACAGAAAAGGAAAACCAAACGGAGTCCAAATGGAATAAAACTTTCGCGATGATTTTTCTTGGACCAAGGGACATCCAGAGGACTTGGAGAGGGGACCAGAACTTCCCCGAGGAGGCCACAAGCCTGCTAGGCACGCCCCCCGGGGGGGGGGGGCGCCCTGAGGGCTTATGCGTCCCTCAGGAGTCCTCGAACCCTAATCTTTGCACTATATATTCGGAAATATTCCCCCAACATCAGAAGCATCCACCAAAATACTTTTCTGCCGCCGCATGCCTCTGTTCTTGTGAGATCCCATCTTCGGGTCTTTTCCGGCACCCTGCCAGAGGGGGATTCGACCATGGAGGACCTCTACATCAACCTTGCTGGCCTTTTGATGAAGCGTGAGTAGTTTACCACAGACCTACGGGTCTATATATAGTTAGTAGCTAGAAGGCTTCTTCTCTCTCTCTCTCTGATCTTCAATACAATGTTCTCCTCGATGTACTTGGAGTTCTATCTGATGTAATATTCTTTTGCGGTGTGTTTGTCGAGATCCGATGAATTATGGATTTATGATCAGATTATCTACGAATATTACTTGAGTCTTCTCTGAACTCTATTATGGATGATCAAATATCTTTGTATTTCTCTTCAAATTATCGGTTTGGTTTGGCCAACTAAATTGGTTTTTCTTGCAATGGGAGAGGTGCTTAGTTTTGGGTTCAATCTTGCAGTGTCCTCACCTAGTGACAAAGTAGGGACAGCGAGGCACGTATTGTATTGTTGCCATCAAGGATAAAAAGATGGGGTTTTCATCATATTGCTTGAGTTTATCCCTCTACATCATGTCATATTACTTAAGGCGTTACTCCGTTCTTATGAACTTAATACTCTAGATGCATGCTGGATAGCGGTCGATGTGTGGAGTAATAGTAGTAGATGTAGGATCGATTCGGTCTACTTGACACAGACATGATGCCTATATTCATGATCATTGCCTTAGATATCGTCATAACTTTGAGCTTTTCTATCAATTTCTCAAAATAATTTGTTTACCCCCCGTATGTTTTCTTTCAAGAGAAAAGCCTCTAGTGAAACCTATGGCCCCCGGGTCTATTTTCCATCATATATTTTCAGATCTACAAACCAAAAAACCCAAAAATACCTTGCTGCAATTTATTTATATTTACTTTAGTTTGCTCTTTTATTTATCTTTTATACCTATCTCTATTAGATCTCACTCTTGTACGTGACCGTGAAGGGATTGACAACCCCTTTTCCGCGTTGTGTGCAAGTGTTTGTTAGTTTGTCTAGGTGCATAGATTGGAGACTTGCTTGTGCCTCCTACTGGACTGATACCTTGGTTCTTAACTGAGGGAAATACTTATGTCTACTTTGCCGCATCACCCTTTCCTCTTGAAGGGAAGAATTTCTGGCGCCGTTGCCGGGGAGGTTCTACATCAACCCCACCAAGTACCTATCGTAAACTCTCATCCCTTGCACTTACATTATTTGACATTTTCCTCTCGTTTTCCTCTCGCCCACTTCTAAAACATTTTCAGAAAAATACAAAAATATTTACCATCTTATTTCGCCCTTTTTTTCGCTCGATCTTTTGTTTGCTTGAACTCATCCTCATGAGTGACTTTGGTATGGAAGAAACAGATGATGGCTTAACTCCTAAAATTGGACGAACTGGCAATCTGGATGCTAAATCTTTTGTTGTGGGGCAAGGGAATGTTATGGGAAAAGAACATATCCAAGAATTTTCCAGTTGTGTAGGGAAATTTGCCTTTTGATGATACTCCTATTCTTGAAAGGACTAAAACTTATACAGAGGCTATTTTCAGCACTAGTTCTAAAATTTGGAAGTAGATTTATCCGTACCCATCCTACCTTGCAAAGATTTTTTTATGAGCTACCCATGTTCTTATGAACGAATTTGATCACATAGTACGGGAAGCTAGGGAGATTTTTGATCTTTATGGTATGAGCCATGAAAAACCGGTAATAGATGAGATTCTTTACAATAGTGACTATACGTTGAGACATTTGTTTGGATATAATCAAAATTTTGATGAGAACTGAAAGGATCGATACGGTCGACTAGAAGCGAGGGGGGGGGGTGAATAGGAGACTACAAATTTTAATCTTTCTTGTCAATTTTAAGGCTCAGCAGATAAATAGAGTTCACTAGATATGCAACTAGGTGAATGCAACCTATATGACAAGCAAGCTCCAAGTCAAATATGCTAGGCAACAAACTAAGTAGCAAGCCAACAAGCATACAAAGCAAAGTAAAGTGCGGGAAAGGATTAATCACAAGTGAGACGAGGACGCGGATTTTATCCCCAAGTTCCCTCTTCCTTGGGGAAGAGCTACTCTCCGTTTGGAGCGGTGCCGGAACCAAAGCTTGCAGAACGCCACCGAAGGCTCGTCGTAATCTCCTTCGAGTCACCCCCAACGGATGAGCCTCGAATCACTCGGGGTTGGTCTTGAAGGCGGCCACCACACCTTTACAAACTTCTCCGGGGCACACCACAAGCAAGGAAGCTTTCGGAGGAACCTCTAACCACCTAGGAGCCCAAGCTCCAAGAGTAACAACTCAATGGGGAAGAAATGTTGCAGGGATCGCGATTTGGTTTGGTCAAGATGTAGATCGGGTGTTGCTCTCCCAATCCCCAAAGTTTCAACAAGTTTGGGTGGAGGGATTGAGAGTATTGAGCAAAATGAGGTGTAGCAATGGTGGAGCTGAACAAGACATTAGGGTTAGGGGTTGGAGGTGGAAGAAGGGCCTTTATATAGTGTTCTTGGCCGGGTGGGGATTTCTGCCCGTTGGACCCCGTGCGCATGGGCTAAGTCAGCCCCGTGCGCACGGGGTACTTAAAGAGTTTCACACCACCCCGTGCGCACGGGGGTCAAAAGACCCCATGTGCACGGGGTACCCAGAGAGTTTACACAGTACCCCGTGCGCACAGGGGTCAAAAGACCCTGTGCGCATGGGGTACCTAGTCAGTTACGCAGTACCCCATGTGCACGGGGGTCCAAAGACCCCGTGCGCACGGGGTACCCAGTAACTTTCTGCCACAAATTTTCTGAGTACCACAAGCACACACACTAGGTTTTTAGGTGGTAGGAGTGGGTAGTCTTAGTGTATATGGTTCGACAATGGCATTCCCACACAACTTTCATCCACATAAACCCCTCTTAATAGTGTTGTCTATCCTATGACTCGAAGCAAACCAAAAACTAAACCTTTGATTCGCTAGAAGACCGCGCCTTTGACCTTTTTGAATTGGGGGGTCGCACATCTCCATCGCGAACCACTTGGAACCAATATCCTGAGATAAACTTTAGTAACCGATATTAGTTCAAATAACCACATTGTCATCACACCAAAATATAGTATAAGTGCCACTTGCAGTTTCAATCTCCCCCTTTTTGGTGCATTGATGACAACGTGGTTAGGGCATGGCATAGAGGATAAAAGAAATTTGAATAGCCATGGGACAAATAATGATCATGGTAGCTCCCCCTATATGTGTGCCTGGATAAAATGAATGCTTGAGAATGCATCAAGTACACACATAGGAGGCTCCTCCAAGATCATTATTGCCAAGACATGAGATCAACATAATAAACCTATAACGGTGCCTAGATCTCATGAAATGGTGTGGTGAGCAAATATTGTGAGACACATAATAAGAAAGATATGATCATAGCAATAGGTTCAATAATAAAGCTAATAAAGCTAGAGTCTCGCAAGCATAAATGAGTATCTCTCACAACCACACAAGCGGAAAGTAAATAAGAGTATCTCAAGCCAGCTAAAACCAACCAACAACGAGAAACACGAGGCTTGAGATCTCAATACACACTCAAAACACACCCATGAACACCCACCACTTCTCCCCCTTTGTCATCAAGACAACAAAAAGGAGACAAATGGCGACACACGGACCCACTAGACAAGGGGAGGAGCACTTGAGGCATCATCATCATCATCAAAGCACCATTCTGCCACCGGAAAGGATCGAGTTGTAGCCTCACTGTCTTGGTCCTCTAACCCTGGGCTGACCACCTCACCAGCTGCAGCCCTCGCTGCCTTTTGCTCACGCCTTACTAGCTTCTCCCGGTTGATCTCCTTAATCTGACGGCGCTGGATAGACTGGCACATCTTGAACATGTTGCTCAAGGTCTTGAATAGGGACTTCTTTTCTCCCTTGGCAAAAATGGCCTCATAACCAATGGACTTGGCCTTACCACGAGGGATCCGTGCAGTGGAGGACATGACCGGAGTGAAAGTAGCACGATCCTCACGCCTAGGGTTGCACCCATTCTTGATAGGCACATATGGAGCAGGAGCAGCTAGGGTCCAGTTGGAGTTGCACTTGGGAACAAACGTCTTGTATGAAGCAATGTACTTGGCTGGGCAGACAGACTCAATCAAAACCTGAATGAATGGAGGATAGACGAAGGACTTGTTCTCTTGCACACACTGACGGAGCTCATAGAACATGAAGTCCAGGATATCCACCCTCTTCTTCTGATTTAGGTACACAAAGACATCTAGCACGGAACTCCGAATGTTATGGGAATCACCGGCCTTTGGAGTGAGAGTATACCTCAAGATATGGCGCATAGTGTCATAGAGTGGCAAAAGATCTTTGATGGACCTGGTGACAAACGAATTCTCTTGCTTCTATGCAAAAGAAATCTCATCCTTAGTGTGCTGCCCACTTTCCCGAACTCTGCCAAACTCATGAGACGAATCCTCTTCATCAATGAATGAATAAGGAATGATCTCAGAGAACTTAGCCATTGGAGCGGAGCACCGTTGCGTCCCGGACATCCAAGTGAGGGTGCGAGCAGAGTCATTTGAGAAAAACAAATTTGCAGAAGAACTGCATCACCGGATCTTCATTGTAGGGATGGTTGAATGTGACAAACGGGATGGGACCCAATCTCCCAAGAGCTGAGTACACACTAGGATATAGATGATCATTGTCGCGCAGACTCTCGGTGTTAACTTGCTTGTGAGGAGCAACCTTCTTTTACTTGGTCATGAGAAGCTCATGATATACCCTTTGCTGAAAATCATTCTTGAACCGGGGATCCACTCCCAAACCAGTGGCAGCCACATAAGGATGGCTCTGTCTCTCAGCTGAAAGCTCTAGCTTGGTCCACTTGGAAGAGAAATATTCTAGAGATCTCGCCCGCCCAGAATGGCTTGCTCGGGACTAGACTCCTCTTCCTCCTCATCAACACGATCATCCTCTTCTTCTATTTCTTCATCATCATTGGGGTTGACATAGTCAGCATCATCTTGCGAGTCATACTCTTCCTCAGAATCATCGAAGGCCTCAACAACAGGCCGCTTGGAGGCAGCACGGCAAATACAGCCCTGCCCAGACCCAGACCCCTGTCCCATGCCTTCAGACGGCTGGCGACGAGCAACTGTGAACTCCTTGGATCCTCCTTTTAGGCGCTTGCGACGAAGCTCGGCCCTCTTGTCAGCGGAGTCTGAAACACACACGAGAAACCCAACAACACAGAGCACGAAACACAAATGAGTACAAGTGCAAGATAGATGGCATAGGAATAGGTAGAAAAGCAGATGAAATGCCCCTGGATACCCCGTACGCATGGGGGTTTAGACCCTGTGGGCACCGGGGGGGGGGGTGCGCATGGTACATGACCATGGGCATGTGGTCCCGTGCGCACGTGGGTCAAATACCCCATGGACACGGGGGTTCCCAGCAGCAGCCACTTCCAGATCGAGATCTGGGAGTGGGTGCGGCAGGGCAAGCCAAGGAACTACTCATCTGGATCCTGCCTATCAAGGAGGAGTAGATATTCTAATCTAAGATACACAAGAAACCCTAGAACCTAGAGGAGAGATAGGCATCCATGGAGGGAGACAAGGAGGAGAGTGAATGGACCAACTGGAGGAGGAGCCCATCCTGAAGAACCTCCACGGAGCAAGGAGCCCGACGGTGCCCGGAGGAGCTCCGGCGAGCAGAGGCGACGTCGGCGGCGCTGGAGGCTGTCTGGGAGTGGAGGCAAGGTAGTCAGAGTCGGGATTCAGAGTCGGATTGATTTTCCTCAGACAGAATCGAGTTTTAAGATCGAGTCGTGGAATCGAGGATTCTACTAGATTTACTCAAATAAGATATTTTGTATGCACACAAGAAATTTATATGGGTTCTATAGAGTTTTGACACTAAATATGGAGCAAAGAACATACACATCAATGCTAGTTGTATTCCACTTCTTTTTATGGCTAACCTGCCATCTAGCTCGCATGTATGGAACATATATGAGAGGGAAATATATAGAACATTTAAACCTTCAATGCACGAAATTGACTTAGGTTCTTTTTAAAGTGCGTGAATAGTCAATCACTTGTCTATCTGACCTGCAGTACTAACCTTGAAGGGTCTTGCTCTTCTTCTCCGATCAATCTTGAAGCATCCTCTTTTTCACGCCAATTCCATCTGTTGACAAGCCTGGTCCTCAATTTCAATCTAGGGTTTCTGAGAGCTAGATCAAAGGTGTCAGCGGCTGAGCGTTTGGGCTTGGGAGGGCAATAAAGGTCCATGAGGTATATGAAAAGGGGTATGGATGATGGCATGCTATTCTGCAACAACTAAACAAATGGCTTAGGTAAATTAGTAGAATCGGACAGAGTCCATAGCGTAGTCGGGATTGTACAGTTTTGTACAGGATTCTATGATTTGGATCGCGACTCAACATGGATTCTACCAGATCCGGATTCATAGTGGGATTTGGGTCGACATGCTTCCGTAGGGTCGTGAAGTCGTAGGATTCTAGCAGTCGAGTCGGGATTCTGACTACCTTGAGTGGAGGGGGCGACTGGGTGGGAATGAACCCAAGCCCCCCACGCACCGCCTCTTCAGGGCTTGGAATCGTAGACCGCATGCGCATGGGCTAAGTGAGCCCCTTTCGCATGGGGGTCCCGTGCGCACGGTACAAAGCCCGTGGGCGCGGGGGCCCTGTGTGCATGGTACAGGCCCGTGGGCATGAGGTATTCAGGAATTTTTACAAGAGGGGCCTTTTTGAAGGTACGGCTGAGTGTAAACTCTTACCACTCATTCGCAAAGGATTTTGTCTATGTTTCTGAATATGCTGCGAGAGAAATCCTATCAGTATGAGAAGGGAATATGTGGAGCACTTGTACCAGAAGAGAAACGAGAAACACAACCCCCAAAAAAACTAGAGATAAAAGACAAGAAAAAACAACACAACACACACACGAAACAAACACGGACACAACCCTCAAGAGAGGGTGGTGGCCGAAGCCACCATGTTTGAGTTTATTTGGTATGGCACCGCGAAGATATGAACCTTGGGCCCAAGACCAATACTCATCTTTGAAGCACAGGTGCCACCTAAAGTGGCTAATGTGAAAGATTTTGTTTGATTTATGCACTTCTAGGATAAGATAGCTCATGAGTTGAGCTAGCTCCCCCTAGACATGTGCCTACATCTAAGCAAGATATTACAAGAGTATGTGTGTATATATGAGCAAGACTTTCATCCCAAGTTACTTATATCCACGATATTTAGCTCATGCCTTAACTCGCGGAATCTTGCTTCTTCATGTGGCTTGGTGAAGATGTCGGCTAGTTAATTCTCGGTGTTGACATGGAGTAACTCAATGTTTCCCTTGGCCACATGATCCCTAATGAAATGATGGCGAATCTCAATATGCTTGGTCTTGCTATGTTGAACCGGATTCTCAGCGATCTTGATTGCACTTGCATTGTCACACCAAAGAGGCACTTTGTCACATTTGACACCATAATCCATCAAAGTTTGCCTCATCCATAATAACTAAGCACAACAACTTTCAGCGGCAATATATTCGGCTTCAGCCGTTGAGAGAGATATACAAGTTTGCTTCTTTGAAGACCAACTTACCAACGATCTCCCTAGGAATTGACATGAACCGGAAGTGCACTTGCGGTCAACCTTGTCTCCGGCCCAATCCGAATCCGAGTATCCCATTAACTCAAACGATGATCCTTTGGGATACCAAAGGCCCAAGTTTGGGGTATGAACAAAATATCGACGGATTCTTTTCACTGCCGAATAGTGGCTCTCCTTAGGAGCGGATTGAAATCTTGCACACATACACACACTCAACATAATATCTGGCCTAGATGCACAAAGGTAAAGCAAGGAACCTATCATAGATCGATATACCTTCTGATCCACTTCTTTACCATTGGGATCAAGATGAAGTTGACCATTTGTGGGCATGGATGTCTTCATTGGCTTGACATCTTGCATTTTGAACCTCTTGAGCATGTCTTGAATCTAACGAGATTGGTTGATGAAGGTTCCTCCTCTCAATTGCTTCACTTGAAAACCGAGGAAGAACTTCAAGTCTCCCATCATGCTCATAGCAAATTCCTTAGTCATAAGATTCTCAAACTCAACGTTAATAGCATGGTTAGTGGAACCAAAGATAATATCATCAACATATATTTTGTAGACAAACAACTTTCCTTTTACCCTCTTTGTAAAGAGAGTGGAATCTATTACCCCAATCTGGAACTCTTTCTCGCTTAGGAACGCCGTAAGGTGATCATACCAAGCACGAGGTGCCTGTTTGAGTCCATAGAGTGCCTTAGGGAGTTCATAAACGTGAGAGGGGTGATCGGGGTCTTCGAAACTGGGAGGTTGCTTGACATACACCAACTCCTTAAGAGGACCATTAAGAAATGCACTCTTCACATCCATTTGATATAATTTAAAATCATGATGAGAGGCATAAGAAAGCAACATGCGAATGGATTCGAGACGGGCAACGGGGGCAAAGGTTTCACCAAAGTCCAAACCTTCAACTTGAGTGAAACCTTGTGCCACTAACCTTGCCTTGTTCCTTATTACTTGTCCATGTTCATCTTGTTTGTTCTCGCAGATCCACTTTGTTCCAATGACATTATGATATTCCTTGGGTCTTTCCACAAGGGTCCACACTTTGTTCCGGGTGAAGTTGTTGAGTTCTTCATGCATGGCATCTATCCAATCCGGATCGTCAAGTGAATCTTCCACCTTAAGGGGCTCAACACAAGAGACAAACGAGTGATGCTCACAAAAGTCTGCCAAACGTCTACGAGTAGTTACCCCCTTTGATGCTTCCATAGATGTTCTCGGTAAGATGTTGAAGGTGCTTTAGCTTCGCGGCCACTTTTTGCTCTTTGATGTCAACCTCTTCTTCACTTGGTTTTGGACTTGATGAAGAATCTTGCCCTTGAGACTGTTTTAGCCTCAGAGACACCCTTCTCTTCACAACCACAGGTTCTTGCTCATTGGGAAGTGACGAAGATGAAGACACTTGTGGTTGGGCTTGATCTTGATCTTGATCACGAACTTGAGCTTGATCTTGAGCCTCAATAATTGGTTCTTCATCATTTGAAAGAGCTTGCTCTTGATCTTGCTCGGGAATATGTGGGACTTGATCTTGATCTTGGATGGGTTCATGAGCTCCCGTAGCATCTTGTACAAGAGGTGTCGGTGATGACTTCCCTTGTGGAGACTCCACAAGAGGGGATCTTACTCCTTCTTCTACTTGGACTTGGGGTGTTTCTTGTGGAAGAATGTGGGCTATCCCCATTTTCATTATAGCTTGTGAAGGAACCTCATCACCTACAACACTAGAAACAATTTGCTCCACATGGGAGCCGTTATCTTCATCAAACTCCACATTTACCGTTTCGTCAATGCACCCCGTGGATTTATTGAGAACTCGGTAAGCATGAGAGTTTGATGCGTATCCAACAAATATGCCCTCATAAGTTCTAGACTCAAACTTAGCTAACCAGGATTTCTTGTTTAAAATGAAACACTTACAACCAAATACCCGAAAGTATTTGACATTAGGCTTTCTCCCGATTAGGAGCTCATAAGGGGTCTTGTTCTTGAGCTTGCGAAGATAAAGCCGATTTGAAGCATGACATGCGGTGTTGATGGCTTCGGCCCAAAGCTTGTATGGAGACTTGTACTCATCAAGCATGGTCCTAGCCATCTCAATAAGAGTCTGATTCTTCCTCTCCACAACACAATTTTGTTGGGGAGTATATGGTGCGGCATATTGGTGCTTTATCCCCTCTTCACTCAATAATTCATCCATTGTATAGTTCTTGAACTCGGTGCCATTGTCACTTTGAATTGCCTTGATCTCACAATTATGTTGACGTTGAGCTTCTTTGGCAAAGTTGATGAAAGTTTCTTGAGTTTCATCTTTGGTCTTGAGAAAGAACACCCAAGTATATCTTGTGAAGTCATCAACAATGACAAGGCAATACCTCCTCCCTCCCAAACTATCATATGTTGGAGGCCCAAAAAGATCCAAATGGATAAGCTCAAGGGGCCTCAAGGTGGTGATGATAGTCTTCACTTTATGAGTTTTTTCATGAAGCTTTCCAGCAATGCAAGCACTACAAGGATGATCTTTGGCAAAAGACACATTGGTTAGTCCAAGGATGTGCTCCCCCTTTAATAGAGCTTGTAAATTTCTCATACCAACGTGGGCAAGCCTACGGTGCCATAGCCAACCCACGTCGGCCTTGGCCATTAGGCATGTTGCAAGATGAGTTTTCTCTTTTGAGAAATCAACCACGTAAAGGTTGTCTTCAACATGCCCAACAAAGACCACTTTGAGATTGCTTCTCTTAAAGACGGTCACATGGAATTCACCAAAATGAGAATCATAACCAGCACGAGCCAATTGAATAGTTGAATGTAAATTGTAGTAAAGGGATTGGACAAGCATGACATTTGAAAGTGATGAACCATTAGAGATTACCACCTTTCCCAAACCCAATACCTTTCCCTTGCTATTGTCACCAAAAGATATGTTCGAAGAGGCCTTTAGTGAATAAACAAACTCCACAAGCATCTCCCTTTCTCTGGTCATATGATTGGTGCATGCACTATCGATCACCCATTGTTTTCCACCAGAGACATAGTCCTACAAGAATCAAGCTTTGGTTATAGCTACCCATTTTGTAATGGGTCCTGGAGAGTTAGCAACAAGGGTCTTGGGGACCCAAATAGTCCAAGCATAATCATCATAGTTAGTGCCAACAAATTTTGCAAAGGTATGGCCATCATCCCCTCTCATGAGGACATAAGATGGATTGTTCTTGCTGGAAAAATTATTGGGAATGGCCTTGTCCCTAATGACCTTGCCACTCCCAACACCCTCCTTTTCCTTCTCCTTCTCCTTGTGCCCTTCTTGCACAAACACTACCTTTTGGGAAGGGGAAGCAGTAGCGATCTTCTTCTTATTCTTTTTCTTGTTTTTCTTACCATTCTTAGATGCGGGATCAAACCCAACTCCCTCCTTGGCAACACACTCATGTTGGTTGCTCAAGAGGTCATTAAGGTTTTTCTCCCCTTGGATGCATGATACAAGCCCTTTCTCAATTTGAGCCTTCAACTTCTTATTCTACTCTTGGAGGGAGATGCAATCATGAACAAAGTTAGCCGTACAAGCATCATCATTTAAATCTATATGAGGTACGGAAGTGAGAGCCTTAATGGTTGTAGCTTTATGTTGAGCATAAGACTCGGCGAGGGCAATGAGGTCACCTTTGAAAACCTTGGAACTAGTCACAAGGAACTCATGTTCCTAAACAAGTCTCGTGTGATCAACTAGAAGCTTTTCAACTCTAACGTTAAGAGCATCTTTTTTCTCAAGAGCAAGTTGCAAAGCATCATTGGTTTTAACAAAGTCAATTTGATGAGCCGATAAGGCCTCCTCAAGTGATGCTCTCATGACAATCTCTTCATTTAGTTCGTGCTCGAGGAGATCAACTCTCTCTTTTTCCTCTATAAGGAGGTTTTCAACGTTCTCAATAAAGTCATCGCGTTCAGCAAGTACTTAAGGAGATCACCAAAATGAGCACGAGCTTCACCATGAAGAGTTTTCATGAAAGCCATTAAGGATTCCTCATCATTATCCACACCCTCATCACACTCATCCTCCACTATCTCACATGAGACATTGGGAGTGTAGATGTCGGGTTTCTTAGACTTGGACTTTGTTTTTACCTCTTTGGCCATGAGGCACCGATGAGTGAAAGGCTTGTCCTCGTTTGGAGAATCGAAGAGGCCGGTGGTGGAGGAGGAGGTAGTGGCATGCATGCATGGAAATGGCGGCCGTGCCCACTTGATCATCATCACCGTCATCTTCATCTCCGGACATGTATTCTTCATGAACAAGAGCCTTGTCATCCTTCATGTTTGCAAACTTGGTGAACTTCTTCTTCTTGAGCACAAGCTTCTTGGACTTGTCTTCACGTCTCTCATACGGACAATCATGTACAAAGTGTCTTGGGCTATCACAATTGTAGCATTTCTGTAGGATGTGGGGTTCTGGCAAACCCTTAAGGTTCGAACACTGGGGTGCGCGCGAAGTCTTTCCCTCCTACCGATCTACGCCCTAGCTCGCTAAGATCTCGCGGACGAACTTGTCGAACTCGCACAGAAAGACATGAGGTTTATACTGGTTCGGGCCACCGTTGTGGTGTAATACCCTACTCCAGTGTGGTGGTGGTGGATTGCCTCTAGGGCTGATGATGAACAGTACAAGGGAAGAACAGCCTCCTGAGGTTGAGGTGTTCTTGTGAGTAGGCTCTCGATCGGGTTGGGTCAAGCTAGGATCAGATGCCTCTACTATGGTGGCTAGCTCTACTTATATAGGCCCTGGTTCTCTTCCCAAATATCGAGCGAGAAGGGAGCCAACAATGGCGGGCAAATTTGAAGGGGGACAACGAGTACAAGCTATCCTGACAAAAGTGGTCTTCGCCTGCGAAAAGCTCTGGTGGTGACGCTGCCTTGGGCTCCACGATGACCTCCGTCTTGCCGTCCTTCTGGTCTTGGTCTTGTTGCACCAATATAGCAACCTTTGCCTAATGCCTCGGTACTCCTCGCCTGCGCTGGCCTCCTTAGCACCAAAGAGGAAATAAGGACGCTGCAAGCACTGGCGCGTGCCTGGCATCGTGCGTCATGGCTCACGTCACGAGGGCCTCGTGAGGTTTTGCCCTGCCTTGATATCTCCGCTCCTCGTGAGCCTGCCTGGCTAGGCTACTCCAGAGGAGGTCTTGTGTCGTCTGCCTCACGAGCCTTGGACCCTCGCGAGGGTCTTGGGTGCCTTGTTGATGAAGATGGGTCGTACGGCCTACTTGCTTAGCCACGCCGTGGGCCGCAGGCAGGTAAGTATGGGGACCCCCGTTCCCAGAACGCCGACAGTAGCCCCCGGGCCCAAGGTGCGCTCGGGCTTGGCTTCGCGGCCAAGCCAAGGGTCAAGTTCGGAGCACCGCAGGCCCCAAAAGCCTGCGGCCTCGGTTGACGCGTGGCGGTTGATTGGACGTGGGCGTCTCCGCTTCCCCATGTTGCCTCGGCAACTGCACGACTTGACAAGTCCCTGCGACATGCAAGGAAAACCATCATTACCTGCGATCGTGGGAGACGCCGGTTGGCCTTCTCTTGCTATAAATGGGAAGGGGTGCGGAGCCCCCGTTGCCCATCTCTTCCTTGCTTGCTTACTCCTTCCTCCTCGCTCCATCACTTGCAGTGACACCCATGGCACCACGAAGGAAGTTCTCCGCCGCCGAGAAGGGGAACGCCCCTCGCGAGGCCGCAGGCAGGCAATTCTGGGGACCCCCGTTCCCAGAACGCCGACAATTTCCTTCGTCCAAAAGAACTTCCTTGAAGATTCTTCCCTTTGTTTGCCATGGTCCTGGAGTACTTCTTGACTAAGAGGGCCAAGTCTTCTGCAAAATCATTTGCCGAGCACGAGGTGTCAATATCCTCCTCACATATCTCTTCACTCACTTATTCATCCCTTGAGGGTTGGCTTATCACTTTCTTGGCCTTCAAAGCAAGGTTGGAGTTCTTGGTTGCTTGAGCTATTGCAAAGGTCTTCTTGGACTTGGTTTCCAAAAGAACATGAGTTCAGTAAGTGGAAACAACTTGGGCCGGGGTCAACCTGTGATAATCCGGACATTGATGTATCATCATGACCATGGTATGTTTCGTGAGGACCATAGCATTTATGGACTTGTCCTTGATGAAGTCATAATTTGCCCAAGTGCACCCAAAGGTTCTCAAGTTGAGCACAAGGGACTTCAACCTTCAGTAAACCTCTTCCGCAGACTCACTCTCATTCCTCACAAAGAGATTGCCTTCTTGCTTGAGCAAAGCCAATCAAGATCTTTGAATTTATTCATCTCCTTCTAGAGCCTCCTCAAGGCAATCCCAAATTTCCTTTGCGATTTTAAGAAGAGCAATGGAGTCACTATAGTCTTCGGTCACAGTGATGCGCAACATGTTGTGTGCGGTTGAATTGAGTTGGTCATCAACCGCTTCCCTTGGAGTGATATTCATTGGGTACTTGGGGTTGAATCCATTAACCACAATCCACCATAGTTGAGTCGAAGCACTGCGCATGTAAGACTCCATATCTAGCTTCCACTTAGCAAACGCATTAGCTTTCAAAGGGGCGGAGGCCCAACAGGATTAATGCAAGGATGTTGCAAAGGTTGAGGTGAGTAAAAAGGTTACACGACATTGTACTTGGGAACTTGAGCACGAGCCGGAGATGCAAGAGATTCTCTTGAGTCATCCGCATCAAGAACGACATTTGGATCAAATGAGTTTGATGCAGATGTTGATGGAGTCAAGCGAGCATCAATTTCCTCCTTGACCGAGGACCGAACTTCTTTCAACATAGCGGCTTTGAGGTCCGTAAACATTGAAAGAATATCGGCCGTGGTCAAAGGGGCACCCGGGGCAGTAGGAGCGGCGGAAGCAATGACAGGGACACCAAGTGCCTCGGGGGTTAGGTTTTGACCATCGCCCGCAATGGGTGTGCCACCTTCCTCATTCCCTAGATCAACCATATCCTCAAAGGTTGTAAAACCTTATATTAGAGCACGAGGCTCTGATACCAATTGAAAGGATCGATACGGTCGACTAGAGGGGGGGGGGGAGAATAGGAGACTACAAATTTTAATCTTTCTTGTCAATTTTAAGGCTTAGCGGATAAATAGGGTTCACTAGATATGCAACTAGGTGAATGCAACCTATATGACAAGAAAGCTCCAAGTCAAATATGCTAGTCAACAAACTAACTAGCAAGCCAACAAGCATACAGAGCAAAGTAAGGTGCGGGAAAGGATTAACCACAAGTGAGACGAGGATGCGGATTTTATCCCCAAGTTCACTCTTCCTTGGGGAAGAGCTACTCTCCGTTGAGAGCGGTGCTAGAGCCAAAGCTTGCGAAACGCCACCGAAGGCTCACCGTAATCTCCTTCGAGTCACACCAACGGATGAGCCTCAAATCACTCGGGGTTGGTCTTGAAGGCGACCACCACACCTTTACAAACTTTTCCGGAGCACACCACAAGCAAGGAAGCTTCCGGATGAACCTCTAACTGCCTAGGAGCCCAAGCTCCAAGAGTAACAAGTCAACGGGGAAGAAATGTTGCGGGGAACGCGATTTGGTTTGGTCAAGATGTCGATCAGGTCTTGCTCTCCCAATCCCCAAAGTTTCAACAAGTTTGGGTGGAGGGATTGAGAGTATTGAGCAAAATGAGGTGTAGCAATGGTGGAGCTCAACAAGACATTAGGGTTAGGGGTTGGAGGTGGAAGAAGGACCTTTATACAGTGTTCTTGGCCGGGTGGGGATTTCTGCCCGTTGGACCCCGTGTGCACGGGCTAAGTCAGCCCCGTGCGCATGGTGTACTCAGAAAGTTTCACACCACCCCGTGCGCACGGGGGTCAAAAATCCCCGTGCGCACGGGGTACCTAGAGAGTTTACATAGTACCCCGTGCGCACGGGGTTCAAAAGACCCCATGCGCACGAGGTACCCAGAGAGTTACGCAGTACCCCATGGGCACGGGGGTCCAAAGACCCCGTGCGCACGGGGTACCCAGTAACTTTCTGCCAAAAACTTTCTGAGTACCACAAGCACACACACACACTAGGTTTTTAGGTGGTAGGAGTGGGTAGGCTTAGTGTATATGGTTCGACAATGGCATTGTCACACAACTTTCATCCACATAAACCCCTCTTAATAGTGCGGTCTATCCTATGACTCGAAGCAAACCAAAAACTAAACCTTCGATTCACCGGAAGACCACACCTTTGACCTTTTTGAATTGGGGGGGGCGCACATCTCCATCACGAACCACTTGGAACCAATATCGTGAGATAAACTTTAGTAACCGATATTAGTTCAACTAACCACATTGTGATCACACCAAAATATAGTATAAGTGCCACTTGCACTTTCAAGAACCTTAAAAAGAAAATCCCCGTGCTAGATATGATCCAACAAGTTTTCAATGATGTTAATCAACAATATTCTTGGATTGTAGACATAAATAAAAGGGGATACGTAGATGGGCAGCTTGATAATGCAAAATTTTCTACGGATAATGTGTTTCAAGTTATCTTTGCAAAACCTCCCGACAAGAACACTTATATGGAAAAAAATACCAAGGATGAAAATACCTAGATCTATGTTTTATGCCTAGCTAGAGGCATTAAACAATAGCGCTTGTTGGCAGGCCAGCCAATTTTATTTTGGTGTTTTAGTTTTTGGTTCTGTTCTCGAATAAATACACATTATTACTTCTGTAGTAATTGTGTTTTGGTGTTTTAATTACTGTTTGAGCCAAGTAAGACCTTTGGGATACTTTGGTATATCATTGATTTGGTTTTTCTGAAAAATAGAATCTTTTGCGTCCAGTAACGGAATTGTTTAAATTCACTGGAGTGTGGAAAAATTCTGATTTTTTTACAAAAGATTGATATATGAAGGAAAAAAGTCTATTTTACTACCCTGAATAAAGTTGCTTGTTCACATTACCCCCTGATCTATATTTCTGGTCCCTTCACCCCCTAAACAAACCCATACCAGTCAAAATCAGCCCCTCGATGGTTTGCATGTACTAGATGCTGATGTGGCACTGGTCAATGACAGTTTTGACCTATGGGTGGGCCTCGGCTGAGATTTGCTAGACAGCCTGTTGCGCTCCTTCCTTCCCGTCTCTTTCTCTTTCCTTCCTCTAAATGCCATGGCTACCGCTCTGTTCTGTAGAATGGCGCTGCCGAGACCCACCGTGGGCACTCGATACCACCATCACCGTCGGCCTCGAGCGCCCTCCACCTGGATCCCGTTGCCGTGCCATAGATCCGCGTCCAACGTCGTCGTTTGTCGCCCAGTACCCGTCCACGTCTGCAGCCTGCTTCGGATCCTGGGAGGACCATCCAGCCGCCGCCGTGTAAGCTCCTCTGCCTCACTAGTGCCAAGGCTGATAGTGGGGTCACTGGACGGCAAGGAGGTGCTGCAGGAGGCCAAGAGGTGGCTGACGGCTAGCTCCTGGTCGGAGCAGAAGCGGTGAAGCGACTGGCTATAGATCACCTAGGAGTGAGAGGTTGTCGGCGTGGTGGGCTTCAGTAGCAACGGAACAGCGCAGTGGTGCTCAAATGAAGACATGCACAGAGGAGTTCGAGGCTGCTGTCATGGCGGCTACAGAGGTCCTGGCCTCCCGTTGGCCAAAGGCGACCGGCCATGGGCGTGGAGGCGGCAGCAAGGGCCGGTGGACTAACAGCGCGACGATGTGGGTGAGCAAGGTCCAAGGGCCAGCGGAGCAGGGAGGCGCTTCGGCAGTGGGGTGCGAGCAGGCGAGCCAAGGCACATGTCGGCGGTGAGGATCCGGCGTCCTGCAGGAGAAGGTGGAGGGAGCGGGGGAACCAGGGCGAAGGGGAAGTGGTGCTTCGCCGATGGCGGCGGACCGACGACGGCCAGGACTAGCGTGACTGAGTGTTCACTCAGGATCTGGTTGGGCGCAGCTCCAGCTCCTCCCGGCGGCGACAACACAAGAAATGGGAGGAGGACGATGGCACTGGTCAAATACCGCCTTGACTTCTTCCTCGTCAACAAACCATCTAAGAAAGTCCACCTAACACGATTTCTGACCAATATGGCATTGTTTAGGGGGTAAGGGAACCGGAAAAAATGTCAGGGGGTAATGTGAACCAACAACTTTGTTCAAGGTAGTAAAATGGACTTTTTTCTATATGAATTGCCTATTTTGTCCTAATTTTTCAGAATTGTTGGAGTTACAGAAGTATAAGAAGTTTTCAGATTGCTACAGACTATTATGTTTTTGACAGATTCTGTTTTCTATGCGTTGTTTGCTTATTTTGACAAATCGATGGGTAGTATCGAGGGGGTATGAACCATGGAGAAGTCGGAATACATTATATATAACACCAATATAAATTTAGAATGAGTTCACAGCAGTACCTAAAGTAGTTATTTATTTTATTATACTAACGGATCTCAAGAGTTTTCTGTTGAGTTTTGTGTTGTGAAGTTTTCAAGTTTTGGGTAAAGATTTGATGGACTATGTAATAATGAGTGGCAAGAGCCTAAGCTTGGGGATGCCCAAGGCACCCCAAGGTAATATTCAAGGACAACTAAGCATTTAAGCTTGGGGATGCCCCGGATGGCATCCCCTCTTTCGTCATCGTTCCATCGGTAAATTTTCTTGAGGCTATATTTTTATTCACCACATGATATGTGTTTTTATTGGAGCGTCTTGTATGATATGAGTCTTTGCTTTTTATTTTACCACAATCATCCTTTCTATACACACCTTTTCAGAGGGACACGCACGAATCATTAATTTATTAGAATAATCTATGTGCTTCACTTATATCTTTTGAGCTAGGCAGTTTGCTCTAGTGCTTCACTTATATCTTTTTAGAGCACGACAGTGGCTTTATTTTATAGAAATTGTTGAACTCTCATGCTTCACTTATATTATTTTGAGAGTCTTTAAACAACATGGTAATTTTCTTAGGTTATGAAATTAGTCCTAATATGATGGACATCCAAGAGGGATATAATAAAAACTTTCATATAAAGAGCATTGAATACTATGAGAAGTTTGATTCCTTGCATTTGTTTTGAGATATGAAGATGTTGATGTTAGAGTCATGCTAGTGAGTAATTGTTTATTGGTAGAAATACTTGTGTTAAAGTTTGTGATTCCCGTAGCATGCATGTATGGTGAACCGTTATGTGATGAAGTCGGAGCATGATTTATTCTTTGATTGTCTTCCTTATGAGTGGCCGTCGGGGTTCAGCGATGGTCTTTTCCTAGCAATCTATCCCCCTAGGAGCATGCATGTAGTACTTTGTTTCAATGGCTCATAAATTTTTGCAATAAGTTTGTGAGTTTTTTATGACTAATGTTGAGTCCATGGATTATACGCACTCTCACCCTTACACCATTGCTAGCCTCTCTAGTACCGCGCAACTCTTGCCTGTGCATTAAACTCAGCATATACCTTCCTCAAAACAGCCACCATACCTACCTATCATGGCATTTCCATAGCCATTCCGAGATTTATTTCCATGCAACTTCCACCGTTCCGTTTTATTATGACACATACCATCATTGCCATATTGCTTTGTATGATCATGTAGTTGGCATAGTATTTGTGGCAAGGCCACCGTTCATATATATTTTACATGTCACTCTTGATCATTGCACATCCTGGTACTCCGCCGGAGGCATTCATTTAGACTCATATTTTGTTCTAGTATCGAGTTGTAATTCTTAAGTAGTAAGTAAATAAAAGTGTGATGATCATCATTATTAGAGCATTGTCCCATGTGAGGAAAGGATGATGGAAGCTATGATTCCCTCACAAGTTGGGATGAGTCTCCAGACTTTATAAAAAATAGAGGTCAAGGAAGCCCAAAGAAAATAAAAGAGGCCAAAGAAACCCAAATAAAAAACGAGAGAAAAAGAGAGAAGGGACAATGTTACTATCCTTTTCCACACTTGTGCTTCAAACCATGTTCTTCATGATAGAGAGCCTCCTATTTTGTCACTTTCATATACTAGTGGGAATTTTTCATTATAGAACTTGGCTTCTATATTCCAATGATGGGCTTCCTCAAATTACCCTAGGTCTTCATGAGCAAGCAAGTTGGATGCACACCCACTTAGTTTCTTTTTGAGCTTTCATACACTTATAGCTCTAGCGCATCTGTTGCATGGCAATCCTTACTCACTCACATCGATATCTATTGATGGGGCGTCTCCATGTCCCGTTAATATGCCTAGTTGGTGTGAGACTTTCTCCTTCTTTTTGTCTTCTCCACAACCACCATATTATATTCCACCTATAGTGTTATATCCATGGCTCACGCTCAAGTATTGCGTGAAAGTTGAAAAAGTTTGAGAACAGCAAAAGTATGAAACAATTGCTTGGCTTTTCATCGGGGTTGTGCATGATAAAATACTTTGTGTGATGAAGATGGAGCATAGCCAGACTATATGATTTTGTAGTTATAAGTTTCTTTTGCCACGTTATTTTGAGAAGACATGATTGCTTTATTAGTATGCTTGAAGTATTATTGTTTTTATGTCAATATTAAACTTTTGTTTTGAATCATACGGATCTGAATATTCATGCCACAATAAAGAATATTACATGGGTAAATATGATAGG
The DNA here is from genome assembly GCF_018294505.1 of Triticum aestivum. Taxonomy (NCBI): domain Eukaryota; kingdom Viridiplantae; phylum Streptophyta; class Magnoliopsida; order Poales; family Poaceae; genus Triticum; species Triticum aestivum. The sequence continues at coordinate 269,980,655 of NC_057811.1, forward strand.
TAGCATTCCACATCAAAATTCTATTTTTATCATTTACGTACTCGAGGACGAGTAGGAATTAAGCTTGGGGATGCTTGATACGTCTCCAACATATCTATAATTTTTGATTGTTCCATGCTATTATATTATCTGTTTTGGATGTTTTATATGCATTAATATGCTACTTTATTTTATTTTTGGGACTAACCAATTAACCTAGAGCCCAGTGCCAGTTTCTTTTTTTTTCCTTATTTTTGAGTTTTATAGAAAAGGAATACCAAACGGATTCCAAACGGAATAAAACTTTTGTGATGATTTTTCTTGGACCAGAAGACATCTAGAGGACTTGGAGAGGGGGCCAGAAGGTTCCCGAGCGGTCCACAAGCCTACTAGGCGCCCCCTAGAGGGTGCCGCCCTGAGGGCTTGTGGGTCCCTCGGGAGTCCTCCAACCCTAATCTTTGCACTATAAATTTCAGAAATATTCCCCCAACTTCAGAAGCATCCACCAAAATACTTTTCCGCTGCCGCAAGCCTCTGTTCCCCGTGAGATCCCATCTTGGGGCCTTTTCCGGCACCATGCTGGAGGGGGATTCGATCGCAGAGGGCCTCTACATCAACCTTGCTGCCCTTCCGATGAAGCGTGAGTAGTTTACCACAGACCTACGGGTCCATAGCTAGTAGCTAGATGGCTTCTTCTCTCTCTGATCTTCAATACAATGTTCTCCTTGTTGTTCTTGGATTTCTATCCGATGTAATATTCTTTTCGGTGTGTTTGTCGAGATCCGGTGAATTTGTGGATTTATCATCAGATTATCTATGAATATTATTCAAGTCTTCTCTGAACTCTTTTGTGCATGATTAAATATCTTTATATTTCTCTTCGAATTTTCGATTTGGTTTGGCCAACTAGATTGGTTTTTCTTGCAATGGGAGAGGTGCTTAGTTTTGGGTTCAATCTTGCGGTGTCCTCACCTAGTGACAAAGTAGGGGTAGCGAGGCACATATTGTATTGTTGCCATAAAGGATAAAAAGATGGGGTTTTCATCATATTGCTTGAGTTTATCCCTCTACACATGTCATCTTACTTAAGGCATTACTCCATTCTTATGAACTTAATACTCTAGATGCATGCTGGATAGCGGTTGATGTGTGGAGTAATAGTAGTAGATGCAGAATCATTTTGGTCTACTTGACACGGACGTGATGCCTATATTCATGATCATTGCCTTAGATATCATCATAACTTTGTGCTTTTCTATCAATTTCTCGACAGTAATTTGTTTACCCACCGTATGTTTTCTTACAAGAGAGAAGCCTCTAGTGAAACCTATGGCCCCCAGGTCTATTTTCCATCATATATTTTCAGATCTATAACCAAAAAAACTCAAAAATACCTTGCTGCAATGTATTTATATTTACTTTAGTTTGCTCTTTTATTTATCTTTTATACCTATCTCTATTAGATCTCTCTCTTGTTCGTGACCGTGAAGGGATTGACAACCCCTTTTTCGCGTTGTGTGCAAGTGTTTGTTAGTTTGTCTGGGTGCATAGATTGGAGACTTGCTTGTGCCTTGTACTGGATTGATACCTTGGTTCTTAACTGAGGGAAATACTTATCTCTACTTTGCTGCATCACCTTTCGTCTTCAAGGGAAAAATCAACGCAAGCTCAAGAAGTAGCAAAGGGTGATGTCAACAATAATAACTCATGATCACTCATATCCAACTGGATATATGTGCCTAGATCTTTCCCCACCACATGATGCTTGCAAAAGAGAAAAATAAAAAAAGAATAGAGGAGAACACTATTGACTCTTGCATGAAAAGTAAATACATAAAAGTAAAGGATAGGCCCTTCGCAGAGGGAAGCAGAGGTTGCCATGGGCTTTTATTTTCGGATGTGCAAGCTCTTAATGCAAAGGAACGTCACGTTATATTGCCCCTTGTGATAGCAACCTTTATTATGTAGTCTGTCGCTTTTATTTCTTTGCCATCACAAGTTCATACAACGCTTATTTTCCCTTACACCAAAAGATCAAACATATTTAGAAGCAACTTTTATTGCTTTATGCACCAATGACAACTTACTTGAAGGATCTTATTCAATCCATAGGTAGGTATATTGAATTCTAGTAACCTGAAACTGGGTTTAAGGGTTTTTGGATGCACAAGTAGTATCTCTACTTGGTGCGATTTTTGGCTAGCATAGATGTTGGGCAAGCACCACATGTTAGAGGATCTATGACAATATAACTTCTATGTGAATATGAACAAACATAAATCATTATGTTGTCTTCCTTGTCCAACATTAATAATTTGGCATAAAATACTTAATGGGGACTCACAATCATAAAAGATGTCCAAGATAGTATATTTGCATGTGAATCTTCTCTTCCCTTATTAATGTTTTCATGAATTGCATCGTTGACCAATGTTACGTTTGTCAATTTTCAATAAGTTTTACCACTTACACTTCTTCTTATGTAATGTGATTACTTTCCATGAGATTAGCATACGATCTTTTTCATTATTTTCTTTGCTAAGATTGAAACATAAAAGTTACGAAGCATAAACTCAATCTACTTTTTATTATATAGCTCTCAACTCGATTACATAGATAGATAGATCATGAAACTAGCACTCAAAAATAGATCATACTAAACTTTTATTCTGGTAAATCACAAAATAACTAAGGAACAAACTAAAAATAGGTAAACATAATAAAAGTGATGGTGATACGATACCAGGGCACCTCCCCAAGCTTGGCACAAGCCAGGGGAGTGCCCATACCCGTGTACTCAAGTTTCCTTCTTTGGTGATGGTGGTGGTAATGAAGTAGTAGTCTTTTTCTGTAGCCTACATTTGAGGATGAAATTTTCCTCCCTCAAATCAATCGACCTCTTACTCATGCTTCAATACTCTTTTACAAAATGCCTCCTTGCTTTCCTGCAGAAAATGGGACGAGATAAATTGGGGCTTAGATACGTTTAGTTTGTTTGGAAGACTCGACTTCTTTGATTCCACGTGCATATCTCCAGGTTGAGGTAGAGGAACTTCATCTTCTTCTGAGATGGCATCCTCCATTCCCTTCATATCAACATCTACTTCTTCCTCCATGGACCAACTATAAGGATCCACATCTCCATAGATCCTTGGGTTTGCGATATGGTTGGAAACATAGCTCTCTCCATCTGAGTCTTCGAACGACATGCTTTCAGATATGTCAAAAAAGCAATACGAAAAAGGACAGAGGATATTGCTGCGATACAGTGGTCAAAATGTCCATGAGTATATATAAAGAATTTTTATCTTTAGAAACAAGTATTCTAGAAGAAAATGAGTCGGGAAGGCTCATGAGGGGCACACTACCTACCAGGGCGCGCCAAGGGGGTAGGCGTGCCCTGGTGCCTAGTTGGCACCTGGGTGGCCCCCCCGATTGATTTATTTTTGTATTCATTCTAATATTCCAAAACTGGCCAAAAATAGTTTTTGGAGTAGGTTAACTTATCATATCACGTACCTCTTCCTTTTTAGGGTTCTGGATTTTTCTGGAAGGTCTCGTTTATGTATTCCTCTGGTGTCATAGTTTGAATCATGTTAGTTTGAATGTTAATAGGTGTACCTGAGATATAATGCTTAATTCTTTGTCCATTGACCACCTTCGGATTAGTGCCTTCAGCGTTATTGATCTTAATAGCTCCAGGACGATAAACTTCTTTAATGATATATGGCCCTTCCCATTTAGAGAGAAGTTTTCATGCAAAAAATCTAAAACGAGAATTGTACAATAGAACATACTCACCCACCTTAAATTCCCGTTTTCGTATTCTTTTTTCATGCCATCTTTTAACTTTTTCTTTAAACAATTTGGCATTTTCATAAGCTTGGGTTCTCCATTCATCCAGCGAGTTAATATCAAATAACCTATTTTCTCCGGCAAGTTTAATATCATAATTGAGCTCTTTAATTTTCCCAATATGCTTTATGTTCTAACTCAACAGGTAAATGACATGCTTTTCCATAAACCATTTTGTATGGACACATACCCATAGGATTCTTATAAGCAGTTCTATAGGCCCATAATGCTTCATCTAATTTCCTAGACCAACTCTTACGAGACCTATTGACAATCTTATGCAAAATTAATTGTATTTCTCTATTGCTAAGTTCAACTTGACCACTAGATCTAGGGTAATAAGGAGATGCAATTCTATGGTTAACATCATATTTAGAAAGCAGTTTACGGAATGCACCATGAATAAAGTGTGAACCACCATCAGTCATTAAATATCTAGGGACTCCAAACCTTGGGAATATAACTTATTTAAGCATTTTAATAGAAGTGTTGTGATCAGCACTACTTGTTGGAATAGCTTCTTCCCACTTAGTGACATAATTAACATCAACTAAAATATGTGTAGACCCATTAGAGGAAGGAAAAGGTCCCATATAATCAAAGCCCCCAACATCAAATGGTTCAATAACAAGTGAATAGTTCATAGGAATTTTTTGATGTCTACCAATATTACCAATTCTTTGACATTCATCACAAGATAAGACAAACTTACGAGCATCCTTGAAAAAGAGTAGGCCAATAAAAACCAGATTTTAATACCTTGTGTGCAATTCTGTCTCTCGCAAGGTGTCCTCCGTAAGCCTCGGAGTGACACCTCTGTAGGATTTGTTCCTGTTCATGATCACGTATACAACGTCTAATAATACAACCCACTCCTTCGTTAAAAAGGTGTGGGTTATCCCAGAAATAATGTCTTAAATCATCTAAGAACTTTTTCTTTTGTTGGTATGTAAAACGAGGTGGTATAAATTTAGCAACAATGTAAATAGAATAGTTTCCATACCAAGGAGTATTGCGAGAATCATTTATGACATCTAGTTGTTCATCAGGAAAACTATCATCAATAGGTACTGGGTCATCAAGGATACTTTCTAACCTAGACAAGTTATTAGCTATGGGATTCTCAGCTCCGTTTCTATCAATAATATGCAAGTCAAACTCTTGTAGCAAAAGAACCCACCAAATGAGTCTAGGTTTAGCATCTTCTTTTCCCTGGTGTATTTAATAGTAGCATCATCAGTGTGAACAATTACTTTAGAATCAACTATGTAAGATCTGAATTTATCACAAGCAAACACAACTGCCAGAAATTGTTTCTCAGTAGTAGCATAATTTCTTTGAGCATTGTCTAGATTTTTACTAGCATAATGAATAACATTTCATTTCTTATCAACTCTTTGTCCTAGGACAATATGAATAGCATATTTACTAGCATCACACATAATTTCAAAAGGCAAGTTCCAATCAGGTGGTTGAGCAATAGGTGCGGAGGTCAAGGCTTTCTTAAGTGTTTTAGAGGCTTCTAAACAATCATCATAAAAACAAATGGAACATCTTTTTGCAAGATATTAGTAAGCGGTCTGATTCGTCTCCAACGTATCTATACTTTTTTATTGTTCCATGCTGTTATATTATCATTCTTGGATGTTTTATAATCATTTTATAGTCATTTTTGGTACTAACATATTGACATAGTTCCAAGTGCCAGTTGCTGTTTTTTGCATGATTTTTACATCGCAGGAAATCAATACCAAACGGAGTCCAAACGCAGCGAATCTTTTTGCGGATTTTTTTGGACCAGAAGACATCCAGTGGGTCGAAGAAGCACCTGGGGGTGCTCCGAGGGGAGCACAACCCACCAGGGGGCGCCTGGAGGCCCAGGCGCGCCCTGGTGGGTTGTGCCCACCTCGGTTGCCTCCCAAACCACCTCTTTACTCTATAAATACCCCAATATTCCAGAAACCCTAGGGGAGTCGATGAAAATCAATTCCAGCCGCCGCAAGTTCCAGAACCACCAGATCCAATCTAGACAGCATCACGGAGGGGTTCATCATGTCCATTGGTGCCTCTCCGATGATGCGTGAGTAGTTCTTTGTAGACCTATGGGTCCGTAGTTAGTAGCTAGATGGCTTCCTCTCTCTCTCTGTTGATTGTCAATATAATGGTCTCTTGGAGATCCATATGATGTAACTCTTTTTGCGGTGTGTTTGTTGGGATCGGATGAACTTTGAGTTTATGATCAGATCTATCTTTTTATCCATGAAATTTATTTGACTCTTTTTTATCTCTTATATGCATGATTGCTTGTAGCCTCGTATTTCTTCTCCGATATTTGGGTTTTGTTTGGCCAACTTGATCTATTTATCTTGCAACGGGAAGAGGTGCTTTGTGATGGGTTCTATCTTACGGTGCTTGATCCCAGTGACAGAAGGGGAACCGACACGATTGTATTGTTGCTATTAAGGATAACAAGATGGGGTCTATTTCTACATAAATAGATCTTGTCTACATCATGTCATCGTTCTTATTGCACTACTCCATTTTTCCATGAACTTAATACACTAGATGCATGTTGGATAGCGGTCGATGTGTGGAGTAATAGTAGTAGATGCAGGCCGGAGTCGGTCTACTAATCTTCGACGTGATGCCTATATAATGATCATTGCCTTGATATCATCATGATTATTTGAAGTTCTATCAATTGCCCAACAGTAAGTCGTTTACCCACCGTTTGCTATTTTTCTCGAGAGAAGCCACTAGTGAAATCTACGGCCCCCGGGTCTCTTCTTTATTATATTTGCCTTTGCGATCTATTTGATTTGATTTGATTTTCAGATCTATTAAATCAAAAATACAAAATACCTTGCTGCAATTTATTTTATCTCACGTTCCTGTGAGATCTATCTATCAAATTATCACAACTTTCTCACATCCTCTTGCCAAGTTCTGGCGCCGTTACCCAAAAGTGATTGACAACCTCTTTAATACGTCGGGTTGCGAGTATTTGTTATTTGTGTGTAGGTGCCATTCACATAGTGTTGCATGGTTCTCCTACTGGTTCGATAAACTTGGTCTCATCACTGATGGAAATAACTACCGTTGTTCTGCTGCATCATCCCTTCCTCTTTGGGGAAATACCGACGTAGCTCTAGCAAACATCAAGGCCTAGAAATTTTAGAGAACTTTTAATAAACCTTCTATAGAAACCAGCATGACCAAGGAAATTTCTTATACCTTTAATATCTTTGGGACATGCCATTTTGTCAATTGCATCAACTTTAGCTTTGTCTACTTCAATACCTCGTTCAGAAATTTTATGCCCCAAGACAATACCTACATTCACCATAAAGTGGCACTTCTCCCAATTGAAGACAAGATTAGTTTGTTCACATCTCTGCAAAACTCGATCAAGGTTGCTGAAGAAATCATCAACAGAAGTTCTGTAAACGGAAAAATCATCCATGGAAACCTCAACAATCTTTTCACAAAAGTCAGAGAATATAGACGTCATACATCTTTGAAAGGTAGCAGGTGCATTGCATAAAGCAAAAGGCATACGTCTGTAAGCATAACTTCCAAAAGGGCAAGTAAAGGTGGTTTTCTCTTGATCATATTGTGATATAGGTATTTGAGAGAAACCATAATATCCATCAAGGAAGAAAAAGTGTGTGTTCTTAGATAGTCTTTCTAACATTTGATCAATAAAAGGCAAGGGGTAATGATCTTTTCTTGTAGCTTTGTTGAATTTTCTAAAATCAATTACCATCCTATAACCAGTTACAATTGTTTGTGGAATAAGCTCAGTTTTATCATTAGGAACAATAGTAATGCCTCCTTTCTTAGGAACACAATGAACGGGGCTTACCCATCTACTGTCAGCTATGGGATAAATTATACCTGCTTCCATAAGCTTTAATATTTTAGTTCTTACCACTTCCTTCATCTTAGGATTTAATCGCCGTTGATGATCAACAACTGGTTTAGCATCTGGCTCCATATTAATTTTGTGCTGACATAGAGTGGGACTAATGCCCTTAAGATCATCAAGAGTATATCCAATAGCGGCACAATGCTTCCTTAGAGTTTTAAGTAATCTCTTCTCTTCATGCTCTGTAAGGTTAGCACTAATAATAACAGGATATATTTTCTTTTCATCAAGGTAAGCATATTTCAAAGTATCAGGTAATTGTTTCAATTCAAACACGGGATCACCTTTAGGTGGAGGAGGACCTCCTAGAGTCTCAACAGGAAAATTGTGTTTAAGGATAGGTGGTTGATCAAAAAACATCTTATCTATTTCATTCCTTTCATGCAAGTGCATATCATTTTCATGGTCTAGCAAATATTTTTCTAACGGATCAGTTGGAGGTACAACAATAGAAGTAAGACCAATTATTTCATCTTTACTAGGAAATTATTTATCATGAGGTTGTCGACGAAACATAGAGAAACTGAACTCATGAGATATATCACCAAAGTTAACGCTAACATTTTCTTCATTGCAATCTATCTTAGCATTAACAGTGTTCAAGAAAGGTCTACCAAATATTATGGGACAAAAATCATCTTGTGGAAAACCAAGAACTAGAAAATCCGTAGGGTATTTTATTTTCCCACACAAGACTTCAACATCCCTAACAATCCCAAGTGGTGTGATGGTATCTCTATTAGCCAGTTTAACAGTAACATCTATGTATTCTATTTCAGCGGGTGCAATATCATTCATAATTTCTTGGTATAAATTAACATCTATGTCTTCTATTTCAGTTTAATAGTAACATCTTTGTATCTCTATTCGCAAGGTTAATAGTAACATCAATATCTTCCATTTCAGCAGGTGCATTATCATTTATAATTTCTTGATAAGGTAAACGGGATAGCACTAACACTAGCACCCAAATAACATTAGCCATGATAGCACTGATATCCTATTTTAACACACACAACAGGCATGCCAATAGCAGGTTTATTCTTATCTTTATCATCGAGTTTAGCAATTCTAGCAGCTTCACCACAGAAATAAATAACATGCCCCTCAATATTATCAACCAAGAGATCTTTAACCATAGCAATATTAGGTTCAACTTTAATTTGTTCAGAAGGTCTAGGTGCTCTAATATTACTTTTTTTAACCACAGTCGCATGTTCCTTTATCCTAACAAAAAGGTGGGTTTTCAATATAAGCAGTAGGAACAACTGGATCAACATTGTAAATGATAGTTTCATCTTTAACTATAACATGCTCCTCAATTTTTTCTTTAACAGGGGGATGATATTTAAATCATTTCTCCTTAGGGAGATCAACATGAGTAGCATATGATTCACAAAACGAGGCTACTATCTCAGAGCCAAGTCCATATTTAGTGCCAAAGTTAGGAAAAGCATCGATATCCATAAAAGATGTAATAGTATCAAACTTAAGTGTTATACCTGACTCATTAACTTTGTGGAGCTCCCAATCTTCAGAGTTGCATTTAATTCTTTCAAGAAGATCCCATATGAATTTAATAGTTTTCTTCATAAAAGAGCCAATCGAAGAAGAATCGAGCATGTTTTGTTTGTCATGAGAAAGCCGAGCATAAAAATTCTGTAAGATAATTTCTTTTGAGAGCTCATGCTTGGGGCATGTATGCATCATATACTTAAGCCTCCCCCAAGGTTGAGCGACACTTTCTCCTTCACGAGGCCAAAAATTATATATATAATTCCAATCACAATGAACTAGATGCATAGGATAAAACTTTTTGGTGAAATTCCAATTTTAATCGATTCCAATCCCAAGCTCGAATATCATCACATAGTCTATGTTGGAAATATGCCCTAGAGGCAATAATAAAATGGTTATTATTATATTTCCTTGTTCATGATAATTGTCTAGTGTTCATTCTATAATTGTATTAACCGGAAACCGTAATACATGTGTGAATACATAGATCGAAATATGTCCCAAGTAAGCCTCTAGTTGACTAGCTCGTTGATCAATGGATAGTCGTGGTTTCCTGACCATGGACATTAGATGTCATTGATAACGGGATCACATCATTGGGAGAATGATGCGATGGACAAGACCCAATCTTAAGCATAGCACAAGATCGTGTAGTTCGTTTGCTAAAGCTTTTCTAATGTCAAGTATCATTTCCTTAGACCATGAGATTGTGCAACTCCCGGATACCGTAGGAATGCTTTGGGTGTACCAAACGTCACAACGTAACTAGGTGGCTATAAAGGTGCACTACAGGTATCTCCAAAAGTGTCTGTTGGGTTGGTACGAATCGAGACTGGGATTTGTCACTCCGTATGACGGAGAGGTATCTCTAGGCCCACTTAGTAATGCATCATCATAATGGTCTCAATGTGACTAAGGAGTTAGCCACGGGATCATGTGTTACAGAACGAGTAAAGAGACTTGCCGGTAACGAGATTGAACGAGGTATGGGGATACCGACGACCGAATCTCGGGAAAGTAACATACCGATAGACAAAGGGAATTGAATACGTGATTGATTGAATCCCCGCTTCGTGGTTCATCCGATGAGATCATCGTGGAACATGTGGGAGCCAACATGGTTATCTAGATCCCACTGTTGGTTATTGGCCAGAGAACGTCTCGGTCATGTCTGCATGGTTCCCGAACCCGTAGGGTCTACACACTTAAGGTTCGGTGACGCTAGAGTTGTTATGGGAAATAGTATGTGGTTACCGAAGGTTGTTCGGAGTCCCGTATGAGATCCCGGACATGACGAGGAACTCTTGAATGGTCCGGAGGTGAAGATCGATATATTGGACGAAGGGTATTGGAGTTTGAAATTGTTCCGGGGGTACCGGGTGACGACCAGCGTGTCCGAAAGGGGTTTCGGAGGCCCCGACAAGCGTTGGGGGGCCTTATGGGCCAAGGGGAGGGGGCACATCAGCCCACTAAGGGGTTGTGCGCCTTCCCACCCCATCTCACGTAATGTTGAGAGGTGGGGGCGCCTCCCCTAGGGCAGCCACCCTTCCCGGCTTGGGGAGCAAGTTTCCTAGGGGTGGGGGCGCCCAAACCCATCTAGGGTTTCCCCTGTGGCCGCCGCCCCTCCCATAGGGAAACCCTAGGGCGCCTCCTCCTCCCCCCTTCCCCCTATATATAGTGACGGAGAGAGAGGGCAGCCGCACCCCTTCCCTGGCGCAGCCCTCTCCTCCTCCAACTGCTCCTCCTGCTCCATAGTGCTTAGTGAAGATCTGCCGAAGAACCACGACCTCCATCGCCACCATGCCGTCGTGCTGCTGGAGTTCTCCCTCAACTTCTCCTCTCCCCTTGCTGGATCAAGAAGGAGGAGACGTCCCCGGGCTGTACGTGTGTTGAACGCGGAGGCGCCGTCCGTTCGGCGCTAGATAGGATCTTCTGCGATTTGAATCGCCGCGAGTACGACTCCATCAACTGCGTTCTTGTAACGCTTTCGCTTAACAATCTTCAAGGGTATGAAGATGCACTCCCTCTCTCTCGTTGCTAGCATCTCCTAGATTGGTCTTGGTGACATGTAGGATTTTTTTTGAATTATTACTACGTTCCACAACAGTGGCATCATGAGCTAGGTCTATGCATAGATTCTATGCACGAGTAGAACACAAAGTAGTTGTGGCGATGATTTGGTCAATTTGCTTGCCGTTAATAGTCTTATCTTGATCCGGCGTCATTGCGGGATGAAGCGGCCCGGACCGACCTTACACGCACACTTACATGAGATAGGTTCCACCGACTGACATGCACTTGATGCATAAGGTGGCTAGCGGGTGTCTGTCTCTCCCACTTTAGTCGGATCGGATTCGATGAAGAGGGTCCTTATGAAGGGTAAATAGAAATTGGCATATCACCGTTGCGGCTTTTGCGTAGGTAAGAAACGCTCTTGCTAGAAACCCATAGCACCCACGTAAAACATGCAACAACAATTAGAGGACGTCTAACTTGTTTTTGCAGGGTATGCTATGTGATGTGATATGGCCAAAAGGACGTGATGAATGATATATGTGATGTATGAGATTGATCATGTTCTTGTAATAGGAATCGCGACTTGCATGTCGATGAGTATGACAACCGGCACGAGCCATAGGAGTTGTCTTAATTTATTTTATGACCTGCGAGTCAATGTAAATGCCATGTAATTACTTTATTGCTAACCGTTAGCCATAGTAGTAGAAGTAATAGTTGGCGATACAACTTCATGAAGACACGATGATGGAGATCATGATGATGGAGATCATGGTGTCATGCCGGTGACGATGGTGATCATGCCATGCCTCGAAGATGGAGATCAAGGGCGCAAGATGATATTGGCCATATCATGTCACTTTATGAATTGCATGTTATGTTTATCATGTTTGCATCTTATTTGCTTAGAACGACGGTAGCATAAATAAGATGATCCCTCACAAAATTTGAAGAAAGTGTTCCCCCTAACTATGCATCGTTGCGAAGGTTCGTTGTTTCGAAGCACCAGGTGATGATCGGGTGTGATAGATTCTAACGTTCGCATACAACGGGTGTAAGCCAGATTTACACATGCGAAACACTTAGATTGACTTGACGAGCCTAGCATGTACAGACATGGCCTCGGAACACAAGAGACCGAAAGGTCGAACATGAGTCGTATAGTAGATACGATCAACATGGAGATGTTCACCGTTGATGACTAGTCCACCTCACGTGATGATCGGACACGGCCTAGTCGATTCGCATCATGTATCACTTAGATGACTAGAGGGATGTCTATCTGAGTGGGAGTTCATTGAATAATTTGATTAGATGAACTTAATTATCATGAACCTAGTCTAAATTGTCTTTGCAAATTATGTTGTAGATCAATAGCTCGCAATTTAGCTCCCTGTTATAATACGTTCCTAGAGAAAGACTAAGTTGATAGATATTGTAAGCAATTATGCGGACTAGGGCCGTAGTCTGAGGATTGTCCTCACTGCTACACAGAAGGCTTCTGTCCTTGATGCACCGCTCAGTGTGCCAACCCCTCTGGCGTCATCTGTGGAACATCTGGCAGACACGTCCTCATGACTACCTGATAGTTTAGTGCACCATGCTTTACGGCTAAGAATCAGGGATCTAAAAGCGTTTTGAATGTTATGGAACATATGAGATGTTCCAAGAGCTGAAATTGGTATTTCAGGCTCATGCCCGTGTTGAGAGGTTTAAGACCTCTGACACGATCTTTGCCTACAAGATGGAGGAGAATAGCCCAGCCAATGAGCATGTGCTTAGAATGTCGGGGTGCTTCAATCACTTGAATCAAGTGGGATTTAATCTTCCAGATAAGAGAGTGATTGACAGAGTTCTCTAGTCACTATCACCAAGCTGCTAGAGCTTCGTGATGAACTATAACATGCAAGGGAAGCTGGTCTCGGAGCTGTTCGTCGTGCTTAAGGCCGTGAAGGTAGAAATCAAGAAGCAGCATCAAGTGTTGATGGTTAACAAGACCACTGGTTTCAAGAAGGGCAAGGGCAAGATGGGAAACTTCACACATGGCAAGCCAGTTGCTGCTCTAGTGAAGAAACCCAAGAACCCAAACCCGAGATGAAGTGCTTCTATTAGGGGAACCGTCACTGGTAGCGGAACTGCCTCAAATACTTGGTAGATAAGGCTGGCAACTTCAACAAAAGTATATTTGATATATGTGTTATTGATGTGTACCTTGCTAGTACTCCTAGTAGCACATGGGTATTAGATACCGGTTCAGTTGCCGAGATTGGTAACTCGAAATAAAAGCTACGGAATAAACGGAGACTAGCTAAGGAAGAGGTGACGATGTGTGTTGGAAGTGTTTCCAAGGATGATATGATCACCATCGCACGCTCCCTCTACCTTCGGGATTAGTGATGAACCTAGATAAATGTTGTTTGCATTGGTGTCCACGTTGAGCATGAACATGATTAGATCATGTTTATTGCAATACGGTTATTCATTTAAGTCAAAGAATAATGGTTATTCTGTTTGCATGAATAATACCTTCTATGGTCATGCACCCAATGTGAATGGTTTATTGAATCTCGGTTGTAGTGATACACATGTTCATAACATTGATGCCAAAAGATGTAGAGTTGATAATGATAGTACCACTTTCTTGTGGCACTGCCGCTTAGGTCATATTGGTGTAAAGCGCATGAAGAACCTCCATGCTAATGGACTTTTGAGTCACTTGATTTTGAATCACCTGACACATGTGAACCATGCCACATAGGCAAGATGACTAAAACCCCGTTTTTTGGAACAATGGAACGGGCAAGTGACTTATTGGAAACCACACATGCTGATGTGTGCGGTCTGATGAGTGTTGACGCACGCAGTGGATATCGTTATTTTCTCACCTTCACCGATGAATTGAGTAGATATGGGTATATTTACTTAATGAAGCATAAGTCTGAAACGTTTGAAAAGTTCAAACAATTTCAGAGTGAAGTTGAGAATCATCATAACAAGAAGATCAAGTTCCTACGATGTGATCAAGGGGAGAGTATCTGAGTTATGAGTTTGGCAATCACTAAAGACAAGGTGGAATCGTTTCACAGTTGACGCCACCTGAAACACCATAGCGTAATGGTGAGTCCGAACGTCGTAATCGCACCGTATTGGATATGGTGTGATCTATGATGTCTCTTACCGATCTACTGCTATCATTTTGGGGTTATGCATTAGAGACAATTACATTCACTTTAAATAGGGCACCATCTAAGTCCGTGGAGACGACACCGTATGAACAATGGTTTGGCAAGAAACCTGAGTTGTTGTTTCTTAAGGTTTGGGGCTATGATGCTTATGTCGAAAGACTTCAGCCAGAAAATCTCGAACCCAAAGCGGACAATTGTGTCCTCATAGAATACCCAAAGAAGACGATTGGGTATACCTTCTATCTCAGATCTGAGGGCAAAGTGTTTGTCGCTTTGAACAGGTCCTTTCTCGAGAAAGAGTTTCTCTCGAAAGAATTGAGTGGGAGGAAGATAGAACTTGATGAGGTTGTTGAACCTTTACTTCAACCAGAGAGTAGCGCAGCACAGAAAGATGTTTCTGTGGCACCTACCTCAGTTGAAGAGAAAGCTAATGATGATGATCATGGAGCTTCAGATCAAGTTACTATCGAACCTCATAGGTCGACAATGGTGTGTACAACTTCTGAGTGGTAACCCTGTCTTAAAGGTCACCTTGTTGGACAACGATGAACCTATGAGCTATGGAGAAGCGATAGTGGGCCCGGATTCCAACAAATGGCTGGAAGCCATGAAATGCGAGATAGGATCCAGGTATGAGAACAAAGTATGGACTTTGGTGGACTTGCCCGATGATCGGCAAGCTATTGAGAATAAATGGATCTTTAAGAAGAAGACAGACGCTGATGGTAATGTCACCATTTATAAAGCTCGACTTGTCTCAAAGAAGTTTCCAACAAGTTCAAGGAGTTGACTGTGATGAGACTTTCTCAATCATGGCGATGCTAAAGTCTTTTAGAATTATGTTAGCAGTTGCTGCATTTTCATTTACGAAATATGGCAGATGGATGTCAAAACAAAGTTTCCTTGACGGTTTCCGTGAGGAAAGGCTGTATATGATACAACCTGAAGGTTTTGTCAATTCTGAGGATGCTAAAAGGTATGCAAACTCCAGCGATCCTTCTATGGACTGGAGCAAGCATCTCAGAGTTGGAACATATGCTTTGATGAGGTGATCAAAGCTTTTGGGTTTATACAAAGTTTGCAAGAAACTTGTATTTACAAGAAAGAGAGTGGGAGCACTACAACATTTTTGATAAGTATATGTGGATGACATATTGTTGATCGGCAATGATGTAGAATTTTTGGAAAGCATAAAGGGTTGTTTGAATGAAGTTTTTCAAAGGAAGACCTGGGTAAAACTTCTTACATATTGGGTATCAAGATCTATAGAGATAGATCAAGACGCCTGATAAGACTTTCACAGAGCACATACCTTGACGTGATTTTGAAGGAGTTCAAAATGGATCAGTAAAAGAAGGAGTTCTTGCCTGAGTTGTAAGGTGTGAATTTAAGACTTAAAGCTCGACCACGGCAGAAGAAAGAGAAAGGACGAAGGTCGTCACCTATGCCTTAGCCATAGGCTCTATTCGATATGCCATGCTGTGTACTGCACCTGATATGTGCCTTGCCACGATTTTTGGCAAGGGGGTACAAAAGTGATCCAGGAATAGATCATTAGACATCGGTCAAAATTGTCCTTAGAGGAATAAGGAAATGTTTCTCGGTTTTGGAGGTGATAAAGAGTTTGGCGTAAAGGGTTACGTCAATGCAAGCTTTAACACCTATCCGGATGACTCTGAGTAGCAAACTGGATACGTACATTGGAGCAACCATTTGGGATAGCTCCAAGTGGAGCGTGGAAGCAGCATCTACGATATAACATAGAGATTTGCGAAGTACATACGGATCTGAATGTTGCAGACCCGTTGACTAAAACCTCTCTCACAAGCATAACATGATCAAACCCCAGAACTCATTGAGCCTTAATCACATGGAGATGTGAACTAGATTATTGACTCTAGTAAAATCTTTGGGTGTTAGTCACATGGCGATGTGAACTATGGGTGTTCGATTCATCATGATATAACTAGATTATTGACTCTAGTGCAAGTGGGAGACTGTTGGAAATATGTCCTAGAGGCAATAATAAAATGGTTATTATTATATTTCCTTGTTCATGATAATTGTCTATTGTTCATGCTATAATTGTATTAACCAGAAACTGTAATACATGTGTGAATACATAGATCGAAATATGTCCCTAGTAAGCCTCTAGTTGACTAGCTCATTGATCAATGGATGGTCGTGGTTTCCTGACCATGGACATTGGATGTCGTTGATAACGGGATCACATCATTGGGAGAATGATGCGATGGACAAGACCCAATCTTAAGCATAACACAAGATCGTGTAGTTCGTTTGCTAAAGCTTTTCTAATGTCAAGTATCATTTCCTTAGACCATGAGATTGTGCAACTCTCGGATACCGTAGGAATGCTTTGGATGTACCAAACGTCACAACGTAACTGGGTGGCTATAAAGGTGCACTACAGGTATCTCCGAAAGTGTCTGTTGGGTTGGTACAAATCGAGACTGGGATTTGTCACTCCGTATGACGGAGAGGTATCTCTGGGCCCACTCAGTAATGCATCATCATAATGAGCTCAATGTGACTAAGGAGCTAGCCATAGGATCATGCGTTACGGTACGAGTAAAGAGACTTGCCGGTAACGAGATTGAATGAGGTATGGGGATATCGACGATCGAATCTCGTGCAAGTAACATACCGATAGACAAAGGGAATCGAATACGGGATTGATTGAATCCCCGACATCGTGGTTCATCCGATGAGATCATCGTGGAACATGTGGGAGCCAACCTGGGTATCCAGATCCCGCTGTTGGTTATTGGCCAGAGAACGTCTCGGTCATGTCTGCATGGTTCCCGAACCCGTAGGGTCTACACACTGATACGTCTCCAACGTATCTATAATTTATGAAGTATTCATGCCATTATATTATCTATTTTGGATGTTTATGGGCTTTATTTTACACTTTTATATGATTTTTGGGACTAACCTATTAACCTAGAGCCCAGTGCCAGTTTCTGTTTTTTCCTTGTTTTTAAGTTTTGCAGAAAAGTAAAACCAAACGGAATCCAATTGACATGCCAATTTTTGATGATTTTTTCTGGACCAAAAGAAGCCCCCGGAGTAAAAGAGTTGGGCCAAGAGAGTCCCCGGCTGCCCACGAGGGTGGGGGGCACGCACACCCCCCCTGGGCGTGGGCCCCTACCTCGTGGACAACCCGGAGACCCCCCTGACGTGAGACCTACGCCAAAAAATCCTATAAATACTGAAACCTCCAGAGGACAGATTAGATCGGGAGTTCCGCTGCCGCAAGCCTCTGTAGCCACCAAAAACCAATCGGGACCATGTTCCGGCACCCTGCCAGAGGGGGGATCCCTCACCGGTGGCCATCTTCATCATCCCGGCGCTCTCCATGACGAGAAGGGAGTAGTTCACCCTCGGGGCTGAGGGTATGTACCAGTAGCTATGTGTTTGATCTCTCTCTCTCTCGTGTTCTTGATTCGGCACGATCTTGATGTATCGCGAGCTTTGCTATTATAGTTGGATCTTATGATGTTTCTCCCTCTCTACTCTCTTGTAATGGATTGAGTTTTCCCTTTGAAGTTATCTTATCGGATTGAGTCTTTGAGGATTTGAGAACACTTGATGTATGTCTTGCGTGGGATACCCGTGGTGACAATGGGGTATTCTATTGATCCACTTGATGTATGTTTTGGTGATCAACTTGCGGGTTCCGCCCATGAACCTATGCATAGGGGTTGGCACACGTTTTCGTCTTAACTCTCCGGTAGAAACTTTCGGGCACTCTTTGAAGTACTTTGTGTTGGTTTGAATAGATGAATCTGAGATTGTGTGATGCATATCGTATAATCATACCCACGGATACTTGAGGTGACATTGGAGTATCTAGGTGACATTAGGGTTTTGATTGATTTGTGTCTTAAGGTGTTATTCTAGTACGAACTCTTGAATAGATCGATCCGAAAGAATAACTTTGAGGTGGTTTCGTACCCTACCATAATCTCTTCATTTGTTCTCCGCTATTAGTGACTTTGGAGTCACTCTTTGTCTCATGTTGAGGGATAGTTATATGATCCAATTATGTTATTATTGTTGAGAGAACTTGCACTAGTGAAAGTATGAACCCTAGGCCTCGTTTCCTAGCATTGCAATACCGTTTACGCTCACTTTTACCATTAGTTACCTTGCTGTTTTTATATTTTCAGATTACAAAAACCTATATCTACCATCCATATTGCACTTGTATCACCATCTCTTCGCCGAACTAGTGCACCTATACAATTTACCATTGTATTGGGTGTGTTGGGGACACAAGAGACTCTTTGTTATTTGGTTGCAGGGTTGCTTGAGAGAGACCATCTTCATCCTACGCCTCCCACGGAATGATAAACCTTAGGTCATCCACTTGAGGGAAATTTTCTACTGTCCTACAAACCTCTGCACTTGGAGGCCCAACAACGTCTACAAGAAGAAGGTTGTGTAGTAGACATCAAGCTCTTTTCTGGCGCCGTTGCCGGGGAGGCTAGGTAAGCGGCACTCACACCCCGTCAACTAAGCTCTTTTCTGGCGCCGTTGCCGGGGAGGTGAGTGCTTGAAGGTATATCTTTAGATCTTGCAATCGAATCTTTTAGTTTCTTGTTTTATCACTAGTTTAGTCTATAAAAGAAAACTACAAAAAAATGGAATTAAGGTTTCCGCATATGCTTCATCTTTTTAATGTCTTTCGTGAAAATGATGGGAAGGAAAATTGTGCTCAAGTACTAGAAGAAGAATTACATAGAATGCTTGGCATAAAATATGTGAATGATGAGCATGATTGCAATGTTGTTAGTATGAATTCTTTGAATACCCATGATGCTAATGATATGCAAAGCCACAAGCTTGGGGATTCTATGCTTGATGAAGATGATATGTTTAGTCCCCCAAGTTTTGATGAGCAAATTTATTATGATGAAAGCATGCCTCCTATTTATGATGATTATTGTGATGACACGTATGCTATAAAGAATAAAGATAACCATGAAACTTGTCATCATGATTTTAATTTTCAATTGGATTATGCTTCAGATGATAGTTATTTTGTTGAGTTTGGTCCCACTACTATTCATGAGAAGAAATTTGCTTATGTGCAGAGTAATAAATTTTCTATGCTTGTAGATCATGAAAAGAATGATTTATGTGATGGTTATATTGTTGAATTTATTCATGATGCTACTGAAAATTATTATGAGAGAGGATCATATGCTTCTACATATTGCAATAATATCAAGTTTCCTCCCTATGTGTTGAAAATCTTGAAGATTTGCTTGTTTTACCTTCCTATGCTAGCTGATTATTGTTCCCATAAGTTGTTTCCTCACAAAATCCCTATGCATAGGAAGTGGGTTAGACTTAAATGTTCTAGTCATATGCTTCATGATGCTCTCTTTATGTTTCAATTCTTATCTTTTATGTGAGCATCATTGAAATCATCATGCCTAGCTAGGGGCGTTAAACGTTAGCGCTTGTTGGGAGGCAACCCAATTTTATTTTAGTCTCTTGCTTTTTGGTTCTGTTTAGGAATAAATAATCCATCTAGATTCTGTTTAGATGTGGTTTTGTGTTTTAATTAGTGTTTGTGCCAAGTAGAACCTTTGGGAAGACTTGGGTGAAGTCTTTATGATCATGCTGTAAAAAACAGAAACTTTAGCGCTCACGAGATTAGCTAAAACTTTTTACTGGAAAGTGCTATTTAGTTGATTATTTTTGAAGATCATTAATAGACAAATTTTTCAGTTCCACCAATTTATTTTAGAATTTTTGGAGTTCCAGAAGTATACGTTTGATACAGATTACTACAGACTGTTCTGTTTTTGACAGATTCTGTTTTCTATGTGTTGTTTGCTTATTTTGATGAATCTATGAGTAATATCGGAGGGTATGAACCATAGAGAAGTTGGAATATAGTAGATATTACACCAACATGAATTTAGAATGAGTTCACAACAGTACCTAAGTGGTGATTTATTTTCTTATACTAACGGAGCTTACGAGTTTTCTGTTAAGTTTTGTGTTGTGAAGTTTTCAAGTTTTGGGTAAAGATTCGATGGACTATGGAATAAGGAGTGGCAAGAGCCTAAGCTTGGGGATTCCCAAGGCACCCCAAGGTAATATTCAAGGACAACCAAGAGCCTAAGCTTGGGGATGCCCCGGATGGCATCCCCTCTTTCGTCATCGTTCATCGGTAACTTTACTTGGAGCTATATTTTTATTCACCACATGATATGTGTTTTGCTTGGAGCGTCATTTTATTTTCTTTTGTTTTGCTTGCTGTTATTTAGAATAATGTTTTGCATCTCTATTTTCAATAAAAATGGCAAGGATAGCCTTTACCATGCTTATTTTGCAAGTATACATGTTGCTGTTTCAAAACAGAAAGTTTACCGCTGTTGCAAAAATTCCCTAGAAAAGAAAGAATGTGATAAAATATTGAAACCTTTTGCATAATAAGCTATGATAAATTTACTACAGTGGGAATTTTCTTTCATAATTTTTGGAGCTAGGGAAGTATGGATCTTGCTGCATTATTTACAGACTGTCCTGTTTAGGCAGATTGCTGTTATGTTTGCATTGTTTGCATATGTTTGCTTGTTTAATTATTATATTTGAGGATAGGACTATTAAATATGCAGAGGCATTTAGTATGCAATGTTGAATAATAATTTTAGTGATTTTCTACAGTATAGTATGATAAGGTTTTTGCATTGATTTATACTAACTTATCTCACGAGTTCTTGTTGAGTTTGGTGTGGATGAAGCGTTCGAGATTTAGGAAACCGTGATATGAGAGGAATTAAGGAGACACAAAAGCTCAAGCTTGGGGATGCCCAAGGCACCCCAAGATAATATTTCAAGAAGTCTCAAGCATCTAAGCTTGGGGATGCCCCGGTAGGCATCCCACCTTTCTTCTTCAACAATTATCGGTTAGTATCGGTTGAGCCTAAGTTTTAGCTTCTTCACATGATGAGTGCTCTCCTTGAAGTGTCGTTTTATTTTGTTTTTCTTGCTGTTAGAATAATATCTCAAGATCTGAAATTCTTAAATGAGAGAGGGTCTTCACATAGCGACATAATTATTTAACTACTCATTGATCTTCACTTATATCTTTTTGGAGTAGTTTGTCATTTACTCGTGTGCTTCACTTATATCCTATGAGTAAATGGTTGAATGATTTGAATGTCATAAATCTGAAATTATATATGTTTCATATGCTTATCCCATGGGGACTAATGCCTTCACATATAAGAAGTAGAGGTGGTAATTTTTTTTCAAGATTAGCAAACATTGTATTGGTCAATTGAACAATTCATGAAAGAATACTGAAGGAAGAGAGATTTCACATATAAATATACTATCTTGGACATCTTCTATGATTGTGACCCCCATTAATTATTTTCAAACCTGAGCAAATTAGTTGAAGTTGGACAAGGAAGACAACATAATGAGTTATGCTTGGGTATATGTGTATAGAAGTTATATTGTTATGGATCCTCTAACATGTGGTGCTTGCTATTTAGAATCCTTTGCTAGCCAAAATATTTGTACTAAGCGGGAATACTGCTTGTGCATACAAATTCCTTGAACCAAGTTTCTTCCATGAGTGTCCACCATATCTACCTATATGCGGTATTTACCTGCCGTTCCAAGTAAATTTGCATGTGCCAAACTCTAAACCTTCAAATAATAATATGTTTTGTATGCCCGAATTGCTCATGTAGTGACTAGGGGCTGTCAGTATCTTCCATGCTAGGTGGGTTATTCTCACGATGAGTGGACTCCGCACATCATTCACGAGAAAATGGCTGGTAACTGGGATGCCCAGTCCTATGATTAAAAGATCAAAAAACAAAATCGCAAATAATTTAAACAAAACTCCCCCAGGAATGTTGATAGTTGGACGGCACCCGTTGTTTCGGACAAGCCGTGGAGTGTGAATGTTGGTGGAGGGGGAGTAAAATCTTTACCTTTCTGTTTGGGAACCACCTTTAATGTATGTAGTATGGAAGATATTGGGAACTCTTGGTCGTTATGTTGACAATGAAAGCATACCTCTCAAAATTATTTTCATCTCTGTTTTAGCTTCGAGCTCTGGCACCTCTGCAAATCCCTGCTTCCCTATGCGAAGGGCCTATCTTTTACTTTTATGCAAGAGTCAATAGTATTCCTTCTCATTCCAACCTACTCTTTAGTTGGCAAGCATCATGTGATGGAAAGATCTAAGCATATATGGCCATTCAAATATATTTGAGCATGAATTATTACTGTTGACATTACCCTTGAGGTAAAAGGTTGGGAGGCGAAACATTAAGCCCCTATCTTTCTCTGTGTTCGATGAATACTATTTGTTCTAAAAATATGCTTTGAGTGGTAAGAATCACGGAAGACTATATGATAGTTGAGTATGTGGGATTTGCTAAATCAAAGCTCTTACATAGACCCTTCCTGAAAATAAGATGAATTGCAATTGTTTGATGACTGAGAACTGTTTGTTAGTTTTCAAGAAAGTTTATGATCTATACTTTAACATGTGAATAGTTTGTTACTTGATCATGAGAAGTTTTATGAGTTGAGCTACTGTTATGATATAACGATGCTAGAAAAGGTGATTGAAATTATCATTGATTAAACTTGTGCACCTGCTAGCATTCACACTTCATAAATTATTTCTTTTATCATTTACCTACTCGAGGACGAGCAGGAATGAAGCTTGGGGATGCCGATACGTCTCCAACGTATCTATAATTTATGAAGTATTCATGCTATTATATTATCTGCTTTGGATGTTTATGGGCTTTATTTTACACTTTTATATGATTTTTGGGACTAACCTATTAACCTAGAGCCCAGTGCCAGTTTCTGTTTTTTCCTTGTTTTTAAGTTTTGTAGAAAAGGAAAACCAAACGGAGTCCAATTGACATGCCAATTTTTGATGATTTTTTCTGGACCAAAAGAAGCCCCCGGAGTAAAAGAGTTGGGCCAGGAGAGTCCCGGGCTGCCCACGAGGGTGGGGGGCGCGCCCACCCCCCTGGGCGTGGGCCCCTGCCTCGTGGACAACCCGGAGACCCCCCTGACATGAGACCTACGCCAAAAAATCCTATAAATATGGAAACCTCCAGAGAACAGAATAGATCGGGAGTTCCGCCGCCGCAAGCTTCTGTAGCCACCAAAAACCAATCGGGACCCTGTTCCGGCACCTGCCGGAGGGGGGATCCCTCACCGGTGGCCATCTTCATCATCCCGACGCTCTACATGATGAGGAGGGAGTAGTTCACCCTCGGGGCTGAGGGTATGTACCAGTAGCTATGTGTTTGATCTCTCTCTCTCTCTCTCTCTCTCGTGTTCGTGATTCGGCACGATCTTGATGTATCGCGAGCTTTGCTATTATAGTTGGATCTTATGATGTTTCTCCCCCTCTACTCTCTTGTAATGGATTGAGTTTTCCCTTTGAAGTTATCTTATCAGATTGAGTCTTTAAGGATTTGAGAACACTTGATGTATGTCTTGTGTGGGATACCCGTGGTGACAATGGGGTATTCTATTGATCCACTTGATGTATGTTTTGGTGATCAACTTGCGGGTTCCGCCCATGAACCTATGCATAGGGGTTGGCACATGTTTTCGTCTTGACTC
The DNA here is from genome assembly GCF_018294505.1 of Triticum aestivum. Taxonomy (NCBI): domain Eukaryota; kingdom Viridiplantae; phylum Streptophyta; class Magnoliopsida; order Poales; family Poaceae; genus Triticum; species Triticum aestivum. Next base: position 270,004,793 of record NC_057811.1, read on the forward strand.
TCCAGTAGAAACTTTGGGGCACTCTTTGAAGTACTTTGTGTTGGTTTTAATAGATGAATCTGAGATTGTGTGATACATATCGTATAATCATACCCATGGATACTTGAGGTGACATTGGAGTATCTAGGTGACATTAGGGTTTTGGTTGATTTGTGTCTTAAGGTGTTATTCTAGTACAAACTCTTGAATAGATCGATCCGAAAGAATAACTTTGAGGTGGTTTCGTACCCTACCGTAATCTCTTCGTTTGTTCTCTGCTATTAGTGACTTTGGAGTGACTCTTTGTTGCATGTTGAGGGATAGTTATATGATCCAATTATGTTATTATTGTTGAGAGAACTTGCACTAGTGAAAGTATGAACCCTAGGCCTTGTTTCCTAGCATTGCAATACCGTTTACGCTCACTTTTACCATTAGTTACCTTGCTGTTTTTATATTTTCAGATTACAAAAACCTATATCTACCATCCATATTCCACTTGTATCACCATCTCTTCGCCGAACTAGTGCACCTATACAATTTACCATTGTATTGGGTGTGTTGGGGACACAAGAGACTCTTTGTTATTTGGTTGCAAGGTTGCTTGAGAGAGACCATCTTCATCCTACACCTCCCACTGATTGATAAACCTTAGGTCTTCCACTTGAGGGAAATTTGCTACTGTCCTACAAACCTCTGCACTTGGAGGCCCAACAATGTCTACAAGAAGAAGGTTGTGTAGTAGATATCACACACTTAAGGTTCGGTGACGCTAGAGTTGTTATGGGAAATAGTATGTGGTTACCGAAGGTTGTTCAGAGTCCCGGATGAGATCCCGGACGTGACGAGGAACTCCGGAATGGTCCGGAGGTGAAGATTGATATATTGGACGAAGGGTATTGGAGTCCGGAATTGTTCCGGGGGTACCGGGTGACGACCAGCGTGTCCGAAAGGGGTTTCGGAGGCCCCGGCAAGCGTTGGGGGGCCTTATGGGCCAAGGGGAGGGGCACATCAGCCCACTAAGGGGCTATGCGCCCCTCCCACCCCATCTCATGTAACGTGGAGAGGTGGGGGCGCCTCCCCTAGGGAAGCCACCCCTCCCGGCTTGGGTGGCAAGTTTCCTAGGGGTGGGGGCGCCCAAACCCATCTAGGGTTTCCCCTGTGGCCGCCGCCCCTCCCCTAGGGAAACCCTAGGGCGCCTCCTCCTCCCCCCTTCCCCCTATATATCGTGAGGGAGAGAGAGGGCAGCCGCACCCCTTCCCTAGCGCAACCCTCTCCTCCTCCAACTGCTCCTCCTCCTCCGTAGTGCTTAACGAAGCTCTGTCGGAGAACCACGAGCTCCATCGCCACCATGCTATCGTGCTGCTGGAGTTCTCCCTCAACTTCTCCTCTCCCCTTGCTGGATCAAGAAGGAGGAGACGTCCCCGGGCTGTACGTGTGTTGAACGCGGAGGCGCCGTCCGTTCGGCGCTAGATCGGATCTTCCGCGATTTGAATCGCCGCGAGTATGACTCCATCAACCGCGTTCTTGTAACGCTTCTGCTTAGCGATCTTCAAGGGTATGAAGATGCACTCCCTCTCTCTCGTTGCTAGCATCTCCTAGATTGATCTTGGTCACATTTAGGAATTTTTTTGAATTATTACTATGTTCCACAACAGCCTATACCATGTCAATGCCTTTACCTTCAAAGATAAAGGGAAGCCCTTCTTCTTAACTTCATCTCCAGGTAAACCTGCAAGCTTAAATAATCCACAAACTTCATCCACATAGATTAGGTGCATATCGGGGTGTAATGTTCCATCTCCTGCATAAGAATTAGCTAGCAGTTTCTCTATCATACCTGCAGGAATCACATAATAAATATTTTCAGTAGCTGCACCGGGTTGAGGAGAAAATCTTTGTGCTTCCGTTCAAGGTGAATATACCCTAAACAAGCCCCTCAAAGGTTTGTTTTCCATAGTCACAAGTAACAGTAAGTTTCAGCATGTAATATAATTTTTTTCCTTACCAAATTCCACTACCAAAAGCACTTCACTCCCCGGCAATGGCACTAGAAAAAGGTCTTGATGACCCACAAGTATAGGGGATCAATCTTAGTCCTCAAATACGGAAAATGAGGTCGTGTGCGACCGGCGAGCGCTCAAATACGGAAATACGTACAGTAGAGCTAAAAAAATACAATTATATGGCGAAATTGTTTCCGGTCGCAAGTACATCCCACACAGTCAGTCCCCGCTAAACGTTTCCGTCCAAGGAAAACATTTCTGTTCATAGGTACATCACACACAATTTTTCCCGTTAAATCATTTGCGCTATTGAATGTATCACACACGGTCCATAGAAGAAACTGTGTGGCAAAGGCTGTCCATCGCACACAGTTTTTATGTGGTAAACGTTTGCGCAAGGTGGCCTAACGCAAACAGTTTTCAAGAGAAAGTCGTGTGTGATTGTTCATTGATCCAACATGGTTTATTCCTAGAAACTGTGTGCGTTGCCTGAGGTCATCGCCCACGGTATTTTTTCAACAACTGTTTGCAATAGCAAAACCCAAATAGCAGGCAAATCGCCATTAGCAGGCTAATTATCCAATTATTCATAATCCATTTATTAATCTAATTGAAATTTCATATTAAGCACACAATATATTTCATTTCCATATTAAGGAAGCGGAATTTCATAATTGAAATACATCAGAGTACAACATGATATAGCTTCAGCACTCAGCTACCCCATTACACAACTGCACCAGCAGCAAGTTCCACATGCAACATGTATAACCTTTCGAAATTAGCATCATAGACGGTATATAGACAGATGCATCTCACCTGGAAAACTGCTGAAGCGGAAGGCAAATATCGAGCCTTCATTCATGTTGAAGGTCTTTGCAACTTTAGGCCAGTGCTTGTGGATGATTGACTGTCCGTCCTTCGTCCTCTTCAGGAACACTTCAATATTGAACCGTGGGTGTTGTATGAAAACCTTCCTCGCCTCCTGACCATAGAGGTGGTTTGAGAGGTAATCATTAGTGAACTGCTTTGGAAGGCCTGAAAACAAGGATGTGCATAAATATCTTCTCTATATTGGAAATGGGGCAAAGGAATAAAAAAATGGCAAGGTATAATAGTTAGTACCATCTTGTAGTGAACTGATGTCTTCTTCATTGTGCAGACAAAGATCTTGTTGTTTTTTGTCGCTAATTTATTTATCCTAACAATCTTTCTGAGTTTCTTGATTTGATTGATATTCATGGACAACTCATTTCCCCATATGCAAAAAGGGTCGAACCGTGGGTCAAAACCTCTGACAGCAGGACCTACATGTGCAAGACCAAATTGTTAAAAACCTAAATATTAGAATGGTTCCTGCAATTGCACAATAATGTGCTATTAAACAACGAACCATGCATGTGCTAACCTCGATTGTAAACCTCAGTGCTTCCCATTGTTTCCCTGCAACACATATAAGGTAGTTAGTCATCAGGTTAAGTAAGGGTTCGCATGCTATAAGTAAAATATGTTGATGAAAAATAAGCACATTGCAGATTTATCAAATTAATTCAAGCCACACAGAAAACCCATTTACCCAAACCAAGCATGATTAAGAACTAGGAAATATCGCACTTGTATATGTTTCTCATGTATCAAGTGCAACCAAATTCGATTTATTCCTCACATGCACAACAATACAAAATTCTACCCACGACAATTGGACATTGCATTGCAGAATTGAACCAAGCAGTTAACTAAACACCACAACAAATGAACCAAACATTAGCTAAGCACCACATTGCACAATATAACATATTCCTAATAGAAGATCAGACAGTTAACCAAACAGTTAACTACAGCTAATTGTAGCAATTGTATTTGTTTCTCATGTATTTACTATAGCCAAATTCAATTTATTCCTCACATGGTATACAATAACAGAATGCACCCACAATTTTGTAAAGATATATTCGATTTATTTCTCACATGGAAGACAATACAAAATTGCAGCCTGAAGAATTGAACATCACATTTGCAGAATTGAACCAAACAGTTAACTGAAGACGACAACTAATTAACAAAACAGTTAATAAGTGAGCACCACACTACACGACATATAGAACATATACACTAGAGCAACAGATTGCATGGTAAAATTAGATAGCACAATTCACTAGAATTTGTGAAGGAAAGGCAGGAGCAGCACACGCAACGGGTAAACCGAGCATGCTTAACCGGCATAGCTAGCAAATGGAAAGGTGCTCCTTCAAGATCTGGGGGTCGGCACGAATGGCAGCCATCGCGGGCTCATCCGCGCGTGCGGCCACGATTTGCTTCTCCGCTTCCAAATGCTCCTTGAGGTCCTGGCTATACTGCGTGCACCATGGCTTAGGCTGGCGCTTATTTGGTGGAGGGGTCGGTGATTTGGGTGGAAGGTGCCGCGCTCGCGCAGGAGGTCGGGGCGTGTGGGATGTGGAAGGAGGAGGAGGATGGGGGTCGGGTGTGGATTACCTACCTGGATAGAGGAGGCCGAGCAGTGTGAAGGAGGGTCGCCGACGAGGAGGCGGCGCTGCAAGCAAGGAGTGAAGGTTTCAACTTAGAAAGGAAGGCAGAAAGAGGGGAAATGTGGCTTTTGGTAAGGGGGAGGGGGCGGGGAGGTAGATATTTACGCGGAAGCCAAAAATTTGGAATCGCTTCAGCGAAAAAAACTGGCGCGCAAAGTGTCATCAGACATGGTCCCTTCTTCAGAACTGTGTACGATATGTGGACATCACAAACGATTCAGATAGCTTAACCCGTGTGTGATCAGTTTGAACTTCAAAAGTTTTGGTTCGAATTTCCATGGTTACAGTGGTCATCCACGTCATTGCAAAACTTGGGTACACAAAGGAGACTGCAGCACACCCACACTTCTTAATCGAGCAAGTTCAGCAATTAAACCGAGCTAGCTGACCTAAACATTACTCTAACAAATTAAATACTAGCGCTCTTAATTAAACAAAACAAAGGGTACTACTACGGCTGGTGCTCGTCGATCTCCGCCGCCGCCTCCATGTCCAGCTCGCGCTCGACGGTCTCCTGGGGAAGGGGTTCCATGGCATACATTGCACCATACTCGGCAAGCATCTCGCCATCCGCGTCCGCCATCTCTTTAGAAAAGGCCACCAAGAGCTGGGCGTGGGTGGACGTGATCTGGGCTTGGACGGGCTCCGTCGTTGCAAGGTATGCGGTGGAGGAACGGACGGCTGCTCGAACGCTCTCGGCGATTGCCAGCTCTTCGGTCGTGGGTTGCCGACCGTTGCCGGAGAAGCTTCGTTAAATTTGTGTGGTGACCCTCCAGGAGCTGGGTGTGGGCGGCCTCTATCAGGGCTAAGGCCGCCGCTGCGGAACAAACAGCTGTTGTACCGCTCTTGCCAGTTGTTATTCCCGAGGCAGATGTTGCTGCCACCACCTGAGAAGCAACATCGGCCGTTTGGGCTACCTTTGCCGCCCGGTCGCAGATTGCGGCCGCGCTCATGCACCTTGTTAGCACGCACATAGCGGCTGCGGCCGCGCTCTCGCCGGAGTGGGCCACCGAAGTTGCCCTCACGACGCGGGTCCACGTGCCCATCTTTCACCGGCGATGATTGAACAGTGAAGTGATATTTGGGGAGCGAGCTAGTGTGCTTGAGACGCCGGCTTTGAACAGTGAAGTGATATTTTTCATCTTGATTTGAATTACATAATGGGGCCACAGCGGCAATGGACGGTATTTGAATTGCTAGACCTTTTATCTGGATTGAACATGCAACTATATGTGTGTCGTAAAAGAATTGCAATTATTCAGGGTTCGTATGAACATTTTATACATTAAATTGGTTCTCTAGCCATTTCAGGTGAACAATTCAAATTTGAACTACATGCACATGCTCCAGTGCATATAAATTGGTTGAAAAATCAAATCTATGTCCTTGGGTGCCAGCTTAGGTCCCATGCAAGAAATGGGAATGAATTTCAAACACCAGGGCACCGTTGATTGCCGGCAAAACATTGAGATGCCTGGTTTTTAAATTCTAGTAAATCAAAAACTCGTCTGAAATTCATGAAACTTGGCATGCTATCACGAAGCGGCATCAACGTGCCGTGGTAAAAATTTTGTCCCATTTGGGGCAGGTTTGGGTATATGGTTCTCACAAACCGGAGCTTCTCACAACAAGCATGATAGTTTTCGGTAGGGAACGTCCCACCTTTGGTGACAAAACGATATCCATTGCCTCTTATTGCTTTCAAATTTTTTCTCGTGTCAACATAGACCAACAGGAGTATTGTGTGAATTTTTGTGATTTTTAGGGGTTCGTTTGGACATTTTTATGTATTAACAGAGTTTTCAATGCATTTATGTGCATAATTCAAATTTGTACTACATGCACATGCTCTAGTGCATATAAATTGGTCGAAAAATCAAATCTGTGTCCTTGATTGCATGCTTAGGTCCCATGCAAGAAATGGGAATGAATTTCAAACACCAGGGCACCGTTGATTGCCGGCAAAACATTGAGATGCCTAGTTTTTAAATTCTAGTAAATCAAAAACTCGTCTGAAATTCATGAAACTTGGCATGCTATCATGGAGCGGCATCAACATCTTGTGGTAAAAATTCTGTCCCATTTGGGGAAGGTTTGGGTATATGCTTCTCACAACCGGAGCTTCTCACAACAAGCATGATGGTTTTCGGTAGGGAACGTCCCTCCTTTGGGGAAGAAACGATATCCATTGCCTCTTATTACTTTCAAAAAAAAATCTCGTGTCAATATAGAACAACAGGAGTGTTGTGTGAATTTTTGTGATTTTTCGGGGTTCGTTTGGACATTTTTATGCATTAACTGAGTTTTCAATGAATTTATTTTCATAATTCAAATTTGAACTACATGCACATGCTCCAGTGCATATAAATTGGTCGAAAAATCAAATCTGTGTCCTTGGGTGCATGGTTAGGTCCCATGCAAGAAATGGGAATGAATTTCAAACACCAGGGCACTCTTGATTGCCGGCAAAACATTGAGATGCCTGGTTTTTAAATTCTAGTAAATCCAAAACTCGTCTGAAATTCATGAAACCTGGCATGCTATCATGGAGTGGCATCAACATGTCGTGGTACAAATTTTGTCCCATTTGGGGAAGGTTTGGGTATATGCTTCTCACAAACCGGAGCTTCTCACAACAAGCATGATGGTTTTCGGTAGGGAACGTCCCTCCTTTGGGGAAGAAACGATATCCATTGCCTCTTATTACTTTCAAAAAAAATCTCGTGTCAATATAGAACAACAGGAGTGTTGTGTGAATTTTTGTGATTTTTCGGGGTTCGTTTGGACATTTTTATGCATTAACTGAGTTTTCAATGAATTTATGTGCATAATTCAAATTTGAACTACATGCACATGCTCCAGTGCATATAAATTGGTCGAAAAATCAAATCTGTGTCCTAGGGTGCATGGTTCGGTCCCATGCAAGAAATGGGAATGAATTTCAAACACCAGGGCACTCTTGATTGCCGGCAAAACATTGAGATGCCTGGTTTTTAAATTCTAGTAAATCCAAAACTCGTCTGAAATTCATGAAACCTGGCATGCTATCATGGAGTGGCATCAACATGTCGTGGTACAAATTTTGTCCCATTGGGGGAAGGTTTGGGTATATGCTTCTCACAAACCGGAGCTTCTCACAACAAGCATGATGGTTTTCGGTAGGGAACGTCCCTCCTTTGGGGAAGAAACGATATCCATTGCCTCTTATTACTTTCAAAAAAAAATATCGTGTCAATATGGAACAACAGGAGTGTTGTGTGAATTTTTGTGATTTTTCGGGGTTCGTTTGAACATTTTTATGCATTAACTGAGTTTTCAATGAATTTATGTGCATAATTCAAATTTGAACTACATGCACATGCTCCAGTGCATATAAATTGGTCGAAAAATCAAATATGTGTCCTTGGGTGCATGGTTAGGTCCCATGCAAGAAATGGGAATGAATTTCAAACACCAGGGCACTCTTGATTGCCGGCAAAACATTGAGATGCCTGGTTTTTAAATTCTAGTAAATCCAAAACTCGTCTGAAATTCATGAAACCTGGCATGCTATCATGGAGTGGCATCAACATGTCGTGGTACAAATTTTGTCCCATTTGGGGCAGGTTTGGGTATATGCTTCTCACAAACCGGAGCTTCTCACAACAAGCATTATGGTTTTTGGTAGGGAACGTCCTTCCTTTGGAGACAAAACGATATCCACTGCCTCTTATTGCTTTCAAAAAAATTCTCGTGTCAATATAGAACAACAGGAGTGTTGTGTGAATTTTTGTGATTTTTCGGGGTTCGTTTGGACATTTTTATGCATTAACTGAGTTTTCAATGAATTTATGTGCATAATTCAAATTTGAACTACATGCACATGCTCCAGTGCATATAAATTGGTCGAAAAATCAAATTTGTGTCCTAGGGTGCATGGTTCGGTCCCATGCAAGAAATGGGAATGAATTTCAAACACTAGGGCACTATTGATTGCCAGCAAAACATTGAGATGCCTGGTTTTTAAATTCTATTAAATCCAAAACTCGTCTGAAATTCATGAAACCTGGCATGCTATCATGGAGTGGCATCAACATGTCGTGGGACAAATTTTGTCCCATTTGCGGCAGGTTTGGGTATATGCTTCCCACAACAAGCATGATGGTTTTCGGTCGGGAACGTCTCACATTTGGGGACGAAACGATATCCATTGCCTGTTATTGCTTTCAATATTTTTTCTCGTGTCAACATAGAACAACAAGAGTGTTGTGTGAATTTTTGTAATTTTCGGGGTTCGTTTGGACATTTTACTGCATTAACTGAGTTTTCAATGCATTTATGTGCATAATTAAAATTTGAACTACATGCACATGCTCCAGTGCATATAAATTGGTCGAAAAATGAAATCTGTGTCCTTGGGTGCATGCTTAGGTCCCATGCAAGAAATTGGACTGAATTTCAAACACTAGGGCACCGTTGATTGCCGGCAAAACATTTTGATGCTTGGTTTTTAAATTCTAGTAACTCTAAAACTCGTCTGAAATTCATGAAACTTGGCATGCTATCATGGAGCGGCATCAACATGCCGTGGTACAAATTTTGTCACATTTGGGGCAGGTTTGGGTATATCCTTGTCACAAACCGGAGCTTCTCACAACAAGCATGATGGTTTTCGGTTGGGAGCGTCCCACCTTTGGGGACGAAACGATATCCATTGCCTCTTATTGCTTTCAATTTTTTTCTCGTGTCAATATAGAACAACATGAGTGTTGTATGAATTTTTGTGATTTTTCAGGGTTCGTTTGGACATTTTTATGTATTAACTAAGTTTGCATTGCATTTATGTGCATAATTCAAATTTGAAGTACAGGGACATGCTCCAGTGCATATAAATTGGTCGAAAATCAAATATGTGTCCTTGGGTGCATGCTTAGGTCCCATGCAAGAAATGAGAATGAATTTCAAACACCAGGGCACTGTTGATTGCCGTCAAAACATTGAGATGCCTGGTTTTTAAATTCTAGTAAATCCAAAACTCGTCTGAAATTCATGAAACTTGGCATGCTATCATGGAGCGGCATCAACATGCCGTGGTAAAAAATTTGTCCCATTTGGGGCAGGTTTGGGTATATGCTTCTCACAAACCAGAGCTTCTCACAACAAGCATGATAGTTTTCGGTAGGGAACGTTCCACCTTTGCGGACGAAACGATATCCATTGCCTCTTATTGCTTTCAAAAATTTTCTCGTGTCAACATAGAAGAACAGGAGTATTGAGTGAATTTTTGTGATTTTTCGGGGTTCCTTTGGACATTTTTATGCATTAACTAAGTTTTCAATGCATTTATGTGCATAATTCAAATTTGAACTACATGCACATGCTCCAGTGCATATAAATTGGTCGAAAAATAAATCTGTGTCCTTGGGTGCATGCTTAGGTCCCATGAAAGAAATGGGAATGAATTTCAAACACCAGGGCACCGTTGATTGCGGGCAAAACATTGAGATGCCTGGTTTTTAAATTCTAGTAAATCCAAAACTCATCTGAAATTCATGAACCTTGGCATGGTATCATGGGGGGCATCAACATGTCGTGTTAAATTTTTTATCCCATTTGGGACAGGTTTGGGTATATGCTACTGACAAACCGGAGCTTCTCACAACAAGCATCATGGTTTTCGGTAGGGAACGTCCCACCTTTGGGGACGAAACGATATCCATTGCCTCTTATTGCTTTCAATTTTTTTCCTCGTGTCAATATAAATAAACATGAGTATTGTGTGAATTTTGGTGATTTTTGGGGTTCGTTTGGACGTTTTTATGCATTAACTGAGTTTTCAATGAATTTTTGTGCATAATTCAAATTTGAACTACATGCACATGCCCCAGTGCATATAAATTAGTCGAAAAATCAAATCTGTGTCCTTGGGTGCATGCTTAGGTCCCATACAAGAAATGGGAATGAATTTCAAACACCAGGGCACCGTTGATTGCCGGCTAAACATTGAGATGTCTGGTTTTAAAATTCTAGTAAATCCAAAACTCGTCTGAATTTCATGAAACTGGGCATGCTATCATGGAGCGGCATCAACATCTTGTGGTACAAATTCTGTCCCATTTGGGGCAGGTTTGGGTATATGCTTCTCACAAACCGGAGCTTCTCACAACAAGCATTATGGTTTTTGGTAGGGAACGTCCTTCCTTTGGAGACAAAACGATATCCACTGCCTCTTATTGCTTTCAAAAAAATTCTCGTGTCAATATAGAACAACAGGAGTGTTGTGTGAATTTTTGTGATTTTTCGGGGTTCGTTTGGACATTTTTATGCATTAACTGAGTTTTCAATGAATTTATGTGCATAATTCAAATTTGAACTACATGCACATGCTCCAGTGCATATAAATTGGTCGAAAAATCAAATCTGTGTCCTAGGGTGCATGGTTCGGTCCCATGCAAGAAATGGGAATGAATTTCAAACACTAGGGCACTATTGATTGCCAGCAAAACATTGAGATGCCTGGTTTTTAAATTCTATTAAATCCAAAACTCGTCTGAAATTCATGAAACCTGGCATGCTATCATGGAGTGGCATCAACATGTCGTGGGACAAATTTTGTCCCATTTGCGGCAGGTTTGGGTATATGCTTCCCACAACAAGCATGATGGTTTTCGGTCGGGAACGTCTCACATTTGGGGACGAAACGATATCCATTGCCTGTTATTGCTTTCAATATTTTTTCTCGTGTCAACATAGAACAACAAGAGTGTTGTGTGAATTTTTGTAATTTTCGGGGTTCGTTTGGACATTTTACTGCATTAACTGAGTTTTCAATGCATTTATGTGCATAATTAAAATTTGAACTACATGCACATGCTCCAGTGCATATAAATTGGTCGAAAAATCAAATCTGTGTCCTTGGGTGCATGCTTAGGTCCCATGCAAGAAATTGGACTGAATTTCAAACACTAGGGCACCGTTGATTGCCGGCAAAACATTTTGATGCTTGGTTTTTAAATTCTAGTAAATCTAAAACTCGTCTGAAATTCATGAAACTTGGCATGCTATCATGGAGCGGCATCAACATGCCGTGGTACAAATTTTGTCCCATTTGGGGCAGGTTTGGGTATATCCTTGTCACAAACCGGAGCTTCTCACAACAAGCATGATGGTTTTCGGTAGGGAGCGTCCCACCTTTGGGGACGAAACGATATCCATTGCCTCTTATTGCTTTCAATTTTTTTCTCGTGTCAATATAGAACAACATGAGTCTTGTATGAATTTTTGTGATTTTTCAGGGTTCGTTTGGACATTTTTATGTATTAACTAAGTTTGCATTGCATTTATGTGCATAATTCAAATTTGAAGTACAGGGACATGCTCCAGTGCATATAAATTGGTCGAAAATCAAATATGTGTCCTTGGGTGCATGCTTAGGTCCCATGCAAGAAATGAGAATGAATTTCAAACACCAGGGCACTGTTGATTGCCGTCAAAACATTGAGATGCCTGGTTTTTAAATTCTAGTAAATCCAAAACTCGTCTGAAACTCATGAAACTTGGCATGCTATCATGGAGCGGCATCAACATGCCGTGGTAAAAAATTTGTCCCATTTGGGGCAGGTTTGGGTATATGCTTCTCACAAACCAGAGCTTCTCACAACAAGCATGATAGTTTTCGGTAGGGAACGTTCCACCTTTGCGGACGAAACGATATCCATTGCCTCTTATTGCTTTCAAAAATTTTCTCGTGTCAACATAGAAGAACAGGAGTATTGAGTGAATTTTTGTGATTTTTCGGGGTTCCTTTGGACATTTTTATGCATTAACTAAGTTTTCAATGCATTTATGTGCATAATTCAAATTTGAACTACATGCACATGCTCCAGTGCATATAAATTGGTCGAAAAATAAATCTGTGTCCTTGGGTGCATGCTTAGGTCCCATGAAAGAAATGGGAATGAATTTCAAACACCAGGGCACCGTTGATTGCGGGCAAAATATTGAGATGCCTGGTTTTTAAATTCTAGTAAATCCAAAACTCATCTGAAATTCATGAACCTTGGCATGGTATCATGGGGGGCATCAACATGTCGTGTTAAATTTTTTATCCCATTTGGGACAGGTTTGGGTATATGCTACTGACAAACCGGAGCTTCTCACAACAAGCATCATGGTTTTCGGTAGGGAACGTCCCACCTTTGGGGACGAAACGATATCCATTGCCTCTTATTGCTTTCAATTTTTTTCCTCGTGTCAATATAAAAAAGCATGAGTATTGTGTGAATTTTGGTGATTTTTGGGGTTCGTTTGGACGTTTTTATGCATTAACTGAGTTTTCAATGAATTTATGTGCATAATTCAAATTTGAACTACATGCACATGCCCCAGTGCATATAAATTAGTCGAAAAATCAAATCTGTGTCCTTGGGTGCATGCTTAGGTCCCATACAAGAAATGGGAATGAATTTCAAACACCAGGGCACCGTTGATTGCGGGCAAAACATTGAGATGCTTGGTTCTTAAATTCTAATAAATCAAAAACTCATCTGAAATTCATGAAACTTGGCATGCTATCATGGAGCGGCATCAACATGTCGTGGTAAAATTTTTGTCCCATTTGGGGCAGGTTTCGGTATATGCTTCTCACAAACCGGAGCTTCTCACAACAAGCATCATGGTTTTCGGTGGGGAACGTCCCACCTTTGGGGACGAAACAATATCCATTGCCTTTTATTGCTTTCAATTGTTTTCTCGTGTCAATATAGAACAATAAGAGTGTTGTGTGAATTTTTGTGATTTTTCGGGGTTCGTTCGGACATTTTTATGCATTAACTGAGTTTTCAATGCATTTATGTGCATAATTCAAATTTGAACTACATGCACATGCTCCAGTGCATATAAATTGGTCAAAAAAATCAAATCTGTGTCCTTGGGTGCATGCTTAGGTACCATGCAAGAAATTGGAATGAATTTCAAACACTAGGGCACCGTTGATTGCCGGCAAAACATTGAGATGTCTAGTTTTTAAATTCTAGTAAATCCAAATCTCGTCTGAAATTCATGAAACTTGGCATGCTATCATGGAGCGGCATCAACATCTTGTGGTACAAATTCTGTCCCATTTGGGGCAGGTTTGGGTATATGCTTCTCACAAACCGGAGCTTCTCACAACAAGCATGATGGTTTTTGGTAGGGAACATCCCTCCTTTGGGGACGAAACGATATCCATTGCCTCATTGCTTTCAAAAAAAATTCTCGTGTCAATATAGAACCACAGGAGTGTTATTTGAATTTTTGTGATTTTTCGGGGTTCGTTTGGACATTTTTATGCATTAAATGAGTTTTCAATGAATTTATGTGCATAATTCAAATTTGAACTACATGCACATGCTCCAGTGCATATAAATTGGTCGAAAAATCAAATCTATGTCCTTGGGTGCGTGGTTAGGTCCCATGCAAGAAATGGGAATGAATTTCAAACACCAGGGTACTGTTGATTGCCGGCAAAACATTGAGATGCCTGGTTTTTAAATTCTAGTAAATCCAAAACTCGTCTGAAATTCATGAAACCTGTCATGCTATCATGGAGTGGCATCAACATGTCGTGGTACAAATTTTGTCCCATTTGCGGCAGGTTTGGGTATATGCTTCTCACAACAAGCATGATGGTTTTCGGTCGGGAACGTCTCACATTTGGGGACGAAACGATATCCATTGCCTGTTATTGCTTTCAATTTTTTTTCTCGTGTCAACATAGAACAACAAGAGTGTTCTGTGAATTTTTGTGATTTTTCGGGGTTTGTTTGGACATTTTAATGCATTAACTTAGTTTTCAATGCATTTATGTGCATAATTCAAATTTGAACTACATGCACATGCTCCAGTGCATATAAATTGGTCGAAAAATCAAATCTGTGTCCTTGGGTGCATGCTTAGGTCCCATGCAAGAAATTGGAATGAATTTCAAACACTAGGGCACCGTTAATTGCCGGCAAAACATTTTGATGCTTGGTTTTTAAATTCTAGTAAGTCCAAAACTCGTCTGAAATTCACGAAACTTGTCATGCTATCATGGAGCGGCATCAACATGCCGTGGTACAAATTTTGTCCCATTTGGGGCAGGTTTGGGTATATCCTTGTCACAAACCGGAGCTTCTCACAACAAGCATGATGGTTTTCGGTAGGGGACGTCCCACCTTTGGGGACGAAACGATATCCATTGCCTCTTATTGCTTTAAAATTTTTTTCTCGTGTCAATATAGAACAACATGAGTGTTGTGTGAAGTTTTGTGATTTTTCGGGGTTCGTTTTGACATTTTTATGCATTAACTAAGTTTGCATTGCATTTATGTGCATAATTCAAATTTGAACTACAGGGACATGCTCCAATGCATATAAATTGGTCAAAAATCAAATCTGTGTCCTTGGGTGCATGCTTAGGTCCCATGCAAGAAATGGGAATGAATTTCAAACACCAGGGCACTGTTGATTGCCGTCAAAACATTGAGATGCCTAGTTTTTAAATTCTAGTAAATCCAAAACTCGTCAGAAATTCATGAAACTTGGCATGTTATCATGGAGCAGCATCAACATGCCGTGGTAAAAAATTTGTCCCATTTGGGGCAGGTTTGGGTATATGCTTCTCACAAACTGGAGCTTCTCACAACAAGCATGATAGTTTTCGGTAGGGAACGTTCCACCTTTGGGGACGAAACGATATCCATTGCCTCTTATTGCTTTCAAAAACTTTCTCGTGTCAACATAAAACAACAGGAGTATTGAGTGAATTTTTGTGATTTTTCGGGGTTCGTTTGGACATTCTTATGCATTAACTAAGTTTTCAATGCATTTATGTGCATAATTCAAATTTGAACTACATGCACATGCTCCAGTGCATATAAATTGGTTAAAAAATCAAATCTGTGTCCTTGGGTGCATGCTTAGGTCCCAAGAAAGAAATGGGAATGAATTTCCAACACTAGGAAACCGTTGATTGCGGGCAAAACATTGAGATGCCTGGTTTTTAAATTCTAGTAAATCCAAAACTCTTCTGAAATTCATGAACCTTGGCATGCTATCATGGGTGGAATCAACATGTCGTGGTACTTTTTTATCCCATTTGGGCAGGTTTGGGTATATGCTTCTCACAAACCGGAGCTTCTCACAACAAGCATGATGGTTTTCGGTAGGGAACGTCCCACCTTTGGGGACGAAACGATATCCATTGCCTCGTATTGCTTTCAAATTTTTTCTCGTGTCAACATAGAACAACAGGAGTGTTGTGTGAATTTTTGTGATTTTTTGGGGTTCGTTTGGACATTTTTATGCATTAACTGAGTTTTCAATGCATTTATGTGCATAATTCAAATTTGAACTACATGCACATGCTCCAGTGCATATAAATTAGTTGAAAAATCAAATCTGTGTCCTTGGGTGCATGCTTAGGTCCCCTACAAGAAATGGGAATGAATTTCAAACACCAGGGCACCGTTAATTGCCGGCAAAACATTGAGATGCTTGGTTTTTTGAATTCTAATAAATCCAAAACTCATCTGAAATTCATGAAACTTGGCATGCTATCCTGGAGCGGCATCAACATGTCGTGGTAAATTTTTTGTCCCATTTGGGGCAGGTTTGGGTATATGCTTCTCACTAACAGGAGCTTGTCACAACAAGCATGATGGTTTTCGGTAGGGAACGTCCCACCTTTGGGGACAAAACGATATCTATTGCCTCTTATTGCTTTCAAAAATATTCTCGTGCCAACATAGAACAACAGGAGTGTTGTGTGAATTTTTGTGATTTTTCAGGGTTCGTTTGGACATTTTTACGCATTAACTGAGTTTCAATGCATTTATGTGTATAATTCAAATTTGAACTACATGCACATGCTCTATTGCATATAAATTGGTCGAAAAATCAAATCTGTGTCCTTGGGTGCTTGCTTAGGTCCCATGCAAGAAATGGGAATGAATTTCAAACAACAGGGCACCGTTGATTGCTGGTAAAACATTGACATGCTTGGTTTTTAAATTCTACTAAATCCAAAACTCGTCTCAAATTCATGAAACCTAGCATGCTTTCATGGAGTGGCATCAACATGCCGTGGTACAAATTTTGTCCCATTTGGGGTAGGTTTGGGTATATGCTTCTCACAAACCGGAGCTTCTGACAACAAGCATGATGGTTTTCGGTAGGGAACGTCCCACCTTTGGGGACGAAACGATATCCATTTTCTCTTATTGCTTTCAAATTTTTTCTCGTGTCAACATAGAACAACAGTGTGAATTTTTGTGATTTTCAGGGTTCGTTTGGACATTTTAATGCATTAACTGAGTTTTCAATGCATTTATGTGCATAATTCAAATTTGAACTACATGCACATGCTCCAGCGCATAAAAATTGGTCGAAGAATCAAATCTGTGTCCTTGGGTGCATGCTTAGGTCCCATGCAAAAAATGGGAATGAATTTCAAACAATAGGGCATCGTTGATTGCCGGCAAAACATTTAGATGCCTGGTTTTTAAATTCTAGTAAATCCAAAACTCGTCTGAAATTCATGAAACTTGGCATGCTATCCTGGAGCGGCATCAACATGCCGTGGTAAAATTTTTGTCCCATTTGGGGCAGGTTTGCGTATATGCTTCTCACAAACCGGAGCTTCTCACAACAAGCATGACGGTTTTTGGTAGGGAATGTCCCACCTTTGCGGACGAAACGACATCCATTGCCTCTTATTGCTTTAATTTTTTTTCTCATGTCAACATAGAACAACAAGAGTGTTGTGTGAATTTTTGTGATTTTTCGGGGTTCGTTTGGACATTTTTATGCATTAACTGAGTTTTCAATGCATTTATGTGCATAATTCAAATTTAAACTACAGGGACATGCTCCGGTGCATATAAATTGGTCGAAAATCAAATCTGTGTCCTTGGGTGCATGTTTAGGTCCCATGCAAGAAACGGGAATGAATTTCAAACACCATGGCACAATTGATTGCCGGCAAAACATTGAGATGCCTGGTTTTAAATTCTAGTAAAACCAAAACTCGTCTGAAATTCATGAACCTGGGCATTCTATCATGGGGCGGCCTCAACATGTCGTGGTAAATTTTTTGTCCCATTTGGGGCAGGTTTGGGTATATGCTTCTCACAAACCGGAGCTTCTCACAACAAGCATGATGGTTTTCGGTAGGGAATGTCCCACCTTTGGGGACGAAACGATATCCATTGCCTCTTACTGCTTTCAAAAAAAAATCTCATGTCAATATCGAACAACAGGAGTGTTGTGTGAATTTTTGTTATTTTTCGGGGTTCGTTTGGACATTTTTATGCATTAACTAAGTTTTCAATGCATTTATGTGCATAATTCAAATTTGAACTACATGCACATGCTCCAGTGCATATAAATTAGTCAAAAAATCAAATCTGTGTCCTTGGGTGCATGCTTAGGTCCCATGAAAGAAATGGGAATGAATTTCAAACACACCAGGGCACCGTTGATTGCGGGCAAAACATTGAGATGCCTGGTTTTTAAATTCTAGTAAATCCAAAACTCGTCTGAAATGCATGAACCTTGGCATGCCATCATGGGGCGGCATCAACATGTCGTGGTAAAAAATTTGTCCCATTTGGGGCAGGTTTGGGTATATGCTTCTCAAATTTGGAGATAAAACGATATCCATTGCCTGTTATTGCTTTCAAATGTTTGTCTCGTGTCAACATAGAACAACAAGAGTGTTGTGTGAAGTTTTGTGATTTTCGGGGTTCGTTTGGACATTTTAATACATTAACTGAGTTTTCAATTCATTTATGTGCAAAATTCAAATTTGAACTACATGCACATGGTCCAGTGCATATAAATTGGTCGAAAAATCAAATCTGTGTCCTTGGGTGCATGCTTAGGACCCATGCAAGAAATTGGAATGAATTTCAAACACTAGGGCACCGTTGATTACCGGCAAAAAATTTTGATGCTTGGTTTTTAAATTCTAGTAAATCCAAAATTAGTCTGAAATTCATGAAACTTGCCATGCTATCATGGAGCGGCATCAACATGAAGTGGTACAAATTTTGTCCCATTTGGGGAAGGTTTGGGTATATCCTTGTCACAAACCGGAGCTTCTCACAACAAGCATGATGGTTTTCGGTAGGGAAGGTCCCACCATTGGGGACGAAACGATATCCATTGCCTCTTATTGCTTTCAATTTTTTTTCTCGTGTCAATAGAACAACATGAGTGTTGTGTGAATTTTTGTGATTTTTCTGGGTTCGTTTGGACATTTTTATGCATTAACTAAGTTTGCATTGCATTTATGTGCATAACTCAAATTTGAACTACAGGGACATGCTCCAGTGCATATAAATTGGTCGAAAATCAAATCTGTGTCCTTGAGTGCATGCTTAGGTCCCATGCAAGAAATGGGAATGAATTTCAAACACCAGGGCACTGTTGATTGCCGTCAAAACATTGAGTGCCTGGTTTTTAAATTCTAGTAAATCTAAAACTCGTCTGAAATTCATGAAACTTGGCATGCGATCATGGAGCGGCATCAACATGCCGTGGTAAAAAATTTGTCCCATTTGGGGCAGGTTTGGGTATATGCTTCTCACAAACCGGAGCTTCTCACAACAAGCATGGTAGTTTTCGGTTGGGAACGTTCCACCTTTGGGGACGAAACGATATCCATTGCCTCTTATTGCTTTCAAATTTTTTCTCGTGTCAACATAGAACAATAGGAGTATTGAGTGAATTTTTGTGATTTTTCGGGGTTCGTTTGGACATTTTTATGCATTAACTTATTTTTCAATGCATTTATGTGCATAATTCAAATTTGAACTACATGCACATGCTCCAGTGCATATAAATTGGTCAAAAAATCAAATCTGTGTCGTTGGGTGCATGCTTAGGTCCCATGAAAGAAATGGGAATGAATTTCAAACACCAGGGCACCGTTGATTGCGGGCATTGAGATGCCTGGTTTTTAAATTCTAGTAAATCCAAAACTCGTCTGAAATTCATGAACCTTGGCATGCTATCGTGGGGCGACATCATCATGTCGTGGTAAATTTTTTGTCCCATTTGGGACAGTTTGGGTATATGCTTCTCACAAACCGGAGCTTCTCACAACAAGCATGATGGTTTTCGGTAGGGAACGTCCCACCTTTGGGGACGAAACGATATCCATTGCCTCATATTGCTTTCAAATTTTTTCTCGTGTCAACATAGAACAACAGGAGTGTTGTGTGAATTTTTGTGATTTTTCGGGGTTCATTTGGACATTTTATGCATTAACTGAGTTTTCAATGCATTTATGTGAATAATTCAAATTTGAACTACTAGCACATGCTCCAGTGCATATAAATTAGTCGAAAAGTCAAATCTGTGTCCTTGGGTGCATGCTTAGGTCCCATGCAAGAAATGGGAATGAATTTCAAACACCAGGGCACTGTTGATTGCCGGCAAAACATTGAGATGCTTGGTTTTTAAATTCTAATAAATCAAAAACTCGTCTAAATTCATGAAACTTGGCATGCTATTATGGAGCGGTATCAGCATGTCGTGGTAAATTTTTTGTCCCATTTGGGGCAGGTTTGGGTATATGCTTCTCACTAACAGGAGCTTCTCACAGCAAGCATGATGGTTTTCGGTAGGGAACGTCCCACCTTTGGGGACGAAACGATATCTATTGCCTCTTATTGCTTTCAAAAATATTCTCGTGTCAACATAGAACAACAGGAGTGTTGTGTGAACTTTTGTGATTTTTCAGGGTTCGTTTGGACATTTTTATGCATTAACTAAGTTTTCAATGCATTTATGTGCATAATTCAAATTTGAACTACATGCACATGCTCCAGTGCATACAAATTGGTTGAAAATTCAAATCTGTGTCCTTGGGTGCATGCTTAGGTCCCATGCAAGAAATGGGAATGAATTTCAAACACCAGGGCACTGTTGATTGCGGGCAAAACATTGAGATGCCTGGTTTTTAAATTCTAGTAAATCCAAAACTCGTCTGAAATGCATGAACCTTGGCATGCCATCATGGGGCGGCATCAACATGTCATGGTAAAAAATTTGTCCCATTTGGGGCAGGTTTGGGTATATGCTTCTCACATTTGGGGAAAAAACGATATCCATTGCCTGTTATTGCTTTCAAATGTTTGTCTCGTGTCAACATAGAAGAACAAGAGTGTTTTGTGAAGTTTTGTGATTTTCGGGGTTCGTTTGGACATTTTAATACATTAACTGAGTTTTCAATTCATTTATGTGCAAAATTCAAATTTGAACTACATGCACATGGTCCAGTGCATATAAATTGGTCGAAAAATCAAATCTGTGTCCTTGGGTGCATGCTTAGGACCCATGCAAGAAATTGGAATGAATTTCAAACACTAGGGCACCGTTGATTACCGGCAAAAAAATTTGATGCTTGGTTTTTAAATTCTAGTAAATCCAAAACTCGTCTGAAATTCATGAAACTTGGCATGCTATCATGGAGCGGCATCAACATGCAGTGGTACAAATTTTGTCCCATTTGGGGCAGGTTTGGGTATATCCTTGTCACAAACCGGAGCTTCTCACAACAAGCATGATGGTTTTCGGTAGGGAAGGTCCCACCATTGGGGACGAAACGATATCCATTGCCTCTTATTGCTTTCAATTTTTTTTCTCATGTCAATAGAACAACATGAGTGTTATGTGAATTTTTGTGATTTTTCTGGGTTCGTTTGGACATTTTTATGCATTAACTAAGTTTGCATTGCATTTATGTGCATAATTCAAATTTGAACTACAGGGACATGCTCCAGTGCATATAAATTGGTCGAAAATCAAATCTGTGTCCTTGAGTGCATGCTTAGGTCCCATGCAAGAAATGGGAATGAATTTCAAACACCAAGGCACCGTTGATTGCCGTCAAAATATTGAGTGCCTGGTTTTTAAATTCTAGTAAATCCAAAACTCGTCTGAAATTCATGAAACTTGGCATGCGATCATGGAGCGGCATCAACATGCCGTGGTAAAAAATTTGTCCCATTTGGGGCAGGTTTGGGTATATGCTTCTCACAAACCGGAGCCTCTCTCAACAAGCATGGTAGTTTTCGGTTGGGAACGTTCCACCTTTGGGGACGAAACGATATCCATTGCCTCTTATTGCTTTCAAATTTTTTCTCGTGTCAACATAGAACAATAGGAGTATTGAGTGAATTTTTGTGATTTTTCGGGGTTCGTTTGGACATTTTTATTCATTAACTGATTTTTCAATGCATTTATGTGCATAATTCAAATTTGAACTACATGCACATGCTCCAGTGCATATAAATTGGTCAAAAAATCAAATCTGTGTCGTTGGGTGCATGCTTAGGTCCCATGAAAGAAATGGGAATGAATTTCAAACACCAGGGCACCGTTGATTGCGGGCATTGAGATGCCTGGTTTTTAAATTCTTGTAAATCCAAAACTCGTCTGAAATTCATGAACCTTGGCATGCTATCATGGGGCGACTTCAGCATGTCGTGGTAAAATTTTTGTCCCATTTGGGACAGGTTTGGGTATATGCTTCTCACAAACCGGAGCTTCTCACAACAAGCATGATGGTTTTCGGTAGGGAACGTCCCACCTTTGGGGACGAAACGATATCCATTGCCTCGTATTGCTTTCAAATTTTTTTCTCGTGTCAACATAGAACAACAGGAGTGTTGTGTGAATTTTTGTGATTTTTCGGGGTTCATTTGGACATTTTATGCATTAACTGAGTTTTCAATGCATTTATGTGAATAATTCAAATTTGAACTACTTGCACATGCTCCAGTGCATATAAATTAGTCGAAAAATCAAATCTGTGTCCTTGGGTGCATGCTTAGGTCCCATGCAAGAAATGGGAATGAATTTCAAACACCAGGGCACTGTTGATTGCCGGCAAAACATTGAGATGCTTGGTTTTTAAATTCTAATGAATAAAAAACTAGTCTAAATTCATGAAACTTGGCATGCTATTATGGAGCGGTATCAACATGTCGTGGTAAATTTTTTGTCCCATTTGGGGCAGGTTTGGGTATATGCTTCTCACTAACAGGAGCTTCTCACAGCAAGCATGATGGTTTTCGGTAGGGAACGTCCCACCTTTGGGGACGAAACGATATCTATTGCCTCTTATTGCTTTCAAAAATATTCTCGTGTCAACATAGAACAACAGGAGTGTTGTGTGAACTTTTGTGATTTTTCAGGGTTCGTTTGGACATTTTTATGCATTAACTGAGTTTTCAATGCATTTATGTGCATAATTCAAATTTGAACTACATGCACATGCTCCAGTGCATACAAATTGGTTGAAAATTCAAATCTGTGTCCTTGGGTGCATGCTTAGGTCCCATGAAAGAAATGGGAATGAATTTCAAACACACCAGGGCACCATTGATTGCGGGCAAAAACATTGAGATGCCTGGTTTTTAAATTCTAGTAAATCCAAAACTCGTCTGAAATGCATGAACCTTGGCATGCCATCATGGGGCGGCATCAACATGTCGTGGTAAAAAATTTGTCCCATTTGGGGCAGGTTTGGGTATATGCTTCTCACATTTGGGGATAAAACGATATCCATTGCCTGTTATTGCTTTCAAATGTTTGTCTCGTGTCAACATAGAACAACAAGAGTGTTGTGTGAAGTTTTGTGATTTTCGGGGTTCGTTTGGACATTTTAATACATTAACTGAGTTTTCAATTCATTTATGTGCAAAATTCAAATTTGAACTACATGCAGATGCTCCAGTGCATATAAATTGGTCGAAAAATCAAATATGTGTCCTTGGGTGCATGCTTAGTACCCATGCAAGAAATTGGAATGAATTTCAAACACTAGGGCACCGTTGATTACCGACAAAAAATTTTGATGCTTGGTTTTTAAATTCTAGTAAATCCAAAACTCGTCTGAAATTCATGAAACTTGGCATGCTATCATGGAGCGGCATCAACATGCAGTGGTACAAATTTTGTCCCATTTGGGGCAGGTTTGGGTATATCCTTGTCACAAACCGGAGCTTCTCACAACAAGCATGATGGTTTTCGGTAGGGAAGGTCCCACCATTGGGGACGAAACGATATCCATTGCCTCTTATTGCTTTCAATTTTTTTTCTCGTGTCAATAGAACAACATGAGTGTTGTGTGAATTTTTGTGATTTTTCTGGGTTCGTTTGGACATTTTTATGCATTAACTAAGTTTGCATTGCATTTATGTGCATAATTCAAATTTGAACTACAGGGACATGCTCCAGTGCATATAAATTGGTCGAAAATCAAATCTGTGTCCTTGAGTGCATGCTTAGGTCCCATGCAAGAAATGGGAATGAATTTCAAACACCAGGGCACCGTTGATTGCCGTCAAAACATTGAGTGCCTGGTTTTTAAATTCTAGTAAATCCAAAACTCGCTGAAATTCCTGAAACTTGGCATGCGATCATGGAGCGGCATCAACATGCTGTGGTAAAAAATTTGTCCCATTTGGGGCAGGTTTGGGTATATGCTTCTCACAAACCGGAGGCTCTCACAACAAGCATGGTAGTTTTCGGTTGGGAACGTTCCACCTTTGGGGACGAAACGATATCCATTGCCTCTTATTGCTTTCAAATTTTTCTCGTGTCAACATAGAACAATAGGAGTATTGAGTGAATTTTTGTGATTTTTCGGGGTTCGTTTGGACATTTTTATGCATTAACTGATTTTTCAATGCATTTATGTGCATAATTCAAATTTGAACTACATGCACATGCTCCAGTGCATATAAATTGGTCAAAAAATCAAATCTGTGTTGTTGGGTGCATGCTTAGGTCCCATGAAAGAAATGGGAATGAATTTCAAACACCAGGGCACCGTTGATTGCGGGCATTGAGATGCCTGGTTTTTAAATTCTAGTAAATCCAAAATCGTCTGAAATTCATGAACCTTGGCATGCTATCATGGGGCGACATCATCATGTCGTGGTAAAATTTTTGTCCCATTTGGGACAGGTTTGGGTATATGCTTCTCACAAACCGGAGCTTCTCACAACAAGCATGATGGTTTTCGGTAGGGAACGTCCCACCTTTGGGGACGAAACGATATCCATTGCCTCGTATTGCTTTCAAATTTTTTCTCGTGTCAACATAGAACAACAGGAGTGTTGTGTGAATTTTTGTGATTTTTCGGGGTTCATTTGGACATTTTATGCATTAACTGAGTTTTCAATGCATTTATGTGAATAATTCAAATTTGAACTACTAGCACATGCTCCAGTGCATATAAATTAGTCGAAAAATCAAATCTGTGTCCTTGGGTGCATGCTTAGGTCCCATGCAAGAAATGGGAATGAATTTCAAACACCAGGGCACTGTTGATTGCCGGCAAAACATTGAGATGCTTGGTTTTTAAATTCTAATAAATCAAAAACTCGTCTAAATTCATGAAACTTGGCATGCTATTATGGAGCGGTATCAACATGTCGTGGTAAATTTTTTGTCCCATTTGGGGCAGGTTTGGGTATATGCTTCTCACTAACATGAGCTTCTCACAGCAAGCATGATGGTTTTCGGTAGGGAACGTCCCACCTTTGGGGACGAAACGATATCTATTGCCTCTTATTGCTTTCAAAAATATTCTCGTGTCAACATAGAACAACAGGAGTGTTGTGTGAACTTTTGTGATTTTTCAGGGTTCGTTTGGACATTTTTATGCATTAACTGAGTTTTCAATGCATTTATGTGCATAATTCAAATTTGAACTACATGCACATGCTCCAGTGCATACAAATTGGTTGAAAATTCAAATCTGTGTCCTTGGGTGCATGCTTAGGTCCCATGAAAGAAATGGGAATGAATTTCAAACACACCAGGGCACCGTTGATTGCGGGCAAAACATTGAGATGCCTGGTTTTTAAATTCTAGTAAATCCAAAACTCGTCTGAAATGCATGAACCTTGGCATGCCATCATGGGGCGGCATCAACATGTCGTGGTAAAAAATTTGTCCCATTTGGGGCAGGTTTGGGTATATGCTTCTCACATTTGGGGATAAAACGATATCCATTGCCTGTTATTGCTTTCAAATGTTTGTCTCGTGTTAACATAGAACAACAAGAGTGTTGTGTGAAGTTTTGTGATTTTCGGGGTTCGTTTGGACATTTTAATACATTAACTGAGTTTTCAATTCATTTATGTGCAAAATTCAAATTTGAACTACATGCACATGCTCCAGTGCATATAAATTGGTCGAAAAATCAAATCTGTGTCCTTGGGTGCATACTTAGGACCCATGCAAGAAATTGGAATGAATTTCAAACACTAGGGCACCGTTGATTACCGGCAAAAAATTTTGATGCTTGGTTTTTAAATTCTAGTAAATCCAAAACTCGTCTGAAATTCATGAAACTTGGCATGCTATCATGGAGCGGCATCAACATGCAGTGGTACAAATTTTGTCCCATTTGGGGCAGGTTTGGGTATATCCTTGTCACAAACCGGAGCTTCTCACAACAAGCATGATGGTTTCGGTAGGGAAGGTCCCACCATTGGGGACGAAACGATATCCATTGCCTCTTATTGCTTTCAATTTTTTTTCTCGTGTCAATAGAACAACATGAGTGTTGTGTGAATTTTTGTGATTTTTCTGGGTTCGTTTGGACATTTTTATGCATTAACTAAGTTTGCATTGCATTTATGTGCATAATTCAAATTTGAACTACAGGGACATGCTCCAGTGCATATAAATTGGTCGAAAATCAAATCTGTGTCCTTGAGTGCATGCTTAGGTCCCATGCAAGAAATGGGAATGAATTTCAAACACCAGGGCACCGTTGATTGCCGTCAAAACATTGAGTGCCTGGTTTTTAAATTCTAGTAAATCCAAAACTCGCTGAAATTCCTGAAACTTGGCATGCGATCATGGAGCGGCATCAACATGCTGTGGTAAAAAATTTGTCCCATTTGGGGCAGGTTTGGGTATATGCTTCTCACAAACCGGAGGCTCTCACAACAAGCATGGTAGTTTTCGGTTGGGAACGTTCCACCTTTGGGGACGAAACGATATCCATTGCCTCTTATTGCTTTCAAATTTTTCTCGTGTCAACATAGAACAATAGGAGTATTGAGTGAATTTTTGTGATTTTTCGGGGTTCGTTTGGACATTTTTATGCATTAACTGATTTTTCAATGCATTTATGTGCATAATTCAAATTTGAACTACATGCACATGCTCCAGTGCATATAAATTGGTCAAAAAATCAAATCTGTGTTGTTGGGTGCATGCTTAGGTCCCATGAAAGAAATGGGAATGAATTTCAAACACCAGGGCACCGTTGATTGCGGGCATTGAGATGCCTGGTTTTTAAATTCTAGTAAATCCAAAATCGTCTGAAATTCATGAACCTTGGCATGCTATCATGGGGCGACATCATCATGTCGTGGTAAAATTTTTGTCCCATTTGGGACAGGTTTGGGTATATGCTTCTCACAAACCGGAGCTTCTCACAACAAGCATGATGGTTTTCGGTAGGGAACGTCCCACCTTTGGGGACGAAACGATATCCATTGCCTCGTATTGCTTTCAAATTTTTTCTCGTGTCAACATAGAACAACAGGAGTGTTGTGTGAATTTTTGTGATTTTTCGGGGTTCATTTGGACATTTTATGCATTAACTGAGTTTTCAATGCATTTATGTGAATAATTCAAATTTGAACTACTAGCACATGCTCCAGTGCATATAAATTAGTCGAAAAATCAAATCTGTGTCCTTGGGTGCATGCTTAGGTCCCATGCAAGAAATGGGAATGAATTTCAAACACCAGGGCACTGTTGATTGCCGGCAAAACATTGAGATGCTTGGTTTTTAAATTCTAATAAATCAAAAACTCGTCTAAATTCATGAAACTTGGCATGCTATTATGGAGCGGTATCAACATGTCGTGGTAAATTTTTTGTCCCATTTGGGGCAGGTTTGGGTATATGCTTCTCACTAACATGAGCTTCTCACAGCAAGCATGATGGTTTTCGGTAGGGAACGTCCCACCTTTGGGGACGAAACGATATCTATTGCCTCTTATTGCTTTCAAAAATATTCTCGTGTCAACATAGAACAACAGGAGTGTTGTGTGAACTTTTGTGATTTTTCAGGGTTCGTTTGGACATTTTTATGCATTAACTGAGTTTTCAATGCATTTATGTGCATAATTCAAATTTGAACTACATGCACATGCTCCAGTGCATACAAATTGGTTGAAAATTCAAATCTGTGTCCTTGGGTGCATGCTTAGGTCCCATGAAAGAAATGGGAATGAATTTCAAACACACCAGGGCACCGTTGATTGCGGGCAAAACATTGAGATGCCTGGTTTTTAAATTCTAGTAAATCCAAAACTCGTCTGAAATGCATGAACCTTGGCATGCCATCATGGGGCGGCATCAACATGTCGTGGTAAAAAATTTGTCCCATTTGGGGCAGGTTTGGGTATATGCTTCTCACATTTGGGGATAAAACGATATCCATTGCCTGTTATTGCTTTCAAATGTTTGTCTCGTGTTAACATAGAACAACAAGAGTGTTGTGTGAAGTTTTGTGATTTTCGGGGTTCGTTTGGACATTTTAATACATTAACTGAGTTTTCAATTCATTTATGTGCAAAATTCAAATTTGAACTACATGCACATGCTCCAGTGCATATAAATTGGTCGAAAAATCAAATCTGTGTCCTTGGGTGCATACTTAGGACCCATGCAAGAAATTGGAATGAATTTCAAACACTAGGGCACCGTTGATTACCGGCAAAAAATTTTGATGCTTGGTTTTTAAATTCTAGTAAATCCAAAACTCGTCTGAAATTCATGAAACTTGGCATGCTATCATGGAGCGGCATCAACATGCAGTGGTACAAATTTTGTCCCATTTGGGGCAGGTTTGGGTATATCCTTGTCACAAACCGGAGCTTCTCACAACAAGCATGATGGTTTCGGTAGGGAAGGTCCCACGATTGGGGACGAAACGATATCCATTGCCTCTTATTGCTTTCAATTTTTTTTCTCGTGTCAATAGAACAACATGAGTGTTGTGTGAATTTTTGTGATTTTTCTGGGTTCGTTTGGACCTTTTTTATGCATTAACTAAGTTTGCATTGCATTTATGTGCATAATTCAAATTTGAACTACAGGGACATGCTCTAGTGCATATAAATTGGTCGAAAATCAAATCTGTGTCCTTGAGTGCATGCTTAGGTCCCATGCAAGAAATGGGAATGAATTTCAAACACCAGGGCACCGTTGATTGCCGTCAAAACATTGAGTGCCTGGTTTTTAAATTCTAGTAAATCCAAAACTCGTCTGAAATTCATGAAACTTGGCATGCGATCATGGAGCGGCATCAACATGCCGTGGAAAAAAATTTGTCCCATTTGGGGCAAGTTTGGGTATATGCTTCTCACAAACCGGAGCCTCTCACAACAAGCATGGTAGTTTTCGGTTGGGAACGTTCCACCTTTGGGGACGAAACGATATCCATTGCCTCTTATTGCTTTCAAATTTTTTCTCGTGTCAACATAGAACAATAGGAGTATTGAGTGAATTTTTGTGATTTTTCGGGGTTCGTTTGGACATTTTTATGCATTAACTGATTTTTCAATGCATTTATGTGCATAATTCAAATTTGAACTACATGCACATCCTCCAGTGCATATAAATTGGTCAAAAAAATCAAATCTGTGTCGTTGGGTGCATGCTTAGGTCCCATGAAAGAAATGGGAATGAATTTCAAACACCAGGGCACCGTTGATTGCGGGCATTGAGTTGCCTGGTTTTTAAATTCTAGTAAATCCAAAACTCGTCTAAAATTCATGAACCTTGGCATGCTATCATGGGGCGACATCATCATGTCGTGGTAAAAATTTTGTCCCATTTGGGACAGGTTTGGGTATATGCTTCTCACAAACCGGAGCTTCTCACAACAAGCATGATGGTTTTCGGTAGGGAACGTCCCACCTTTGGGGACGAAACGATATCCATTGCCTCATATTGCTTTCAAATTTTCTCGTGTCAACATAGAACAACAGGAGTGTTGTGTGAATTTTTGTGATTTTTCGGGGTTCATTTGGTCATTTTATGCATTAACTGAGTTTTCAATGCATTTATGTGAATAATTCAAATTTGAACTACTAGCACATGCTCCAGTGCATATAAATTAGTCGAAAAATCAAATCTGTGTCCTTGGGTGCATGCTTAGGTCCCATGCAAGAAATGGGAATGAATTTCAAACACCAGGGCACTGTTGATTGCCGACAAAACATTGAGATGCTTGGTTTTTAAATTCTAATAAATCAAAAACTCGTCTAAATTCATGAAACTTGGCATGCTATCATGGAGCGGCATCAACATGTCGTGGTAAATTTTTTGTCCCGTTTGGGGCAGGTTTGTGTATATGCTTCTCACTAACAGGAGCTTCTCACAGCAAGCATGATGGTTTTCGGTAGGGAACGTCCCACCTTTGGGGACGAAACGATATCTATTGCCTCTTATTGCTTTCAAAAATATTCTCGTGTCAACATAGAACAACAGGAGTGTTGTGTGAACTTTTGTGATTTTTCAGGGTTCGTTTGGACATTTTATGCATTAACTGAGTTTTCAATGCATTTATGTGCATAATTCAAATTTGAACTACATGCACATGCTCCAGTGCATACAAATTGGTTGAAAATTCAAATCTGTATCCTTGGGTGCATGCTTAGGTCCCATGAAAGAAATGGGAATGAATTTCAAACACACCAGGGCACCGTTGATTGCGGGCAAAACATTGAGATGCCTGGTTTTTAAATTCTAGTAAATCCAAAATCCGTCTGAAATGCATGAACCTTGGCATGCCATCATGGGGCGGCATCAACATGTTGTGGTATAAAATTTGTCCCATTTGGGGCAGGTTTGGGTATATGCTTCTCACAAACCGGAGCTTCTCAGAACAAGCATGATGGTTTTCGATAGGGAATGTCCCACCTTTGGGGACGAAACGATATCCATTGCCTCGTATTGCTTTCAAATTTTTTCTCGTGTCAACATAGAACAACAGGAGTGTTGTGTGAATTTTTGTGATTTTCGGGGTTCGTTTGGATATTTTTATGCATTAACAGAGTTTTCAATGCATTTATGTGCATAAGTCAAATTTGAACTACATGCACATGCTCCGGTGCATATAAATTAGTCGAAAAATCAAATATGTGTCCTTGGGTGCATGCTTAGGTCCCCTGCAAGAAATGGGAATGAATTTCAAACACTAGGGCACCGTTGATTGCCGGCAAAACATTAAGAAGATCGGTTTTCAAATTCTACTAAATCCAAAACTCGTCTGAAATTCATGAAACCTGGCATGCTTTCATGGAGTGGCATCAACATGCCGTGGTACAAATTTTGTCCCATTTGGGGCAGGTTTGGGTATATGCTTCTCAGAAACCGGAGCTTCTCACAACAAGCATGATGGTTTTCGGTAGGGAACGTCCCATCTTTGGGGATGAAACGATATCCATTGCCTCTTATTCTTTCAAAAAAATGTCGTGACAATATAGAACAACAGGAGTGTTGTGTGAATTATTGTGATTTTTCGGGGTTCGTTTGGACATTTTTATGCATTAACTGAGTTTTCAATGAATCTATGTGCATAATTCAAATTTGAACTACATGCACATGCTCCAGTGCATATAAATTGGTCGAAAAAGCAAATATGTGTCCTTGGGTGCATGCTTAGGTCCCATGCAAGAAATGGGAATGAATTTAAAACACCAGGGCACCGTTGATTGCCGGCAAAACATTGAGATGCCTGGTTTTTAAATTCTAGTAAATCCAAAACTCGTCTGAAATTCATGAAACTTGGGATGCTATCATGGAGCGGCATCAACATGCCGTGGTACAAAATTTGTCCCATTCGAGGCAGGTTTGGGTATATGCTTCTCAGAAACCGGAGCTTCTCACAACAAGCATGATGGTGTTCAGTGGGGATCGTCCCACCTTTGGGGACGACACGATATCCATTGCCTCTTATTCCTTTCAAAAAAATTCTCGTGTCAACAAAGAACAACAGGAGTGTTGTGTGAATTTTTATGATTTTTCGGGGTTCGTTTGGACATTTTTATGCATTAACTGAGTTTTGAATGCATTTATGTGCATAATTCAAATTTGAACTATAGGCAAACGCTCCAGGGCATATAAATTGGTCGAAAAACCAAAACTGTGTCCTTGGGTGCATGCTTAGGTCCCATGCAAGAAATGGGAATGAATTTCAAACACCAGGGCGCCGTTGGTTGCCGGCAAAATATTGAGATGTGTTGTTTTCAAATTCTAGTAAATCCAAAACTCATCTGAAATTCATGAACCTTGGCATGCTATCATGGGTCGGCATCAACATGCCGTGGTACAAATTTTGTCCCATTTGGGGCAGGTTTGGGTATATGCTTCTCACAAACCGGAGCTTCTCACAACAAGCATGATGGTTTTCGGTAGGGAACGTCCCACCTTTGGGGAGGAAACGATATCCATTGCCTCTTATTGCTTTCAAATTTTTTCTCGTGTCAACATAGAACAACTGGAGTGTTGTGTGAATTTTTGTGATTTTCGGGGTTCGTTTGGACATTTTAATGCATTAACTGAGTTTTCAATACATTTATGTGCATAATTCAAATTTGAACTACATGCACATGCTCCAGCGCATATAAATTGGTCGAAGAATCAAATCTCTGTCCTTGGGTGCATGCTTAGGTCCCGTGCAAAAAATGGGAATGAATTTCAAACACTAGGGCACCGTTGATTGCCGGCAAAACATTTAGATGTGTGGTTTTTAAATTCTAGTAAATCCAAAACTTGTCTGAAATTCATGAAACTTGGCATGCTATCCTGGAGCGGCATCAACATGTCGTGGTACATTTTTTATCCCATTTGGGGCAGGTCTGCGTATATGCTTCTCACAAACCGGAGCTTCTCACAACAAGCATGACGGTTTTTGGTAGGGAATGTCCCACCTTTGGGGACGAAACGATATCCATTGCCTCTTATTGCTTTCAAATTTTTTTCTCATGTCAACATAAAACAACAGGAGTGTTGTGTGAAGTTTTGCGATTTTTCGGGGTTCGTTTGGACATTTTTATGCATTAGTTGAGTTTTCAATGCATTTATGTGCATAATTCAAATTTAAACTACTGGGACATGCTCCGGTGCATATTAATTGGTCGCAAATCAAATCGGTGTCCTTGGGTGCATCCTTAGGTCCCATGCAAGAAACGGGAATGAATTTCAAACACCAGGGCACCATTGATTGCCGGCAAAACATTGAGATGCCTGGTTTTTAAATTCTATTAAAACCAAAACTCGTCTGAAATTCATGAACCTTGGCATGCTATCATGGGGCGGCCTCAACATGTTGTGGTAAAATTTTTGTCCCATTTGGGGCAGGTTTGGGTATATGCTTCTCACAAACCGGAGCTTCTCACAACAAGAATGATGGTTTTCGGTAGGGAACGTCCCACCTTTGGGGATGAAACGATATCCATTGCCTCCTATTGCTTTCAAATTTTTCTCATGTCAACATAGAACAACAGGAGTGTTCTGTGAATTTTTGTGATTTTCGGGGTTCGTTTGGACATTTTTGTGCATTAACTGAGTTTTCAATGCATTTATGTGCATAATTCAAATTTGAACTACATGCACATGCTCCAGTGCATATAAATTGATCGAAAAATCAAATATGTGTCCTTGGGTGCATGCTTAGGTCCCATGCAAGAAATGCGAATAAATTTCAAACACGAGGGCACCGTTGATTGCCGGCAAAACATTGAGATGCCTGGTTTTTAAATTCAAGTAAATCCAAAACTCGTCTGAAATTCATGAAACTTGGCATGCTATCATGGAGCGGCATCAACATGCCGTGGTACAAATTTTGTCCCATTCGAGGCAGGTTTGGGTATATGCTTCTCACAAACCGGAGCTTCTCACAACAAGCATGATGGTGTTCGGTAGGGATCGTCCCACCTTTGGGGACGAAACGATATCCATTGCCTCTTATTCCTTTCAAACAATTTTCTCGTGTCAACAAAGAGCAACAGGAGTGTTGTGTGAATTTTTGTGATTTTTCGTTTGGACATTTTTATGCATTAACTGAGTTTTCAATGCATTTATGTGCATAATTCGAATTCGAACTATAGGCAAACGCTCCAGTGCATATAAATTGGTTGAAAAACGAAAACTGTGTCCTTGGGTGCATGCTTAGGTCCCATGCAAGAAATGGGAATGAATTTCAAACACCAGGGCGCCGTTGGTTTTCGGCAAAATATTGAGATGTCTGGTTCTCAAATTCTAGTAAATCCAAAACTCGTCTGAAATTCATGAACCTTGGCATGCTAGCATGGGTCGGCATCAACATGCCGTGGTAAAAAAATCCCATTTGGGGCAGGTTTGGGTATATGCTTCTCACAAACCGGAGCTTCTCACAACAAGCATGATGGTTTTCGGTAGGGAACGTCCCACCTTTGGGGACGAAATGATATCCATTGCCTCTTATTGCTTTCACAATTTTTTCTTGTGTCAATATAGAACAACAGGAGTGTTGTGTGAATTTTTGTGATTTTGGGGTTCGTTTGGACATTTTTATGAATTAACTGAGTTTTCAATGCATTTATGTGCATAATTCAAATTTGAACTACATGCACATGCTCCAGTGCATATAAATTGGTCGAAAAATCAAATATGTGTCCTTGGCTGCATGCTTAGGTCCCATGCAAGAAATGGGAATGAATTTCAAACACCAGGGCACCCTTGATTGCCGGCAAAACATTGAGATGCCTGGTTTTTAAATTCTAGTAAATCCAAAACTCGTCTGAAATTCATGCAACTTGGCATGCTATCATGGAGCGGCATCAACATGCCGTGGTACAAATTTTGTCCCATTTCGGGAAGGTTTGGGTATATGCTTCTCACAAACCGGAGCTTCTCACAACAAGCATGATGGTGTTCGGTAGGGAACGTCCCACCTTTGGGGACGAAACGATATCCATTGGCTCTTATTGCTTTCAAATTTTTTTCTCGTGTCAACATAGAACAACAGGAGTATTGTGTGAATTTTTGTGATTTTTTGGGGTTTGTTTGGATATTTTTATGCATTAGCTGAGTTTTCAATGCATTTATGTGCATAAATCAAATTTGAACTACATGCACATGCTCTAGTGCATATAAATTGGTTAAAAAATCAAATCTGTGTCCTTGGGTGCATGTTTAGGTCCCATGGAAGAAATGGGAATGAATTCCAAACACCAGGGCACCGTTGATTGCCGGCAAAACATTGAGATGCCTGGTTTTTAAATTCTAGTAAATCCAAAACTCGTCTGAAATTCATGAAACTTGGCATGCTATCATGGAGCGGCATCAACATGTCGTGGTACAAATTTTGTCCCATTCGCGGCAGGTATGGGTATATGCTTCTCACAAACCGGAGCTTATCACAACAAGCATGATGGTGTTCAGTAGGGAACGTCCCACCTTTGGGGACGAAACGATATCCATTGCCTCTTATTGCGTTCAATTTTTTTCTCGTGTCAACATAGAACAACAGGAGTATTTTGTGAATTTTTGTCATTTTTTGGGGTTCGTTTGGATATTTTTATGCATTAACTTAGTTTTCAATGCATTTATGTGCATAAATCAAATTTGACCTACATGCACATGCTCCAGTGCATATAAATTGGTTGAAAAATCAAACTGTGTCCTTGGGTGCATGCTTAGGTCCCATGCAAG
Source organism: Triticum aestivum (assembly GCF_018294505.1). Taxonomy (NCBI): domain Eukaryota; kingdom Viridiplantae; phylum Streptophyta; class Magnoliopsida; order Poales; family Poaceae; genus Triticum; species Triticum aestivum. The sequence continues at coordinate 270,040,077 of NC_057811.1, forward strand.
AAATGGGAATGAATTTCAAACACCAGGGCGCTGTTGATTGCCGGCAAAACATTGAGATGTCTGGTTTTTAAATTCTAGTAAATCCAAAACTCGTCTGAAATTCATGAACCTTGGTCTGCTTTCATGGGGCGACATCAACATGCCGTGGTAAAAAAAATCCCATTTGGGGCAGGTTTGGGTATATGCTTCTCACAAACCGGAACTTCTCACAACGAGCATGATGGTTTCGGTAGGGAACGTCCCACCTTTGGGGTCGAAATGATATCCATTGCCTCTTATTGCTTTCACAATTTTTTTCTTTTGTCAATATAGAACAACAGGAGTGTTGTGTGAATTTTTGTGATTTTTTGGGTTCGTTTGGACACTTTTATGCATTAACTGAGTTTTCAATTCATTTATGTGCACAATTCAAATTTGAACTACATACACATGCTCCAGTGCATATAAATTTGTCGAAAAATAAAATATGTGTCCTTGGGTGCATGCTTAGCTCCCATGCAAGAAATGTGAATGAATTTCAAACACCAGGGCAACGTTGATTGCCGCAAAACATTGAGATGCCTGGTTTTTAAATTCTAGTAAATCCAAAACTCGTCAGAAATTCATGAAACTTGGCATGCTACCATGGAGCGGCATCAACATGCCGTGGTACAAATTTTGTCCCATTTGGGGCAGGTTTGGGTATATGCTTCTCACAAACCGGAGCTTCTCATAACAAGCATGATAGTTTTCGGTAGGGACGTCCCACCTTTGGGGACGAAACGATATGCATTTCCTCTTATTGCTTTAACTTTTTTTCTCATGTCAATATAGAACAACAGGAGTGTTGTGTTAATTTTTGTGATTTTTCGGGGTTCGTTTGGACACTTTTATGCATTAACTGAGTTTTCAATGCATTTATGTGCATAATTCAAATTTGAACTACATGCACATGCTCCAGTGCATAAAAATTATTCGAAAAATCAAATATGTGTCCTTGGGTGCATGCTTAGGTCCCATGCAAGAAATGGGAATGAATTTCAAACACCAAGGCACCGTTGATTGATGGCAAAACATTGAGATGCCTGGTTTTTAAATTCTAGTAAATCCAAAACTCGTCAGAAATTCATGAAACTTTGGTATGCTATCATGGAGTGGTATCAACATGCCGTGGTACAAATTTTGTCCCATTTGGGGCAGGTTTGGGTATATGCTTCTCACAAACCGGAGCTTCTCACAACAAGCATGATGGTTTTCGGTAGGGAACGACGCACCTTTGGGGACGAAACGATATTCATTGCCTCTTATTGCTTTCAATTTTTGTTCTCATGTAAATATAGAACAACAGGAGTGTTGTGTGAATTTTTCTGATTTTTCGGGGTTCGTTTGGACATTTTTATGCATTAACTGAGTTTTCAATGCATTTATGTGCATAATTCAAATTTGAACTATAGGCAAACGCTCCAGTGCATATAAATTTGTCGAAAAATCAAATCTGTGTCCTTGGGTGCATGCTTAGGTCCCATGCGAGAAATGGGAATGAATTTCAAACACCAGGGCACCGTTGATTGCCGGCAAAACGTTGAGATGCCTCGGTTTTTAAATTCTAGTAAATCCAAAACTCGTCTGAAATTCATGAAACTTGGTATGTTATCTTCGAGCGGCATCAACATGCCGTGGTACAAATTTTGTCCCATTTGGGGCAGGTTTGGGTACATGCTTCTCACAAACCGGAGCTTCTCACAACAAGCATGATGGCTTTCGGTAGGGAACGTCCCAGCTTTGGGGACGAAACGGTATCCATTGCCTCTTATTGCTTTCACAATTTTTTCTTGTGTCAATATAGAACAACAGGAGTGTTGTGTGAATTTTTCTGATTTTTCGGGGTTCGTTTGGACATTTTTATGCATTAACTGAATTTTCAATGCATTTATGTGCATAATTCAAATTTGAACTACATGCACATGCTACAGTGCATATAAATTGGTCAAAAAAAATCAAATCTGTGTCCTTGGGTGCATGCTTAGGTCCCATGCAAGAAATGGGAATGAATTTCAAACACCAGGGCACCGTTGATTGCCGTCAAAACAATGAGATGCCTGGTTTTTAAATTCTAGTAAATCCAAAACTCGTGTGAAATTGATGAAACTTGGCATGCTATCATGGAGCGGCATCGACATGCCGTGGTACAAATTTTGTCCCATTTGGGGCAGGTTTGGGTATATGCTTCTCACAAATCGGAGCTTCTCACAACAAGCATGATAGTTTTCGGTAGGGAACGTCCCACCTTTGGAGACGAAACGATATCCATTGCCTCTTATTGCTTTCAAATTTTTTTGTCGTGTCAATATAGAACAACAGGAGTGTTGTGTGAATTTTTGTGATTTTTCGGGGTTCGCTTGGACATTTTTATGCATTAACTGAGTTTTCAATGCATTTATGTGCATGATTCAAATTTGAACTACATGCACATGCTCCAGTGCATATAAATTGGTCGAAAAATCAAATCTGTGTGCTTGGGTGCATGCTTAGGTCCCATGCAAGAAATGGGAATGAACGTCCAGCACCAGGGCACCGTTGGTTGCTGGCAAAACATTGAGATGCCTGATTTTTAAATTCTAGTAAATCCAAAACTCGTCTGAAATTCATGAAACATGGCATGCTATCAAGGAGTGGCTTCAACATGCGGTGGTACAAATTTTGTCCCATTTGGGGCAGGTTTGGGTATATGCTTCTCACAAACTGGAGCTTCTCACAACAAGCATGATGGTTTTCGGTAGGAAACTTCCCACCTTTGGGGACGAAACGATATCCATTGCCTCTTATTGCTTTCAAATTCATGCCCCAAATTAAGTACTTGTAGTGCAAACCTCAATCCAGGGGTTTTTGGAAAACTCAATTTAGAAAATACTTTTAGCCAAATTATTTTTGTATGAAAATACTATTCTGTCCTATACACATGGCATGATCAGTGGGCAAAAGTTTGAAGCAAGGAGTTGTAGTGTAGGAGGTGGAGCTATAATATGGCTTTCATGAGCAATTGAAACCCCAGACAAAAATCCATGTCAAATAAAAAGCCAAATAATGCAAAAGTTTTTGTTGGTCCAAATTTTCATGATTTATTAATGCAAATGACATGTTACAAAATGCAAGGTGTGACAGACCTACCCCCCTTAGAAGAATCTCGTCCCCAAGATTCCTAAACTAGGCTTTGAAGAGAACTGGAAACTCGGATCTAAGGTAGTCTTCACGTTCCCAGGTTGCTTCTGCTCCAGTGTGGTTGCTCCACTGGACCATGAAGTACTTGATGGTGCGGCTTCGAGTGCGTCGCTCTGCTTCGTCCAATATGCAGATGGGCCTCTCACAGTAGGTCAAATCAGGCTGAAGGTCAATGGCTTGGTGATCGACGTCCTTGTAGAGATCAGGCTTGTCTGGAACTTGGAGACAATTCCGGAGTTGCGATACATGGAACACGTTGTGAACGTCGGATAGTTCAGGTGGCAGTTCCAACTGGTAAGCCACTTCTCCTTGTCATGTAGTGATCCTGAAGGGGCCGATAAATCTTGGTGCGAGCTTTCCCTTAACGTGGAAACGCTTGGTTCCCTTAAGAGGAGTTACTCGTAGGTACACATGGTCTCCAACTTGGAAGTTCACTTGTCGGCGACGAGTGTTGGCATAGCTCTTCTGTCTTGACTTGGCGGTCCTCAGTCGCTCTTTGACTAGCTGAACTTGCTCTTCCGCTTCATGGAGAACATCTGGTCCAAAGACTAGCCCTTCTCCAGTTTTCGACCAATTGAGGGGTGTGCGACACTTGCGCCCGTACAACACCTCAAATGGTGCCATCTGGAGGCTTGACTGATAACTATTGTTGTAGGAGAACTCGGCAAAAGGGAGGCATTCTTCCCACTTAGCTCCATATGCTAAGACACAGGCTCAGAGCATGTCTTCGAGTATCTGATTCACTCGTTCTGTCTGACCTTCGGTCTGTGGGTGGAAAGCATGCTGAAGGACAACTTGGTTCCCATGGCCTCTTGGAACTTCTTCTAGAACCTTGAGGTAAACTGAGTTCCTCAATCTGACACAATCTCCTTAGGAACACCATGAAGGCTTACGATTCTGTTGATGTATAGAGTTGCCAGCTGGTTGCCATCATAGGTAGTCTTGACAGAAATGAAATGGGCAACCTTGGTCAAATGGTCAGCAATGACCCATATGGAGTCATGTCCCTTGCTTGACCTGGGTAATCCAGTGATGAAGTCCATCCCGACCTTGTCCCACTTCCATTCAGGCACCTTGAGAGGTTGTAACAATCTAGCTGGTCGCTGATGTTTAGCTTTGACTCTCTGGCATATGTCACACTTAGCGAAGAAAGTGGCTATCTCTATTTTCATGCCATGCCACCAGAATCTTTCTTTCAGGTCTTGATACATCTTGGTTCCTCTAGGATCGATGGAGTACGGGGTGTCATGAGCTTCTTGTAATATCAAGTTCTTGAGCTCAGTCTTGTTCGGTATGCAAATGCGATTCCCAAACCACACCACTCCTTGCTCATCCTCTGTGAATCCTGGGGCTTTGCCTGCCTTGATTTTCCTTTTGATGCCTTCAATACTCTCGTGTCCCTTCTGAGCTTCCTTAACATCATCCATCAAGGTAGGCTTGACTTCGAGGATGCCCAAGAATCTTGGTGCAACCAGTTCCAATCTGAAGTTTTCAAGTTCCTTATACAAGGCAGGTAGCCTTTCCTTAATTATAGCGTTCAAGGAACAAGCCTTTCTGCTTAAGGCATCTGCTACCACATTAGCCTTTCCATGGTGGTATTGAACACTGAGGTCATAATCCTTGATCAACTCTAGCCATGTTCTCTGCCTCATGTTCAACTCCTTTTGAGTGAAGATATACTTTAGACTCTTATGATCGATGTATATCTCACACTGCTTCCCTAGAAGGTAATACCGCCATGTCTTCAGGGCATGAACCACTGCTACTAACTCAAGGTCATGAGTATCATAGTTCTCTTCGTGAGGACGTAGCTGTCTGGATAGATATGCTATGACTCTGCCTTCTTGCATCAGAACACTTCCCAGTCCAGTTCGTGAGGAGTCACAATATATCACAAATTCCTTGTGGATATCAGGTGTGGCCAGAACTGGGGCAGTGGTCAATCTCTTCTTCAACTCTTGGAAGCTTTCTTCGCACTTCGGCATCCACTCAAACTTCTTGTCCTTCTTCAAGAGCTGGGTCATAGGTCGGGCAATGCTTGAGAATCCTTCGACGAACTTGCGATAATATCCCACGTGTCCGAGGAAGCTTCTAACTTCCTTCACATTGCTTGGGGATTGCCATTCAGTCACGGCCTAAATCTTGGCGGGGTCCATTGACAATCCTTCTTCAGCCAGAACATGCCCCAAGAATCCAACGTTGTGTAGCCAAAACTCACACTTGCTGAATTTGGCATATAGTTGGTGCTCTCGAAGCTTGTCTAGGACCGTCCTCAAGTGTTGCTCATGCTCTTCTTCAGACTTGGAAAAGACAAGTATGTCATCGATGAAGACAACAATGAACTTGTCCAAGTACTCCATGAAAACTTTGTTCATGAGGTACATGAAGTGGGCAGGGGCATTTGTTAAACCAAATAACATGACCGTGTACTCATACAGGACATATCGGGTTACAAACGTCGTCTGTGGAATATCTTGGGGTCTGATCTTCAGCTGATAGTACCCAGACCTCAGATCGATCTTGGAAAACACCTTGGCACCATTCAGCTGATCGAACAAATCTTCAATCTTGGGGAGTGGCTACATGTTCTTGATTGTGACTTCATTAAGGGAACGATAGTCAACACATAATCAGATGGTACCGTCCCTCTTTTCGACAAACAGAACAGGTGATCCCCAAGGTGAGGCACTAGGGCGGATGAATCCTTTCCTCAACTGCTCGGCGAGTTGCTTCTTCAACTCTGCTAACTCTTCTGATCCCATTCTATAAGGCTTCTTATAGATGGGTCCTGCTCCGGGCATGAGCTCGATGATGAACTCAATGTCACGGTCAGGAGGCATTCCCGATAGCTCATTAGGAAAGACATCAGGGTACTCGCATACTACTGGCACTTGCTCCAATCCAGCTTCAGTCAAACAGTTGACTTGGGTGACTTGAGCAGAAGAGGAGTTGGAGGCAAATTTGACTTCGACTCCTTGGTCATTGGTCACAGTGACAGTCCGGTTGGCACAATCTAACAAGCCTTGGTGCTTGATGAGCCAATCCATTCCTAAGGTCACATCCAAGCCTTGTGATCTTAAGATGATAAGGTCTACTAGGAAATCTACTCCGTTAATGATGATTCCGACCCCCTTACGGCCTATCTTGGCTCTCATCTCTACTCCGGGGGTTTGTACCAACATGGGATTATTCAGGGGTGTAGGGGTCATGCCACTTTTTAATGCAAACTTTTGGGTGATAAATGAATGCGTGGCTCCAGAATCAAATAAGACAGTTGCAGCTGCTGAGTTGACAATGAACATACCCAGCACGACGTCCGGGTCTTCCTGAGCTTCTTCTGCAGTGACGTGGTTCACACGCCCCTGCCATTATTGGGCGGGTTGCGAGGAGCTTGGTTCCTTGGTGGCATTCCACAGCCTTGTCCTTGGTTCTGCGCATTGGGGCGTGGAGCATCAGGCTTCTTGTTGGGGCACATCCTTGAGATGTGTCCTGGCTGACCACTGTTGGGTAACGTAGTAATTTCAAAAAAATTCCTACGCACACGCAAGATCATGGTGATGCATAGCAACGAGAGGGGAGAGTGTTGTCCACGTACCCTCGTAGACCGACAGCGGAAGCGTTATCACAACGCGGTTGATGTAGTCGTACGTCTTCACGATCCGACCGATCAAGTACCGAACGTACGGCACCTCCAAGTTCTACATACGTTCAGCTCGATGACGTCCCTCAAACTCCGATCCAGCCGAGTGTTGAGGGAGAGTTTCGTCAGCACGACGGCGTGGTGACGATGATGATGTTCCACCGACGCAGGGCTTCGCCTAAGCTCCGCAACGGTATTATCGAGGTGTAATATGGTGGAGGGGGCACCGCACACGGCTAAAATATCGTATATCAAGTGTGTAGAGAGGGGGCGCGCCACCTCCTGGGAGGGGGCGCGCAGCCTCCTGGCTGCTGCCCTCTCTCTCCCCTCAAGGCCCACTAAGGCCCAATACTTCCCCGGGGGGTTCCGGTAACCCTCCGGCACTCCGGTTTAATCCGAAACTTCTCCGGAACACTTCCGGTGTCCGAATATAGTCGTCCAATATATCAATCTTTATGTCTCGACCATTTCGAGACTCCTCATCATGTCCGTGATCACATCCGGGACTCCGAACAACCTTCGGTACATCAAAACATATAAACTCATAATATAACTGTCATCGTAACTTTAAGCGTGCGGACCCTTCGGGTTCGAGAACTATGTAGACATGACCGAGACACCTCTCTGGTCAATAAACAATAGCGGGACCTGGATGCCCATATTGGCTCCCACATATTCTACGAAGATCTTTATCGGTCAGACTGCATAACAACATACGTTGTTCCCTTTGTCATCGGTATGTTACTTGCCCGAGATTCGATCGTCGGTATCTCGATACCTAGTTCAATCTCATTACCGGCAAGTCTCTTTACTCGTTTCGTAATACATCATCCCGCAACTAACTCATTAGTCACAATGCTTGCAAGGCTTATAGTGATGTGCATTACCGAGTGGGCCCAGAGATACCTCTCCGACAATCGGAGTGACAAATCCTAATCTCGAAATACGCCAACCCAACAAGTACCTTTGGAGACACCTGTAGAGCACCTTTATAATCACCCATCTATGTTGTGACGTTTGGTAGCACACAAAGTGTTCCTCCGGTAAACGGGAGTTGCATAATCTCATAGTTATAGGAACATGTATAAGTCATGAAGAAAGCAATAGCAACATACTAAACGATCGGGTGCTAAGCTAACGGATTGGGTCATGTCAATCACGTCATTCTCCTAATGAGGTGATCTCGTTAATCAAATGACAACTCATGTCTATGGCTAGGAAACATAACCATCTTTGATTAACGAGCTAGTCAAGTAGAGGCATACTAGTGACACTCTGTTTGTCTTTGTATTCACACATGTATTATGTTTCCGGTTAATACAATTCTAGCATGAATAATAAACATTTATCATGATATAAGGAAATAAATAATACTTTATTATTGCCTCCAGGGCATATTTCCTTCAGTCTCCCACTTGTACTAGAGTCAATAATCTAGATTACACAGTAATGATTCTCACACCCATGGAGTCTTGGTGCTGATCATGTTTTGCTCGTGGAAGAGGCTTAGTCAGCGGGTCTGCAATATTCAGATCCGTATGTATCTTGCAAATTTCTATGTCTCCCACCTGGACTAAATCCCGGATGGAATTGAAGCGTCTTCTGATGTGCTTGGTCCTCTTGTGAAATCTGGATTCCTTTGCTAAGGCAATTGCACCAGTATTGTCACAAAAGATTTTCATTGGTCCCGATGTACTAGGTATGACACCTAGATCGGATATGAACTCCTTCATCCAGACTCCTTCATTTGCTGCTTCCGAAGCAGCTATGTATTCCGCTTCACACGTAGATCCCGCCACGACACTTTGCTTAGAACTGCACCAACTGACAGCTCCACCGTTCAATGTAAATACGTATCCGGTTTGCGATTTCGAATCGTCCGAATCAGTGTCAAAGCTTGCATCAATGGAACCTCTTACGATGAGCTCTTTGTCACCTCCATAAACGAGAAACATATCCTTAGTCCTTTTCAGGTATTTCAGGATGTTCTTGACCGCTGTCCAGTGATCCACTCCTGGAATACTTTGGTACCTCCCTGATAAACTTATAGCAAGGGACACATCAGGTATGGTACACATCATTGCATACATGATAGAGCCTATGGCTGAAGCATAGGGAACATCTTTCATCTTCTCTCTATCTTCTGCAGTGGTCGGGCATTGAGTCTTACTCAATCTCACACCTTGTAGTACAGGCAAGAACCCTTTCTTTGCTTGATCCATTTTGAACTTCTTCAAAACTTTGTCAAGGTATGTGCTTTGTGAAACTCCAATTAAGCGTCTTGATCTATCTCTATAGATCTTTATGCCTAATATATATGCAGCTTCACCGAGGTCTTTCATTGAAAAACTCTTATTCAAGTATCCCTTTATGCTATCCAGAAATTCTATATCATTTCCAATCAGTAATATGTCATCCACATATAATATCAGAAATGCTATCGATCTCCCACTCACTTTCTTGTAAATACAGGCTTCTCCAAAAGTCTGTATAAAACCAAATGCTTTGATCACACTATCAAAGCGTTTATTCCAACTCCGAGAGGCTTGCACCAGTCCATAAATGGATCGCTGGAGCTTGCACACTTTGTTAGCTCCCTTTGGATCGACAAAACCTTCCGGTTGCATCATATACAACTCTTCTTCCAGAAATCCATTCAGGAATGCAGTTTTGACATCCATTTGCCAAATTTCATAATCATAAAATGCGGCAATTGCTAACATGATTCGGACAGACTTAAGCATCGCTACGGGTGAGGTCTCATCATAGTCAATCCCTTGAACTTGTCGAAAACCTTTTGCAAGAAGTCGAGCTTTATAGACAGTAACATTACCATCAGCGTCAGTCTTCTTCTTGAAGATCCATTTGTTTTCAATGGCTTGCTGACCATCGGGCAAGTCAACCAAAGTCCATACTTTGTTCTCATACATGGATCCCATCTCGGATTTCATGGCTTCGAGCCATTTTGCGGAATCTGGGCTCACCATCGCTTCTTCATAGTTCGTAGGTTCGCCATGGTCTAGTAACATGACCTCCAGAACAGGATTACCGTACCACTCTGGTGCGGATCTTGATCTAGTTGACCTACGAAGTTCAGTAATAACTTGATCTGAAGTTTCACGATCATTATCATTAACTTCCTCACTAATTGGTGTAGGTGTCGCAGAAACTGATTTCTGCGATGATCTACTTTCCAATAAGGGAGCAGGTACAGTTACCTCATCAAGTTCTACTTTCCTCCCACTCACATCTTTCGAGAGAAACTCCTTCTCTAGAAAGGATCCATTCTTAGCAACGAATATCTTGCCTTCGGATCTGTGATAGAAGGTGTACCCAACAGTCTCCTTTGGGTATCCTATGAAGACACATTTCTCCGATTTAGGTTCGAGCTTATCAGGTTGAAGTTTCTTCACATAAGCATCGCAACCCCAAACTTTAAGATACGACAACTTTGGTTTCTTGCCAAACCATAGTTCAAAAGGCGTCGTCTCAACGGATTTCGATGGTGTCCTATTTAGAGTGAATGCAGCCGTCTCTAAAGCATAACCCCAAAACGATAGCGGTAAATCAGTAAGAGACATCATAGATCGCACCATATCTAATAAAGTACGATTACGATGTTCGGACACACCATTACGCTGTGGTGTTCCGGGTGGCGTGAGTTGCGAAACTATTCCGCATTGTTTCAAATGTAGGCCAAACTCGTAACTCAAATATTCTCCTCCACGATCAGATCGTAGGAATTTTATTTTCTTGTTACGATGATTTTCAACTTCACTATGAAATTCTTTGAACTTTTCAAATGTTTCAGACTTATGTTTCATTAAGTAGATATACCCACATCTGCTCAAATCATCTGTGAAGGTGAGAAAATAACGATATCCGCCACGAGCCTCAATATTCATCGGACCACATACATCTGTATGTATGATTTCCAACAAATCTGTTGCTCTCTCCATAGTTCCGGAGAACGGTGTTTTGGTCATCTTGCCCATGAGGCACGGTTCGCAAGTACCAAGTGATTCAAAATCAAGTGATTCCAAAATTCCATCAGTATGGAGTTTCTTCATGCGCTTTACACCGCTATGACCCAAACGGCAGTGCCACAAATAAGTTGCACTGTCATTATTAACTCTGCATCTTTTGGCTTCGACATTATGAATATGTGTATCACTACTATCGAGATTCATTAAAAATAGACCACTCTTCAAGGGTGCATGACCATAAAAGATATTATTCATATAAATAGAACAACCATTATTCTCTGATTTAAATGAATAACCGTCTCGCATTAAACAAGATCCAGATATAATGTTCATGCTCAACGCTGGCACCAAATAACAATTATTTAGGTCTAAAACTAATCCCGAAGGTAGATGTAGAGGTAGCGTGCCGACGGCGATCACATCGACTTTGGAACCATTTCCCACGCGCATCGTCACCTCATCCTTAGCCAATCTTCGCTTAATCCGTAGCCCCTGTTTCGAGTTGCAAATATTAGCCACAGAACCAGTATCAAATACCCAGGTGCTACTGCGAGTATTAGTAAGGTACACATCAATAACATGTATATCACATATACCTTTGTTAACCTTGCCATCCTTCTTATCCGCCAAATACTTGGGGCAGTTCCGCTTCCAGTGACCAGTCTGCTTACAGTAGAAGCACTCAGTTTCAGGCTTAGGTCCAGATTTGGATTTCTTCTCCTGAACAGCAACTTGCTTGCTGTTCTTCTTGAAGTTCCTTTTCTTCTTCCCTTTGCCCTTTTTCTTGAAACTAGTGGTTTTACTGACCATCAACACTTGATGCTCCTTTTTGATTTCTACCTCCGCTGCCTTTAGCATTGCGAAGAGCTCGGGAATTGTCTTATCCATCCCTTGCATGTTATAGTTCATCACGAAGCTCTTGTAGCTTGGTGGCAGTGATTGAAGAATTCTGTCAATGACGCAATCATCCGGAAGTTGAACTCCCAGTTGAATCAAGTGATTATTATACCCAGACATTCTGAGTATATGCTCACTGACAGAACTATTCTCTTCCATCTTGCAGCTATAGAACTTATTGGAGACTTCATATCTCTCAATCCGGGCATTTGCTTGAAATATTAACTTCAACTCCTGGAACATCTCATATGCTCCATGACGTTCAAAACGTCGTTGAAGGCCCGGTTCTAAGCCGTAAAGCATGGCACACTGAACTATTGAGTAGTCATCAGCTTTGCTCTGCCAGACGTTCATAACTTCTGGCGTAGCTCTTGCAGGAGGCCTGGCACCTAGCGGTGCTTCCAGGACGTAATTCTTCTGTGCAGCAATGAGGATAATCCTCAAGTTATGGACCCAGTCCATGTAATTGCTACCATCATCTTTCAACTTAGCTTTCTCAAGGAACGCATTAAAATTCAACGGAACAACAACACGGGCCATTTATCTACAATTAACATAGACAAGCAAGATACTATCAGGTACTAAGTTCATGATAAATTTGAGTTCAATTAATCATATTACTTAAGAACTCCCACTTAGATAGATATCCCTCTAATCATCTAAGTGATTACGTGATCCAAATCAACTAAACCATGTCCGATCATCACGTGAGATGGAGTAGTTTCAATGGTGAACATCACTATGTTGATCATATCTACTATATGATTCATGCTTGACCTTTCGGTCTCTGTGTTTCGAGGCCATATCTGCATATGCTAGGCTCGTCAAGTTTAACCTGAGTATTCCGCGTGTGCAACTGTTTTGCACCCGTTGTATTTGAACGTAGAGCCTATCACACCCGATCATCATGTGGTGTCTCAGCACGAAGAACTTTCGCAACGGTGCATACTCAGGGAGAACACTTTTATCTTGAAATTTTAGTGAGAGATCATCTTATAATGCTACCGTCAATCAAAGCAAGATAAGATGCATAAAGGATTAACATCACATGCAATCAATATAAGTGATATGATATGGCCATCATCATCTTGTGCTTGTGATCTCCATCTCCGAAGCACCGTGCTTGTGATCTCCATCTTCGAAGCACCGTTATGATCACCATCGTTACCGGCGCACCGTGTTCGTGATCTCCATCTCCGAAGCACCGTGCTTGTGATCTCCATCTTCGAAGCACCGATATGATCACCATCGTTACCGGCGCACCGTGTTCGTGATCTCCATCTCCGAAGCACCGTCATGATCACCATCATCACCGGCGCGACACCTTGATCTCCATCGTAGTATCGTTGTCGTCTCGCCAACTCATTGCTTTTACGACTATCGCTACCGCTTAGTGATAAAGTAAAACTATTACATGGCGATTGCATCTCATACAATAAAGCGACAACCATATGGCTCCTGCCAGTTGCCAATAACTCGGTTACAAAACATGATCATCTCATACAACAAATTATATCACATCATGTATTGACCATATCACATCACAACATGCCCTGCAAAAACAAGTTAGACGTCCTCTACTTTGTTGTTGCAAGTTTTACGTGGCTGCTACGGGCTTAGCAAGAACCGTTCTTACCTATGCATCAAAACCACAACGATAGTTTGTCCAGTTGGTGCTGTTTTAACCTTTGCAAGGACCGGGCGTAGCCACACTCGGTTCAACTAAAGTGAGAGAGACAGACACCCGCCAGTCACCTTTAAGCAACGAGTGCTCCGAACGGTGAAACCAGTCTCGCGTAAGCGTACGCGTAATGTCGGTCCGGGCTGCTTCATCTCACAATACCGCTGAACCAAAGTATGACATGCTGGTAAGCAGTATGACTTATATCGTCCACAACTCACTTGTGTTCTACTCGTGCATAGCATCAACGCATAAAACCAGGCTCGGATGCCACTGTTGGGTAACGTAGTAATTTCAAAAAAATTCCTACGCACACGCAAGATCATGGTGATGCATAGCAACGAGAGGGGAGAGTGTTGTCCACGTACCCTCGTAGACCGACAAAGGAAGCGTTATCACAATGCGGTTGATGTAGTCGTACGTCTTCACGATCCGACCGATCAAGTACCGAACGTACGGCACCTCCAAGTTCTACACACGTTCAGCTCGATGACGTCCCTCGAACTCCGATCCAGCCGAGTGTTGAGGGAGAGTTTCGTCAGCACGACGGCGTGGTGACGATGATGATGTTCCACCGACGCAGGGCTTCGCCTAAGCTCCGCAACGGTATTATCGAGGTGTAATATGGTGGAGGGGGGCACCGCACACGGCTAAAATATCGTATATCAAGTGTGTAGAGAGGTGCCCCCTGCCCCCGTATATAAAGGAGCAAGGGGGAGGCCGGCTGCCTATGGGCGCGCCAAGGAGAGGGGGGGGAGTCCTCCTCCTAGTAGGAGTAGGACTCCCCTTTCCTAGTCCTACTAGGAAAAGAAGGGGGGAAGGAAAGAGAGGGAGAGGGAGAGGGAAAGGGGGATGCGCCCCCCTCTCCTAGTCCAACTAGGACTCCTCCTGGGAGGGGGCGCGCCACCTCCTGGCTGCTGCCCTCTCTCTCCCCTCAAGGCCCACTAAGGCCCAATACTTCCCCGGGGGTTCCGGTAACCCTTCGGCACTCCGGTTTAATCCGAAACTTCTCCGGAACACTTCCGGTGTCCGAATATAGTCGTCGAATATATCAATCTTTATGTCTCAACCAGTTCGAGACTCCTCGTCATGTCCATGATCACATCCGGGACTCCGAACAACCTTCGGTACATCAAAACATATGAACTCATAATATAACTGTCATCGTAACTTTAAGCGTGCGGACCCTTCGGGTTCGAGAACTATGTAGACATGACCGAGACACCTCTCCGGTCAATAACCAATAGCGGGACCTGGATGCCCATATTGGCTCCCACATATTCTACGAAGATCTTTATCGGTCAGACCACATAACAACATACGTTGTTCCCTTTGTCATCGGTATGTTACTTGCCCGAGATTCGATCGTCAGTATCTCGATACCTAGTTCAATCTCGTTACCGGCAAGTCTCTTTACTCGTTCCGTAATACATCATCCCGCAACTAACTCATTAGTCACAATGCTTGCAAGGCTTATAGTGATGTGCATTACCGAGTGGGCCCAGAGATACCTCTCCGACAATCGGAGTGACAAATCCTAATCTCGAAATACGCCAACCCAACAAGTACCTTTGGAGACACCTGTAGAGCACCTTTATAATCACCCATCTATGTTGTGACGTTTGGTAGCACACAAAGTGTTCCTCCAGTAAACGGGAGTTGCATAATCTTATAGTTATAGGAACATGTATAAGTCATGAAGAAAGCAATAGCAACATACTAAACGATCGGGTGCTAAGCTAACGGATTGGGTCATGTCAATCACGTCATTCTCCTAATGAGGTGATCCCGTTAATCAAATGACAACTCATGTCTATGGCTAGGAAACATAACCATCTTTGATTAACGTGCTAGTCAAGTAGAGGCATACTAGTGACACTCTGTTTGTCTATGTATTCACACATGTATTATGTTTCCGGTTAATACAATTCTAGCATGAATAATAAACATTTATCATGATATAAGGAAATAAATAATACTTTATTATTGCCTCTAGGGCATATTTCCTTCAACCACATCCAAAGCAAGTGACTTGGTTAGAGTTGTTGCTCTTGCCGCTGTTGTTATTGGGGTTGTTGTAAGCTGGCCTGGGGCTGGCGCACTGCTGATGCTGATAGTTGGTGCGGGGTGCAGGGGCTCTTGGTTGCTGAAAGGTTGGCCTGACCAGGGCTAGCTGCCATGGGCGAGGCTTCTGGTTGCTGGAGCTACCCTTGTTGATCATCTTGCGCTTATGGGTATCATCCAAAGCATGTCGCTTGTCTTCAAGCATGAGTGCCTTGTTCACTAGATCAGGAAAGGTTGGGCAGTCACACACAACAAGCGAGTACTGCAGAGTCTGATTAAGGCCTTCCATGAAGCGCTCTCTTTTGGCAGCATCAGTGCTGACATCCTCAGGAGCATACCTTGACAGAACACTAAACTTCTGCATGTACTCCTTGACAGTGCTACTTCCTTGCTTCAGGGCTCGGGACTCACGCTTCTTGATGGCCATGATCCCGGAAGGAATATGGGCCTTGCGGAATTCTGCCTTGAAGTCATTCCAAGTGATGTTTTGCCCATCATGCATGACCTTGAATCCATCCCACCAAGCTCTGGCAGTCCCCCCGAGACAGTGGGCAGCATATGCCACACTCTCACGGTCTTCAGTGCAGCTGACTAATTCCAACAGATCCTCAATGGTGCGGACCCAGTCGTCTGCATCCAGGGGTTCAGCAGTCTCGATGAAGGTGGGTGGTGCATGCTTCTTGAACTCCGCCAACGTGGAACGTCCATTGCCATTCCCCGCCTACTGGCGGTGGTTAGTGACAGCTTGAGCAATCATCTGGAGGGTTGCAGTGTTGGCTTGGCGTTCCTCTCGGAAAGCATGGAGAAGCTGAGCCAAGTCCATGTTCGGGGGAGGTGGTGGTGGTGGAGCTTGTCCTTGGGTTTGGTCCTGGCTGGCTCCTCCTTGGGTGGATCCTCCGGCTTCTTGCTGCTGGGTAGAGGTACTAGTACGAGTTACAACAGGCATCCTGTTGGAGCGGTCAAGGACTCATGATTGGGAAAAATGAGGGAAAACAATGTAGATGGGGTGCCTAGTAAGGGGTGGGTGTGACACAATTTTAAGTTAAGCAAAGGCCAGAAAGGCCAAACTCATGCATTAAAACCAAATGGGTGATGTAGTCATTTACAAGTTCCGAAAGGGAAAGTACGACTTCCATCAAAACAAGTCGAAAGTAAACACAACACATAATGGTTTCATTTGAACCATTACATGGACTCGACTTTGCATAAGGGGTACACGACCTATCCTACCTTAAGGGTTTCAGAATGGCCTATCCTAGTCCTAAACAGTGTCTAAGTGGTGGAATGCTCAGTCGCGTATTCCGGCTCCTCTGGGTCTTCCTCCTCATCTTCATCCGTCTCAGTTTCTTCGTCACTTGAGGGAGTGGGGGAGTGGAGGAGCTGAACACGGCGCTGCTTCGCCGGTGGCACCGTGAAGAGGTTGTGCCAAGCTGTCAGCACACAAGGTGAAGTAGGTCCTTTGCCATCATACGGCGTGGCTGAGATGATCCTTTGGCATGCGTAACCTTTGGGGGTCGCCTTGATAGGTAATAATGGGCTATCCAGGGGGTGCACCATCCTTCTTGATCCAGTCCGCCTTTGCCTGAGCTAGGCGGAGGAGTTCCTTAGTCTCGTGGAGTTCTTTCTGGAGCTCCATCGACTCCGAGGCCAGGTGTTGTGCCAAGCTGTCAGCACACAAGCTGAAGTAGGTCTGGAAACGGAGGGGAAGTTCTTCGTCCATGGATGGAGCTAGTGCGTTGCTCTTGTCATCACCCTCCTTCTGGTAAGGCAAGTAACGGGTGGCTGGCTCGCTTGCCATCTCTGGAAGAAGATCCCGAAGGCGAGTCAACGCCTTGAGTGCAGCAGTCTCAACGGCGAGGAGCAGGGTCGCCATCTGGGGTCCTTCAAAGAACCAGCTTGTCGGAGAGTCGTTCGCCCTCACGACTACCTCCACGTGATACTCCTTCTTGGTGTTGTTGATCCAGTGCTCGTGATAGGAGAAGGTGGGGGCTCGGGTGAACTGGCACTTCTTGAGGCTATCTCGAAGAAGAATGGGAAATCCGGTGGTCAGGAAGTCCTCGGGTACGAAGGTCATCTACAAAAGTGGAAGGGGAAGGGTCAATAGAGGAAATATGACTCATGTTTGGGATATTTTTAGAAAAAGTTGGCATATAGGTTATTTTGTAGACAGTCTCACTCTAACTAACGCCCATGCTAACTAAGGCTTCTACAGTCAGGATGGCTCTAATACGAGCTCTGTGGGGACCCCGACTCATAAGTCGTGATCACCGAATGCACGTGTACAGTGATCCCAGAGATCAATGCTCACTAAACACACAGAAGTTGAATAACAAGAGTCTTACATCCATACATACCGTCTTACACAAATTATGACCATTATGGTCAAGTCTTACATAGATAAAGCCCCAAGGGCTGAACATCAAGTAAAACACAAGCAGCGGAAATCTTCCTTGATAAGTAGAACCCATGCCATCTGCCTTAACCCTACAAGCATTCTGACTGGGAAAGCGTCCTAGTTCGCATCTTCGTCTCCAAAGAATTCTTCTTCAAACTCCTGTTCTTCCATGCCTGGCCACTTAAATAACCAGTGGCAAGCCAATGAGTACTTTGAATGTACTCGCAAGCAACCCATGTTTTGGATCAAAGTAACAATGCATGGTGTAACAACAAGTAGGCAACAGAGCATCAAGCTAGTTGGAATGACCTATCATCTTGTAAAATATGCATCAATGAATTCTAGTAACCATGAGAATAGGTTACAGATATCAACGTAACAGAGTTTGGATCAATGCTAGCTCACTCCACATGTCAAGTCAATTGCCTTGACTCCAACGGTTCTCAATCACACACACACACATGTACCAAGTTTGTAAAGTTTCTGGACATAGTTTAAGTAGCACCTCCCAACTGTCCATGACCGTGGACACGACTATTCGAATAGTTTGACACTCTGCAGAGGTTGCACACTTTACCCACAAGATCCGAGAAGCTTTTGTGTCATCCACGATCCCGTAGTACCTCAAGTACTCGGGAGAAGCACCCGATCATTATCTTTCCCTAGACGACACTAACACAGGGTCCACTCGTTGGTACATAGCCCTCGTGTATAAGCAAAAGATCGTGGGACTCTGCCCTTTTACATTATCATGCATACATGAAGGGACCAATGGTGTGTCCGGTACCCTGTGAAAACAGTCAAGGCCGCCTATCCGAGCATGACCCTGTCTCGAGAGTGACCTCATGTCACCCTGTCTCGAGAGTGACCTCATGTCACCCCCGTCACTAGTAATGTGGGCACCATGCTAGTATCGGCCTAGGTAATGAATAACGCCCCGTCCATAAGGAGTAGAGTGGTTGCACATGTTTGGTTGGACGGTAATCACACCTAAATCTAATCCATCATTTTACTCTCACACAAAAAATGCTTTCTCTGGTACACCACTTCTTCCTCAAGTGGTGACCTTAGTTCATCATCACCCACGGGCATTAGGGGCACCCAATGGGGTTTTCGAAAGAATGCAACCACGAGGTGATCATGGCATACATGCAACATTATGCATCAACAAACTCTGTAGTGGAGGAACCATGGCTCCCTCTCCCTCCCTCTCCTCCCCTCTCCTCCCCTCCACCTGCTCCACTGAAAACCATGGCGATCTCTATATTAGTTCAAGATGGAGAGTCTTCTTCACTGGGATTTTGCCCCGGGGCTTGCCCTTGCGGATTAGGTGAGGATAAAATTTGGTTCCACGGTGCACTTATCTCCTTCTCATGATCATCAGGAGTTCTTCCTTGTGGTCACTTTCTCTTCGGCCTCCTTTCCGCTCACTGTGGATTCTATGGGTATTGCCTTACAATGCTGCATTGGAGGAATCAGTTCTGGTTTCAAGGTGACGCAAATCAATCCGCGTGCTTTTAAGTTCTCGGTGGCCAATAATAAAGTGGGTCATTTCATCTATGGTCTTAAGGATCGCGTGTGGCCGAATTTCGTTTGTCACTTTCATCTGTTCAATGGTCATTTCACTCGTGCCCCGAATTCTCCTGATATTTGGCATGCGGACATGGCCTTGCCAGAGTTAGATAATCGCCGATCTATGGCTGTTTCATTGAAATTGGATTTCTTCACTCAAGACACTTTTGACCAAGAATCTTCCCGAAGAGAATTCAGTAAGTTTGCATTGGTCCCGATGACACATATGAATTTTTCTAATTCCAATGCTGTTGAGGCTCCTTCTTCCATGATCTCTCCGGTTCATTCTGATACTTTGATCATTGATCATGAACGAATCAAATTTGGCGATTTTGTGGCCAGCATTAATGATAAGCCGGACATTAAGGTTGTCAGGAGACACAAATCCTTAATAGACATTTATGCCTTATCCACGTCTGCCCTAGAGTTTCCTGGCTTCAGCTTTCAAATATGCCCCGGCCCACTCCAGTTGGCCTCCTATCCTCTCAGCCCATCACAAGGCGGATCCGGCCCAGGCCTGCTATTCTCAGGAGGACATTGATACTTTATCCATTAATTGGGCCTCCCTTTGCTCTAGATGCCTACAACGGGGACACCAGAAAATACATTGCCAGGCTCGGCTTATTTGCATTCATTGCTCCTCTCTTGGTCATAAGGTAATTGATTGCCCCTCCCGTTATTTACCAAAGCATCATAATTCCTTAATAAATAACCATGAGAAAGCAATCCACAATACCGGATTATCTGCACAAATATTACCTATTATGGATAGGCAGCCCAGGCCGAGATCTACCATCCGATGCTCATCCTGCGGTCACTATGGGCATCTCGAACGAGCCTGTCTCAAAAAGCAATTTAATCAACAATGGAAGTGGGTCCCGAGAACGTCGCAGACTTCCAATCCTACCCCTCACGTTCCAACTTCTGTTGCAATTTCCCAAGCGACACCACCCACGCCCACCCATTCGCCCCCTGCCACCTTCGCTTTGCTCCACTGCAATGGCCAACTATCCCCTCAATCCCGTCCCGTTCCTGCCGTTGGGTTTCGCCGTGGAGCCTGGTCCGGTGAACCGTGTCGTCCGCAGCGGCATGGTGGTTGGCCCGATCCCTCCGATCAACCACGACTACCTAGCAATAGCGGAGGCAAGCCACTACGTTCCTCTGCACCGCCGGGCCACCATTCGTAACACCATCCGAGGTTTGCTCCATGAAGCTCAACTTTTTACCACCGAGGCCAGTGAACATCCTTTTGGCATAGGGATTTTTGGGTTTGTAGACTCGTTCATCAGGGATACTGCGGTTGCCACACCCATTGAGTTATTCGATGAAGATCTGCTCATATCCTTTGTCCCTCACCATGAAGCTCTGAATCGCCGCACCACCTCCTTTGGACCTGAGGTCTGGCTCATGTACTTCGGCTTTCCTTATGATTACCAGACATATTATTACATCAACAAGTCTTTGGGTGGATTTCGGTCTTTAGTTTCTTGGTATAACCCATGGCAGGATTACCGATTCATGCTTATCAAGGAGCGTGTGATCAGTCCCTGACTTGTTTCGAAGAGATTTGTAGTTTGCAACTCGGTGGCGCTCGCGATTGTTGGACAGTGCAGATCACCATACTTCGTAGTAATGATTGGAATGCATTGCTCCCTGAGGTGCCCCCAGCTGGCGAAGAAGAACCTCCACCTGATGGCAATCCCCACCCCTTCATGGTCCTCATCTCAATGTAGAACAACTTTATCAAGAACAGGTTCATGCTTGGCTCGTGCAGAATGTTGTCCCAAACAATGCGCCGCCTGAAGGTCAGGCAGCACCTGGCAATGCTAATCAAGGTTGGGGCGCATGGCCCGACCCTCCTGCTCCTCCTATGCCGCCGTTTCTGATGAATTACCAAGCATGGCTAGCTAAACAAGGACTCTCGATGCAAGATGGATTAGTCCCTGACAACAATACAGTGGATAGTGTTGCTCAAGCTTGGAACGATTCCATCACTGTTTCTGATGATTCTAGCTCTGAACACTCCCTGGCTCTGATAGTGCTGCCTGGTGACATCAAACCACCCGCTGCTATCGAACGCATCAATGTGTCCATGGAAATACATGCTCAAGGGATTCGTTTTGGTTTATCCACTCAAGGTGAGCAGCTTATGGCACTCCTACTGGACGATCCGGTGCCCCGTCAGCAACTGAATGCCACTATCTTTGCAGCGTTGCGCCCGCTCTTGGCGTCAGTTGGGCCCTGGAATGGTGGCTATGGTTTCAGGAATGACAATCTTCGTGTGGAGATTCAAGTGGACCTTGGGAGCACGGGGATTCAGTTTACACAACTACCAATTCCAGTACACTCAGCTCCAGCGAATACAGTGCACATCTCTGAACTGACTGAACCGGCAATCAACAACAACAACCTGCTGTCACTGCCTGCTCCGGTGGATACACCATTTGGTAACATCGGTGCTGATATTCAGGAAGCCTCCGAGAGCAACTCTATGGACACATCTCAGCAACAATCCAATGCTGAGCTTGCTTTCTCTGAATGTGGCTCCTCTGCTCTGTCTGCTAACAGCAACACCTCTCTGGAGGAATGATACGTCTCCAACATATCTATAATTTTTTATTGTTCCATGCTATATTATATTCTGTTTTGCATGTTTAACGGGCTTTATTATACACTTTTATATTATTTTTGGGACTAACCTATTAACCGGAGGCCCAACCTGAATTGCTGTTTTTTGCCTATTTTAGTGTTTCGCAGAAAAAGAATATCAAACGGAGTCCAAACGGAATGAAACCTTTGGGAACGTGATTTTCGGAATGAACATGATCCACAGGACTTGGAGTCTACGCAAAGTAATCAACGAGGAGAGCACGAGGCAGGGGGCGCGCCTACCCCCCCAGGCGCGCCCTCCACCCTCATGGGGCCCACATTGCTCCACCGACGTACTTCTTCCTCCTATATATACCTACGTACCCCCAAACTATCAGATACGGAGCCAAAAACCTATTTCCACCACCGCAACCTTCTGTACCCATGAGATCCCATCTTGGGGCCTTTTTCGGCGCTCCGCCGGAGGGGGCACTGATCACGGAGGGCTTCTACATCAACACCATAGCCTCTCCGATGATGTGTGAGTAGTTTACCTCAGACCTTCGGGTCCATAGTTATTAGCTAGATGGCTTCTTCTCTCTCTTTGGATCTCAATACAAAGTTCTCCATGGTATTCGTGGAGATCTATTCGATGTAATCTTCATTTGCGGTGTGTTTGTCGAGATCCGATGAATTGTGGGTTTATGATCAAGATTATCTAGGAACAATATTTGAATCTCCTCTGAATTCTTTTATGTATGATTGGTTATCTTTGCAAGTCTCTTCAAATTATCAGTTTGGTTTGGCCAACTAGATTGATCTTTCTTCAATGGGAGAAGTGCTTAGCTTTGGGTTCAATCTTGCGGTGTCCTTTCCCAGTGACGGCATGGGCAGCAAGGCACGTATTGTATTGTTGCCATCGAGGATAAGAACATGGGGTTTATATCATATTTCATGAGTTTATCCCTCTACATCATGTCATCTTGCTTAAAGCGTTACTCTGTTTTTATGAACTTAATACTCTAGATGCATGCGAGATAGCGGTCGGTATGTGGAGTAATAGTAGTAGATGCAGAATCGTTTCGGTCTACTTGTCGCAGACGTGATGCCTATATACATGATCATACCTAGATATTCTCATAACTATGCTCAATTCTATCAATTGCTCGACAGTAATTTGTTCACCCACCGTAATACTTATGCTCTTGAGAGAAGCCACTAGTGAAACCTATAGCCCCCGGGTCTATTTTCCATCATATTCATCTTCCAACACTTAGTTATTTTCATTGCCTTTTATTTTACTTTGCATCTTTATTTCTCTTTATCATAAAAATACCAAAAATATTATCTTATCATATCTATCAGATCTCACTCTAATAAGTGACCGTTGAGGAATTGACAACCCCTTTATCGCGTTGGTTGCGAGGTTCTTATTTGTTTGTGTAGGTGTGAGGGACTCGTGCGTGATCTCCTACTGGATTGATACCTTGGTTCTCAAAAACTGAGGGAAATACTTACGCTACTTTACTGCATCACCCTTTCCTCTTCAAGGGAAAACCAACACAGTGCTCAAGAGGTAGCAAGAAGGATTTCTGGCGCTGTTGCCGGGGAGTCTACGCACAAGTCAAGACATACCAAGTACCCATCACAAACTCTTATCCCTCGCATTACATTATTTGCCATTTGCCTCTCGTTTTCCTCTCCCCCACATCACCCTTGCCGCTTTATTCGCCCTTCTTCTGTTCGTCTTTTCCTTTGCTTTAATGTCTTACTTGGCTCGTTTGCTCATTTGGTTGGAATAATTGTTTATTTATTGCTAAACAGAGAACCTAAGATCTATGGATCCTCATCCGCTTGCTAATCTTTTTAAGAGATCCAATTATGATGAACCAATTGCTAGTGAGTTTTGTGTACTAGATTATATTTATGAAGTTTTGCTTGAAATTCGTCAATCTGAAAATTTTGATGAAGTACTTTATGGAGTGACTCATGATGGATCTTTGAATAAAAAACATGATTGCAATGATTTTACTATAAATTCTCTTGCTGTCAATTGTGCTAATAATATGCAAAACCCTAAGCTTGGGGATGCTAGTTTTACTATGAGCATTACTTGTTGCAATAATCATGATTCGGGTGATTCTTCTTATAATCTTGAAAATTTATTGAAGCCCCATGATGAATATGAGACTGATAATAATGTTTGCAATATTATTGAAAGTGGGTTTGGAGAGGTCATGACTTTAGTTAATGTTAATCCCACTATTTTGGAAGAGTGTCAACTTTGCATGCATGTGGTTCATAAAGAGAATATTTTATGTGATAGCTATGTTGTTGAATTTTCTTATGATCCTACATGTAATTATTATGAGAGAGAAAAATATGTTTGTAGAAATTTTCATGTTACTAAATTACCTCTCGTCAAGTTGAGATTGCTATCGTCTCTTTCTTCTTCCTTGCATATGCTAATTTTTGCTAGCTATGATAACTTGTTTACTTATAAAATGCCTATGCATAGGAAGTATGTTAGACTTAGACGTGTTTATCACATGTTTTATGATGCTCTCTTTGCGCTTCAATTCTTGTCTTTCATGTGAGCATCATTAAAATGATCAATGCCTAGCTAGGGGCGTTAAACGATAGCGCTTGTTGGGAGGCAACCCAATTTTGTTTTAGTTTTTTGATTTTTTCTCCTGTTTAGGAATAAATATTTGATCTAGCCTCGGGTAAGATTTGTTTTTATATTTTCATTAGTGTTTATGCCAAGTAAAACCTATAGGATCTTCTTGGATGCTAGTTATTTGATCTTGCTGAAAATTTCAGAAACTTTCTGCTCACGAAAACAATTGTTAAAAATCACCAGAACATGATCAAATACTGATTCCAATTTCAGTAGATCAATAAACAAATTATCTAGGTCTTCCTATTTTTTTAGATTTTTCTGGGTTACAGAAGTTTGCGTTAGTTACAGATTACTACAGACTGTTCTGTTTTTGACAGATTCTGTTTTTCGTGTGTTGTTTGCTTATTTTGATGAATCTATGGCTAGTAAAAGAGTTTATAAACCATATAGAAGTTTGAATATAGTGGATTTAAAACCAATATAAATAAATAATGAGTTCAATACAGTACCTTGAAGTGGTGTTTTGTTTTCTTTCGCTAACGGAGCTCGTGAGATTTTCTGTTGAGTTTTGTGTTGTGAAGTTTTCAAGTTTTGGGTAAAAGATTTGATGGATTATGGAACAAGGAGTGGCAAGAGCCTAAGATTGGGGATGCCCATGGCACCCCAAGATAATCTAAGGACACCAAAAAGCCAAAGCTTGGGGATGCCCCGGAAGGCATCCCCTCTTTCGTCTACTTCCATCGGTAACTTTACCTGGAGCTATATTTTTATTCACCACATGATATGTGTTTTGCTTGGAGCGTATTGTATGATTTGAGTCTTTGCTTTTTAGTTTACCACAATCATCCTTGCTGTACACACCTTTTGAGAGAGACACACATGATTCGGAATTTATTAGAATACTCTATGTGCTTCACTTATATCTTTTGAGCTATATAGTTTTTGCTCTAGTGCTTCACTTACATCTTTTAGAGCACGGTGGTGGATTTGTTTTATAGAAACTATTGTTCTCTCATGCTTCACTTATATTATTTTGAGAGTCCTACAAAACAGCATGGTAATTTGCTTAAATCGAGAAATTAGTCCTAAAGTAATAGGCATCCAAGATTAGTAAAAATTTCCTTATGAGTGTGTTGAATACTATGAGAAGTTTGATGCTTGATAATTGTTTTGAGATATGAAGATGGTGATATTAGAGTCATGCTAGTTGAGTAGTTGTGGATTTGAGGAATACTTGTGTTAAAGTTTACGATTCCCGTAGCATGCACGTATGGTGAACCGTTATGTGATGAAGTCGGAGCATGATTTATTTATTGATTGTCTTCCTTATGAGTGGCGGTCGGGGATGAGCGATGGTGTTTTCCTACCAATCTATCCCCCTAGGAGCATGCGCGTAATACTTTGCTTTGATAACTTGTAGATTTTTGCAATAAGTACATGAGTTCTTTATGACTAATATTGAGTCCATGGATTATACGCACTCTCTTCCTTCCACCATTGTTAGCCTCTCCAACACCGCACACTTTTCGCCGGTATCATACACCCACCATATACCTTCCTCAAAACAGCCACCATACCTACCTATCATGGCATTTCCATAGCCATTCCGAGATATATTGCCATGCAACTTACCACCGTTCCGTTTACTATGACACACTCCATCATTGTCATATTGCTTCGCATGATCATGTAGTTGACATCGTATTTGTGGAAAAGCCACAGTTCATAATTCTTTCATACATGTCACTCTTGATTCATTGCATATCCCGGTACACCGCCGGAAGCATTCACATAGAGTCATATTTTGTTCTAAGTATTGAGTTGTAATTCTTGAGTTGTAAGTAAATAAAAGTGTGATGATCATCATTATTAGAGCATTGTCCCAAGTGACGAAAGGATGATGGAGACTATGATTCCCCCACAAGTCGGGATGAGACTCTGGACGAAAAATAAAAAAAATAAAAAAGAGGCCATAAAAAAAGAGAAAAGGCCCAAATAAAAAAATGAGAGAAAAAGAGAGAAGGGACAATGTTACTATCCTTTTACCACACTTGTGCTTCAAAGTAGCACCATGATCTTCATGATAGAGAGTCTCCTATGATATCACTTTCATATACTAGTGGGAATTTTTCATTATAGAACTTGGCTTGTATATTCCAATGACGGGCTTCCTCAAAATGCCCTAGGTCTTCGTGAGCAAGCGAGTTGGATGCACACCCACTTAGTTTCTTTTGTTGACCTTTCATATACTTATAGCTCTAGTGCATCCGTTGCATGGCAATCCCTACTCACTCACATTGATATCCATTGATGGGCATCTCCATAGCCCGTTGATATGCCTAGTTGATGTGAGACTATCTTCTCCTTTTTTTGTCTTCTCCACAACCACCATTCTATTCCACATATAGTGCTATGTCCACGGCTCACGCTCATGTATTGCGTGAAGATTGAAAAAGTTTGAGAACACCAAAAGTATGAAACAATTGCTTGGCTTGTCATCGGGGTTGTGCATGATTTAAATATTTTGTGTGGTGAAGATAGAGCATAGCCAGACTATCTGATTTTGTAGGGATAACTTTCTTTGGCCATGTTATTTTGAGAAGACATAATTGCTTAGTTAGTATGCTTGAAGTATTATTATTTTTATGTCAATATTAAACTTTTATCTTGAATCTTTCGGATCTGAATATTCATACCACAATTAAGAGAATTACATTGAAAATTATGCCAAGTAGCATTCCACATCAAAAATTCTGTTTTTATCATTTACCTACTCGAGGACGAGCAGGAATTAAGCTCGGGGATGCTTGATACGTCTCC
The DNA here is from genome assembly GCF_018294505.1 of Triticum aestivum. NCBI lineage: Eukaryota > Viridiplantae > Streptophyta > Magnoliopsida > Poales > Poaceae > Triticum > Triticum aestivum. Next base: position 270,067,542 of record NC_057811.1, read on the forward strand.
AACGTATCTATAATTTTTTATTGTTCCATGCTATATTGTATTCTGTTTTGGATGTTTAACGGGCTTTATTATACACTTATATATTTTTTTGGGACTAACCTATTAACCGGAGGCCCAGCCCGAATTGTTGTTTTTGCCTATGTTAGTGTTTCGCAGAAAAAGAATATCAAACGGAGTCCAAACGGAATGAAACCTTCGGGAACGTGATTTCCGGAACGAACGTGATCCAGAGGACTTGGAGTCTACGCAAAGTAATCAACGAGGAGAGCACGAGGCAGGGGCGCGCCTACCCCCCCCCCAGGCGCGCCCTCCACCTTCGTGGGGCCCACGTTGCTCCACCGACGTACTTCTTCCTCCTATATATACGGACCCCCAAACTATCAGATACGGAGGCAAAAACCTATTTCCACCGCCGCAACCTTCTGTACCCGTGAGTTCCCATCTTGGGGCCTTTTCTGGTGCTCCCCCGAAGGGGGCATTGATCGCGGAGGGCTTCTACATCAACACCATAGCCTCTCAGATGATGTGTGAGTTGTTTGCCTCAGACCTTCGGGTCCATAGTTATTAGCTAGATGGATTCTTCTCTCTCTTTGGATCTCAATACAAAGTTCTCCACGATTCTCGTGGAGATCTATTCGATGTAATCTTCTTTTGCGTTGTGTTTGTCAAGATCCGATGAATTGTTGGTTTATGATCAAGATTATCTATGAACAATATTTCAATCTCCTCTGAATTCTTTTATGTATGATTGGTTATCTTTGCAAGTCTCTTCGAATTATCAGTTTGGTTTGGCCTACTAGATTGATCTTTCTTGCAATGGGAGAAGTGCTTAGCATTGGGTTCAATCTTGCGGTGTCCTTTCCCAGTGACAGCAGAGGCAGCAAGGCACGTATTGTATTGTTGCCATCGAGGATAACAAGATGGGGTTTATATCATATTGCATGAGTTTATCCCTCTACATCATGTCATCTTGCTTAAAGCGTTACTCTGTTCTTATGAACTTAATACTCTAGATGTATGCTGGATAGCGGTCGATGTTTGGAGTAATAGTAGTAGATGCAGAATTGTTTCGGTCTACTTTTCGCGGACGTGATGCCTATATACATGATCATACCTAGATATTCTCATAACTATGCTCAATTCTATCAATTGCTCGACAGTAATTTGTTCACCCACCGTAATACTTATGCTCTTGAGAGAAGCTACTAGTGAAACCTATGGCCCCCGGGTCTATTTTCCATCATATTAATCTTCCAACACTTAGTTATATTCATTGCCTTTTATTTTACTTTGCATCTTTATTTCTCTTTATGATAAAATACCAAAAATATTATCTTATCATATCCATCAGATCTCACTCTCGTAAGTGACCGTTGAGGGATTGACAACCCCTTTATCGTGTTGGTTGCGAGGTTCTTATTTGTTTGTGTAGGTGTGAGGGACTCGTGCGTGATCTCCTACTGGATTGATACCTTGGTTCTCAAAACCTGAGGGAAATACTTACGCTACTTTATTGCATTACCCTTTCCTCTTCAAGGGAAAACTAACATAGTGCTCAAGAGGTAGCAAGGAAGTTCAGTCTGCCGTCAATAGCGCAATGCCTGAAGCTAGCAGCAGAGCTAACAAGCAGCGTCAAGGGAAGCTTTCAGTTCTTGTGGACACCTCATCGCTTCGCCACAGCAACAGATCGACCAAGTACGATGGGTTCCGGGTTCCCCAACCTTCTGATACACGTCTTGCCTAAATCCAAGGTGAAGCCACGCATTAACTCTGCTGCTCCAGTTACTTCAGAGGACATCCTCCCTCAAGTGCAAGATGCAGAGATCGCACCACCAACGACAATTGAGGCATTGCAAGCTATCGGCACACAGCTGTGTGCTATTCCAGTAGAAGAATTGACGGTTGTTGCGCTCTCCAAGCCGGCGGATGGATCGACTTCCTCGATCTAGTTATCCTCTAGTATCTTTACTTTTATGCCTCTTTTGCAAAACTGGAACGTACTGTGTTGGAACATCCGTGGTCTTAATTCGCCAGACAAACAGCTAGCTCTCTCTAATGCAATCAACGTTAGCGGTTGTGCGGTTATATGTTTGCAAGAATAAAAAATGCATTGCTTTGATGATTCCTCCCTTAAAGCTTTATGCCCCAAACGTTTTGATAAGTTTTCTTATATTCCATCATGCGGTGCTTCTGGTGTTATTATTACAATATGGAATAGTCATCTTTTTGTGGGACAGGTTTTCTTATCTGAACAGTTTGCTCTGGGGGTCGAATTTACATCAACCCAATCAGGCCATCGTTGGAAACTAGTAAATGTATATGGTCCTTGTCAAGGGGAGCAAATATCCACATATACACAATGGTTTTTTGACCTACATATCCCCTCGACAGAAGACTGGCTCATTCTGGGTGATTTTAGTTACATACGCTCACCGGACAATCGTAATAAATCAGGAGGAGACATCCACGATATGTTCACTTTCAATGACTTTATCCGTGAACAAAATCTCACTGAGCTACCTATAAAGGGCAGAAGATATACGTGGTCTAACATGCAACAAAACCCTCTGTTGGAACAACTCGATTGGTTTTTTACCTCGTTAAACTGGCCTGCCACATTTTCAAACACCATGGTGACCCCCCTGGGTAAGCCAATCTATGACCATGTCCCCTGCTCTGTGGCCATTCAGACCACCATCCCACGCAGTAAGATATTTAGGTTTGAAACCTACTGGATTGCGCACCCAGGGTTTATGGATGTTGTGTCCCTAGCCTGGAATAAACCGATCAAATACAACAAAAATACTAATGCAGCATCCCGTCTGTGTCAAAAACTCAAAGCAGTCCGTCATGCCCTCAAACACTGGAGCCGTCATATCTCCAGACTGAAAATTGCGATTGAGAACACCAACAAGGCTCTGGTTGAACTAGACAATATTGCAGATCGGCGAACCCTCACTTTGCCAGAAGGTAATTTCAGAGACATACTCAAAAAACACTTACTTCGCCTTCTACAATACCAAAAAGAACATAGGAAAAAATGATGCACCATTCGATGGATTCAATTCGGTGATGAGAATTCCAAAAAAATTCAATTTGTGGCCACTGAAAGATACAGAAAGAACTTTATCAAAACCTTGCAAGACAACAATGGCGTTGAGGTTGAAGATCACACAGGGAAAGAGGCAATTCTGTTTGATACATACAAAGACAGACTGGGATCATACAACCCACAACCAATGAAGTTCAACCTCTCAAAAATGCTTCGAGAAGAGGTAGATTTTCACAGCCTGATTACCCCATTTACACATGCAGAAATAGACGCGGTAGTCAAAGAAATGCCACCATATAGGGCCCTAGGACCGGATGGGTTTAACGGTGCATTCATCAAAGCATGCTGGCCTATTATCAAACATGATATCTATCAGCTATGTGAAGAATTCCATGGGGGAAATTTGAATCTGGAGAGCATCAATTATGGGCACATCACTCTGATACCGAAGACTAATGGTCCTGTGACAGTCAACGACTTTCGTACGATCACGCTCCTGAATTGCTGTCTTAAGCTTATAACCAAGATCCTTGCCAATCGCCTTCAGAGAATTATTCTGCAGATCGTTCATCGCAACCAGTATGGCTTCCTCCATGGACGTTCCATTCATGACTGCCTTGCCTGGCTTTCGAATATATTCATCAGTGCCAAGCGTCCAAACGTGAGATCATACTATTGAAACTAGACTTCGCGAAGGCTTTTGATACGATCCAACACCCTGCGATGCTGATAATTATGAAAAAATGGGCTTCCCAACCCAGTGGTTAACCTGGATGGAAAATATCTTCTCGTCAAGAAAATCCTCGGTGCTTCTCAACGGGGTGCCAGGCCGACAATTTCTCTGTAAATGTGGAGTGCGTCAGGGCGATCCTCTGTCACCATTGTTATTTGTGTTAGCGGCTAACCTGCTCCAAACCGCTCTTAATGAGGCACTTCAAACCCAGTCCATCCAACACCCAATCCCGCCAAAAGGAAATGACCAATGCCCTGTGATCCAATACGCTGACGACACAATAATTGTCCTTCCTGCATGCATCAACCAGGCCGCCAAGATCAAATAGATACTTGAGGATTATGCCACTTCAGTGGGACTCAAAATCAACTTTCATAAATCAACTTTGGTTCCCATCAACACTCCTCAGGACAAATGTGATGCGTTGGCAGCAATTTTTGGCTGTGTTCAAGCAACCATGCCATTTACTTACCTTGGACTGCCCTTAGGTACTACTCGACCTTCGGTCGTGGATTTGACACCGTTTGTTTGCAAGGCAGAAAGAAAAAGCACTGCGGCTATGTCACTCAAGTCTCATGCAGGTAGACTTGCTCTTCTAAATTCCCTCATTATGTCCCTGGCTATCTACCCGATGGGTACATTAAGACTCCCTCCAAAAATTATTGCACAATTGGACAAAATCAGACGATACTGCCTCTGGAACAAGAAAACGGACAATGGAGACAAATGTAACTTGTTGGCAGCATGGTCCATGGTCTGCCGCCCAAAAAAGGGTGGTGGACTAGGGATACTGGACCTACATGTTCAAAACGACACCCTGTTGCTCAAACTCCTACACAAGTTCTACAATCAGCATGACACGCCTTGGGTTAACCTCATCTGGAATACATACTATACACAGGCTGTACCCCATGCAACAGAACCCTGCGGCTCCTTTTGGTGGCGGGATCTCATCCAATTAATGCCAATCTATCGGGGAGTGACCCAAACCAATGTGCACAATGGCAGCTCAGCCCTGTTCTGGAAAGACGACTGGAACCATTCTATATACGAGGAAAAGTACCCAAGAGCATTTTCTTACTGTAAATCTGGAGACATTTCGGTTCAGGCCTTCCTCAACACAACCGATCTGGCCACAACCTTTCGTCTCCCACTTTCAGTACAAGCCCACGATGAGCTGAGGTAGATTCAAAGAGAGGTAGCCGACGTGGAACTCACTAATGCGAATGATACATGGACCTGCTGTTGGGGTGCACACAGTTTCAAAACAACGTCGTACTACAGCTAGTACTTCAGAGAGATAACTGCACATGTGGCATTCAAATGGCTATGGGAAACTAAGTGCACGGCTAAGATAAAGGTTTTTGGGTGGCTGGTACTATCTGACCGTCTCAATACAAGGAACATGCTAAAACAGAGACATTACAACATTGGGACCAATCTGGACTGTTTATTATGTGGTCAACACATTGAAGAAATGGTGGAACACCTCTTCTTCCACTGCACTTTCAGCCAGTCCTGCTGGAGGATACTAAACATTACTTGGAGTGACCACCAACACCGCCTCCAGCTGGTTGAGTGAATGAAAGAAAGACACAACCACAAAATGATCATGGAGATTTTCCTTCTGGCAGCTTGGAGCTTGTGGAAGGAACGCAACAACAATTACTTTAGAAAAGTGCTGCCCTGCATGGACTCATGGAAAAGGAGGTTCAAAAATGAATTTCAAGACCTCTTGCACAGACTACCTGACCACAAAAAACAACTTGTGCATGATACTTTGGCAACTATACACTGAACCTACATATAGAGGTAGCCATAGAGGAATCCTTACTAAGGATATTGCATCCACCTTGTAACATAGCTATGTAGTTATTTCCCTCCCCCTCTCCCCCACTATGTGCATATGTAACAACACTTTTACTTTGTGGTAATATACAAGTAGTAGGAGCCGTTCCTACTGTCCTAACCTTCAAAAAAACATTATGCATCAACGGTTAATCTTTTGACATAGTTCCTCCATGCACAAGGTAGAGCTTAGTGGTTCGTAAAAAGTTCATCACCGTCACTTTTTGTTATCATGCAATCGGAAAGAGGGTACTGATGAATAAGAGGGGTATAATGGTCAAAGGGCTGCTTGCCTTGATTGTCTTGGTCTTCAAAGTCTTCGAGTCCTTCTCCTTCTTCTCCAACTACTTCGTCAAATATGGGATCTAATCATCGCAAAGAAACAACGGGAAAAATAAGACAATAGCAAAACAGAAAAACCAAAGTGCTCAAAAAAATGTCAACTCATTTTTGTTAAATACTAGGAGGAAAACTAAGAAGGGTAAAATTCTTAGTTTGGATTTGGAGCTAAAGGGACAGAGTAATGGCTTTTCAAATCGTAATTTAATTACTCAAATTTGAATTTAAATTCGAACAGTACAGAAAAGGTTGTTGGACATGTATTAAAGTTACACCATTAAATAGGTGGGATTTTTACAAGAATTTAGGAGCTGGAATTATTGCATTTGGATATTTATTTAATCCTGTGGAATTTTTGCAAGTTTGCATAGGAAAAGAAAAGAAAAAGGGCACTGTGCTTGCTTGGCCAGAACAGCCGCAGCGCAGCAGGCCTAGAGGGAGAGGAGGCCCAGGCGAGCCAGCGCGCGCGCCAGGTTTTCAAACTTGCGGGCAGGGCCCGGGCTTCAGCGAGAGAGAGGGGCGAGGGAGAGTTGAGGATGACAGGCGGGGCCCGCCTGTTATCTTCAACCCTGCGATAAAGGGGTCGGCTGTAACACCCCGGATGTAACTTTCCATATTTGTAATTCCAACTCTTGCCATTTTCGGCTATGTGTTATGATATTCCCTTCGTGGTCGGGTTTTGTTTTTCGTTTTGCATTTTGTTCATGTCATGCATCCCATATCATGTCATCATGTGCATCTCATTTGCATACGTGTTCGTCTCATGCATCCGAGCTTTTTCCCCGTTGTCCGTTTTGCAATCCGACACTCCCACGTGCACCGGAGCACCCCCATTTTTGTTTCTTTTCATGAACGGGTGTTAAACGTTCTCGAAATGGACCGAGGTTTGTCAAGTGGCCTTGCTACACCACCGGTAGACCACCTGTCAAGTTTCGTTCCATTTGGAGGTCGTTTGACGCTCCAACGGTTAACCGGGTAACCGCAAAGTCCTTTTGTGTGTTGCAGCAACCCCCCCCCCTCCAAACATCCCAATAACCCATCTAAGTCACCTCCATGCTCTCGGTCGTTCGATCACGATCGTGTGGGCGAAAACTGCACTCCATTTGGAGTCTCCTAGCTCCCTCTACCTATAAATATGTGTTCCCCTCCGAAATCCGGGTCCCGAAACCCTAGCCCCGCTCCCTCCATGCGCCGGACACGTCCGGTCCGCGCCGGACGAATCCCGCCGCCGCCCTGGGCCAATCACGTGCCGCCACGTGGCACCCCGGCCTCCACCGCGCCGCCGGCCCGCCGAAGCCCATCGCCGGACCCCGAGGCCCGTACGTCGCCCCGCCGCCCGCGCCCTCCCGCGGCTTCCCCCGCCGCCCGGGCGCCGCGCGCTGCCGCCCGCCGCTCCGGCCCGCGCCGCCGTCCTCCCTCGCCGTCCCACGCCCGCGCCCGCGCCGGTCGCCGTCGTCCCCGCCGGCGCCAGATCCGACGAGGGGCCGGCCGGATCCGGCGTCCCCGCGCCTCCCCCGAGCTCCTCCGGCCGCCGCCGTCTCCCTCTCCCTCCAGTTCCGGCGACGAACCCGGCGGTCCTCGGTTCGCGTGCACGAGGTTGACTTTCCCCTCCCCTGTTTTCTGCCAAGTCCCGAGATTATTGCATAATGTTGCTCACTTCATCATGCCATAACTCTCTGCATACTGCTCTGTTTCGTGCGTGTAATTTATCAAAATGTTTATCACGAGATGCTATTCATTTTGTTCCATTGTGCCATGCTCGTTTGAGTCTATCTTGGTGCCCAAATCTCTGGTGCAAGAATGCTATATGATGTTTTCTGCTGTTACTTATCAGAACTTGGTGTTTTGTTATTTTTGTTGCATTTGATGTGTGCATCTTATGGGCATGAGCTCTACAGGTGTTTTGATTTATGCCATGCCATCTTTATAGAGGTGCATTCCATGTAATTTTGTGATCTATGTGGTGACTAGCACAAGCATGCAAACTAGGCTTCGTGATGTTTCTGCTTTGAGGGACTTAGAATTTTGCCAAGTCTGTGACTGCTGTTATTTTGTTGCCATGTATCCATGTGTCTACAGAGAGATCCATGATTCTTTTGGGCATGTTCAGTAAGGATGTTTTGTAGATATAGTTGTGTTCTATCTATCCATGCCCCTGTTTGCAACTTTGGAGTGCCATAGCATGTCTTAATCTTGCTCTACTTTTGCTATACAATATTCCTGGCAGATTGTTAACATGATATTCAATTTTTCGAAGGTTGTTGTAGTTGATCCTTTCATGCTATGAACTTTATTTCGCAATGGTTAGCTTCATAAACATGCCATCTTGTTGTAGGTATGCTTGTTTTGTCATGCATTGCCTTGTGTTGAGTGAATCAAGCTCACAAATTTGCCTTCATATTACTGTCACTGCCATGCTCTGTTTTCTACTAAGTCTGAAACCTGTTAACGAAAGTTGCTATGTTTACATGGGTGCTATCATATCTTCTGATCCTTTTTGGCACATGTTCATTAAGGGACTTTTGTTCTACGCATTTAGTAGATTCATTCTATGCCTTGTTTTGTTATCTTAAGTTCCTGTAGCATGTTGATTGCTTGCTCTGAACATTGCTACCTGATGCTGTTTCAGCCATGTTCAGTATTTTCACCAAGTCTGTGAACCTGATATCATTTGCACTTTTGCCATGCTTGTTTGAACCTGTTATTGTGTGATCTAGCCGTAGCTCAGTGTTCTTCTTTTGTCAAGCATCTCCTGTAGATTACTGCCATATGCTTTGTTGCTATGTTGGGATGCCGTAGCTTAGTTACTTGATGTATTCTAAGTGTTATCATGCTGTTAATCGCAGAATCGTGTCGTTCTTGTTTTGCTTGCCATTTGCAAACCGTGCATCCGTTTCCGGTGATCTTTATAGCGTTTTCGACCGAGATCATCTCATCTTTCCAGTGGCATACTTGGTTTGCCAAGTTACTGCCTTGTTCATTCTTTTTCTTCCGGAGCACGCATACGCATCGCATATCATGCATGTATTGCATCATGCTGTTTGTGCTTTTCCCATGATTGATTGTGGTTCCATTGCTTGTGTTCTTGCTGTGGGTAGAGCCGGGAGATGAGTTCGTGAACGAGGAAGCTGGTGAGTACGCTTACGAGGATCAACCTTTCGACAACTCTGAGAACCTTGCAGGCAAGATGACCATACCCTCGAAATCACTTCTATCTTTGCTTTGCTAGTTGTTCGTTCTATTGCTATGCTGCGCTACCTACCACTTGCTATATCATGCCTCCCATATTGCCATGTTAAGCCTCTAACCATCTTTTCCTAGCAAACCATTGTTTGGCTAAGTTACCGCTTTTGCTCGGCCCTTCTTATAGCGTTGCTAGTGAAGTTGAAGTTGGTTCCATGTTGGAACATGGATATTTTGGAATATCACAATATCTCTTATTTAATTAATGCATCTATATATTTGGTAAAGGATGGAAGGCTCGGCCTTATGCCTGGTGTTGAGGATATAGACCTTAGAGTCACCCGCCAGGAGGGGCCGGGTTACTCGTATGGTCGTTGCCAGAAGCCCGGAGACAAGCTTGAAGAGATGGGCCAGAGATGGGCTAAGACCCGGATACGGCTTAAGGCCCATAGTTATAATCATTATTATGGTAGAAATTGTAGTGTAAGGCAAGTATGATTGAGAGTCCGAGCCGGACACTCTTATGAGCCGGCCGGGACTCTAAGGGCTGCTGGGCGTCCGCCTCCCTATATAAAGGGACGACCCGGCAGCGGTTTAGGGACAACAACAATCTCGTCGAGAGCCGGGCATAGCAATTTAGCTCCCTGGTGATCGTAACCCTAATCAATACCACCTCAACTGGACGTAGGCTTTTACCTTCACCGTAAGGGGCCGAACCAGTATAAACCCTCGTGTTCCTTGTCCCACATAACCCCTTCAAGCTTCCTAGTTGCGATGGCTCCACGACTAAGTCCTAGCTCGAGGACATCTGCCATGACAATTCCACAACAGTTGGCGCCCACCGTGGGGCCAGCGCACGGTGGATTTGAGTTCTTGAAGGGCAGCTTCGAAGGGCTCAAGGGATACGCTGTGGGCCGGATGACCAAGAGTCGTCGCGGCAAGCTCTACATCGACGATGCAAACTGGGGCCCCGACGCCGGCTCAATTGAGTACGGGTACCGGGTCCCCTTCGGCGGAATTCATGTTTTCATTGGCAAGATTGGTGAGCCGGGCCCTGAGCCGGATCTCTGCGCCGATCTCATCGAAACGGCTCAGCGCGCACGACCCGCCCGGGCCCGGCCTGCCTTAAAGCACGCTTTTGTGGGATGCATCCATGGAGGGCCCTCTGATCCAGCTGGGTCCGGTGATGAGACGGCCGCCGGCTCTGACGGCGAGTCGGCCACCGATGAGTCAAACTCGTTGTACCAACTTCAAGGATGACAGGCTCATGGGTTGTTCCGATGGTGACAGTATTCCGGACCTATTTGAGCCGCCAAGTCAGGTTGGAGTTTTTATGGCTGGTGCGCAGCCTGTTCAGAACCCTGCTGCTGGAGCGGGAACCCCGGTGCCTTCGCCGGCTCAGGTGCTAATGGATCTCACGGACAAGATGACGGCCCTGTTAACCGCCACGGTTGACCCGGCGGATCAAGCTCAGCATGATGCGGAGGTGGCACAGTTAAAATTGGATCTGATAAAAGCTAAAGAGGATCTTGCAGCGGAAGGGATCAGGCTGGCTGCGGAGCGGGCGGCTCTCGATGCCCGGACTCAGCTGATTCAGGCGCAGTCCTTCCAACTCACGATGGATCAGAACGCGGCCAATGAGGTCATGAGAAGGAGGCATCAAAAGGCCCAATCTCGACTCCCTCCAGTTTACGATCCACGCAACCTCTTCAACACGCCAGGTGCAGGGTCTAGTAACCCGCCAGGGGTCATAGCGCCCGGGTCTGGACCCCTTATTCAGCCACGAGTGATGGGGCCTCCCCAGGTGCCCCCTGCCCCGCCTCAGTATGTGCCAATACCCCCGGGTCATTATAATAACCCGCTGGAGAACATGGTCGCTGCGGCAGCACGGCTGGCGGCTCTCCCAGTTGACGGCGACTCTCCGACGGCTATTGAAACCCGCCGGGTCAGGGAACTCCTTCAGACAGCACTGGCGCAGCAAGAGGCATACTCCTACAGCCGGGACAGGATCCACTCGACCCCTCGTCCAGGCCAGAGCCCGAGTTACAGCCGGCACATGGTCTCAGCAACCGGCTCAAGTAACGTCCGACGCCATGACCCGCCCCCTGGCCATGGCCCGGCTTATAATGGAGCCTTTTACGCAGCAGACCAGGACAAAGCGCGCCAAGAGGCGGAGCAAGTGCCTCAATTGACGGCTTACCAGACCCCCCCGGCTTATCCGACGACTTCCGTTGATGTGGGTATCCCTACCAGGACCGGGGGTGTCCCTTGTTTGGTGCCAGCTATCCGTAATGAACGTCTACCTAAGGACTTCAAGGGCCCTAGGAAGGTGCCTAACTACACAGCTGACTTGCAACCCGCAGCCTGGATCGAGAGTTATGAGATGGCTATGGAGCTGCTGGAGGTCAGTGAGGCGGCCATGGCCAAGTATTTCACCATGATGTTAGATGGAACTGCCCGCACTTGGTTGAAAGGGCTACCACCGAATTCCATTGGGTCTTGGGCTGAGCTGAAAGCCCGGTTCATCCAAAACTTCAAAGATACCTGTAGGCAGTCTATGTCAATTGTGGATTTGACTAACTGTAAGCAGCAGGAGGGTGAGTCCACGACACATTGGGTTCGCCGGGTTAAGGAAATCATACATTCATCAGACAAAATGGATGCCGGCTCAGCAGTTTTAATGCTGGAGCAGAATTGTCGTTTTGTGCCCCTGAAGATGAAACTCGGGCGGCTTAAGCGCGACTGCACTGATATGGGTACGCTAATGGCAGCTCTTGTCAAGTACGCCGATTCTGATGGTACCAAGGATCCCCCTTCAGATGATGAAAGGACAGGGAAGGGAAAGAAGAACGGCAACGGCAAGGGTCCTCAGTTTAACCCGGGGAACCAAGGAGGAGGCAAGCGCAAGGCAGATGGCAGCCTAGAGTTTGTGGCCAACGCCAGCGCGCAAGGCAATAACCAGCGACGCAAGGGGAGGCCCCCTCCCCGAGGCGGCGGGTCAGGACCCTCACTGGAGCAGCTGTTGAATGAGCCTTGTCCGAGGCACGGCTCTAGAGAGAAGCCAGCGACTCATCTATGGAAGGATTGTGCAATCATGAAGGCCTTTAAAAACTACAATGGCCCGGCGGCGGCTCAGGGCGGCGGCTCAGGCGCCGGCGGCTTTCATGGCCCGGGGGGCGGCTCAAATTCTGGTCCTCAGAGTGGTCAAGGGGGCTTTAATCAACAGTCTGGCCAGGGTCATCAACAGCAGCAGGGGGGTTATCAGACCAATCCAAAGCAGCTTAGCGGTGGACAGTATCATGTGTTTACCACTAGTTTGTGCAAGCGAGATCAGAAGCTTCACAAGAGGGCTGTGAATGCGGTTGAGCCGGCGGTCCCACGCTACTTGCGGTGGTCTGAGCAGCCTATAGTGTGGAGTAGGGAGGATCACCCTCCCCGGGTGGATAACCCGGACCACTTGGCCTTAGTGGTGGCTCCTCAAGTGGGAGGATATAAGTTCACAAAGGTGCTCATGGATGGAGGCAGCAGCATCAACATCCTCTATTATGAGACTTTTCGCCGTATGGGGTTGGTTGATAAGAACCTCAGCCAGTCAAACACCATCTTCCATGGTGTAGTACCTGGTAAGTCGGCTTATCCAGTTGGCAAGATCGAATTGGAAGTGGCCTTTGGTGATGAGAACAACTACAGGGTGGAGAAATTGACCTTTGAGGTGGTCAAGATAAGAAGTCCATACCATGCTATATTTGGACGGCCGGCTTACGCCAAGTTCATGGCACGGCCATGTTATGTGTACTTACAGCTCAAGATGCCGGGTCACAACGGGACCATTACGGTTCACGGCAGCCGGAAAGTGGCTCTGGAATGTGAGGAAGGTGATGCGGCTTATGCAGAATCTGTTTGTGCTACAGAGGAGCTGAAGTTTTATAAGGACAATGTTGACCCAACAGATATGACCTCTCTGAAAAAGCCGACGACGGAGAATGAGCCGGCGATGAAATTTAAGTCGGCTGATGAAACTAAGCTTGTTGATTTTGTTCCAGGAGATTCATCTCAGCAGTTTAGCATCAGTGCCAATCTGGATCCAAAATAGGAAAGCGCGCTCATCGAGTTCATCCGTGAGAATAGGGACATCTTCGCATGGAAACCCTCTGACATGCCAGGTGTACCTAGAGAACTCGCTGAGCATACTCTCAATGTTGATCCGAAATTTAAGCCGGTCAGACAGTTCCTTCGGCGGTTTAATGAAGAGAGGCGAAAGCTATTGGTGAAGAAGTGGCCCGGCTCTTGGCGGCCGGGTTTATCGTTGAAGTTTTTCACCCAGAGTGGTTGGCTAACCCGGTGCTCGTGCTCAAGAAGAACGGCACCTGGCGGATGTGTGTGGACTACACGGACTTGAATAAGGCGTGTCCGGCTGATCCTTTTGCCCTCCCCCGTATTGATCAAATCATTGATGCTACGGCAGGTTGTGCACGTTTAAGTTTCTTGGATGCTTATTCCGGTTATCATCAGATTAAGATGGCAGTTAAGGACCAGGAGAAGACGGCGTTCATCACTCCCTTTGGAGCCTTCTGCTATGTGTCTATGCCCTTTGGACTCAAGTGTGCACAGGCGACTTACCAGCGTTGTGTACAGAACTGTCTTCATAAACAGATCGGGCGCAATGTTCACGCTTACGTGGACGATATTGTGGTTAAGTCCATCAAAGAGGAAACCCTGATAGATGATTTAAGGGAAACCTTTGATAATCTCCGGGTCTATAAGATGATGCTTAACCCGGCCAAGTGTGTCTTTGGTGTTCCTGCAGGCAAACTCTTGGGCTTCTTGGTTTCTGACAGAGGCATTGAGGCTAACCCGGAGAAGATCAAGGCCATCACCTCCCTGGCTAAGCCGGCGTGTATAAATGACGTTCAGCGTTTGGCGGGTCGCATTGCTGCTTTAAGCCGGTTTATAAGCCGTTTGGGTGAGAAGGCCATGCCCTTATATCAGTTGATGAAGAAAACTGATAACTTCGTCTGGAATGATGCAGCTAATACCGCCTTTGAGGATTTGAAGAAGCAGCTGGCAGAGCCCCCAGTCCTTGCTGCTCCGGTTGATAAGGAGCCCTTACTACTGTATGTGGCGGCAAACGCACGAGCCGTCAGTGTGGCTATTGTGGTGGAGCGCAAGGAGGAGGGTAAGGAGCATCCGGTTCAGCGGCCGGTTTATTATGTCAGCGAAGTGCTCATTGAGTCCAAGCAGCGGTACCCGCATTGGCAGAAGCTGGTATATGGTGTGTTCATGGCGAGCCGGAAACTTAAGCATTACTTTCAGGGTCATCCCATCACTGTGGTCAGTTCTGCCCCCCTTGGTGATATCATTCAAAACAGAGAGGCCACAGGGAGAATTGCTAAGTGGGCTATAGAACTTGGACCTCATGGTCTCAAATATGTGCCACGCACTGCTGTTAAATCTCAGGCCTTGGTGGATTTCATCAATGATTGGACAGAGTCACAAGTGCCCGAGCAAAAGCCGGATAACACATATTGGACTATTCACTTCGATGGGTCCAGGCAGTTGGAGGGCTCGGGGGCTGGCGTTGTATTGGCTTCCCCTAAAGGTGACAAGTTCCATTATGTGCTACAGTTGATGTTTCCTTGCACTAACAATGCGGCTGAGTACGAGGCCTTGCTCCACGGTCTTCGGATGGCTAAGGAGATGAGCTTGAGCCGGGTAAGGTGCTTTGGTGACTCAGACTTGGTGGCTCAACAAGTATCAGGCAAGTGGGATTCTAAAGATCCTCTCATGGCGGCTTATCGCCGCGAGGTTGATGCCATTGCTGGGCACTTTCAGGGCTACCAAGTGGAGCACATTGATCGCAGGAAGAACGAGGCGGCTGATGCTCTAAGCCGGCTGGGCTCTCAGCGAAAGCCGGTACCGCCTAACACTTTCCTGGACGTCCTGTATAACCCTTCAGTTAAGTTGCCTACAGAGGAAGACTTGGCTGTCCCTGACCCGGAGGCACGACTGGTGGCGGCTCTTCATGTCATACCAGACTGGACAATGCCATATCTGGCTTATATAACCCGGGGTGAGTTGCCTGAGGATGAAACTTTGGCCAGGCAAATAACCCGGCGGGCTAAGTCCATGATCGTTATCGATGGCGAGTTACATCATCGCAGTGTTACAGGAGCGTTTCAGCGTTGTGTCTCCCCTGAGGAAGGTCAAGAGATCTTGCGTGAGATCCATGAAGGGGATTGTGGCCATCACGCCGGCTCAAAGTCTCTTGTGGCCAAGGCTTTTCGTCATGGTTTTTATTGGTTGACGGCTCATGCTGATGCAGAGGACTTGGTCAGTAAATGTGATGGTTGCCAGAGGTTCTCACGACGGGCTCATGTGCTGGCTCAGGAGCTGAGGATGATCCCGATCACTTGGCCCTTTGCGGTCTGGGGGCTTGATATGGTTGGGCCTTTTAAAAGGTCCAAGGATAAGAAGACCCACCTCTTGGTGGCAGTTGATAAGTTCACAAAGTGGGTAGAAGCTGAGCCAGTTAGCAAGTGCGATGCAGCCACGGCGGTTCAGTTTATGAAAAAGGTGATTTTCCGCTTCGGCTTTCCGCACAGCATCATAACTGACAATGGCACCAATCTCTCCAAAGGCGCTATGGAAGAGTTTTGTCAACGAGAGCATATCCGACTTGATGTTTCCTCAGTGGCTCATCCTCAATCCAATGGTCAAGCTGAGAGAGCTAACCAGGAGATTCTGAAGGGCATCAAGCCCCGGCTTTTGGTCCCTTTGCAACGGACGCCGGGTTGTTGGGTGGAGGAGTTGCCCTCCGTCTTATGGAGCATCAACACTACTCCTAACAGGTCTACAGGCTTCACACCTTTTTTCATGGTTTATGGAGCAGAAGTAGTCCTCCCCAGTGATATTCGTCACGACTCACCTCGCGTGGCGGCTTATGTTGAGACGGATAATGAACAGGCGCGCCAGGATGCTCTTGACTTGTTGGACGAACAGCGTGATGTGGCAGCGGCCCGTTCGGCGATTTACCAACAAGACCTGCGCCGTTATCATAGCCGCCGGGTCAAATCCCGGGTCTTCCAGGAAGGCGACCTTGTGCTCCGGCTCATCCAGGATCAAACAGATGCACACAAGTTATCCCCGCCTTGGGAAGGGC
Source organism: Triticum aestivum (assembly GCF_018294505.1). Taxonomy (NCBI): domain Eukaryota; kingdom Viridiplantae; phylum Streptophyta; class Magnoliopsida; order Poales; family Poaceae; genus Triticum; species Triticum aestivum. The sequence goes on from NC_057811.1 coordinate 270,083,856, forward strand.
CCTTTGTGGTCAGCAAGAACTTGCACAACGGGTCCTATTACCTCATTGACGTTCGGGAGCACAAAGATTCACGTAAGTCGGAGGAGGAGACCCGTCGGCCGTGGAACATAGCTCAGCTTCGGCCTTACTACACTTGAGCCACCGGCTCTCGTGGTGTACATATTTCTCTCAGACATGTATATATTATGATGAAGCAATAAAGCAGGACCTCTGTCCTATTTTCTCCTCCAAATATGCACGTGTTGTTTTTATTACAAGATTACATGATGGCTTAAAGGAGGATCCGGCTTATGATCGTATTCGAATCGTAGCCGTAAGCAGTAAAGTCACTTGGGGGCTTCCTGTTCAAACATGGGTCGTATTCGAACCAAAGAGAACATAGCTGTCGATACCCATTTGATTGGCAAAGTGCCGAGCTCATTGGGAGGTTATCTTTGGTCATATTTGAATCATAGTTTAACCCCTCTGAGAACCGACGTGGATCGTATTCGAATCAGCGTCGTTAAACAATTCTTGAAATCACTTGGGGGCTTCCTGTTCAAACATGGGTCGTATTCGAACCAAAGAGAACATAGCTGTCGGTACCCTCTTGATTGGCATCGCCACACCCACTGGGGGCTATATGATCGTATCCGAATCATGGCTTAACCCCTTTGGGCCGGGTTTCTGGTCGTATTCGAACCGGAAGCCCCTAAAGTTCCTCTGCTTTATCACAAGCTTACTCTGATTATGTCAAGGTGTGTACGGCCGGGTCTCACTTTACCGGCTTAACTTTGAACGCCATGGGTGTCATTACGACAGGTAAGTCGGAGTTAAGATACCAACCTTGTTACACGGGTTATCTAAACCGGAAGTATGCTCACAGACTGCTAAGTGCATTATTACGGCTGTGTTAAGGATATAATTGAGGACCAGTCTTTTTTGATTCATATTCCGGGTTATCTATCCAAAACACCTGATTCTCAGGGCGGTAAGCCGCCTCGAGACTTGTGATCTGCCTTTCTATGCAGGATACTTAAAGGCACCTCTTTAAGGTTGAGAAAAACGAAGGGATGATTATGACCCGGAGAAACATCAAAGAGACAATTTCAAAGGACTTTCGCATTCAATACGTGCACGATGGCACGGCAGAGATGAACTGTTGCACCTACTCTATTACAAAAACTCATCAAATCTAACAAGGGTGGAGCATTGTTTGGTAAACCGACAGCCGAGTTACGATGCCCGCTGAGTGGAAGTCTCCGGCTCGTTCCTGTCCTCTCCTCCGGCTGATCCCAAGACTTGGAAGGTTGATGACTTCCAGTCGATGCCGCTGAGAGCCTCGAACTGGGCTTCCTCGTCAATTAACCCGGCCGGGTCGATCTCTGGGGCGAAGGTGTGCTGACGAGCCGGCGGGATCAGGTTGAGGGCTTCATAGCGAGGGGTTGGAATCCTCTGATTCTCCGCGTCATAACCCGGCTGGTACTTGGTCAGATCTGTGTCATTCCCGATGAGGGTGGCCACCGGGCGTACAGCCTTCACGCACGCCGCGAAGTCCTTCTGATCAAAAGCTGAGCCGTCTTCCTTCAGGCTTGGATAACCCAGGGCGATGTCTGCCGGGTCTAGCTCCGGCAGGAATGCCTTGGCCCGGCTCAGCGCGGCGATTGCTCCGGCTCTCGCGGAGGCCCGTCGCAGCTCTTGGATCCGCTGAGGCAGAACGGCGAGCCGGCGCAGGACTTCGGCCAGATGAGTTGGCACCTCGTTGGATAGGGCCACCACAGCTAAGGCACGCTGTGACCCGGTGTAGAGCTGTTCCACCAGGGTATACACGGCCTTGAGCTTGGTGACCACGCTCTGGTTGAGGTTGGCACTTCTGGGGCCTGTTTAACAGAATCAGATAAGCCGGCGGCAAGGATGAATACTGAGACATAAACATTCTGACATTGATGAAAGTCGGTGAGGCGACTTACCGAAGATGGCGGCCACCATTTGGGAAACCTGGCGCTTTAGGCTGGTGAGCTCGGCGGTCTTCTCAGAGAGAGTCTTCTCCGCCTGTTCTGCCCGGGTCACCAGTGCGGCCTTCTCTTCAGCCCAGGCCTTCCGCTCAGCATCAAATTCTGTCTTCAGCTTCTCTTGAGCGGCGATGCTGGAGACAAACTTGGCGTTTGCCTTCCGGGTCTCCATCTCCTGCGTCTTCAGCCGGCTCTTGAGATCCGCAAGGTCCGACTCTAGCTTCTTGCCAACAGCCTGAATAAATTTCCGGGTTATTAACAGTCATTATATAAGTCCCAAGCGCTTTCCAAGCAAAGACACTTGGCACTTGGGGGCTAATGCATATTGAACGTATCTATCTACATACTGCCGGCTCAATTGAGTAAGCCGGAACCTAAGTCTACAACATATTCAAATCATAAGTCGTCGACTTGGGGGCTAGCATGGCAAAGGTAACTATGCAGTAAGTAAGAAGATAGCAGAAGGATACCTCAGATTTTTGTTGGATCTGGTTTACCATGGCGACCTCCGCGTCCCGGCTCTTGTGCACCTGGCTGATGTAGCCAGAGACGAGCTCTCCAATGCTCAAGTTGGTGTAGTCGGAGAGGTCCAGGTTCACCCGGTGGGGCTGCAGCAACTCCCCCTTCGCGGAGCATTTGGCCAGCACGGTCGGTCTCCCCGGCTCAACGAACTCCGTCCGGGTGATTACCACGTCCGGGTCGTCTGCTGGCGGAGCTGAGCCGGAGGCCTCCGGGTTAACCGAAGCTTCGGTCGTTGCCTTGGTAGTTGGGGCAGTGGCTTCAGGTGCCGTGTCCATCGGAGTGGTGGCTTCGGGGGCGGAGGCAGCTGGCGGCTCTTGAGCCGTCACCTCCGGTTCAGGTAAGTCCGGCACTCCGGCTGACCTGGTCTTCTTCGCTCTTTTGGTGAGCTTTGCCTGGGCGCTGAAAGGACAGAAACATTCAGCACAAAGAGAGTAAGTACAGACAAGTATAATGTGAGATGGTTGTCATTACCCGGGCGCGGTCTTGAAAGTCGGAAGACTCGATTGCATAGAGTCGCCCGAAGAAGGGGAGGTCTCCTGGTAATTGGAGTCAGAAGAATTGAGTGGCTGACGGATAACACCCGCCAACGGGTGAAAAGGGTACAAGTGAGAAAAAACCTCAGTTCGACGCTTCCTTGTTGCGTCGGGTAACCCGGCGGAGAGGTCGGTGTCCTTGTTGGTCCGGGTGTGACGCCGGCTTTCGTGAACCTGTCGCTTCAAAAGAAATTGAGGGTCTTGATGAGCTAAAGGATGTGAAAAGCTTACTTTCCGGGTTACCCTTCGGACTTTCAGCTGTGGCAAGGGCTCCGAGTCGGAGGAAAGTGACATTACCTCTTCAACCACCGGGTTACTGGCGCCGGTGTCATCCTGTCAATGAGCAAGTGTTGATAAGGAAAACAGCAACAAATAACAAGTACAGCAAGAATTTAAAGGCTTGGGGGTTACCTCTGACTCGGAGCTGTCGCTTAATTGCATCAGCTCCGAAGCAGTAGGCCTGCTTCCTTTTTTGCGAGGGGCGGCTTTCTTGGCGGCTTTCTTCGCCTTCCTGGCCTTCTTGGCCGCCTCATGGTCATACTTGACCCGCCAGAACTTGTCATCAGCCTGAAAAATACAATGAGGAATTCTTAAAACAGGTTCAGATGAAGGTTATATGCAGACGAAGATGAAAAGTTAAAGTCAGCGGCTTACCGCTGGGGCTGGATTGGTCTTGCAGAAGGGGGCTAACCCGGTCCTTCCGCAGTCTGCCAGGCTCTCGTTTAAAAGAGCCTTGGTCTCCTCCTCTGCAACATCTTCTGGAAGATCATTGCGGCTGTGCCTCTGAGGGTCATCCTTTCGCCCGGTGTACTCACACATTAAGCCGGGGCGGCGGCTCAATGGGATCACCCGCCATGAGATCCAGACCCGGACCAGGTCGATTCCGTTCAGACCGTTGCCCAGGAGGGCTTTGATTTTATTGATGGTAGGAAGCAGAGGCTGGCGCTCCGCTGGAGTCAGCTTGTCCGACAGTGGGTGAGTCGGCTCTAGACGTGTTGGGCGAAAGCCGGGCAGCGGGCTTTCGTCAGCCGGGGACGTATCTTGGCAGTAGAACCAAGTCATGTTCCAGTCCTTGGGGTGGCTCGGCGGCTCTGCATAAGGGAACAGACAATCCCTACGCCGCTGGATGGAAATGCCACCTAACTCCAGACTCGGCCCATTGGCACACTCATTCTGGCGGTTTAAGTAAAACAGCTCTCTGAAAAGCAGCAGACTTGGCTCTTCTCCAAGGTAAACCTCGCAGAAGACTTGAAAATTGCAGATGTTGGATACGGAGTTGGGTCCTATATCTTGAGGCCGCAAGTCGAAGAAGTTGAGCACATCTCTAAAAAACTTTGAGCCGGGCGGTGCGAAGCCCCGGCTCATATGATCTGCGAAGATCACTACTCCCCGTCCCTTGGCTGTGGTCTTTCTTCTGACGGGTCAGGGGCACGGTAGGACATGACTTCTTTCTTAGGGAGATATCCGGACTTAACAAAATTGGCTAGGGTCTCGTTGGTGACGTTGGACCTCATCCAGTTGCAAGTGATGGGAGCCTTGGGAGGCATGGTGAAAGTTGGCAGTCTATGACAAAAGGAAAATGTCCGGGTTAATTATAAGCCGGAGATCTACAGTTCAAAACTAAGGTGGCGGCTTATGAAGGGGACTAATGATATATACTCAGGTACAGTGGGTTATTTAAGCCGCAGGGGCATTCAGATTAAGTTGGTTATCTACGGCCTTACTACAGTTAAGCCGGAGGATTCTACAGCGCGTGGGTACTTTAACCCGGAATCATAAGCCGCCAAGATTCAATGGTTGCAGTTTTTACTAAGTGTGGTAAAACAGGTTTCACATATTGCGGTAACTTTTTTGGATCAAAATGGTCGGGTGAAATGAAAATTTTCTAGACCTAGAAACAGACGAGCGGATGTTCTTGAGCTCGAACGAAGCATCTATACAGTGGAAAGAGATCTACTGGCATTTGAAATGAGGCCTAAACAACTGCCGCACTAGTTCTATACAAGGCTAAGGATCAAACAAGGGCAGTGACTACGAAGAACTACCGAAGCTTGTGGCAATGGCGATGAACACGAAGAACACGGCGAACCCTACTGCAGATCTACTCTACGGGGTGGTGAGAACTTACCGGAGCTGAAGAGGTGCAGGAGTCGCCGCCGTTTGTCTGGTCCGAGTCAGGGTGATGCAGCGGCCAAGGTTGACGAAGACCGGAGGCGAGACGGCGGCGGCGGAGTGCGAGCTCGGTGAGAAGGCAGCGGCGCGAGAAGGAAGAAGGGAGCGTGAGAAGAGCCCGTCGGGCCGGCCTATTTATAAGGCAAGGTCATAAGTGGGCGCGAGATTCAAGGAGACCACGGCGTGGTTATCTCCCCCCATGATGCCTCGATTTTCGGAATAACAGTAAAAGCAAAGATCCGTTGCGAATCTGGCGGAGTAAAAAACGGACTTAATGGAGGATGACGTCACGGCGGATTATCCGGAGTCCAGAGGATGACGTCACTCCGGGTTATGGCTTTCACATGAATGGTAAGCCGGAGATTTTTTCTGTCAGAAGCATTGAAGATTGACATGAGCCGGCTCAAATCAATCTGGGGCCTAATGTTGAGGATATAGACCTTAGAGTCACCCGCCAGGAGGGGCCGGGTTACTCGTATGGTCGTTGCCAGAAGCCCGGAGACAAGCTTGAAGAGATGGGCCAGAGATGGGCTAAGACCCGGATACGGCTTAAGGCCCATAGTTATAATCATTATTATGGTAGAACTTGTAGTGTAAGGCAAGTATGATTGAGAGTCCGAGCCGGACACTCTTATGAGCCGGCCGGGACTCTAAGGGCTGCTGGGCGTCCGCCTCCCTATATAAAGGGACGACCCGGCAGCGGTTTAGGGACAACAACAATCTTGTCGAGAGCCGGGCATAGCAGTTTAGCTCCCTGGTGATCGTAACCCTAATCAATACCACCTCAACTGGACGTAGGCTTTTACCTTCATCGTAAGGGGCCGAACCAGTATAAACCCTCGCGTTCCTTGTCCCACATAACCCCTTCAAGCTTCCTAGTTGCGATGGCTCCACGACTAAGTCCTAGCTCGAGGACATCTGCCGTGACAATTCCACGACACCTGGTGTTTTGTTCCACTCTTGCCGCCCTAGTTTCCATCATACCGGGATTATGTTCCTTGAGTTTGCGTTCCTTACGCGGTTGAGTGATTTATGGGACCCCCTTTGACAGTTCGCCTTGAATAAAACTCCTCCAGCAAGGCCCAACCTTGGTTTTACCATTTGCCTACCTAAGCCTTTTTCCCTTGGGTTTTCGCGAGCCCGAGGGTCATCTTTATTTTAACCCCCGGGCCAGTGCTCCTCCGAGTGTTGGTCCAAACTAGAGCACCGTGCGGGACCGTCCCTTGGCAACTTGGGTTACGTTGGTACCTGTACGCTTAGCTTATCCGGTGTGCCCTGAGAACGAGATATGTGCAGCTCCTATCGGGATTTGTCGCCACAGCGGGTGGTCTTGCTGGTCTTGTTTTACCATTGTCGAAATGTCTTGTAAACCGGGATTCCGAGACTGATCGGGTCTTCCTGGGAGAAGGTTTATCCTTCGTTGACCGTGAGAGCTTATAATGGGCTAAGTTGGGACACCCCTGCAGGGTATTATCTTTCGAAAGCCGTGCCCGCGATTATGAGGCAGATGGGATTTGTTAATGTCCGGTTGTAGAGAACTTGACACTTGACTTAATTAAAATTCATCAACCGCGTGTGTAGCCGTGATGGTCTCTTTTCGGCGGAGTCCGGGAAGTGAACACGGTTTGAGTTATGCATGAACGTAAGTAGTTTCAGGATCACTTCTTGATCATTTCTAGCTTCGCGACCGTTGCGTTGCTTCTCTTCTCGCTCTCATTTGCGTATGTTAGCCACCATATATGCTTAGTGCTTGCTGCAGCTCCACCTCATTACATCATCCTTTCCTATAAGCTTAAATAGTCTTGATCTCGCTGGTGTGAGATTGCTGAGTCCTCGTGACTCACAGATTCTACCAAAATAGTTGCAGGTGCCGACGATGCCAGTGCAGATGACGCAACCGAGCTCATGTGGGAGTTCGACGAGGAACGTGGTCGTTACTATGTTTCTTTTCCTAATGGTCAGTAGTGGAGCCCAGTTGGGACAATCGGGGATCTAGCATTTGGGGTTATCTTATTTTCATTTGGATTTGACCGTAGTCGGTCTATGTGTGGATTTTGGATGATGTATGAATTAATTTATGTATTGTGTGAAGTGGCGATTGTAAGCCAACTCTCGTTATCCCATTCTTGTTCATTACATGGGATTGTGTGAAGATGACCCTTCTTGCTACAATACCTACAATGTGGTTATGCCTCTAAGTCGTGCCTCGACACGTGGGAGATATAGCCGCATCGTGGGTGTTACATCGGCGATCTCACCGGTGACGCTACAGGGCACGGCAGGTCGAGCGTCTGGCACCGATGGACTCCGAGGGATGTCGCCGTTCGAGTGGTGGTGGAGGTGGTTACCGGAGTAGCCTGGTTCGCCGGCGACGATGTCACGCGGCGGAAGTGCTTCGGGTGTCGGTGGCTCCGGCCATTCCCGGCTGCAAAAAGAGCAAGGAAGAGAGGGTAAAGGGTCAGTGATGCCGCGCGGTTCCAGATCGAGAGAGAACGGGGGAGGAGGAGGCCTGTACCGTGTGAATGCCGACTGATAACCCACAAGTATAGGGGATCAATTGTAGCCTCTTTCGATAAGTAAGAGTGTCGAACCCAACGAGGAGCTAAAGGTAGAACAAATATTCCCTCAAGTTCTATCGACCACCGATACAACTCTACGCACGCTTAACGTTCGCTTTACCGGAAACAAATATGAATCTAGAAGTACATTGTAGGTGTTTTTGGATAGGTTTGCAAGAAAATAAAGAGAGCGTAAATAAAAACTAGGGGCTGTTAAGATAAAGACGCAATAAAGTAAATATAACGAGTGTGGAAAAATGGTGGTAGGAGTTGCGAAATTGTCCCTAAGCAATTGACTACTTTACTAGACCGATAGCATGTTTTATGTGGGAGAGGCCACTGCTAGCATGTCATCCCTTACTTGGAACTCTATGCACTTATGATTGGAACTATTAGCAAGCATCCGCAACTACTAAAGTTCATTAAGGTAAAACCCAACCATAGAATTAAGATATATTGGTCCCCCTTCAATCCCGTATGCATCAATTTCTATGCTAGGCTGAAGCTTCTGTCACTCTTGCCCTCCAATACATAGTCCTATCAACATACAACTAACCCTATGGTGTGATCCACGCACGCGCTCATATGATGGGCACCAAAGGACAGCAACATAACCACAAGCAAATTAAATCAATCATAGCAATTCATCAACCACCGATAGGACAACGAAAATCTACTCAGACATCATAGGATGGCAACACATCATTGGATAATAATATGAAGCATAAAGCACCATGTTCAAGTAGAGGGTACAGCGGGTTGCGGGAGAGTGGACCACTGTAGATAGAGGGGGGAAGGTGATGGAGATGTTGGTGAAGATGGCGGAGGTGTTGTTGAAGATCGCGGTGATGATGATGGGGCCACGGCAGCGTTCCGGCGCCACCGGAGGAGAGGGGGAGAGGGCCCCCCTTCTTCCTCTTCTTCCTTGACCTCCTCCCAAGATGGGAGAAGGGTTTCCCCTCTGGTCCTTGGCCTCCATGGCATGGGAGGGGCGAGAGCCCCTCCGAGATTGGATCTGTCTCTCTGTCTCTCTCTGTTTCTGCGTTCTCCTATGCTGCCCTTTCACCGTTTCGTGTATATATGGAGATCCGTAACTCCGATTGGATTGAAACCTTCGCCGTGATTTTTTACCAAAAATTAGCCTTCTTGCGGCCGAAGAAGGGCATCAACCGCCTTACGGGTGGCCCACGAGGGTCAGGGGCGCGCCCAGGGGGCAGGCGCGCCCCCTGCCTCGTGGCCACCTCGGGCACCGTCTCACGTGGATTTTTCTTCCGGAATTTTCCAAATATATTCTCCGTCCGTTTTTATCCCATTTGGATTTCGTTTGATATGGATATTCTGCGAAACCAAAAACATGCAACAAACAGGAACTGACACTGGGCACTGGATCAATATGTTAGTCCCAAAAATAGTATACAAAGTTGCCAAAAAGTATATGAAAGTTGTATAATATTGGCATGGGACAATCAAAAATTATAGATACGACGGAGACGTATCACCGACGAGCCGAGGCGGTGGAGCTCGAGCTCGATCTCAAGCTCGGGCGGCTCTGGAGACAAATGGGTTGTGCGGGAGGTTGATTAGGAGTGTGGGGGAGCGACAGGGACTGAGAGGGAGGCTCGGGGCTGCATTATATGGGCTGGCCGAGGTCCATCATAGGCGCGGCCTACGGGTGCCTTCGGGCTCGGCTCTGGTGGCCGTTAGAGAGATAAAGGAGGGCTCAGGGGTGTTCGTGGGGGTGGTCTAGGGTGCCAGGGGGAGAGAGGAGGAGCGGGGCAAGCTACGGGCGGGCCACCATTGCAGCGCGAGCATTGGCCGAGCGGGGCGGCGCTCTGGCGCGAGCTGCAGGAGAGAGAGGAGCGTGCGGGAGCAAGTGGGCGGCATGCTGGCGTGGAGCGGACGTCGAGGGGCATCAACTTACACGTGGGGGATGCTCGAGGCGGTCGGGGGACGCGGCGTGAACGGTCGGGTGCCCTGCCAGGCGCTCCAGAGCGCGACTTTGGCCGGCATCCGCGGCTTTCCCGTGTCCACTTGCGTCTAGAGGCTGCAGGAGGTGTGGGCTAAAGTTTTGGGGAGCCTTGGATGCTCTAGAAAGCTGAGGGGAGAGAATGAGGCTAAGAGAGAGGGAAGAATCCACTGTCCAGAGAAGAAAAATGGGGTTCTTCCCCCCTTCATCATTGCTCCTCGGGCAGAAAAGCATACAGGGGCTAGAGGGGGACTAGATGAGGCTGTGGGAGAAGTTTCAGCTCATGGAGATTAGTGGAAGGGGTTGAAACAAGCATTTTGAAATTCTGCCAGAAGGTGTTTGATGGTGGTTTGGGCTAGATAATTTGCTCAACTTGCTTTGAGACTTAGCAGGAGTGAGTGGCATCACAATTTAGCAGTGGCCACAAATTTTTAGATCAAATGGAGAAAGTGGCCAATGGAACTTTTGTAAACCCTAGAAATCAGTAGAATGGACTTGCTTAGATCTAGCTAGGCTAAACTATTCTCCTTGGTGCACTACTTGGTGTAGTCTCACAATTTAAGGGTTAAAACATGTCCATAGAGTTTGAGAGCAAAAGAAGAAAGTTGGCAATGTATAGTTGTTCAAACTTGGATCTGGACAGAGATGGTTGCTACCTCTTGAGCACGCGTTGGTTTTCCCTTGAAGAGGAAAGGGTGATGCACCAAATTAGCGTAAGCATTTTCCCTCAGTTTTTGAGAACCAAGGTATCAATCCAGTAGGAGATAACACGCAAGTCACCTAGTACCTGCACAAACAATCAAGAACCTTGCAACCAACGCGATAAAGGGGTTGTGAATCCCTTCAGGGTCACTCGCAAAAGTGAGATCTAATAAAGATCGTAAAGTAAATATTTTTGGTATTTTTGTTGTATAGATTGGAAAGTAAAGATTGCAAAGTAAAATAAATAGGAAACTAGAATTATAGATCGGAAACTTATATGATGTAAAATAGACCCGGGGGCCCTAGGTTTCAATAGTGGCTTCTCTCAAGATAGCATATATTACGGTGGGTGAACAAATTACTGCTGAGCAATTGATATAAAAGCGCATATTTATGAGAATATCTAGGCAATGATCATGAATATAGGCATCATGTCCATGTCAAGTAGACCGAAACTATTTTGCATCTACTACTATTACTCCACAGTCGACCGCTATCCAACATGCATCTAGAGTATTAAGTTCATAAGAACAGAGTAACACATTAGGCAAGATGGCATGATGTAGAGGGATAAACTCAAGCAATAAGATATAAACCCCATCTTTTTATCCTCGATGGCAACAATACAATACGTGCCTTGCTGCCCCTACAGTCACTGGGAAAGGACACCGCAAGATTGAACCCAAAGCTAAGCACTTGTCCCATTGCAAGAAAGATCAATCTAGTAGGCCAAACTAAACCGATAATTCCAAGAGACTTGCAAAGATATCAAATCATGCATATAAGAATTCAGAGAAGAACCAAATATTATTCATAGATAAACTTGATCATAAATCCACAATTCATCGGATCTCGGCAAACACACCGCAAAAAGTATTACATTGAATAGATCTCCAAGAACATCGAGGAGAACTTTGTATTGAGAACAAAAGAGAGAGAAGAATCCATCTACATAATAACTATGGACCCGATGGTCGGTGGTAAACTACTCATGCTTCATCGGAGAGGCTATGGTGTTGATGTAGAAGCCCTCTGTGATCGATTCCCCTTCCGGCAGATCACCGGAAAAGGCCCCAAGATGGGATCTCAGGGGTACAGAAGGTTGCGGTGGTGGAAAAGTGGTTTCGTGGCTCCCCCTGATGTTTTTAGGGTATAAGAGTATATATATAGACGAAAGAAGTACGTCGGTGGAGCTACGAGGGGCCCCTGAGGGTGAGGGAGCGCATACCCCCTGGGCGCGCCCTCCTTCCTCATGGCCGCCTCGTTGCATCTCCGACTTCATCTCCAAGTCTCCTGGTTTGCTTTCGGTCCAAGAAAGATCATTGCGAAGGTTTCATTCCATTTGGATTCCGTTTGGTATTCCTTTTCTACAAAACACTGAAATAGGCAAAAAACATAAACTGGCACTGGGCCTTCGGTTAATAGGTTAGTCCCAAAAATAATATAAAAGAGCATATTAAAGCCCATTAGACATCCAAAACAGATAATTTAATAGCATGGAACAATAAAAAATAATAGATACGTTGGAGACGTATCAATGGTTTTGGGGCACTTTTGTGAACAAAAACTATTCTAATTGAAATACAACTTTTCAGAGACATCACACTAGGCATATGTGGCTTGCCAGAATTTTCTTATAATATTCAGAGAATATTTCGTTTGTAAATATTTCAAAAGCTTGAAATATCCAGAAAGGGGTTTTGAGGGATTTGACCAATATTTTGATCATGACCATGCGTTGAAACTCTTATATATGGAAAATATATGTCCACTGAGTTTCCCTAAATTTGCTCAAATATTTTTGAAACAGTTAAATAATTTTAACCTATTAAAGACCATTTATGGCCTTAAGAAAAAGCCTTTAAATAAAATAGAAAAATAAGTTTTAAAATTAAGTTTTTGTGGTTTATGGGAGTCCTATACCTAATAGGAGTCGAATATACTTTTTTGAAAGATTTTTCATGCCCCAAATTAAGTACTTGTAGTGCAAGCCTCAATTCAGGGGGTTTTGGAAACTCAATTTAGAAAATACTTTTAGCCAAATTATTTTTGTAAGAAAATACTATTATGTCCTATAGACATTGCCTGATCAGTGGGCAAAAGTTTGAAGCAAGGAGTTGTAGTATAGGAGGTGGAGCTATAATATGGCTTTCATGAGCAATTGAAACCCCAGACAAAAATCCATGTCAAATAAAAAGACAAATAATGCAAAAGTTTTTGTTGGTCCAAATTTTCATGCTTTATTAATGCAAATGACATGTTAAAAAATGCAGGGTGTGATAGACCTACCCCCCTTACAAGAATCTCGTCCCCGATATTCCTAAACTAGCTCAATGGATTGATCGGAAAGAATAACTTTGAGGTGGTTTTGTACCCTACAAACAATTTCATCTTATGTTTTGCGCGATAGGAACTTGGAGTGACTCTTTGTCGCACATTTAGGGATTGCCATATGATTTAGTTATGTTATCATTGTCGAGAGGGTTTGCACTAGTGAAAGTATGAACCCTAGGACTTGTTTTCAAGCATTTCAATACCGTTTTCGCTCATTTTGTTACTAGTTACCTTGCTATTTTTATATTTTCGGATACAAAACCTATATCTACCATCCATATTACACTTGTATCACCATCTCTTCACCGAACTAGTGCACCTATACAATTTACCGTTGTATAGGGTGTGTTGGGGACACAAGAGACTCTTTGTTATTTGGTTGCAGGGTTGTTTTGGGAGAGACCATCTTCATCCTACGCCTCCCACGGATATATAAACCTTAGGTCATCCACTTGAGGGAAAATTGCTACTGTCCTAAAAAACTCTGCGCTTGGAGGCCCAACATGAGTCTACAAGAAGGTTGCGTAGTAGACATCAAGCTCTTTTCTGGCGCCGTTGCCGGGGAGGTTAGTATTTGAAGGTATATCTTTAGATCTTGCAATTGAATCTTTTAGTTTCTTCTTTTATCACTAGTTAAGTCTATAAAATAACACTAAAAAAATGGAATTGAGGTTGCCTCATATGCTTCATCTTTTTAAAGTCTTTCGTGAAAATGATGGAAAGGAAATTGTGCTCAAGTGTTAGAGGAAGAAGTCAATAAAATGTTTGGCACTAAATATTTGAATGATGAGCATGATTGCAATGTTATTAGTATGAATTCTTTGAATATGCATGATGCTAATGATATGCAAAGCCATAAGCTTGGGGATGCTTTGCTTGACGAGGATGATATTTTTTGTCCCCCAAGTTTTGATGAGCAAATTTATTATGATGATAGCATGCCTCCTATTTATATTGATTATATTGATGAAAGTGGGTTTGGGAGAGTGTCAACTCTAGGTAATTCTCCCACTATTTTGGAGGGTGTTGAATCTTATAATATTTATGAAAGTGGATTTGGAGTGGTCATGACTTTATTTAGTGATGAATCCACTATCTTGGAAGAGGTTTCAATTGATTTTGATGAGAACAAAGTTGCTTCTTATGATGATTATTGTGATGACACTTATGTTATAAAAAGTGGTGGTGATTATATTTATAAAACTTGTCATAATTATGATTACCCTTTTTATGAACATTACTCTTTTAATGTGGAAACAATTTATAGTATTCTACTTTCTTATGATACGTCCACTATTTCGAAAGAGAAATTTCTTGCTTATGTGGAGAGTAGTAAAATTTCTATGCTTGTGCATCATGAAAATAATGCTTTATGTGATGGTTATAATGTTGAATTCATTCATGATGCTACTGAAAATTATTATGAGAGAGGAACATATGCTTTTACATATTGTAATAATATCAAGTTTCCTCTCTATGTGTTTAAAGTTTTAAAGTTTTGCTTGTTTTGCCTTCCTATGCTAGTTGATTCTTGCTCCCATAAATTGTTTGCTCACAAAATCGATATGCATAGGAAGTGGGTTAGACTTAGATGTGATAGTCATTTGCTTCATGATGCTCCCATTATGTTTCAACTCTTATCTTTTATGTGAGCATCGTTGACATCATCATGCCTAGCTGCAAAGGCATTAAAGAAAAGCGCTTGTTGGGAGACAACCCAATATTTACCCGTACTGTTTTTGTGTGTTCACATGATTATGCTACTGTATTAATCATGTTTTATAGCTTTTGTTTCAATAAATTGCCAAGTAAGACCTTTGGGATGGCCTGATAACCCACAAGTATAGGGGATCACAACAGTTTTTGAGGGTAGAGTATTCAACCCAAATTTATTGATTCGACACAAGGGGAGCCAAAGAATATTCTCAAGTATTAGCAGTTGAGTTGTCAGTTCAACCACACCTGGATTACTTAGTATCTGCAGCAAAGTGTTTAGTAGCAAAGTAATATGATAGTAGTGGTAACGGTAACAAAAGTAACGGTAGCAAAAGTAATATTTTTGGTGTTTTGTAGTGATTGTAACAGTAGCAACAGAAAAGTAAATAAGCGAAGAACAATATAGGAAAAGCTCGTAGGCATTGGATCGGTGATGGAGAATTATGCCGGATGCGGTTCATCATGTAACAATCATAACATAGGGTGACACAGAACTAGCTCCAATTCATCAATGTAATGTAGGCATGTATTCCGAATATAGTCATATGTGCTTATGGAAAAGAACTTGCATGACATCTTTTGTCCTACCCTCCCGTGGCAGCGGGGTCCTAATGGAAACTAAGGGATATTAAGGCCTCCTTTTAATAGAGTACCGGAACAAAGCATTAGCACATAGTGAATACATGAACTCCTCAAACTATGGTCATCACCGGGAGTGGTCCCGATTATTGTCACTTCGGGGTTGCCGGATCATAACACATAGTAGGTGACTATAGAATTGCAAGATAGGATCAAGAACTCACATATATTCATGAAAACATAATAGGTTCAGATCTGAAATCATGGCACTCGGGCCCTAATGACAAGCATTAAGCATAGCAAAGTCATAGCAACATCAATCTCAGAACATAGTGGATACTAGGGATCAAACCCTAACAAAACTAACTCGATTACATGATAGATCTCATCCAACCCATCACCGTCCAGCAAGCCTATGATGGAATTACTCACTCACGGCGATGAGCATCATGAAATTGGTGATGGAGGATGGTTGATGATGACGACGGCGACGAATCCCCCTCTCCGGAGCCCCGAACGGACTCCAGATCATCCCTCCCGAGAGGTTTTAGGGCTTGGCGGCGGCTCCGTATCGTAAAACGTGATGAATCCTTCTCTCTAATTTTTTTCTCCCCGAAAGTGAATATATGGAGTTGGAGTTGAGGTCGGTGGAGCGTCAGGGGGCCCACGAGGTAGGGGGGCGCGCCCCCCACCCTCGTGGACAGGGTGTGGGCCCCCTGACGTGGATTTTTCTTCCAGTATTTTTGATATTTTCCAAAAAGATGTTCTGTGGAGTTTCAGGTCATTCCGAGATATTTTGTTTCTGCACATAAATAACACCATGGAAAGTCTGCTGAAAACAGCGTCAGTCCGGGTTAGTTCCATTCAAATCATGCAAGTTAGAGTCCAAAACAAGGGCAAAAGTGTTTGGAAAAGTAGATACGACGGAGACGTATCAACTCCCCCAAGCTTAAACCTTTGCTTGTCCTCAAGCAATTCAGTTGATAAACTGAAAGTGATAAAGAAAAACTTTTACAAACTCTATTTGCTCTTGTTGTTGTAAATATGTAAAGCCAGCATTCAAGTTTTCAGCAAAGATTATGACTAACCACATTCATAATAACTCTTAGGTCTCATGTTTACTCATATCAATGGCATAATCAACTAGCGAGCATAATAATAAATCTCGGATGACAACACTTTCTCAAAACAATCATGATATGATATAACAGGATGGTATCTCGCTAGCCCTTTCTGAGACCGCAAAACATAAATGCAGAGCACCTTTAAAGATCAAGGACTGACTAGACATTGTAATTCATGGTAAAAGAGATCCAATCATAGTCATACCCAATATAAATTAATAGTAATGGATGCAAATGACAGCTGCGCTCTCCAGCTAGTGCTTTTTAATAAGAGGGTGATGACTCAACATAAAAGTAAATAGATAGGCCCTTCGCAGAGGGAAGCAGGGATTTGTAGAGGTGCCAGAGCTCGGTTTTGAAATAGAGATAAATAATATTTTGAGCGGCATACTTTCATTGTCAACATAACAACCAAGAGATGGCGATATCTTCCATGCTACACACATTATAGGCGGTTCCCAAACAGAATGGTAAAGTTTATACTCCCCCTCCACCAACAAGCATCAATCCATGGCTTGCTCGAAACAACGAGTGCCTCCAACTAGCAACAGTCCCAGGGGGAGTTTTGTTTGCAATTATTTTGATTTAGTTTGCATAAAGCATGGGACTGGGCATCCCGGTGACCAGCCATTTTCTCGTGAGTGAGGAGCGGAGTCCACTCCTCTTGAGAATAACCCGCCTAGCATGGAAGATACGGACAGCCCTAGTTGATACATGAGCTATTCGAGCATACAAAACAGAATTTCATTTGAAGGTTTGGAATTTGGCACATACAAATTTACTTGGAACGGCAGGTAGATACCGCATATAGGAAGGTATAGTGGACTCATATGGAATAACTTTGGGGTTTAAGGGATTGGATGCACAAGCAGTATTCCCGCTTAGTACAAGTGAAGGCTAGCAAAAGACTGGGAAGCGACCAACTAGAGAGCGACAACTGTCATGAACATGCATTAAAATTAATAGACATTGAGTACGAGCATGAGTAAGGTATAATCCACCATGAACATAAATACCGTGAAGGCTATGTTGATTTGTTTCAACTACATGTGTGAACATGTGCCAAGTCGAGTCACTTAAATCATTCAAAGGAGGATACCACCCCACTATACCACATCACAACCATTTTAATAGCATGTTGGCATGCAAGGTAAACCATTATAACTCATAGCTAATCAAGCATGGCACGATCAATTATGATCTCTAATTGTCATTGCAAACATGTTTATTCATAGTAGGCTGAATCAGGAACGATGAACTAATCATATTTACAAAAACAAGAGAGGTCGAGTTCATACCAGCTTCTCTCATCTCAGTCAGTCCATCATATATCTTCATAATTACCTTTCACTTGCACGACCGAACGATGTGAATAATAATAAGAGTGCACGTGCATTGGACTAAGCTAGGATCTGCGAGCATTCAATAAACAGGAGAAGACAAGGCAATATGGGCTCTTGTTTAAATCAACAATAATGCATATAAGAGCCACTTCAACAATCTAATTATGGTCTTCTCCTATCGACCACCAAAGAAAAGAAAAGAAATAAAACTATTTACACGGGAAAGCTCCCAACAAGCAAAAGAAGAACGTGAAATCTTTTTGGGTTTTCTTTTTAATTATTACTACTACAGCATGAAAAGTAAACTAGCTAAAAGCTGCTACTAATTTTTTTTGGTTTTTCTTAAGGTTTTTCAAACACACAAGAAGAAAGCAAGAAAAAGGAAAATAAACTAGCATGGATATTACAATGAAAAAGTATGAGCACCGACATCTAGCAATGAGTGTGTGAACATAAATGTAATGTCGGTGGGAAATACGTACTCCCCCAAGCTTAGGCTTTTGGCCTAAGTTGGTTTATTGCCACGGGTGGCCTGGCGGATATCCGTAGTTGTAGCCGGGGTCGTACTGAGATGCAGCAATTATTGCCTCCTGGGCTGCAGCGTGGCGGCGAGCTGCCTCCGCCCTCCTCTCGTACTCATCTGCCTCCTCTCTGGTAATAACATATCTTCCTTTTGCCTGATAATCAAAGAAGGCAGGAGCAGGGAGAGTAATACGGACAGCACGGCGTCTGTTAAAGATTAAGCGATACCGAAGAGGTGATTCATTCCTCTCAACAAACTGGTGGTGAACCATAGCATTAAAGTCTAGGTAAGCAGGAGGCAACTCAATATGATCATTACGTATGGTTACACCAGGAAAATCAGCTAAGCGGGTTGCATAAATTCCACCGAAGAAATCTCCATTAAATCTATTATTATGCAGCCTACGTGCAACAATGTCTCCCAAATTATAAGATTTGTCTCCTAACACAGCACTCCTAAGAATACTGAGGTCAGGAACACACATATGACATGCTTCATCTTTACCATTTATGCACCTACCTATGAAGAGAGCAAAATAATGTATAGCAGGAAAGTGAATGCTCCCTATGGTAGCTTGTGCTATATCTCTAGATTCCCCCACAGTTACACTAGCAAGAAAATTTCTAAATTCAGATTTGCGGGGTTCACTAGCACTACCCCATTGCGGAAGTTTGCAAGCAGTGGTAAAATCCTCTAGGTCCGTGGTATAAGATTTTTCATAAAGATCAAACAGGATAGTTGGAGAATTACGTAAGATGAAAATTCAAACCTCCTCACAAAGGAACTAGTGAGATAGTGGTACTGGCGGCATTTTTCTGCCTCGAAGCTCACAAGATCAGCGTTACGCAAATATGCGTTAAATTCTTCCTTGATTCCCGCTCGATCCATAAAGTTTTCTGAAGGCCATTCACAGGGCCGCACTGGAGCGTCCCTTGGTGGCTCATCGTCAGCATCACGCATTGCAAGCCTGGGTCCTTGCTTCCTTGAAGAACCACCTTGGTACATTTTCCTAAGCATATTTCTTCCTCTGAAAAATTTCTGTAATTTTTAGTAACTTCAAACAAAAGTGAACCAAGCTCAATAAGAATTGATAGCAACTACTCCTACAAGTGCCTAGAGACTATATCATGCATTAGAACTACTTGGAACCATATTAATTTGACATGTAAGCTCAAGAACATGGTCACCTAGGTAGCACAAATTTGCAATGAATAGAGCACTAGAAAAAAAACTAATTGGACCAATGGAGGAGTCACATACCAAGGAACAATCCCCCCAAGCAGTTTTGTGAGAGGTGCTTTGAGCAAGGAGATCGAAAATCATAGCAAATGAGCTAGAACTCGTGCTTGAGCTGGATGGTGATTTTTTTGGGAGGAAGAAGAAGTGTGTGGGTGCAGGAATCAGTGGAGGGGAGCCACCGTGGGCCCACGAGGCAGGGGGCGCGCCCACGGGGGTTGGGCGCGCCCTCCACCCTCGTGGCCAGGTGCTTGCCCCTCCTGCTGTGTTCTCAGTGCCAGATATTCTCAAATATTCCAGAAAAAAATCATATTCCATTTTTAGGGCATTTGGAGAACTTTTATTTTCGGGGTATTTTTATATTGCACGGATAAATCAGAAAACAGACAGAAAAATACTATTTTTACTTTATTTCAACTAAATAACAGAAAGTAGAAAGAGGGTACAGAAGGTTGTGCCTTCTAGTTTCATCCATCTCATGCTCATCAAAAGGAATCCACTAACAAGGTTGATCAAGTCTTGTTAACAAACTCATTCCGAATAACATGGAACCGGAGAAATTTCGAATAACACTATGTTACCTCAACGGGGATATGCACATCCCCAATAATAAGAATATCATATTTCTTCTTGACAGTAGGAAGAGGAAATTCAAAACCTCCAAAAATAATCGATGGAATTTTTCCAATAGAATTGATACTATGAACTTGAGGTTGTTTCCTCGGAAAGTGTACCGTATGCTCATTACCATTAACATGAAAAGTGACATTGCCTTTGTTGCAATCAATAACAGCCCCTGCAGTATTCAAAAAGGGTCTTCCAAGAATAATAGACATACTATCGTCCTCGGAATATCAAGAATAACAAAGTCTGTTAAAATAGTAACGTTTGCAACCACAACAGGCACATCCTCACAAATACCGACAGGTATAGCAGTTGATTTATCAGCCATTTGCAAAGATATTTCAGTAGGTGTCAACTTATTCAAATCAAGTCTACGATATAAAGAGAGAGGCATAACACTAACACCGGCTCCAAGATCACATAAAGCAGTTTTAACATAGTTTCTTTTAATGGAGCATGGTATAGTAGGTACTCCTGGATCTCCAAGTTTCTTTGGTATTCCACCCTTAAAAGTGTAATTATCGAGCATGGTGGAAATCTCAGCTTCCGGTATCTTTCTTTTATTAGTAACAATTTCTTTCATATACTTAGCATAAGGATTCATTTTGAGCATATTAGTCAAACGCATACGCAAAAAGATAGGTCTAATCATTTCAGCAAAGCGCTCAAAATCCTCATCATCCTTTTTCTTGGATGGTTTGGGAGGAAAAGGCATGGGTTTCTGAACCCATGGTTCTCTTTCTTTACCGTGTTTCCTAGCAACAAAGTCTCTCTTATCATAACGTTGATTCTTTGATTGTGGGTTATCAAGATCAACAACAGGTTCAATTTCTACATCATTATCATTACTAGGTTGAGCATCATCATGAACATCATCATTAGCATTTTCATTAGGTTCATGTTCATTACCAGATTGTGTTTCAGCATCAGAAATAGAGATATCATTTGGATTCTCAGGTGGTTCAGCAATAGGTTCACTAGAAGCATGCAAAGTCCTATCATTTTTCTTTTTCTTCTTTTTAGAAGGACTAGGTGCATCAATATGATTTCTCTGAGAATCTTGCTCAATTCTCTTAGGGTGGCCTTCAGGATACAAAGGTTCCTGAGTCATCTTACCAGTTCTAGTAGCCACTCTAACAGCATAATCATTATTCTTACTATTCAATTCATTGAGCAAATCATTTTGAGCTTTAAGTACTTGTTCTACTTGTGTGGTAACCATAGAAGCATGTTTACTAATGAGTTTAAGTTCACCTTTAACTCTAGACATATAATCACCCAAGTGTTCAATCATATAAGCATTTTGTTTTAACTGTCTACCAAAATAAGCATTGAAATCTTCTTGCTTAACCATAAAGTTATCAAACTCATCCAAGCATTGGCTAGCAATTTAGTAGGAGGGATTTCAGCTTTATCATATCTATAGAGAGAATTTACCTTTACTACCTGTGTCGGGTTATCAAGACCATGAGTTTCTTCAATAGGTAATGGATTAAGATCATATGTTTCTTCAACAGGCGGTAAATTAAGACCATGTATTTCTTCAATAGGAGGTAAATTCTTAACATCTTCAGCTTTATACCTTTTTCTTTCATAGATTTCTTTGCCTCTTGCATATCTTCAGGACTGAGAAATAGAACACCTCTCTTCTTCGGAGTTGGTTTAGGAATAGGCTCAGGAATTGGCTCAGGAAGTGTCCAATTATTTTCATTTGTCAACATATTATTCAATAGAATTCAGCTTCATCCGGTGTTCTTTCCCTGAAAACAGAACCAGCACAACTATCCAGGTAATCTCTGGAAGCATCGGTTAGTCCATTATAAAAGATATCAAGTATTTCATTTTTCTTAAGAGGATGATCAGGCAAAGCATTAAGTAACTTGGAGAAGCCTCCCCCAAGCTTGTGGGAGACTCTCTTCTTCAATTTGCACAAAATTATATATATCCCTTAAAGCAGCTTGTTTCTTATGAGCAGGGAAATATTTAGCAGAGAAGTAATAAATCATATCCTGGGGACTACGCACACAACCAGGATCAAGAGAATTAAACCATATCTTAGCATCACCCTTTAATGAGAACGGAAATATTTTAAGAATATATAGATAGCGAGATTTCTCATCATTAGTGAACAGGGTGGCTATATCATTTAATTTAGTAAGATGTGCCACAACAGTTTCAGATTCATAGCCATGAAAAGGATCAGATTCAACCAAAGTAATTATATCAGGATCAACAGAGAATTCATAATCCTTATCAGTAACACAGATAGGTGAAGTAGCAAAAGCAGGGTCAGGTTTCATTCTAGCATTAAGAGATTGCTGCTTCCATTTAGCTAATAACCTCTTGAGCTCGTATCTATCTTTGCAAGCTAAAATAGCTAAAGCAGCTTCCTTTTCCAAAACATAACCCTCGGGAATAATAGGCGATTCATATTTATTAGGGGGGGAGTCTTCATCATCACTTTCATCAATATTATCAGTTTCAATAATTTCATTCTCTCTAACCCTAGCAAGTTGTTCATCAAGAAATTCACCAAGTGGCACAGTAGTATCAAGCATAGAAGTAGTTTCATCATAAGTATCATGCATAGCAGAAGTGGCATCATCAATAACATGCGACATATCAGAATGAATAGCAGAAGCAGTTTTAGGTGTCGCAAGCTTACTCAAAACAAGGTGAATCAAGTGCAGAGCTAGATGGCAGTTCCTTACCTCCCCTCGTAGTTGAGGGATACATTTTTGTTTTCTCGTCTTTCAAGTTCTTCATAGTGACCAGCAGATATAAATCCCAAGTGACTCAAAGAATAGAGCTATGCTCCCCGGCAACGGCGCCAGAAAATAGTCTTGATAACCCACAAGTATAGGGGATCGCAACAGTTTTCGAGGGTAGAGTATTCAACCCAAATTTATTGATTCGACACAAGGGGAGCCAAAGAATATTCTCAAGTATTAGCAGTTGAGTTGTCAATTCAACCACACCTGGATAACTTAGTATCTGCAGCAAAGTATTTAGTAGCAAAGTAATATGATAGTAGGTAACGGTAAAAACGGTAGCAAAAGTAATATTTTTGGTGTTTTGTAGTGATTGTAATAGTAGCAACAGAAAAGTAAATAAGCGAAGAACAATATAGGAAAAGCTCGTAGGCATTGGATCGGTGATGGAGAATTATGCCGGATGCGGTTCATCATGTAACAATCATAACATAGGGTGACACAGAACTAGCTCCAATTCATCAATGTAATGTAGGCATGTATTCCGAATATAGTCATACGTGCTTATGGAAAAGAACTTGCATGACATCTTTTGTCCTACCCTCCCGTGGCAGCGGGGTCCTAATGGAAACTAAGGGATATTAAGGCCTCCTTTTAATAGAGTACCGGAACAAAGCATTAGCACATAGTGAATACATGAACTCCTCAAACTATGGTCATCACCGGGAGTGGTCCGATTATTGTCACTTCGGGGTTGCCGGATCATAACACATAGTAGGTGACTATAGACTTGCAAGATAGGATCAAGAACTCACATATATTCATGAAAACATAATAGGTTCAGATCTAAAATCATGGCACTCGGTCCCTAGTGACAAGCATTAAGCATAGCAAAGTCATAGCAACATCAATCTCAGAACATAGTGGATACTAGGGATCAAACCCTAACAAAACTAACTCGATTACATGATAGATCTCATCCAACCCATCACCGTCCAGCAAGCCTATGATGGAATTACTCACGCACGGCGGTGAGCATCATGAAATTGGTGATGGAGGATGGTTGATGATGACGACGGCGACGAATCCCCCTCTCCGGAGCCCCGAACGGAGTCCAGATCAGCCCTCCCGAGAGGTTTTAGGGCTTGGCGGCGGCTCCGTATCGTAAAACGCGATGAATCCTTCTCTCTAATTTTTTTCTCCCCGAAAGTGAATATATGGAGTTGGAGTTGAGGTCGGTGGAGCGTCAGGGGGCCCACGAGGTAGGCGTGCCCCCACCCTCGTGGACAGGGTGTGGGCCCCCTGACGTGGATTTTTCTTCCAGTATTTTTGATATTTTCCAAAAAGATGTTCCGTGGAGTTTCAGGTCATTCCGAGAACTTTTGTTTCTGCACATAAATAACACCATGGAAAGTCTGCTGAAAACAGCGTCAGTCCGCGTTAGTTCCATTCAAATCATGCAAGTTAGAGTCCAAAACAAGGACAAAAGTGTTTGGAAAAGTAGATACGACGGAGACGTATCATGGGCTATGGTGATAGTTGATTTGATCTTGCTGAAAAACAGAAACTTATGCGCTCATTGCCAGAATTTTAGAAATTCATAGAAATGTGCTTTAATCGGAATTTCTTTACACAAGATTGATATAAAAATTTCCTAGGACGTTAAAAAAAGTCAGAATTTTTGGAGTCACGTAAGTATACGAAATTTCCAGATTACTACAGACTGTTGTGTTTTTGACAGATTCTGTTTTGTATGTGATGTTTTCTTATTTTGATGAATCTATGGGTAGTATCGGAGGGTATGAACCATGGATTAGTTGGAATACAGTAGATATAATACCAATATAAATTTAGAATGAGTTCAAAACAGTACCTAAAGTGGTGATTTAATTTATTATACTAACGAATCTTACGAGTATTCTGTTGAGTTTTGTGTTGTGAAGTTTCAAGTTTTGAGTAAAGTTTTGGTGGACTATGGAATAAGGACGACAAGAGCCTAAGATTGGGGATGCCCAAGGCACCCCAAGGTAATATTCAAGGACAACCAAGCATCTAAGCTTCGGGATGCCCCAGATGGCATCCCCTCTTTTGTCTTCATCTATCGGTAAATTTACTGGAGGCTATATTTTTATTCACCACATGATATGTGTTTTGCTTGGAGCGTCTTGTATGATTTGAGTCTTTGCTTTTTAGTTTGCCACAATCATCCTTGCTGTACACACCTTTTGAGAGGGACATACATTGATCATTAACTTATTAGAATACCCTATGGGCTTCACTTATATCTTTTGAGGTGGGAAGTTGCTCTAGTGCTTCACTTATATCTTTTTAGAGCACGGTGGTGGTTTTATTTTATAGAAATTGTTGAACTCTCATGCTTCACTTATATTATTTTGAGATTCTCTAAACAGCATGGTAATTTTCTTATGTTATGAATTTAGTCCAAATATGATAGGCATCAAAGAGGGATATAGTAATAAGTTTCATATAAAGAGCATTGAATACTAAGAGAAGTTTGATTCCATGCATTTGTTTTGAGATATAAAGATGGTGATATTAGAGACATGCTAGTGAGTAATTGTGGATTGGTAGAAATACTTGTGTTAGAGTTTGTGATTCTCTAAGCATGCACGCATGGTGAACCGTTATGTGATGAAGTCGGAGCATGATTTATTTTTTGATTGTCTTCCTTATGAGTGGCAGTCGGGGACGAGCGATGGTGTTTTCCTACCAATCTATCCCCCTAGCAGCATGCGTGTAGTACTTTGTTTCGATAGCTAATAATTTTTTGCAATAAGTATGTGAGTTCTTTATGACTAATGTTGAGTCCATGGATTATAAACACTCTCACCCTTCCACCATTGCTAGCCTCTCTAGTACCGCGCAATTTTCGCTGGTGCATTAAACCCACCATATATCTTTCCTCAGAACAGCCACCATACCTACCTACTATGGCATTTCCATAGCCAGTCTGAGATATATTGCCATGCAACTTCCACCGTTCCGGTTTATTATGACACATACCATCACTGTCATATTGCCTTGCATGATCATGTAGTTGGCATAGTATTTGTGGCTTGGCCACCGTTCATATTTTTTATACATGCCACTCTTGATCATTGCACATCCCGGTACACTGCCGGAGGCATTCACATATAGTCACATCTTCTGTTCTAGTATCGAGTTGTAATTCTTGAGTTATAAGTAAATAGAAGTGTGATGATCATCATTATTAGAGCATTGTCCCATGTGAGGAAAGGATGATAGAAGCAATGATTCCCTCGCAAGTTGGGTTGAGACTCTGGACTTAAAAATATAAAGGAGGCCAAAGAGCCCTAAATAAAAAATAAGCCAAAGAGCCCAAACAAAAAAACGAAAAAATGAGAGAAAAGAGAGAAGGGACAATGTTACTATCCTTTTCCCACACTTGTGCTTCAAAGTAGCACCATGTTCTTCATGATAGAGAGTCTCCTATTTTATCACTTCCGTATACTAGTGGGAATTTTTCATTATAGAACTTGGCTTGTATATTCCAATGATGGGCTTCCTCAAATTGCCCTAGGTCTTCGTGAGCAAGCAAGTTGGATGCGCACCCACTTAGTTTTCATTTTGAGCTTTCATACACTTATAGCTCTAGTGCATCCGTTGCATGTCAATCCCTCCTCACTTGCATCGATATCAATTGATGGGCATCTCCATAGCACATTAATTTTCCTAACTAATGTGAGACTTTCTTCTTTTTGTCTTCTCCACAACCACCATATTCTATTCTACCTATAGTGCCATATCCATGGCTCACGCTCATGTATTGCGTGAAAGTTGAAAAAGCTTGAGAACATTAAAAGTATGAAACATTTGCTTGGCTTGTCATCGGGGTCGTGCATGATGAAATATTTTGTGTGATGAAGATAGTGCATAGCCAGACTATATGATTTTGTAGGGATAAGTTTCTTTGGCCATGTTATTTTGAGAAGACATGATTACTTTATTAGTATGCTTGAAGTATTATTGTTTTTATGTCAATATTAAAATTTTGTTTTGAATCTTATGGATCTGAATATTCTTGCCACAATAAAGAAGATTACATGGATAAATATGTTAGGTAGCATTCCACATCAAATACTCTATTTTTATCATTTACCTACTCGAGGATGAGCAGGAATTAAGCTTGGGGAGGCTTGATACGTCTCCAACGTATCTATAATTTTTGATTGTTCCATGCTATTATATTATCTGTTTTGAATGTTTTATATACATTACTATGCTATTTTAATTTTTTTGGAACTAACCTATTAACCTGGAGCCCAGTGCCAGTTTCTGTTTTTCCTTGTACTACAAAAAAAATACACTTCCGTGATGATACGTGTTTGTCGCAGTAGGTCACATTTTTTATCATGCATGTACATCCATGACGATTTTATGACAGAATCAAGATGGTCATACCTTTGCTGTAGTAGAAGTGTTCCATGACAATACCAAAATTATCATCACGGAGGTGTCCACTTCCATGACGATAAATGGCGCGTCATGGAAGTGCTTTCGTCAAGGGTAACCGACACGTGGCATCCACCATAACGGGTCGCTGTTAAGCTATCGGGTTCCGGTTTGGATCCGATAACCCATTAACATCCCGGACCAATAGAGAGTTTCCACGTGTAAAATCATCATTGGCTAGAGGAAACACATGTCGGCTCACTGTTGGGACGGATGTCATCCACTCATTGGACTGAAGGCGCCTATGATACGTCGACACATGGCACGACCCAATAGGGGCCCATTCCTGTGAAAAGGCCGGCCCGTTTGACTTGGTCAAAAGGTAGCGGGCCGGCCCACGGAAAGCATGTTAACGGCCTGTTCGCATATAGCCCATTTACAGCCCGCTAACTCAGGGCCCGTTACGTCCTATCCGAATTAGGCCCAGTAGCGTCATCTGGGCCGTCGAATATGATTCCAACCCTTTGTAACTTCCGGCCCATGTCTGGCCCATGACGTCTTTCGGCCCATATGAGGCCCTTTGTAACTCTTGGCCCATTAACGACCCATGGTGAAACTAGCCCGTAATGAACAGTGTATCACCTTATACCCATTAACGGCCCATTATTCCATTGGGCCGTTTCCAGCCCGTGTTATCTTTCAGCCTTCTCAGGACCCATTTATTCTTGGACTCGGTTCCAGCATTCGGTTACTTACAACCCGTCACTAGCCTTTTCTGCTTGTGGGCCAAATTCGGCCCGTGGTTACAGTCGGCCCGTTTGTGGCCCGTTAATACGTTGGGTCGTTTTCATAGCGTCATCAAATACGGCCGATTAACGATGGCCCATGAACGGACGATTCCAACCCTATCACGTTTACGGCCCATAATGTAGTCCTTTATTGGCCCATGGTTGGCCAATCGACCATACGGCCCGTAGATGGCCCATTTATGCTACGCCCCGTAGAAGGCCCATTGTTTCTACGGCCCATAGAATGCCCATTGTTTCTATAGCCCGTAGGAGGCCCAGGGTCGCTATAGTAAATATGTAGCCCATGGTTATTGTGGCCTAGTTATAAAAAATAGGTTATTGCGGCCCCTAGCAAACCGCGAAAAAAGAACTGCACTGACTACAAGCAAACAAATAAACAAGACAATAAGGAAATAAATAAGCAAGCAACTTACGCTAGGCTATCATGGCTATTACACATATTACATCCACTGGGCATCAAAGTTCACCACCAAAGAAAATATAGGGAACAAAGCAGCATATCACATACATTGGTTATCAAAGTTCGCGACCAGTGCAAATAAACTCCGCGGCAAAACAAGTCCAGAACTGAAAACACTTCAGAAGAGGAAGAAACAATATCCTGGGTACCCATAATACTGGCAAGATGCTTAGCAAGCTTATTAAGTTTCTCTTGTTTGGAGCTTAAATCCTCCAGCGCTTGTTGTTGCACCCGAAAGTATGCATCTGAATTCTGCAGGGACTTCCTCAGTCATTCGGCTTCCTGTCGCAGAACATCTGATCGATGTCTTTGAACTTGAAGTTGAGACTCAAGAAGCCGAACGGATTCAGGCAACGAGTTCGAAGAGCTGGTGCCAGCAGTAGTGGCCAGTAACTCGAACACTACATCAAGACAGGACTTTGGGGGTTGTCTTAGTGTCTTCAATATAGTTTTTATTAGCTTTCTTGGACACCAATAGGGATGTCTCACTATCTTGAACCTTATCTGCATTACTTCCTTTACCATTGCATAACAGGGTACTCTTCTCTAATATTTTATCCGCATTCTAAAAGAGAAACAAACAGACACATCACATGTTTACCATATTGTATATGAAACTCATTTTGGTAAACCAGTTCAATAGTAAGGTGGACAGGATAACAACATGAAACAAACATATATCTATGTAGTATGGTCATTGTATGGTCTATATAATTCTAGTTTATGTTGCCAAATCAAGATAGAGACAGTTCCAATCATATCTATTTAAGATAAAGCATCATAGACAGAATATAAGTGTGGGAAACTACACAGCAATAACAACACTTGTAATGTGCATGGCATGAGAACATAACTGTTTATTCAATTGAAACTGAAATCAACATAGAGCAATTTACAACAGCAAACACGTTAAATAAACAGGTTTAAAACATACCTGTTGCGCCATTGGAGTTTCAATTGCATCCTTCAAATTTGAAATTAGTTTGTATGAGTAAATACAGTGATGCAAGAGCAAAGGAGTACGAACCATAGCTATGGAACCTGACCTAAGAACAATTCTTCTTCTACTTTAAGCGTTGACTTGGGGTTCGGAGTGGTGGTCCTCGTGCTTTGAGCACTGCAGTTGCCTTACTAACCGCTCGTGTTTGGGTGCTCTGTGGTGGAGACGGTGCTGTGTCAACTGGAACTGGGTTACTATCTGCTGGGGTTGGGGTTAGAAGGGGTGTAGCTGGTTCTTTTTCCAACTAGGTAGGGGTACAATCTGCATGAGTTTGGGTTATGCGTGGTGGGGCTGGTTCTTGGGCAAGTACAACCGTGGTTCTATCTGCATCGATAGGTAGCACAATCTTTTCTGAAGACCGTGTTTTTACTCCCACAGATATTGCCATCACCCCCTCCAATTCAAATGGCTGATAAACAAGAAAAGTAATTGAATGTACAGACATTGTAAGATAGACATGTGCAATGGATAGTAGGGAAGAAAACAGGGCATGAAATAATTCACATTTATGTTGTCTAACCAAATAGAATAGCATGAAATAATTTTACATATATGATGGCTAATTAAACAGGATAGCATGACACAATTTCACATGTATGATTGCTAACTAAATAGGATAGAATGACATATTTCAAAATATGATGACTATGTACACAGGATGACATGATATAACTATACGATGCGTCTATTAAAGTGGTTGGATGCCATAATTCACAAACATGTCGTCGATGGAAACATGATGGCATGATATAATTCACGGATAGAATGACATAATTCAAAATATGATGACTATGTAAACAGGATTAGATGAAATAACTATATTATGTCTTTAGAAAATGGGTTGTCATGCCATAATTCAGATACATGCTGTCTATGTAAACATCATGGCATGATATAATCCAAATATATGATTTATATACTAAGCAAGTGAGCAGAGGGTAATCGCATATATGATGTGTCAACTAAGGAGATGGCATTCAATATTATGTATATGATGTAAAAACTAAGCATTGCAAGACAACATATGCATGATATGAGTAATATAACCCTGCCAAGTTTGAGCATACACCTCAGGGGTATAATAGGACTGGTCATCTGCCTCTGAATCCTCCTCTGAGGAGCTATCTGTAACCAACAAGATATCTGCTTCAGCAGGTAGCATTGTCTGCTCCGAAGACCTTGTTTTCACTCCAGGTTTCTCCATCACCAATTCAAATGGCTGATGCACAGGAAGAGCAGTTGAATATACAAACATTGTCGACAAATGCAATGAGTAATACAAAAAAAGGACGACATGATATAATTCACATATATGATGCTTGGCTAAATAGCATGGCATTGCATAATTCACATACATAATGCCTTGCAACAAGATAGCATTGCATAATTCACATATATAATGTCTTGCAACAAGATCGCATTGCAAAATTCATATACATGGTAATTAGACACTAAACAAGTGGCATTCACACAAAGCATGTCTAAACTAAGCAAATGACATGCCAATGTAAGACACCATATGCACGATATGAGCAATATAACCCTGCCAAGTAGAGCATGCACCTCGGGGGGGGGGGGATAGGACTGGTCATCTGTCTCTGAATCCTCCTCTGAAGAGCTATCCATAACCAGCAAGACACGCGCTTCGTCAGATAGCATTGTCTACTCTGAAGACCTTGTTTACACTCCATATTTTTCCATGACCGTGTCGAATGGCTGATGCATAGAAAGAGTAATTGAATGTACTAATTTTTTTGACAAATTTAATACGTAATAAAAAAATTATGGCATGATATAATTCACATGTAAGATGATTGGCTAACCAGGGTGGCATTGCAAAATACACATATATGATGCCTGGCTAAACAAGATGGCATTGCATGATTCACATATACGATAAAGAAACTAAACAGATGGCATTCACACAAAGCATGTCTAAACTAAGCAGATGACATATTTGATGTATAAAGTAAGCAATGCAAGTCACCATATGCATGATATTACCAACATCAACATGCCAAGTTAGAGCGAAGACCTCAGGGGGTAAATAGGAGTGGTCTTCTCCTTCTGAATCCCCCTCAGAACAGGTATATTCCTCTTGATTACAATCAGAAATGGG
The DNA here is from genome assembly GCF_018294505.1 of Triticum aestivum. NCBI lineage: Eukaryota > Viridiplantae > Streptophyta > Magnoliopsida > Poales > Poaceae > Triticum > Triticum aestivum. Next base: position 270,115,312 of record NC_057811.1, read on the forward strand.
TGGAGGGGGGCTGCCTTTGCGCCCACCATGGAGCGACGTCTGCATGAAATTTTATTGCCACACAAGGCTCGTCTCTTTTGCTCTACATGTTCAGTTCCATTGTGTACAATAACTGCCACGCATAGGAATAAAACATAGTGAGATTATGTAAGAAGTGCATGCACAAATCTAGAGTGATGGTACCAAAGTGTGGATAGACCCAAAACCAATGATAGCAGGCAGATAACAACTTTAGTTAAAAAATACAGATAACGGCTCCTTTAATGTTTGTTTCCACCCAGCATGAAACTCGTAGTAGACACCCGAGATTAACCAGATAGTAGACATATAGTATTGATTGCTGCCCCAATATGTACCCCACAACCATTTAAAAACTCAAGTTTGAGCATTAGTTTGGACCTGACTTGGAGTCTAATAGGTGAACATGATGATAAAGTAGCATGTCATCATATTAAGCGATGCATAACATAAGCAGACACAAAAGAGTGCGACCTCTCTTGTGGACCCATGTAGTCCTCAAGGTCATCTGCTCAGTTGATGATGGTAATCCAGTTGTCGTGGCTGCCGGCGGCGTGGAAGAAGATCTGAGGCGGCGAAAGACAGTCTAGAGGGCGATTCCTTGCTGTGGTGAACCCTTTCTTCGTTGGAGCAGCTGAGCTAGGGTGGAACACAGCGCAGCAGGAGCGGGACAAACCACACAAGGTTTTCTTTCACACATATCTGTAACATAAGTAATTGTGTAAGGGCTTGTTTGAATTTGAGGATTCTAACAACGCAAGGATAGGAAATACATAGGAATAAGATAGGAATGCATGTGCAAAACAGAGAATTTAAAAACACCGGATTTCTGCCAATCTGGGTGTTTGGTTCACAAGAATTGGAAGATCACGGGATGCAAAGAAGCATGGTGAGATTAAGTCAAACCACAAGAAAATGTGCTATTATAATGTTGTTATGCTACTATCTCTTAGTCTTGTGCTTCATCAATAGGAATTTGAAAAGGAGGACAAGTGGATATTAAAATTCCTATGATTTTCCTTTCAAGGAGACACTAAAGGAACAAATCCTACATTTTTCCTTTGCTCCATACCTTTGAACCAAATGCGTGAATAGTAGTACCATAGGAAACTTTCCAATTCCTATGTTTTTCCTTCACTTTTCCTTTCAAGCACTGGTGATTCTAGTAGGCAGGCTTGAGCAGGGAAAATCCTACACTAAAAAAATGTTTTTGTGCTACTTCTACTACTTTGGACCCAGGCCACTACCCTACTAGCTTAACTCCCAGGCCCATCTACAAATGCACAGCTCAAACGCACAGAGATAAATAATGATGGCGTTCAAGAGAGTCCATCACGGATAGCTAAGTTGCCTGGTACCTCACTGCTTGTCATATAGTAGGAGGAACTAATCGTATTTCATGTTACTACGTGTGCTCAGTGGACAATATATATAACATGTAGAGTAAACAAGAGATGCAACAAGTGTACAACCTCTTTGGTGAAGCCATGTCGATCTCAGCGTGATTGTGTTGGTCGGTGAGGATGCTCCGGTTGATTTGGCTGTTGGAGGAGGGGAAGAAGATCTTAGGCGTCTGGAGATGGAGCCCAGAGTACTGCTCTGCTGTGATGGAGGATTTCGTCGTTGGAGCAGCTCCAGTGAGTTGTACGATGACGAGGCTGAAGTAGGACAAGAGAGACAATGTTAACCTGAGTGGAATTCTAATAGCATCTCCGATAGATGACGTAAAATACATAACCGCAAAGTGCTAGATGTAAAATACATCAGCCGCTCATCTCTGAACTTAACTGTTGAAATTGAATTTAACTTTCGAAACTGAATTTAACTGTCAAAACTGAATTTTGCTGTCGAAACTGAATCTTGCTGTCAAAACAGAACGCACTAGTAGCAGAAAAGCAGTAGTAGCAGCAGCAGCGCCTGGAGCAGCAGCGCGTGCGAGAGCCGGGGCAGCTGGTCGTATAGCAGCATTTCGGGTAGCAGCTGCAGGGGCTCGAGGGAGAGCAGGATCAGCTACTTGGGCAGTAGCAGAGCACACAAGAGTAGAGCAGCAGCGCAAGCAAGAGCAAGAGCGAGAGCAGCAACACAAGCAAGAGCGAGAGCAGCAGCGCAAGCAAGAGCGCGAGCGCGAGCAAGAGCAAGAGCAGACCAGACAGGGGACAGAGAGCAAGAGCAGAGTAGCAGCGTGAGTGAGAGACAAAGCAGCAGCAGCTCCTACTGATGTGGATGTCGCCGCCGAGGGAGCGATGCCGTGGAGGAAGTGGCGGGCGACGCCGCCGTTGATGGAGCTGCGCCATGTAGGCTCGGGACCGAGCACCGGCTGCACCGTGAGATCGAACGAAGAAGAAAATGCGACGATTAGTGTAGAACCTCTTTGGTGGCGCCGATTAGGCCTCAACTTCATCCGAGGAATCGGTGATGATGCTGCTCTTCCGGTGGTGCAGGTGAAGACGGTGGTGTGCGAATGGAGGTGGCGCGAAAGACGAGGGGAACATCGGGGCAGCTCCTTGGAGGTGGAGGACGGGGTGGCTGAACCAGCGGGATGACGAGATCGATGACGGATCCTCATCCGGTGGGGTGGATGAGGGACGTCAAGGTGTTGTTGTGGACGACGTCATCAGGGAAGAGGCTCCAGCTGGGTCGCGGACGAAGGAGGGTGTGGGGCTTCGCGGGTTTTCGCGGCCTCGGTGTACGAATGGGTGGGCGGATGGGATGGGAGGGGGAACCATGGCTTAGGGCCGCGCTTGCCCGAAATGTGGGGTAAGTTATGAAAGTACACCCACCGATTTGAGCTAGGCAGTTCTTTCGGTTCTGGGGTATCACAGGCATTTCACGTGTCGGGATTTCGCAGGAAGTGGGAGCTTTCGCGTGCGTTGTAATTTTGGGATAGCAAGGTGCGGGTTGAGATGGAGGGAGTTTTTGGAGCACAACGAGACAAAGATATATCTTAAATATTTCTGGGTAACAAGGCGTGGGTTGAAGAGGCGGGAGTTTCGCAGCATGATAGATAGAGATGCTAGCTCGAAATTTCAGCGTAACAAGGCACGGCTTGAAATTTTGGGAGAACAAGCTTAACGTGTACAAAAAAATGACAATTCGCACCTCATCACTAGAGAGAGCCATGTCTCATTTTACTATATTACTAGAAATGCATTCAAATACAACAACAACAACAACAACAACAAAATAAAAAAGTCAGGACGACAAACATAACATGTACAGTACCAAATCAATTTGCACTTCCCTCAACAATAAAAAAATAATTCATGTTGTCTAGCATATGGACTAAATTTGAGTACATTTTTCCTATTTGAATGGGTACTCGGGTTAGTTATACAACCATCTAAATATTATCTTCACAACACATGACATGAATATAGGAGTAGTAAATTCCTATATAAATACGAACTACATGTACATACGATCTCAAATTCAAATATATTTATCCATTTTATCTTGAATTCAAATCATAGTACATGTATTCTCTAGCTAGATGTTCGGAATCTAAACCATGTATGATAGTACGTACAATGTGTTTAACACGCACAACACACACACACACACACACACACAAACACCATTTAGACTAGTAAGGTACACGTGAGATTTGGCAACCAAATTATGAATAAATACCACATTATAGCATGTAAGCTTTGAGTCATATATGCATGATGTAGATGTTCATTTAATTCTTATAGTTCATCTCAAAATCATTTAGTTTTCATAAAAAAAGCTAATCTATTTTAAGATTCATGGAATTGTGAGTTGTAAAGCATAAAGTAAAAACAAATAATGGCAATTCATGTAGAAAAAAATTTGGGCAATTATGATATGGAAGATTCTAGAACAAAGGAGAAGTGCTTCTGTTTTGAGGTTTGTGCATTATCCTTAAGTTCAACCATGGAGTCTTCTAGATTGTACATGTGGCAAAATCTGGTGGAATGTAGATGATATCCAACAGCCATTAGTGCTATCCAACGGCCATCTTTCAAAGTTATTCGCACACTATATAGGGGTATAGATATAGATATGTGATGCGAAAGCCACCCATCATCTCCAATTAGAATAGTGTGTTCATGCGCCGGTGCAATCTGGCCAAACGATGTCTGCCATTGGTATCTCAAATTCAAGTCTGACCTTGTTCAATGTGTATGCAGTATAGCATGCTCGTTTCCAAACCACTCCGCGCACATCTCAGTTATATTCATGCATGCATGGGTTTCAAACATCATGATCTCTTATTCAAATATTTGAATTCAACATTACATGGATTATGAACAAACCTAGTCTTTTACACCCACACAATCATCTTCTCTTTATAATTATACCATTAACTTTCTCTCGTGCATGCATGCATGCACACACACTACCACTCAGCATTATCCATCGCACACATGCAATCTTTTTCTTCAGGTCAGTCTCCCGTGCATGCACACACACACATCTCCCCCTCTTCATCATTTCGGGCATTCTTTATCTCTGACGTGCATGCGCAACAATCGATATTCCTCTATGTGTGTGTATATATAGCTAGGTCTTTCCTAGTTTTCCACACAAACCGATCGATCTATATATCTAGTGAGGTCTCACCCTCTTTCCCATGTAAACAACGATCAATATATACCTCTCTATATAGGATTACATAGCTAATACACCCATATTAATTATGTATCCAACATCCCCCTCTCATCATCCATGCATTCCGCTTCATCTCTCAGACGCGCGCATAGTGGCGAAGACAGGGGGCAGCAAGGGCCCTGCCCCCCTAACATCACTATATATTGAGGCTAATATGAATGTGATCGGTAGATCAATTGTTTGTAAAATGGTTTAAGTTGATGAATTGGCCCTCCTCGTAAAGGATTAGCAATGCTTGGCCCCCTAGCTCATTTATTTTTCATGGCTCCGCCACTGCGCGCAACCGCGCACATTCTCACCCCCTCTCTTTAAATATCGATATCGCACTTGTGCACTCCTTCATAGTCTCCCTCCACATGGCCCCTCTGTCGGTGTCAAAATTGGCGGATCTTGGGTAGGGGGTCCCGAACTGTGCGTCTAGGATCGATGGTAGCAGGAGACGGGGGACACGATGTTTACCCAGGTTCGGGCCCTCTCTATGGAGGTAATACCCTACTTCCTGCTTGATTGATCTTGATGAATATGAGTGTTACAAGAGTTGATCTACCACGAGATCGTAATGGCTAAACCCTAGAAGTCTAGCCTATATGACTACGCTAATGTCTATCTCTATTCGAACTACGCTCTCCGGTTTATATAGACACCGGAGAGATCTAGGGTTACATGGAGTCGGTTACATCAGAGGGAATCTTCAGAGTTGGTCGCCAAGCTTGCCTTCCACGCCAAGGAAAGTCCAATCCGGACATGGGCATAGTCTTCGGCCTTCATATATTTACAGCCCATCAGTCCGGCCCAATGAATAACAGGCCAGACGCCCGAGGACCCCTTAGTCCAGGACTCCCTCAGTAGCCCCTGAACCTGGCTTCAATGACGAGGAGTCCGGCGCGCAGATTGTTCTCGACATTGCAAGGAGGGTTCCCCTTTTTCCAAACTCCAAGATAGTCTTTGGACGCGATGATTGTATCCGGACCTGTTATACACACCATACACAACCACAGAGAGAATATAATATTTGCACGGATCTAATCTGTTGACAGCTTTTTTACAACACGACATCACGTCTGTCCGGTCATAATTTCGAACCGTTTTTCATCTGCCATCCCACATTTCGAGACGTGGTTGCTATTGGCACGTCTTGTCGAAGCAGAGATCGTGTCCCCTTATTGCGGGATTCTCATCAATGTGGGCATGGGTAACTCAACCGTGTCGTTTATACAGCCCTTAGGAATAGGCGAATCCTAAGGCGAGTGAGGAGGCGTTTAATATTTGCTGCCTTTATAAGGGGATAAGGATTCCCTGTTCCTCTTCTCACGTTCTCTCTCCGTCTCCGCCTTTCCAATCTCGAGCTCCAGCGCCCAAGTTCTCATCTTCTTTCCACTCAAGTAACCATGTCCGGATTCGGTGGTCAGGGCAAGTGGATGGTCTCTGATACGTCTCCAAGTATCTATAATTTATGAAGTATTCATGCTATTACATTACCCATCTTGGATGTTTTATGGGCTTTACTATGCACTTTTATATTACTTTTGGGACTAACCTATTGACCTAGAGCCAAGTGCCAGTTTCTGTTTTTTCCCTTGTTTCAGTGTTTCGCAGAAAAGGAATATCAAACGGAGTCCAAACGGAATGAAACCTTCGGAAAAGTTATTTTTGGAAAGAAAGCAATACGGGAGACTTGGAGTGCATGTCAGGGGATCAACGAGGAGAGCATGAGTCAGGGGGGCGTCCACCCCACTGGGCGCGCCCTCCACCCTCGTGGGCCCCTCGTGGCTCCCCTTACCGACTTCTTTCGCCTATATATTCCCATATACCCTAAAACCTTCGGGGAACAGAATAGATTGGGAGTTCCGCCACCGCAAGCCTCTATAGCCACCAAAAACCAATCGGGACCCTGTTCCGGCACCCTGCCGGAGGGGAGATCCCTCACCGGTGGCCATCTTCATCATCCCGATGCTCTCCATGACGAGGAGGGAGTAGTTCACCCTCGGGGCTGAGGGTATGTTCCAGTAGCTATGTGTTTGATCTCTCTCTCTCTCTCGTGTTCTTGAGATGATACGATCTTGATGTATCACGAGGTTTGCTATTATAGTTGGATCTTATGATGTTTCTCCCCCTCTACTCTCTTGTAATGGATTGAGTTTTCCTTTTGAAGTTATCTTATCGGATTGAGTCTTTAAGGATTTGAGAACACTTGATGTATGTCTTGCATGTGCGTATCTGTGGTGACAATGGGATATCACGTGATCCACTTGATGTATGTTTTGGTGATCAACTTGCGGGTTCCGCCCATGAACCTATGCATAGGGGTTGCCACACGTTTTCGTCATGACTCTCCGGTAGAAACTTTGGGGCACTCTTTGAAGTTCTTTGTGATGGTTTGAATAGATGAATCTGAGATTGTGTGATGCATATTGTATAATCATACCCACGGATACTTGAGGTGACATTGGAGTATCTAGGTGACATTAGGGTTTTGGTTGATTTGTGTCTTAAGGTGTTATTCTAGTACGAACTCTATGATAGATCAAACGGAAAGAATAGCTTCGTGTTATTTTACTACGGACTCTTGAATAGATCGAGCAGAAAGAATAACTTTGAGGTGGTTTCGTACCCTACCATAATCTCTTCATTTGTTCTCCGCTATTAGTGACTTTGGAGTGACTCTTTGTTGCATGTTGAGGGATAGTTATATGATCCAATTATGTTATTATTGTTGAGAGAACTTGCACTAGTGAAAGTATGAACCCTAGGCCTTGTTTCCTAGCATTGCAATACTGTTTGTGCTCACTTTTATCATTAGTTACCTTGCTGTTTTTATATTTTCAGATTACAAAAACCTATATCTACCATCCATATTGCACTTGTATCACCATCTCTTCGCCGAACTAGTGCACCTATACAATTTACCATTGTATTGGGTGTGTTGGGGACACAAGAGACTCTTTGGTATTTGGTTGCACGGCTGTTTGAGAGAGACCATCTTCATCCTACGCCTCCCACGGATTGATAAACCTTAGGTCATCCACTTGAGGGAAATTTGCTACTGTCCTACAAACCTCTGCACTTGGAGGCCCAACAACGTCTACAAGAAGAAGGTTGCGTAGTAGACGTCAAACTCTTTTCTGGCGCCATTGCTGGGAAGGTGAGTGCTTGAAGGTATATCTTTAGATCTTGCAAACGAATCTTTTTGTTTCTTGTTTTATGACTAGTTTGGTCTATAAAAGATAACTACAAAAAATGGAATTGAGGGTGCCTCATATGCTTCATTTTTTTAATATCTTTCGTGAAAATGATGGAAAGGAAAATTGTGCTCAAGTACTAGAAGAAGAATTACATAGAATTCTTGGCATAAAATATGTAAATGATGAGCATGATTGCAATGTTGTTAGTATGAGTTCTTTGAATACCCATGATGCTAATGATATGCAAAGCCACCAGCTTGGGGATGGTATGTTTGATGAAGATGATATGTTTAGTCCCCCAAGTTTTGATGAGAAAATTCGTTATGATGAAAGCATGCCTCCTATTTATGATGATTATTGTGATGTAACGTATGCTATAAAGAATAAATATAACCATGAAACTTGTCATCATGACTTTAATTTTCAATTGGATTATGCTTCACATGATAGTTATTTTGTTGAGTTTGCTCCCACTACTATTCATGAGAATAAATTTGCTTATGTGGAGAGTAGTAAAATTTCTATGCAAGTAGATCATGAAAAGAATGCTTTATGTGCTGGTTATATGGTTGAATTCATTCATGATGCTACTGAAATTATTATGAGGGAGGAATATATGCTTGTAGGAGTTGCAATAATATCAAGTTTCCTCTCTATGTGTTGAAAATCTTAAATTTATGCTTGTTATGCCTTCCTATGCTAGTTGATTATTGTTCCCATAAGTTGTTTGCTCACAAAATCCCCATGCATAGGAAGTGGGTTAGACTTAAATGTGCTAGTCATATTCTTCATGATGCTCTCTTTATGTTTCAATTCTTATCTTTTATGCGAGCATCATTGAAATCATCATGCCTAGCTAGGGGCGTTAAACGTTAGCGCTTGTTGGGAGGCTGCCCAATTTTGTTTTAGATCCTAGCTTTTTGGTTCTGTTTAGTAACAAATCTTTGATCTAGCCTCTGGTTAGATGTGGTTTTATGTTTTAATTAGTGTTTGTGCCAAGTAAGACCTATAGGATCTTCTTGGGTGATAGTTATTTGATCTTGCTGAAAATTCCAGAAACTTTCTGTTCACGAAAACAATTGTTTAAAATCACCAGAACGTGATAAAATACTGATTCCAATTGCAGCAGATCAATAATCAAATTATCTAGGTCTTCCTATTTTGGTAGAATTTTTTGAGTTCCAGAAGTTTGCGTTAGTTACAGATTACTAACTATTCTGTTTTTGACAGATTCTGTTTTCTATGTGTTGTTTGCTTATTTTGATGAATCTATGAGTAGTATCGGAGGGTATAAACCATAGATAAGTTGGAATACAGTAGATTTAACACCAATACAAATAAAGAATGAGTTCATTACAGTACCTTGAAGTGGTGTTTTGTTTTCTTTCGCTAACGGAGCTCACGAGATCTTCTGTTAAGTTTTGTGTTGTGAAGTTTTCAAGTTTTGGGTAAAGATTCGATGGACTATGGAATAAGGAGTGGAAAGAGCCTAAGCTTGGGGATGCCCAAGGCAACCCAAGGTAATATTCAAGGACAACCAAGAGCCTAAGCTTGGGGATGCCCCGGATGGCATCCCCTCTTTTGTCTTCGTTCATCGGTAACTTTACTTGGAGCTATATTTTTATTCACCACATGATATGTGTTTTGCTTGGAGCGTCGTTTTATTTTCTTAGCTTTGCTTGATGTTTGAATAAAATACTAAGATCTGAAATTCTTAAATGAGAGAGAGTCTTCACATAGCTACATAATTATTTATCTACTCATTGATCTTCACTCATATCTTTTTGGAGTAGTTTGTCATTTACTCGTGCTTCACTTATATCCTATGAGTAAATGGTTGAATGATTTGAATGTCATAAATCTGAAATTATATATGTTTCATATGCTTATCCCATGGGGAGTAATGACTTCACATATAAGAAGTAGAGGTGGTAAATTTTTTTAAGGTTAGCAAACATTGTATTGGTCACTTGAACAATTCATGAAAGAATATTGAAGGAAGAGAGATTTCACATATAAATATACTATCTTGGACATCTTCTATGATTGTGAGCCCCATTGATTATTTTCAAACCTGAGAAAATTAGTTGAAGTTGGACAAGGAAGACAACATAATGAGTTATGCTTGGGTATATTTGTATGTAAGTTATATTGTTATGGATCCTCTAACATGTGGTGCTTGCTATTTAGAATCCTTTGCTAGCAAAAATATCTGTACTAAGCAGGAATACTACTTGTGCATCCAAAATCCTTGAACCAAGTTTCTTCCATGAGTTTCCACCATATCTACCTACATGCGGTATTTACCTGTCGTTCCAAGTAAATTTGCATGTGCCAAACTCTAAACCTTCAAATAATAATCTTTTTTGTATGCCCGAATCGCTCATGTAGCGACTAGGGGCTGTCAGTATCTTCCATGCTAGGTGGGTTATTCTCACGATGAGTGGACTCCGCTTGTCATTCACGAGAAAATGGCTGGTAACTGGGATGCCCAGTCCTATGATCAAAATATCAAAAACAAATTCGCAAATAATTTAAACAAAACTCCCCCAGGAATGTTGATAGTTGGACGACACCCGTTGTTTCGGACAAGCCATGGAGTGTGAATGTTGATGGAGGGGGAGTAAAATCTTTACCCTTTTTTTTGGGAACCGCCTATAATGTATGTAGTATGGAAGATATTGGGAACTCTTGGTCGTTATGTTGACAATGAAAGCATACCTCTCAAAATTATTTTTTATCTCTGTTTTAGCTTCGAGCTTTGGCACCTCTACAAATCCCTGCTTCCCTCTGTGAAGGGCCTATCTTTTACTTTTATGCAAGAGTCAATAGTATTCCTTCTCATTCCAACCTACTCTTTAGTTGGCAATCATCATATGATGGAATGATCTAAGCATATATGGCCATTCAAATATATTTGATCATGAATTATTATTGTTGACAATTATCTATATGATAAATAAGTTGGGAGGCGACACATTAAGCCCCTATCTTTCTCTGTGTTCGACGGATGCTATTTGTTCTAAAAATATGCTTTGAGTGGTAGCAATCATGGAAGACTATATGATAGTTGAGTATGTGGGATTTGCTAAATCAAAGCTCTGACATAGACTCTTCCTGAAAATAAGATGAATTGTAATTGTTTGATGACTAATAACACGGTTTGTTAGTTTTCAAGAAAGTTTCTGATCTACACTTTAACATGTGAATAGCGTGTTACTTGATCATGAAAAGTTCTATGAGTTGAACTACTGTTATGACATATAATGATGCTAGAAAAGGTGATTGAAATTATCATTGATCAAACTTATGCACCTACTAGCATTCACACTTCATAAATTATTTCTTTTATCATTTACCTACTCGAGAACGAGCAGGAATTAAGCTTGGGGATGCTGATACGTCTCCAATGTATCTATAATTTATGAAGTATTCATGCTATTATATTATCCATCTTGGATGTTTTATGGGCTTTACTATGCACTTTTATATTACTTTTGGGACTAACCTATCGACCCAAAGCCCAGTGCCAGTTTCTGTTTTTTCCCTTGTTTCAGTGTTTCGCAGAAAAGGAATATCAAACAGAGTCCAAACGGAATGAAACCTTCGGAAAAGTTATTTTGGGAAAGAAAGCAATACGGGAGACTTGGAGTGCACGTCAGGGGATCAACGAGGAGAGCACGAGGCAGGGGGCACGCCCACCCCCCTGGGCACGCCCTCCACCCTTGTGGGCCCCTCGTGGCTCCCCTTACCGACTTCTTTTGCCTATATATTCCCATATACCCTAAAACCTTTGGGGAACATAATAGATCGGGAGTTCCGCCGCCGCAAGCCTCTGTAGCCACCAAAAACCAATCGGGACCCTGTTCTGGCACCCTGCCGGAGGGGGGATCCCTCACCGGTGGCCATCTTCATCATCCCGGCGCTCTCCATGACGAGGAGGGAGTAGTTCACCCTCGGGGCTGAGGGTATGTACCAGTAGCTATGTGTTTGATCTCTCTCTCTCTCTCTCTCGTGTTCTTGAGATGATACGATCTTGATGTATCGCGAGCTTTGCTATTATAGTTGGATCTTATGATGTTTCTGCCCCTCTACTCTCTTGTAATGGATTGAGTTTTCCCTTTGAAGTTATCTTATTGGATTGAGTCTTTAGGATCTGAGAACACTTGATGTATGTCTTACATGTGCGTATCTGTGGTGACAATGGGATATCACGTGATCCACTTGATGTATGTTTTGGTGATCAACTTGCGGGTTCCGCCCATGAACCTATGCATAGGGGTTGGCACACGTTTTCGTCATGACTCTCTGGTAGAAACTTTGGGGCACTCTTTGAAGTTCTTTGTGATGGTTTGAATAGATGAATCTGAGATTGTGTGATGCATATCGTATAATCATACCCACGGATACTTGAGGTGACATTGGAGTATCTAGGTGACATTATGGTTTTGGTTGATTTGTGTCTTATGGTCTTATTCGAGTACGAACTCTATGATAGATCGAACGGAAAGAATAGCTTTGTGTTATTTTACTACGGACTCTTGAATAGATCGAGCAGAAAGAATAACTTTGAGGTGGTTTCGTACCCTACCATAATCTCTTCGATTGTTCTCCGCTATTAGTGACTTTGGAGTGACTCTTTGTTGCATGTTGAGGGATAGTTATATGATCCAATTATGTTATTATTGTTGAGAGAACTTGCACTAGTGAAAGTATGAACCCTAGGCCTTGTTTCCCAGCATTGCAATACCGTTTGTGCTCACTTTTATCATTAGTTACCTTGCTGTTTTTATATTTTCAGATTACAAAAACCTATATCTACTATCCATATTGCACTTGTATCACCATCTCTTCGCCGAACTAGTGCACCTATACAATTTACCATTGTATTGGGTCTGTTGGGGACACAAGAGACTCTTTGTTATTTGGTTGCAGGGTTGTTTGAGAGAGACCATCTTCATCCTACGCCTCCCATAGATTGATAAACCTTAGGTCATCCACTTGAGGGAAATTTGCTACTGTCGTACAAACCTCTGCACTTGGAGGCCCAACAACGTCTACAAGAAGAAGGTTGCGTAGTAGACACCAGTCTCCTCCGTCAAGGAGGAGCACATTACTGAGCTTCGGGCGGCCGGATATTTGGCGAAGGAGATCGCCCACCGTCTGCCGGCCGAGGGACAAGTCGTTCCCACGCCGAAGCCCACCGAGAGGGTAGTGTTCATCCCCCATTTCTTCCGTGGGCTAGGGTTTCTGCTCCACCCTTTCGTCCGCGGGCTAATGTATTATTACGGGATATATTTCCATGATCTGTCCCCGAATTCCTTCCTCAACATCTCGGCGTTTATCGTCGTGTGCGAGGCCTTCCTCCGCATCCAACCCCACTTCGGGCTATGGCTCAAAGTCTTCAACGTGAAGCCGAAGGTGGTGGATGGCCAGCACGCGGAGTGCGGAGGAGCCATGGTGAGTAAGCTGTCCAACGTCTCTTGGCCCAAGGGTACTTTTGTGGACATGGTGAAGGAGTGGCAGAAGCAATGGTTATATATCACTGAACCTCGCGGCACCACCTGGCCGCAGCCGCTGAATTCCGCTCCGGTGCTCCCATGCGACTCACCTCCTTGGTCGAGCAGAGTCTGGACTGGTGTTCACCTGACGAGCTGATAGCGCTGCAGACGCGCGTTCAAAGCATGGTGACCAAGAATTTCAAGCTCGTCGATGTAATCCAGGTGATGCTGGTTCGCCGGATTCTTCCGTGCCAGCGCCGAAGCCGCCCTTTGTGGGAGTTCAATTCGAAGAAGCAACAAACCTTGGTGAGGCTCTTGGAGACTACTCACGAAGGTGCCTGGAAGTTGCTTTTTAAGGGCAACGAGAAACCACCGGCCACGGATTCAGACCGTGGTCACGATTGTAAACACCCCGCCAGCGAGGTATGTTATTTTTGATGTACCCCCAACTTAATTGTTTTGAGGAAGACGTGTGAGCTTTTATTACTGCTTCTTCAGGACTGGATGGAGAGGGCGAAGCGGATCCAGTGTCCGGCTCCGCTGCCTGAAGAACCAGTCATCCCGCGTCTAGCTAAGATGCTGGTGCCGGCGCCATATAAGGCGCCGGAGAAGAAGGCCAAGAAGAAGGCAAAGGGGGCCAAGAGTGGCCCCCGCCGCAGGGGCACTTCAGACGTGACGTCCGAAGACGATGAAGCTCATTCCTCTGTCCCTGAGGACAATGACGAGGAAGAGGAGGAGGAGGAAGAAAACAACCCTCCCCTGAGGAGAGGAAGAAGAAGAGGGCGGCTTTGGCGCATCTAGAGGCGGAAACGCCCAAGAAGGGGAAGGGCGTCCCGGCGGTCAACACTGCGTGGGACGTTGACAACAGTCCGTAACGACGCCCCCGTGCTAAGCCCCAGGCCGCATTGTAAGTGACATGGCTCGCTTGTGCGCACATCCGGCCCTTTCTCTCCATTATCTTGACATAGTTAACTGTACTATTGCAGTCCGGCCCGCGACCTAATCCAATGATCCTCGTCCGGAGGTTCGTTGGCTCTGCCGGAGATGGCGAGCATGTCACCACCGCCTGCTTATTCCCCCGGGGCCAGGGATGACACCGAAGTGTTGTCCCGGAGGACCGCTCCGAAGGGAGGAGCCCAGGACGCTGTCCGGGAGGCGCCTCAAGGCAAGACCTCCACTGTCGGACACATGGGGGCCGATCCCCATGGAGATTGGCGAAGAGGGCCGCATCCAGTTTGGCCCTCAGCCGAATATGATTCCGGAGACCCATATGGCTCCGGAGTCGGGCGAGCAGCCCCCTTTGAAGGAGGGGGTGCGCCGCTTCCGTCGGTGGTCCCTGTCCATCCAGGGACGCCCGATAACCTGATGGAGGCGGGGCACCTCCATTATGAACGAGCACCGTGTCCTTATGGGCGCGGTGATCGAGAAGGTTCAATCCGCCAAGAGTGGACTGAATGAAGCGTGCAGCATCCTGTTGATAGGTTTCAAGGTAAGTGACATAGAAAGAGAAAAACCCCACGCAGTCAGTAGCCCCTGAGACACTGTCCGGTGCTCGGCGAGAAGAACCGGACAGAGGATCAATCTTTTATTGTAGGAGACTAACGTGATATGTATGCATAAGCATGCGTCGTTGTTGGCCGCAACCTCGCATGCTGCCGAAGTCTATGAACTGAGGCAGAGGCTGGACCGGACCGAGAGCGAGCTCGACGAGGTTAAGGTTCGGCTCCAGGAGAAGCAAGGTGAGTAATGACTTGCTGTGTATTCGGAAAGCATAGGCGCTATGTATTGATTGTAGTGTCGTAATATGTGCAAGAGCCGCGACCGAGGTCGAGGCCCTGAGGAAGGCCCTGGGCGAGGCCGAGGAGAAGGTTGTCCAGCAATAAGCCGCCCGTAAGAAGCTCGAGGCCCGTGTCAAAGAAATCCAGCAGGAGCTCCAGGATGCGGTGTAAAAATGTGAGACCTTGGAGCATGATGTGTCGGCTCGAGGGGCCGAACTCGCCAAGGCTCGTCAGAGTGCGGAGACCGCACGGAATGAGGCCCAGGCCGCTCTCAAGGAGATCCAGGAGGCAAATAGGATCACGACGGGTAAGGCTTTTAAGATGCAAAGCAAGTACGCAGAGAAGTAGTACCTTTTACTAACCTGGGTTCGGAGTTCCCCAGGGGCTTTTGCGCATCTACCATGCAGCGTATCAGACGCTGTGGAGTTCTACCGAGCCGAAGGAGGAGGTTCTACGGAGAAGCTATTCTGGTCGGAGTATGCGATGCCAGAGCATCCCGTGTCCTTCACCGATCAGCTGAAGCAGCTGGTGGAGCTGCACAGGGTGGCCGAACTAGCCATGAAGGATGTGATGATACGACTATGGCCAGCCGAAGCTATGCCCGGCAGGTACTTCGGACTCGTGAGGATGCTAGTGGAAGCCTGTCCGCGGCTGGACGTCGTCAAGCGCTCTGCCTGTATTGAAGGTGCCCGTATGGCCTTCTCTCGTTGCAAGATGTGGTGGGCGAAGATGAACGCCGTTGAAGTTGCTAGCGGGACGCCGGAGGGCAAGGAGCACCGCACACCCGAGAGATATTTTGCGGATGTCATAGAAGGGTCTCGACTTGTGGCAGCTCAATGTTCGCAGGACATTGTATTTGAATAAATATATTCATGTTGCCCCTGCATTGTATTATGGAAACAAAGCCTGTAATGTAATTTTGTTATGCTTTAATTGTTTCCTCCTGTGCGGCCGTGTTGTTTGTAATCTGAGGGTTGGCCAGTCGTCGGCTTCTGCCCTCGCGTAGGTAGTACGGAGGTGTTCGGGATGGGATCTAAACAATCTTGATCCAATTATATGGTCCTTTGGAGGAGTTGTTTAGCGCAACGAACAAGGCAATCAGACTATACGACTTAAACGCCCTCACTTAGCCATAGGAGTTTTATAATTAAGCAAGTGCGCAGCCCCTGGTCCAAGCCAGTGTGCTGTCAGCATCTGATCAGGAAGTGCTGATCCTTCGCATGACGCGGAAAAAATCTCCAACGATTTTGTAACCCTCGAACAGCTGACCGGCTCTCGCCATATCATGACAGTCAGTTTTTGGATTTCTCTACTGAGGTGCTCATCCGGTCAAGGCCAGGGCACAATCGCAGTAGTTCTCCCTTTACTACCCTAGCCGATAGAGCGGAACGTAGGGTAGCAAGCACAGGAGCCGGGCAACCCAACTATTGACCAAAGACATGATTCGGAGCCAATGCATATAATGCTAAATTAGGGGTGCCGAACTTATATATAAGAAGTGTTCAGACTTTGCTGCCGTATTGTGGGGCGATAAGTAGCCCCTGGCGAATATGAGACGCATAAAAGAGTACCGATGCAGCCGATAAGCAGATCGAAATAAAATGAAGTAAGAAGCGAAAACCACAGAAACTGGGCCGCAAACCATTTTCATTATAACTGGATGGATACGTCAAGGCGTATCTTGTACAAATAGTGCGATAAGCATCCGGGGTATTTGACATGTCGGGATCAAGAGGGCGCGGTGTGCGGGTCCCAAGAAATAAGTGGAAATACCGTCAAGAAGAACGTATAGAGGTTACTCTACACACCTATGCTGCTTGCCTCCTTTGTATGCCGATCCTTCAAAGGGACTGGTGATCAGGCCCATGAGAAAAGGAACCTGAAAAAAGAAAAAGGTGAAAGTATGTGTGTCCAGGATCGGTCTAGCCGAACTGTAGATCCCAGGTTAGCTTGTGCCTCCGTTGATGTCCATGGGATTTTGAGTGCGTAATTATGTACGCGTGGTGCGAATGCCACTACTTCATCGGGACTGGGACGGAGGCCGAATTGCTAATCGAGCTCTTGACGAGCCGCGCTGTCCTGCTGCAGTGTAGTCTGGAACCTCTTAATGACGTCCAGAGGCTCGACAGCCGTACCATGATGCTGCTTGAGAAGGCCGCTTTGTACTTCTGCTGCCAGGGCGGCGGTGTGCTCCTCTGTTCGGAGGGAGCGTTCCATATTGACATTGACTGTTATGACGCCACGTGGACCGGGCATCTTGAGCTTGAGATAAGCATAGTGTGGCACTACGTTGAATCTAGCAAACGCGGTTCGTCCGAGCAGTGCGTGGTAGCCGCTGTGGAATGGGACGATATCGAAGATTAACTCTTCGCTTCGGAAGTTGTCTAAAGAACCGAAGACCACCTCCAGCGTGATTGAGCCCGTGCAGCGGGCTTCTACGCCTGGTATGACTCCTTTAAAGGTTGTCTTTGTTGGTTTGATTCGTGAGGGGTTAATGCCCATCTTCCGCACTATGTCCTGATAGAGCAGGTTGAGGCTGCTACCACCGTCCATCAGGACTGGTGGTAGGTGAAACCCGTCAATAATTGGGTCAAGGACTAGTGCAGCTGAACCACCGTGGCGGATACTAGTTGGGTGATCTCGACGATCGAAGGTGATCGGGAACGACGACCATGGGTTGAATTTTGGGGCGACTGGCTCTACCGCGTAGACGTCCCTAAGTGCTCGCTTATGCTCCCTTTTGGGGATGTGTGTAGCATATATCATGTTCACTGTTTTGACTTGAGGGGGAAATTTCTTCTGCCCCCCAGTGTTTGGCTGCCGGGGCTCTTCATCCTCGTCCTCACTTTGTGATCCCTTTTCTTTGTTTTCGTCATTTAACTTGCCAGCCTGCTTGAAAACCCAACAATCCCTGTTGGTATGATTGGCTTGCTTATCCGGGGTGCCGTGAATCTGGCACAGACGGTCGAGTATGCGGTCTAGGCTGGAAGGTCCTTCGTTGTTTCTTTTGTAGGGCTTCTTCCATTGGCCGGTCTTGGAGCCACTGAATCCGGCGTTCACTGTTGTGTCATCGGTATTGTCGCCATTGCTTCGGCGTTTGTGTCTATTGCGCCCGAGCTTGCCGGTGCTGTTCTTGGCCTCAGTGGGGCCTGCCTCCCTGGCTGTGTTTTTGCTACGAGCCAGCCAGCTGTCCTCACCCGCGCAAAACCGGGTCATGAGTGCCGTAAGGGCTGCCATAGACTTCGGCTTTTCTTGGCCGAGGTGGCGTGCTAGCCATTCATCACGGATGCTGATTTTGAAGGCTGCTAGGGCCTCGGCATCCAGGCAGTCAACGATCTGGTTCTTTTTGGTTAGGAACCTAGTCCAGAATTTTCTGGCTGATTCTCCAGGTTGTTGAACTATGTGGCTTAAGTCATCGGCATCTGGTGGCCCGACATAAGTTCCTTGGAAGTTATCAAGGAAAGCCTCTTCCAAGTCCTCCCAGCTGCCGATGGAATTCTCAGGCAGGCTATTTAACCAGTGTCGAGCGGGTCCTTTGAGTTTTAATGGGAGGTATTTGATGGCGTGGAGGTCATCTCCTCGAGCCACATGGATATGGAGAATAAAATCCTTGATCCATACAGCAGGATCGGTTGTGCTGTCGTATGATTCAATGTTGACAGGCTTGAATCCCTCAGGGAATTCATGATCCAGCACCTTGTCTGTGAAGCAGAGAGGGTGTGCGGCGCCTCTATAACGGGCCACATCGCGGTGGAGCTCTGATGGAGTCCGTCTGCGGCATTCGGCCTGGGCATGGTTAGGTTTGTCACGTCCCAATAGGTAGCCGTTGTCGTGCCTCGAGGCACGTCCTCGCGATCCGTAGATCGATCTTGTATGTCCTGCTCCACTGTCCAGGGTCTGTCGGAGGTCGTACGTGTGACCCCGAACTCTTCCGTCTCTATTTTTACAGGGCGGTGGGGCAGGCTGCTGTTCGGCCTGAGTTGCCGCTTTATCCCGACTGCGGGGTGGCCGGTCGGCCGCCCTGTCTCGACCACGTGGTGGTCGTTCCGCATTACGCGAGGGAGATGTGTGCTCCGGTGCCTCCTCATTGAATTGAGGTAGCAGTCTGCGTTTTGGGTAGCTCTTCGCTGGGCTCTTGAGGCCGTATTCTTCGGCTGTCAGGACGTCAGTCCATCTGTCGACGATCAGATCTTGTTCAGCTTGAAGCTGCTGCTGTTTCTTTTTCAGGCTCCTTGCGGTGGCTATGAGCTGAAGCTTAAAGCGCTCCTGCTCCAGAGGATCCTCAGGCACGATGAAGTCTTCGTTGCCGAGGCTTGTCTCCTCCTTGGAGGGTGGACGGTAACTATCGTCCTCCGAGTCATCTTCTATGGCCTGTTCATCAGGGTTGTCTTGCCTGTTATCCTGTTCCTCCTGTTCGGATGTAGCTCCGACAGGGTCTTCCTTATTTTCGGCGTCGCCCTGAGTACTATTTTCTCTGGTGCCAGTGTTGCTATCTTTTGAGCGACGAGGCTTAGAGCGGCGTTTGGGGCGCCGGTGCTTGGACTGCATCTCAGAGGGTTTATTCGCGTCTGGCTCTTCTTTGTCATCACCAGATCCTTTAGGTGTATCAACCATGTACACGTCGTACGAAGAGGTGGCCGTCCAACGTCCAGTAAATGGCGGGTCTTGGCCTTGCTCCTTGTCAGCATCGTCGTCCATATCGTCGTTGTCTTCGGAGCCATAGTCAAGCATGTCGGTTAAGTCATCGACGGTGGCTATGAAGTGGGTGGCTGGTGGGAAGCAAAATTCCTCGTCATCCGCCTCTAGCTCGAACCGAACATAGTTCGGCTGTGAGTCTTCCTCCAAGGACAAGTTCTTTAAAGAGTTTAGTATGTCACCCAAAGGTGAATGCTGGAAGATGTCTGCGGCGCTAAATTCGAAAATCGATAACCGATCCAGCTCGGTGTCCACAAGCGCACCTGATCCGGAACGTATAGCCGGAGACGAGTCCGGAGTTCCATTGACGCAAACATTGCAGGATGTCAAGTCCGTGTGCGGCTCCAACGCCGCGGACTTTGTGGCCTCGGAGGGCACGATCTGCTTCGGTTCTGAAGCCATTGCAGCAACAGGATCCATCTCCTGGACGTAATCCAATAACAGATATAAGTCATGTTCATCGTGATGAGTGGGAGCGATCGCTGCGGTTTCAAACCCATTGAAGATCGAGTCTCCACGGGTATCCGCGGCGTAGTTCAAGCTTCCAAATCTGGCCTGGTGGCCAGGGGCGTAGCTATTGATCTGCTCCAGACGGCCAAGCGAGTTGGCATGCAGTACGAAGCCGCCGAACACAAAGATTTGTCCGGGGAAGAAGGTTTCTCCCTAGACGACGTCATTACTGACGATCGAAGGGGCCATCGAGTCCTTTGCCGATGGCACAGTGGAACTCTCAATGAAAGCACCAATGTCGGTGTCAAAACCGGCAGATCTCGGTTAGGGGGTCCCGAACTGTGCGTCTAGGATCGATGGTAGAAGGAGACGGGGGACACGATGTTTACCCAGGTTCGGGCCCTCTCTATGGAGGTAATACCCTACTTCCTGCTTGATTGATCTTGATGAATATGAGTGTTACAAGAGTTGATCTACCACGACATCGTAATGGCTAAACCCTAGAAGTCAAGCCTATATGACTACGGTAATGTCTCTCTATCCGGACTACGCTCTCCGGTTTATATAGACACCGGAGAGATCTAGGGTTACATGGAGTCGGTTACATCAGAGGGAATCTTCATAGTTGGTCGCCAAGCTTGCCTTCCACGCCAAGGAAAGTCCAATCCGGACACAGGCATAGTCTTCAGCCTTCATATCTTTACAACCCATCAGTCCGGCCCAATGAATAACAGACCACACGCCCGAGGACCCCTTAGTCCAGGACTCCCTCACCCTCGCACCATCTTCGAGCCCCTAACCAGATTCTGCCACATGTACAATCTAGAAGACTCCATGGTTGAACTTAAGCATAGTGCACAAACCTCAAAACACAAGTGCTCCTCCTTTGTTCTAGAATCTTCCATATCATAACTGCCCAAACTTATTTTCTAGTTGAATTGCCATTATTTGTTTTTACTTTATGCTTTAGAACGCACAATTCCGTGAAACATAAAATAGATTGACATTTTTATAAAAACTAATTGATTTTGAATGTCTACATCATGCATATATGACTCAAAGCTTACATGCTATAGTGTGCTATTTATTCATAATTTGGGTGCCAAATCTGATGCATGCAATGCACGTGTACCTTACTAGTACTTCCAGTATGTGCAAAGCACGTAAATTAGAATTCCAATGGCACGCTACACAGTGTCTCTCCCTTTTTCAGTTCATGAAGCCACTTGGCACATGTGGAGGCATTTTCGCGACCTCCTTGTCTGGATTGATCATAGTGACGTGCTGATAGTTCCAGAAGAATGTACTCGTCCTCTCTCACGCACACTGGCAGTACATGCATGAAGCGAAGATGTGCACGCACGCACTCATTCCCTCGCACGCACACGCGGGTACACGGTGGGACGCATTTTTGTACGAAGATCCACCCCATGTGATAATTTGATGCGTGTAAAGTCCTTGACTTCATTGATGGTCAATTAATACAGCGCATGCAAATTGAGTGGACGTGAGGGAGGAAGTAGTTGAGAAGGACATTACTACTCCACTATGTGCATGCGAGTAGTTAAATCATGGGTTGCTACTTCCAGTGGTCTCCTTCGTATTTTGTGCCAATTTTTGTCCATATTTTGAAGTAACATAATATTTATGCATGTCATAAAAAGTGGCACAAAAAAAGAGGCCAATAAACCAGGAAGCAGGCAGCATGATCAATTTTTGCCTGGGCTACTGTTGGTGGCCTTTGTATTTAAATATGGATGGAGTGGAGTAGTACTATCGTTATCTTAGCCTCGTATGGCTCTCCCAGCGCCTAGGCTCGCCTCCCTGCCTCGCCCACCGGATCCCGCCATGGATAATCCCTTAGATCCCAGGATCCCGTGGGCTGCCCTCTCGTTGCGGCCCGCGGCACTGCCGCCTTTGAGCGAAACTGATGACCCACAAGTATAGGGGATCTATCGTAGTCCTTTCGATAAGTAAGAGTGTCGAACCCAACGAGGAGCAGAAGGAAATGATAAGCGGTTTTCAACAAGGTATTCTCTGCAAGCACTGAAATTATAGGTAACAGATAGTTTTGTGATAAGATAATTGGTAACGAGCAACAAGTAACAAAAGTAAATAAAGTGCAGCAAGGTGGCCCAATCCTTTTTGTAGCAAAGCATAAGCCTGGACAAACTCTTATATAGAGAAAAGTGCCCCTGATGACACATGGGAATTACCGTCAAGCTAGTTTTCATCACGTTCATATGATTCGCATTCAGTACTTTGATAATTTGATATGTGGGTGGACTGGTGCTTGGGTGCTATTCTTACTTGAACAAGCATCCCACTTATGATTAACCCCTATTGCAAGCATCCGCACCTACAAAAGAAGTATTAAGGTAGACCTAACCATAGCATGAAACATGTGGATCCAAATCAGCCCCTTACGAAGCAACGCATAAACTAGGGTTTAAGCTTCTGTCACTCTAGCAACCCATCATCTACTTATTACTTCCCAATGCCTTCCTCTAGGCCCTAGATTGGTTCCGCCGAGGTTCCGCCTCGTGGCGGCGGAGTCTCGTCCCGAAAGCTTGCTTCTTATTTTTCTTAGGACGAAAGACTTCATATATCAGAAGATGGCCACCGGAGGGCCAAAAAGATGCCCACGAGGCAGGGGGCGCGCCCAGGGGGTGGGGCGCGCCCCCACCCTCGTGGCCAGGTGGAGGCCCTCCTGACGTGGATTCTTCTTCCAGTATTTTTTATTATTTCCAAAAATAACTTTCGTGGAGTTTCAGGACTTTTGGAGTTGTGCAGAATAGGTCTCTAATATTTGCTCCTTTTCCAGCCCAGAATTCCAGCTGCCGACATTCTCCCTCCTTATGTAAACCTGGTAAAATAAGAGAGAATAGGCATAAGTATTGTGACATAATGTGTAATAACAGCCCATATTGCAATAAATAACGATATAAAAGCATGATGCAAAATGCACGTATCAACTCCCCAAGCTTAGACCTCGCTTGTCCTCAAGCGGAAGCCGATAACGACAAATATGTCCACATGTTTAGAGGTAGAGGTGTGGATAAAATAAAATACGGACATGAGGGCATCATGATTATTCTCATAACAGCAACATATATGGATATTATCATATGATTTCTTATGCTTAAGTAATAATCTATTCATAATGCAAAGTATGAATCAGAAACTTTATTGAGAACTAACAAACTATAATCTCAGTCATTAAAGCAATTGCAATTTATCATAACATCAGAAAGAGTCTATGTCAGAGCTTTCTAGCAAGTCCACATACTCAACTATCATATAGTCTTTCACAATTGCTAACACTCACGCAATACTTGTGGTTACGGAGTTTTAATCAGACACACAGAAAGATAGGGGCTTAGAGTTTCGCCTCCCAACCTTTTACCTCAAGGGTAATGTCAACAATATTAATTCATGCTAACCCACATCTAATTAGATATATATATCAGGATCTTTCCAACATCCTGTGCTTGCCAAAGGATAAAATGTAAAAAGGAAAGGTGAAGATCACCACGACTCTTGCATAAGGTAGAAGATAGTAATAAAAGATAGGCCCTTCGCAGAGGGAAGCAGAGGTTGCCATGCGCTTTCAAGGTTGGATGCACAAAATCTTAATGAGAAAGAACATCACTTTATATTGCCACTTGTGATATAGACCTTTATTATGCAGTCCTTCGCTTTTATTTCATCCACATCACAAGATCGTATAAAGCTTATTTCCTCCACACCAATCAATCATACATATTTAGAGAGCAACTTTTATTGCTTGCACCGATGACAACTTACTTGAAGGATCTTACTCAATTCATAGGTAGGTATTGTGGACTCTCATGGCAAAACTGGTTTAAGGGTTTTTGGAAGCACAAGTAGTATCTCTAATTGGTGCAAAGAATTTGGCTAGCATGAGGGGGAAAGGCAAGCTCAACATGTTGGATGATCCATGACAATATAATTTATCTCAGATATAAGAAAACATAACCCATTACGTTGTCTTCCTTGTCCAACATCAACACTTTAGCATGTCATATTTTAATGAGTGCTCCCAATCATAAAAGATGTCCAAGATAGTATATTTATATGTGAAACCTCTCTTTCTTTATTACTTCCTATTAATTGCAACGATGACCAGAGCTATGTTTGCCAACTCCCAACAATTTTTTATCATCATACTCTTTCTATGTGAAGTCATTACTCTCAATAAGATCAATATGATCTCTTTGTTTCTTTTATTCTTTTCTCTTTTCTTTTATTCCCTCAAGATCATAGCAAGATAATCAAGCCCTTGACTCAACACTAATCTTTATTATATAGCTCACGAACTCGATTACATAGAGGAATCATAAAGCAAAATTCAAAACTAGATCATACCAAAACTTTTATTCTACTAGATCAAAATACTACTAATAGGATCGAACTAAGAAAAATGGTAAAGATAGAGATGTGGTGGTGATACGATACCGGGGCATCTGCCCCAAGCTTGGCAGTTGCCAAGGGGAGTGCCCATACCCATGTGATTATATCTCCTTTGTTGAAGAAGGTGGAGGTGATGATGGGGTTGTTCATGATGTAAATTGTGCTTTCAGCTTCTTCATATTGTAATTGAGGAGAGCAATTTCCTCCTTTAAATCATCGACCTTTGACTCCAGCTTCAAGATCTTGTCACATAAATCTCCTTTGCTTTTGTGCATATCCCCAGGTTGAGGTAGAGGAACATCCTCCTCCTCCGAACTTGAATCATTGACCCTCATCAGATGAGCATCCTCCTCCTCATCTGTAGTTCGACCACAAGGAGATAGATCCCCATAGGTCTTCGGGTCAGCAATGAGGTGTGAGACATAGCTTTCTCCGTAGGAATCCTGAGATGACATCTTGCTCCAATATCTGCTACAAAAACAGCTCAAAACAAGAACAGAGGACAATTGCGTGATACAGGAGTCAAAACCTTCGGGAGATTATATAATGAACTTTTACCGACCAAAATACGTATCATGCAAGAAAACGGAGTCCGGAGAGCACACGAGGTGCCCACGAGGCAGGGGGCGCCCAGGGGGTAGGGTACGCCCTCCACCCTCGTGGAGCCCTCGTGTCCTTCCCGGACTACTACTTATTTTTCTATTTTTCTAAATAATCCAAAACGGAGAAAAATTGCCTTTAGAACTGTTTTGGGGTCGGTTTACTTACCGTACCACATACCTATTCCTTTTTGGAGTCTGAAACATTCCGGAAAGTGTCCCTTATGTATTCCTCCGGGGTTACGGTTTCAATAACATTGGTTTCAACATTTATAGGATTACTTGAGATATAATGTTTAATTCTTTGACCGTTCACCACCTTCGGATTTGTGCCTTCGAAATTGTTGATTTTTATGGACGATAGACCTCCTCGATAATGTAAGGACCTTCCCATTTAGAGAGAAGTTTCCGTACAAAAAATCTTAAACTAGTGTTGTATAGCAATACATAATCACCTACATTAAACTCACGCTTTTGTATCCTTTTGTCATGCCATCTTTTAACTTTTTCTGTAAACAATTTGGCATTCTCATAGGCTTGGGTTCTCCATTCATCAAGTGTGCTAATGTCAAATAACCTCTTCTCACCGGCAAGTTTGAAATCATAATTGAGCTCTTTAATAGCCCAATAAGCCTTATTTAGTTCGAGAGGTAAGTGACATGCTTTTCCATAAACCATTTTATACGGAGACATACCCATAGGATTTTTATATGCAGTTCTATAGGCCCATAATGCATCATCAAGTTTCTTGGATCAATTCTTTCTAGATCTATTAACAGTCTTTTGCAAAATTAATTTGAGTTCTCTATTACTCAATTCTACTTGACCACTAGACTGTGGGTGATAAGGAGATGCAATTCTATGATTAACATCATACTTAGCAAGCATTTTACAAAAAGCACCATGAATAAAATGTGAACCCCCATCAGTCATTAAATATCAGGGACTCCAAACCTCGGAAAAATAACTTCTTTAAGCATCTTAATAGAGGTTTTATGATCAGCACTACTAGTTGGAATAGCTTCTACCCACTTAGTAACGTAATCAACAGCAACTAAAATATGTGTATATCCATTAGAGGCAGGAAAAGGTCCCATATAATCAAAGCCCCAAACATCAAATGGTTCAATAACAAGTGAATAGTTCATAGGCATTTCTTGAAGTCTACTAATATTACCAATTCTTTGACATTCATCACAAGATAAGACAAACTTACGGGCATCCTTGAAGAGAGTAGGCCAATAAAAACCGGATTGCAATACCTTATGTGCAGTTCTATCTCCAGCGTGGTGTCCTCCATAAGCTTCGGAGTGACACTTGCGTAGAATCTGTTCATGTTCATGCTCAGGTACACAACGTCTAATAACACCATCTACTCCTTTTTTATAAAGATGTGGGTCATCCCAAAAGTAATGTCTCAAATCATCGAAAACCTTTTTCTTTTGCTGGTATGTGAAACTAGGTGGTATAAATTTAGCAACAATGTAATTAGCAAAATCAACATACTATGGAGTAGTACGAGAAGCATTGATGACATTTAATTGTTCATCAGGAAAGCTATCATCAATAGGTAGTGGGTCATCAAGAACATTTTCTAACCTAGACAAGTTGTCTGCAACGGGGTTCTCAGCTCCCTTTCTATCAATAATATGCAAATCAAATTCTTGTACCAGGAGAACCCATCTAATAAGTCTAGGTTTAACATCTTTCTTTTCCATAAGATATTTAATAGCAGCATGATCCGTGTGAATAGTTACTTCAGAATAAACAATATAAGGTCTAAACTTATCACAGGCAAATACAACTGCTAATAATTCTTTTTCAGTAGTAGCATAATTTCTCTGGGCATTATCTAGAGTTTTACTAGCATATTGAATAACATTTAATTTCTTATCAAATCTTTGCCCTAGAACAGCACCTACAGCATAATCACTAGCATCACACATAATTTCAAAAGGTAAATTCCAATCAGGTGGCTGAACAATAGGTGCAGAGATCAATGCTTTCTTAATTATTTCAAATGCTTCTACACAATCATCATCAAAGACAAATGGTATATATTTTTGTAATAAATTAGTCAGAGGCCGAGAAATTTTTGAGAAGTCTTTAATGAACCTCCTATAAAAACCAGCGTGACCAAGGAAACTTCTTATACCTTTGATGTCCTTGGGACATGGCATCTTTTCAATAGCATCAACCTTGGCCTTATCAACCTCAATACCTCTTTCAGAAACTTTATGCCCCAAGACAATACCTTCATTAACCATAAAGTGACACTTCTCCCAATTCAAGACAATGTTAGTTTCTTCACATCTCTGCAAAACTCGATCAAGGTTGCTCAAGCAATCATCAAAAGAGGATCCATAAACGGAGAAATCGTCCATGAAAACCTCACAAATCTTTTCACAAAAGTCAGAGAATATAGCCATCATGCATCTTTGAAAGGTAGCAGGTGCATTACATAAACCAAAAGGGATACGTCTATAAGCAAAAGTACCGAAAGGGCAAGTAAAAGTGGTCTTTGATTGATCATCGGCTGACACAGGTATTTGAGAGAAACCAGAATAACCATCTAGAAAGCAAAAATGTGTATGTTTGGATAATCTTTCTAGCATTTGATCGATAAAAGGTAAGGGGTAATGATCCTTTTAGTAGCTTTATTTAGTTTGTGGAAATCAATTACCATCCTATAACCTGTAATTATTCTTTGCGGAATCAATTCATCTTTAACATTAGGAACGACAGTAATACCTCCCTTCTTAGGGACACAATGGACAGGACTTACCCACTGACTATCAGCAATGGGATAAATAATACCTGCCTCAAGAAGCTTTAGTATTTCCTTTCTTACTACCTCTTTCATTTTAGGATTAAGTCGTTGTTGGTGATCACGAACTGGTTTGGCATCTTTCTCCAAATTTATTTTGTGTTGGCATAGAGTGGGACTAATGCCCTTAAGATCATCAAGAGTATATCCAATAGCAGTGTGGTGCTTCTTCAGAGTTTTCAATAATCTCTCTTCTTCATGCTCTGGAAGGTTAGCAGTAATAATAACAGGATATATCTTCTTTTCATCAAGATAAGCATATTTAAGAGTATCAGGAAATGGTTTAAGCTCAAACACGGGATCACCCTTAGGTGGAGGAGGATCCCCTAGGATTTCAACAGGCAAATTGTGTTTTAGGATGGGTTCCTGTTTGAAGAATACTTCATCTATTTCCGTTCTTTCATTCATAAACATATCATTTTCATGGTCTAGCAAATATTGTTCTAAAGGATCACTAGGAGGCACGGCAATAGAAGCAAGACCAATAATTTCATCTTTACTAGGCAATTCCTCTTCACGGTGTTGTCTACGAAATTTAGAAAAGTTAAACTCATGAGACATATCACCTAGACCAATAGTAACAACATCCTTTTCGCAATCTATCTTGCATTAACTGTGTTCAAGAAGGGCCTACCCAAAATAATGGGAGAAAAGCTATCTTGCGGGGAACCAAGAACAAGAAAATCAGCAGGATATTTAGTTTTCCCACACAAGACTTCAACATCTCTAACAATTCCAATGGGTGATCTGGTATCTCTATTGGCGAGCTTGATGGTAACATCAATATCTTCTATCTCAGCAGGTGCAATATCATGCATAATTTCTTTGTATAAGTCATGAGGTATAGCACTAGCACTAGCACCCATATCACATAAGCCATGATAACAATGATCTCCTATTTTAATAGAAATAACAGGCATGCCTGCCACATGTCTACGTTTATCTTTATCACAAGGTTTGGCAATTCTAGCAGTTTCATTACAGAAATGAATAACATGCCCATCAATATATCAGACAAGAGATCTTTAACAATAGCAATATTAGGTTCAACTTTAACTTGCTCAGGAGGTGTATAGGTTATAATATTGCTTTTACAAACCACAGTTGAAGCTTTAGCATGATCCTTTATCCTAACAGGAAAAGGTGGTTTCTCAACATAAGCAGTAGGAACAATAGGATCATTATAAGTGATAGTCTTTTCTTCAACTTTAATAGGTGTAGCTACTTTTACTTCTATGGGAGGATGATATTTAAACCACTTCTCTTTAGGGAGATCAACATGAGTAGCAAAAGATTCACAAAAGGAAGCTACTACCTCAGAGTCAAGTCCATATTTAGTGCTAAATTTACGGAAAATATCGGTATCCATAAAAGATTTAACACAATTAAACTTAGGTGTCATACCTGACTCCTTACCTTCGTCGAGATCCCAATCTTCAGAGTTGCGTTCAATTCTTTCCAATAAATCCCATTTGAATTCAATAGTCTTCATCGTAAAAGAGCCAGCACAAGAATTATCGAGCATGGTGCGATCGTTATCAGAAAGCCGAGCATAAATTTTTTGAATAATTATTTCACTTGGGAGCTCATGATTGGGGCATGAATATAACATTGATTTAGGCCTCCCCCAAGCTTGAGCGATGCTTTCTCCTTCGCGAGGCCAGAAATTATATATATAATTGCGATCACGATGAACAAGGTGCATAGTGTTGAGGATATAAACCTTAGAGTCACCCGCCCGGAGGGGCCGGGTTACTCATAATGGTCATCGCCTGAAGCCCGGTGCCAAGCTTGAAGACGGTGGGCCAAAGATGGGCTTAAGACCCGGAGATGGCTTAAGGCCTGTAGTTACAACCGCCATTATGGTAGAACTTGTAGTGTAAGGCAAGAATAGATAAGAGTCCGAGCCGGACACTGTTATCAGCCGGCCGGGACTCTGAGAGCCGCTGGGCGTCAACCTCTCTATATAAAGGGACGACCCGGCGGCGGTTTAGGGACAGAAAAGATCTCGTCGAGAGCCAGGCATAGCAGTTAAGCTCCCTGGTCATTGAAACCCTAATCAATACCACCTCAACTGGACGTAGGCTTTACCTTCACCGTAAGGGGCCGAACCAGTATAACCTTCGTGTTCCTTGTCCCGTTTAACCCCTTCAAGCTTCCTAGCTGCGATGGCACCACGGCTAAGTCCTAGCTTGAGGACATCTGCCGTGACAATTCCACGACAGTTGGCGCCCATCGTGGGGCCAGCGCACGGTGGATTTGAGTTCTTGAAGGGCACCTTCGAAGGGCTCAAGGGATACGCTGTGGGCCGGATGACCAAGAGTCGTCGCGGCAAGCTCTACATCGATGATGCAAACTGGGGCCCCGACGCCGGCTCAATTGAGTACGGGTACCGGGTCCCCTTCGGCGGAATTCATGTCTTCATTGGCAAGATTGGTGAGCCGGGCCCTGAGCCGATCTCTGCGCCGATCTCGTCGAGACGGCTCAGCGCGCACGACCCGCCCGGGCCCTACCTGCCTTGAAGCATGTTTTTGTGGTATGTATCCATGAAGGACTCTCTGTAGGGTCTGAATCTGGTGATGAGACGGCGGCCGGCTCTGACGGCGAGTCGTCCACAGATGAGTCAAACTCGTTGTATCAACTTCAAGATGGCAGGGTCATGGGTGGTTCCGATGGTGACAGTATTCCGGACCCGTTTCAGCCGCCGAGCCGGGTTGGAATCTTCATGGCCGGTGCACAGCCTGTTCAGAACCCCGCCGTCGGGTCAGGAAACCCGGTGCCTTCACCGGCTCAGGTGCTGATGGATCTCACGGACAAGATGACGGCCCTGTTAACCGCCACGGTTGACCCGGCGGATCAAGCTCAGCATGACGCGGAGGTGGCGCGGTTAAAGCTGGATCTAGTGAAAGCCAAGGAGGACCTGGCGGCGGAAGGGATCAGGATGGCTGCGGAGAGGGCGGCTCTCGACGCCCAGGCTCAGTTGATTCAGGCACAGTCCTTCCGACTCACGATGGATCCGAACGCGTCCAATGAGGTCATGAGAAGGAGGCATCAAAAGGCCCAATCTCGAGTCCCTCCGGTCTACGATCCTCGAAACCTCTTCAACACGCCAGGTGCAGGGTCTAGTAACCCGCCGGGGGTCATAGTGCCCGGGTCTGGGACCCCTGTTCAGCCACAAGTGATGGGGCCTCCCCGGGTGAACCATGCCCCACCTCAGTATGTGCCAATACCACCGGGTCATTATGCCAACCCGCTAGAGAACATGGTCGCCGCGGCAGCACGGCTGGCGGCTCTCCCAATCGACGGCGACTCTCCAACAGCTGTTGAAACCCGCCGGATCAGAGAACTCCTTCAGACAGCGCTGGCACAGCAAGAGGCGTACTCTTACAGCCGGGACAGGATCCATTCAACCCCTCGCCCAGGCCGGAGCCCGAGTTATAGCCGACACATGGTCTCAGCGACCGGCTCAAGTAATGTCCGACGCCATGACCCGCCCCCTGGCCATGGCCCAGCTCATAACGGAGCCTTTCACGCAACAGACCAAGACAGAGCGCGGCAAGAGGCGGAGAAGGTGCCTCAGTTGACGGCTTACCAGACACCCCCGGCTTATCCGACGACTTCCGTCGATGTGGGTATCCCTACAAGGGCTGGAGGCGTCCCTTGTCTAGTGCCGGCTCTCCGTAATGAATGACTACCCAAGGACTTTAAAGGGCCTAGGAAGGTGCCTAATTACACGACTGACTTACAACCCGGAGCCTGGATGGAGAGTTACGAGATGGCCATGGAATTGCTGGAGGTCAGTGAAGCTGCGATGGCCAAGTACTTCACCATGATGTTAGATGGGACTGCTCGCACTTGGTTGAAAGGGCTACCACCGAATTCCATCGGGTCTTGGGCTGAGTTGAAGGCTCGGTTCATCCAAAACTTCAAAGATACCTGTAGGCAGTCTATGTCAATTGTGGATTTGACTAACTGTAAACAGCAGGAGGGTGAATCTACGACCCATTGGGTTCGCCAGGTCAAAGAGATAATACATTCATCTGATAAGATGGATGCCGGCTCTGCAGTCTTAATGTTGGAACAGAATTGTCGTTTCCTGCCTTTGAAGATGAAACTCGGGCGGCTTAAGCGCGACTGCAATGATATGGGTACGCTGATGGCGGCTCTTGTCAAGTATGCCGACTCTGATAGTACCAAGGACCCCGCTTCAGATGATGAAAGGACAGGGAAGGGAAAGAAGAACGGCAATGGCAAGGGTCCTCAGCATAACCCGGGGAACCAAGGGGGTGGCAAGCGTAAGGCCGATGGCAGCCTAGAGTTCATGGCCAACACCAGCTCACAGGGTAATAACCAGCGACGCAAGGGGAGGCCACCTCCCCGAGCCGGCGGGTCGGGCCCGACGCTGGAGCAGCTGTTGAATGAGCCTTGCCCAAGGCATGGCTCTAGGGAGAAGCCAGCCACTCATTTGTGGAAGGATTGTGCAATCATGAAAGCCTTTAAGAATTCCAATGCCTTCAATGGCAACCATGGCCCGGGCGGCGGGTCAGGCGCTGGCGGTTTTCATGGCCCGGGCGGTGGCTCAAATTCTAATCCACAGAACGGTCAAGGGGGCTTTAATCAGCAGTCTGGCCAGGGTCATCAACAGCAGCAGGGGGGTTATAAGACCAATCCAAAGCAGCTTAACGGTGGACAGTATCATGTATTTACCACCAGTCTGTGTAAGCGAGATCAGAAGCTTCATAAGAGGGCTGTGAATGCTGTTGAGCCGGCGGTTCCACGTTATTTAAGATGGTCTGAGCAGCCTATTGTGTGGAGCAGGGAGGATCACCCTCCCGGGGTTGATAATCCGGGTCACTTGGCCTTGGTGGTGGCTCCTCAGGTGGGAGGATATAAGTTCACTAAGGTGCTCATGGATGGAGGCAGCAGTATCAACATCCTCTATTATGAGACTTTCCGTCGTATGGGGTTGATTGATAAGAACCTCAGCCAGTCAAACACTATTTTCCATGGTGTGGTGCCTGGTAAGTCGGCTTATCCAGTTGGCAAGATCGAGTTGGAAGTGGCCTTTGGAGATGAGTACAACTACAGGGTGGAAAAATTGACCTTTGAGGTGGTCACGATAAGAAGTCCGTACCATGCCATATTTGGGCGGCTGGCTTACGCCAAGTTCATGGCACGACCGTGTTACGTGTATTTACAGCTCAAGATGCCGGGTCATAATGGGACCATTACGGTTCACGGCAGCCGGAAGGTGGCTTTGGAGTGTGAGGAAGGCGATGCAGCTTATGGAGAATCTGTTTGCGCAATAGAGGAGTTGAAATTTTACAAGGACAATGTTGACCCAACAGATATGACCTCTCTGAAAAAGCCGACTACGGAGCAGGAGCCAGCAATGAAATTTAAGTCGGCTGATGAGACTAAACTTGTTGATTTCGTTCCAGGTGATTCAACTCAGCAGTTTAGCATCAGTGCCAATCTGGATCCAAAATAGGAAAGAGCGCTCATCGAGTTCATCCGTGAGAATAGGGACATTTTTTCATGGAAACCTTCTGACATGCCAGGTGTACCTAGAGAACTCGCTGAGCACACTCTCAATGTTGATCCGAAATTTAAGCCGGTTAGGCAATTCCTTCGGCGGTTTAATGAAGAGAGGCGGAAAGCCATTGGTGAAGAGGTGGCCCGGCTCTTGGCGGCCGGGTTTATTGTTGAAGTCTTTCACCCAGAGTGGTTAGCTAACCCGGTGCTCGTGCTCAAGAAGAATGGCACCTGGCGGATGTGTGTGGACTACACGGACTTAAACAAGGCATGTCCGGCTGATCCTTTTGCTCTTCCCCGTATTGATCAAATCATTGATGCTACGGCGGGTTGCGAGCGCTTAAGTTTCTTGGATGCTTATTCTGGATACCATCAGATTAAAATGGCAGTTAAGGACCAGGAGAAGACGGTGTTCATCACTCCCTTTGGAGCCTTCTGCTATGTGTCTATGCCCTTTGGACTCAAGAGTGCACAGGAGACTTATCAGCGTTGCGTGCAGAACTGTCTTCATAACCAGATTGGGCGCAATGTTCATGCTTATGTGGATGATATTGTGGTTAAGTCCAGGGAAGAGAAAACCTTGATAGATGATCTAAGGGAAACCTTTGATAATCTCCGGGTCTATAAGATGATGCTTAACCCGGCCAAGTGTGTTTTTGGTGTTCCTGCAGGCAAGCTCTTGGGTTTCTTGGTTTCTAACAGAGGTATTGAAGCGAACCCAGAGAAGATCAAGGCAATCACCTCTCTGGCTAAGCCGGCGTGCATAAACGATGTCCAGCGCCTGGCGGGTCGTATTGCTGCTTTAAGCCGGTTTATAAGCCGTTTGGGTGAGAAGGCCATGCCATTGTACCAGTTGATGAAGAAAACTGATGACTTTGTCTGGAATGATGCTGCTAATACTGCTTTTGAGGATTTGAAGAGACAGCTTGCGGAGCCCCCAGTCCTTGTTGCTCCGGTTGAGAAGGTGCCCTTATTACTGTATGTAGCAGCTAACACATGAGCCGTCAGTGTGGCTGTGGTGGTGGAGCGCAAGGAAGAGGGTAAGGAGCATCCGGTTCAGCGGCCGGTTTATTACGTCAGCGAAGTGCTCATCGAGTCCAAACAGCGATATCCACATTGGCAGAAGCTTGTTTATGGTGTGTTCATGGCAAGCCGGAAGCTTAAGCATTATTTCCAGGGTCACCCCATCACTGTTGTCAGTTCTGCCCCCCTTGGAGATATCATTCAAAACAGAGAGGCCACAGGGAGAGTGGCTAAGTGGGCTATAGAGCTTGGACCTCATGGTCTGAAATACATACCACGCACTGCTGTTAAATCTCAAGCCTTGGTGGATTTCATCAACGATTGGATAGAGCTACAAGTGCCCGAACAAAAGCCGGATAACACATATTGGACTATTCACTTTGACGGGTCCAGGCAATTGGAGGGCTCGGGGGCTGGAGTCGTGTTGGCTTCCCCTAAAGGTGACAAGTTCCATTATGTGCTACAGTTGATGTTTCCTTGCACTAAAAATGCGGCTGAGTATGAGGCCTTGCTCCATGGTCTTCGGATGGCTAAGGAGATGAGTTTGAGCCAGGTAAGGTGCTTCGGCGACTCAGACTTGGTGGCTCAACAAGTATCAGGCAAGTGGGATTCCAAGGACCCTCTCATGGCGGCTTATCGCCGTGAGGTTGATGCCATTGCTGGACACTTTCAGGGTTATCAAGTAGAGCACATCGATCGCAGGAAGAACGAGGCGGCTGATGCTTTAAGCCGGCTGGGCTCTCAGCGAAAACCGGTGCCGCCTAATACTTTCCTGGACGTCTTGCATAACCCTTCTGTTAAGTTGCCTACGGAGGAAGACTTGGTTGTCCCTGACCCGGAAGCACAGTTGGTGGCGGCTCTCCACATCATCCCGGACTGGACAGTGCCCTATCTGGGTTACATGACACGGGGAGATTTGCCTGAGGATGAAACTTTGGCCAGACAAATAACCCGGTGGTTTAAGTCAATGGTTGTTATCAATGGTGAGCTGCATCGCCGCAGTGTTACGAGAGCGTTCCAGCGTTGTGTCTCCCCTGAGGAAGGTCAAGAGATCTTGCGTGAGATTCATGAAGGGGATTGTGGCCATCATGCCGGCTCAAAATCCATTGTGGCCAAGGCTTTTCGTCATGGTTTTTATTGGCTGACGGCTCATGCTGATGCGGAGGACTTGGTCAGTAAATGTGATGGTTGCCATAGGTTCTCGCGACGGGCTCATATGCCGGCTCGAGAACTGAGGATGATCCCAATTACTTGGCCCTTTGCGGTCTGGGGGCTTGATATGGTTGGGCCTTTTAAAAGGTCCAAGCATAAGAAGACCCACCTCTTAGTGGCAGTTGACAAGTTCACAAAGTGGGTTGAGGCAGAGCCCGTTAGCAAGTGTGACGCAGCCACGGCGGTTCAGTTCATGAAAAAGGTGATATTTCGCTTTGGCTTTCCACACAGCATTATAACTGACAACGGCACCAATTTATCTAAGGGTGCCATGGAGGAGTTTTGTCAACGAGAGCATATTCGACTTGATGTTTCATCAGTGGCTCATCCTCAATCCAATGGTCAAGCTGAGAGAGCTAATCAGGAGATTCTGAAGGGCATCAAGCCCCGGCTTTTGGTCCCTTTGCAACGAACGCCGGGTTGTTGGGTGGAGGAGTTACCCTCCGTGTTATGGAGCATCAATACTACTCCTAACAGGTCTACGGGTTACACGCCTTTCTTCATGGTTTATGGAGCGGAAGCAGTCCTCCCCAGTGACATCCGTCATGACTCGCCTCGAGTGGCGGCTTATGTTGATGCGGATAATGAACAGGCGCGCCAAGATGCTCTTGACTTGTTGGACGAGCAGCGTGATGTGGCAGCGGCTCGATCCGCGATTTACCAACAAGACCTGTGCCATTATCACAGTCGCCGGGTTAAGTCCCGGGTCTTCCAGGAAGGTGATCTGGTGCTCCGGCTCATCCAAGATCAAACAGATGCGCACAAGTTATCCCCGCCTTGGGAAGGACCCTTTGTGGTCAGCAAGAACTTGCACAACGGGTCATATTACCTCATTGACATTCGGGAGCACAAAGATTCACGCAAGTCGGAAGAGGAGACCCGTCGGCCGTGGAACATAGCTCAGCTTCGGCCCTATTACACTTGAGCCACCGGCTCTCATAATGTACATATTTCTATAGCCATGTATATATTATGATAAGCAATAAAGCAGGACCTCTGTCCTTTTTTCTCCTCCAAAGGTGAACGTGTTGTTTCCATTGCAAGATCACATGATAACTTGAAGGAGGATCCGGCTTATGATCGTATTCGAATCTAGCCGTACGCAATATAATCACTTGGGGGCTTCCTGTTCAAACATAGGTCGTATTCGAACCAAAGAGAACATAGCTGTCGATACCCATTTGATTGGCAAAGTGCCGAGCTCATTGGGGAGTTTTCTTTGATCATATTTGAATCATAGTTCAACTCCCTTTGGGAACCGACGTGGATCGTATTCGAATCAGTGTCCTTAAACAACTCCTAAGGTCATTTGGGGGCTTCCTGTTCAAACATGGGTCGTATTCGAACCAAAGAGAACATAGCTGTCGGTACCCTCTTGATCGGCATCGCCAAACCCGCTGGGGGCTATATGATCGCATTTGAATCTTAGCTTAACCCCTTTGGGACGGGTCTCTGGTCGTATTCGAACCGGAAGCCCCTGAGTTTTGATTTTCTGATTTACAACGAGTTCTTCTGATTGTATCAACAGTGCACATGGCGGTTCTTATTCCGCCGGCTTAACTTTGATTCACAATGCTCGTCAAACACAATCGGCGTTATGAAGACTGGTAAACCGGAATTGAGGTACCAACCTTACTACCCGGGTTATATAAACCGGAAGTGTACTTGAAGGCCGGTAAGTGTGTTATTATGGTTATATCAAGGATATAATTGAGGACCAGTCTTTCATGACTTAGATTTATATTCCGGGTTATATGTATAAGACTATGATTCTCAGTGCGGTAAGCCGCCTAGAGACTTGTGATTTGTTTTTCTATGCAGGATAGTTAAAGACAACTATTTGAGCTTAAGGAAAATGAATGATCAATTATGACCCGGAGGAATATAAGGAAGTAACTTCAATGGAATTCAGCATTCAACACGTGCACGATGGCACGACAAAGTTAAAATGTGGTCCTATTCTATTACAAGACTCCCCGAGTCCAAAAGGGTGAAGCATTGTTTAATAAGCCGCCTGAAGAGTCAAGATGCTGGCCGGGTCGAACCTTCCGGCTCATCCCTCTCCGCTCCTCCGGCTGTTCCTATGACCTGGAAGGTTGACGATTTCCAGTCAATGCCGCTCAGAGCTTTAAATTGCGCCTCCTCGTCAATTAACCCGGCCGGGTCAATGTTTGGGGCAAAGGTGTGCTTACGAGTCGGCGGGACTAAGCTGATGGCTTCATAACGCGGAGTGGGGATTCTCTGATTCTCTGCGTCGTAGCCCGGCTGGTACTTGGTCAGATCAGTGTCGTTCCCAATCAGGGTGGCCACCGGGCGCACGATTTTCACGCTGACAGCAAAGTCTTTTTGATCGAAGGGGGTGCCGTCTTCCTTCAAGCTGGGGTAACCAAGTGCAATGTTAGCCGGGTCTAGCTCTGGAAGGAACGCCTTGGCCCGGCTCAGAGCAGCTATGGCTCCGGCTCTTGCAGAGGCCCGTCGCAGCTCTTGGACACGCTGAGGAAGAACGGCAAGCCGGCGAAGAACTTCCGCCAGGTGAGTCGGCACCTCATTGGATAGGGCCACCACGGCCAAGGCGCGTTGTGACCCGGTGTAGAGTTGCTCCACCAGAGTGTACACGGCCTTCAAGTTGGTCAGCACATTTTGATTGAGATTGGCGCTTCTTGGACCTGTTTAAACAGAGTAAGATAAGCCGCTGGCAATGATGGGTTATGAGACATAAAGATTGAACTTGACGAGAGCCGGTGGAATGACTTACCGAAGATTGCGGCGACCATCTATGACACGTGGCGCTTTAAGCCGGAGAGTTCGGCGGTTCTCTCCGTCAGAGCCCTCTCCGCCTGTTCGGCCCGGCTCACCAGAGTAGCCTTCTCTTCGACCCAAGTCTTCCTTTCAGCTTCAAAGTTCTTTTTCAGCTTCTCTTGAGCAGCAATACTGGACACAAATTTGGCGTTGGCCTTCCGGGTCTCAGTTTCCTGCGTCCTCAGGCGGGTCTTCAGATCAGAGATGTCAGCCTCAAACTTCTTGCAAGCAGCCTGCACAATTTCCGGGTTATAGTATGAACAGTTATTATGCAATTTTAAAGTCCCAAGCACTTTCCAAGCAAAGACACTTGGCACTTGGGGGCTAATGCATGTCGAACGTTTCTATCTACAAATTACCGGTTCATGGAAGTAAGCCGGAACTTAAGTCTACAACATATTCAATCATAAGTCGTCGACTTGGGGGCTAGTATGGTGAAGATAACTATGCAGTAAGCAGTAGAGTGGTACCTCAGACTTCTGCTGTATCTGATTCACCATGTTGATCTCCAAATCCCGGCTCTTGTGCACCTGACTCACATAGCCGAAGACGATCTCTCCGACGCTCAAGTTCGTATAGTTAGTGAGGTCTAGATTGGCCCGGCTGCGCTCTAGCAACTCTTCCTTTGCGGACCACTTGGCCAGCGCAGTGGGTCTCCCCGGCTCAACAAACTCCGTCCGGGTGATTACCACATCCGGGTCATCGGCCGGCTGAGCCGGGCTGGAGATATCCGGGTTGGTGGAAGTCTCCATGGCTGGCTCGTCCCTGGGAGCGGTGGCTTCAGGAGCAGAGGCGGCTGGCGGCTCTTGAGCGGAAACTTCCGGTTCCGTCACAACCGACTCCTCCGCCGGCTTATTCCTCTTTGCTCTTTTACTGAGCTTTGCTTGAGCACTGAAAGGACAAAAGGTTAGTACAAAAGTATGAGTAAAGATAAAACACAGCAAGAGATGATCATCATTACCCGGGTACGGTCTTGAAAGCCGGCAGATTCGACTGCATCGAGTCACCAGAGGAAGGAGACGTTTCCTGATAATTTGAATCAGAAGAATTGAGAGGTTGATGTATAACACCCGCCAGAGGATGAAAAGGATATAAGTTGGAGATAACCTCGGACCGGCGTTTCCTTGATGCCTCAGGTAAGCCGGAGGAGAGGTCAGCATCCTTGTTGGTCCGGGTGTGCCGCCGGCTCTCATGAATCTGTTGCTTCAAAAGAAATTGAGGATCTTGATAAGCTAAAGGATGTTAAAATCTTACTTTCCGGGTTACCCTTCGGACTTTCAGCCTTGGCAAGGGCTCCGAGTCGGAGGAAGGTGTCATTACCTCTTCAATCACCGGGTTACTTGCTCCGGTGTCATCCTGTTGATGAACGGTATTGATAAGGTGGACAGAAATAAACAAGAAATACAACAAGAGCTTACAGGTTCAGGGGTTACCTCTGACTCGGAGCTGTCGCTTAGTTGTAGCAGCTCTTAAGCAGTAGGCCTAATTCCCTTCTTGCGGGGAGCGGTTCTCTTGGCGGCTTTCTTAGCCTTCCTGGCCTTCTTGGCCGCCTCATGGTCATATTTGACCTTCCAGAATTTGTCATCAGCCTGAAAAATACAATGACGATTTCTTAAGGTTTGGATGAAAGCTATCTATAGAAGAAAATAAGATGTTCAGATCAGCGGCTTACCGCTGGGGCTGGGTTGGTCTTGCAGAAGGGGCTTAAGCCGGTCCTCCCGCAGTCTGCCAAGCTCTCGTTCAAGAGGGCCTTGGTCATGTCTTCAGCAACGTCTTCAGGAAGATCGTTGCGGCTGTGTCGCAGGGGGTCATCTTTCCGACCCGTGTACTCACACATTAAGCCGGGGCGGCGGCTTAAGGGGATCACCCGCCACGAGATCCAGACTCGGACCAGATCAATGCCATTAAGGCCATTTCCTAGGAGAGCCTTGATTTTGTTGATGGTGGGGATCAGAGGTTGGCGCTCCGCCTGAGATAACTTGTCTGACAGAGGGTGAGTTGGTTCCAGACGCGAAGGACGAAAGCCGGGCAGCGGGCTCTCGTCAGCCGGCGAAGTGTCTTGGCAGTAGAACCACGTCTGATTCCAGTCCTTTGGGTGGCTTGGCGGCTCGGTGTAAGGAAAAAGGCAGTCTCTCCGTCGCTGAATGGAGATTCCACCAAGTTCTAAGCTCGGCCCGTTGGCGCACTCGTTCTGGCGGTTCAGATAAAAGAGCTCTCTGAATAGCAGCAGGCTGGGCTCTTCTCCAAGGTAGACCTCGCAGAATACTTGGAAGTTGCATATATTCGACACTGAATTGGGTCCTATGTCTTGTGGCCGCAGATCAAAGAAATTCAGCACATCTCTAAAGAACTTTGAGCCGGGCGGTGCGAAGCCCCGTCCCTTGGTTGTGGTCTCTCCTCTGATGGGTCGGGGGCACGGTAGGACATGACGTCCTTCTTGGGCAGGTAACCCGACTTCACAAAATCCGCTAAGGTCTCGTCGGTGACGTTGGACCTCATCCAATTGCATGTGATGGGTGCTTTGGGAGCTTTGGGAGGCATGGTGAAAGTCGGAAGCCTATGATAAAAGGAAATGTCCGGTTTAATTATAAGCCAGAGGAAATTTACAGTTCAATGTTTAAAGTGGCGGCTTATGGAGGGGCCTAATGACATATAGCTAAGTGCATCGGGTTATCTAAGCCGCTGGAGGTATTGAGAGTAATTCAATTGTCTACAGCTTTGTCGTAAATGAGCCGGAAAATTTTACGGCGCGTGGCTTCTTTTGAGCCGGAAGGTTTTACGTCGCGTAGTTTCTTTAAGCCGGAAATGTAAGCCGCCATGACTCAGCAGATACAATTTTTTACTAAGTGTGGTGAAAACAGGTTTCACACATCGCAGTAACTAATTTGGATCAAAATGGTCGACTAAAGAAGAAAGTTTCTAGACCTAAAACAGACGTAGAAGAAGTTCGCGGGTTCGAACGGAGCCTCTATGCAGTAAAAGGGGATCTATGTACATTGGGAATGGAAGTGAAACAGCTACTGCAGCAGTTTTGTGTAGTCTAAAGATCAAAAAAGGTGGTAAAAATGAAATCTACCGAGGATTCGCGAGGAACGGTGATGAAAACGGGGAGAACAGGAAAAAAACCTACTGTAGATCTGTTCTACGGGGTAGCAAAGACTTACAGGTGCTGGAAAGGTGCGGAGGTCGCCGCAGTTTGTCTGGTCACGTCAGGTTGATGCAGCGGCCGGAGTTGGTGAAGACAAGAAGACCTGCGGCCGTGGCGGTAGAGCTCAAGCACAGCACAGTGGCGAGAGGAAGAAGATGGAGGTGGCGAAGTGACTGGAGGCTCAAGGGGCCGGGCTATTTATAAGGTGAGGCTCATAAGTGGGCGCAAGAAACGAGGAGGCCACGGCGTGGTTATCTCACCGTAATAGCGCCTCGATTTTCGGGATGGCAGTAAAGATAAGATCCGTTGCGGATATGGTGGAGTAAAAAATGGACTTAATGGAAGATGACGTCACGGCGGATTACCCGGAATCTAGAGGATGACGTCACGCCGGGTTATGGCCTTCACACAATTGTAAGCCGGAGATTTTCTGTCGAAAGGATTGAAGATTCCCATGAGCCGGCTCAAATCAATCTAGGGCCTAATGTTGAGGATATAAACCTTAAAGTCACCTGCCCGGAGCGGCCGGGTTACTCATAATGGTCATCGCCTGAAGCCCGGTGCCAAGCTTGAAGACGGTGGGCCAAAGATGGGCTTAAGACCCGGAGATTGCTTAAGGCCCATAGTTACAACCGCCATTATGGTAGAACTTGTAGTGTAAGGCAAGAATAGATAAGAGTCCGAGCCGGACACTGTTATGAGCCGGCTGGGACTCTGAGAGCCACTGGGCGTCAACCTCTCTATATAAAGGGACGACCCGGCGGTGGTTTAGGGAAGGAAAAGATCTCGTCGAGAGCCAGGCATGGCAGTTAAGCTCCCTGGTCATCGAAACCCTAATCAATACCACCTCAACTGGACGTAGGCTTTACCTTCACCGTAAGGGGCCGAACCAGTATAACCCTCGTGTTCCTTGTCCCGTTTAACCCCTTCAAGCTTCCTAGCTGCAATGGCTCCACGGCTAAGTCCTAGCTTGAGGACATCTGCCGTGACAATTCCACGACACATAGGATAAAACTTCTGATGAAATTCCAACTTCAATCGTTTGTAGTTCCATGATCCCATATCATCACATAGCCTATACCATGTCAATGCATCTCCCTTCAAAGATAAAGGGAAGACCTTCTTCTTCATAACATCATCGGGCACACCTGCAAGCTTAAATAATCGACAAACTTCATCCACATATATTAGGTGCTCATCAGGATTCTTTGTTCCGTCTCCTGCAAAAGGATTAGCTAGCAGTTTTTCTATCATACCCGAAGGAATCTCAAAGTAGACATTTTCATCTTCAGTACGTTCAGTAGGTTGAGGAGCAACTCTTTGCTGTACTGGTCGGGGTGAAAATACCCCGAACAAGCCCCTCAGAGGATTACTTTCCATAGTAACAAATGACACCAAATTTCAGCACACTATATAAATTTTTCCTTACCAAAGGTGCTTCACTCCCCGGCAACGGCGCCAGAAAAGAGTCTTGATGACCCACAAGTATAGGGGATCTATCGTAGTCCTTTCGATAAGTAAGAGTGTCGAACCCAACGAGGAGCAGAAGGAAATGATAAGCGGTTTTCAGCAAGGTATTCTCTGCAAGCACTGAAATTATAGGTAACAGATAGTTTTGTGATAAGATAATTGGTAACGAGCAACAAGTAACAAAAGTAAATAAAGTGCAGCAAGGTGGCCCAATCCTTTTTGTAGCAAAGGATAAGCCTGGACAAACTCTTATATAGAGAAAAGCGCTCCCGATGACACATGGGAATTACCGTCAAGCTAGTTTTCATCACGTTCATATGATTCGCATTCAGTACTTTGATAATTTGATATGTGGGTGGACCGGTGCTTGGGTGCTGTTCTTACTTGAACAAGCATCCCACTTATGATTAACCCCTATTGCAAGCATCTGCAACTACAAAAGAAGTATTAAGGTAAACCTAACCATAGCATGAAACATGTGGATCCAAATCAGCCCCTTACAAAGCAACACATAAACTAGGGTTTAAGCTTCTGTCACTCTAGCAACCCATCATCTACTTATTACTTCCCAATGCCTTCCTCTAGGCCCAAATAATGGTGAAGTGTCATGTAGTCGACGTTCACATAACACCACTAGAGGAGAGACAACATACATCTCATCAAAATATCGAACGAATACCAAATTCACATGACTACTAATAGCAAGACTTCTCCCATGTCCTCAGGAACAAACGTAACTACTCACAAAGCATATTCATGTTCATAATCAGAGGAGTATTAATATGCATAAAGGTTCTGAACATATGATCTTCCACCAAATAAACCAACTAGCATCAACTACAAGGAGTAATCAACACTACTAGCAACCTACAGGTACCAATCCCAGACTATGAGACAAGAATTGGATACAAGAGATG
This sequence comes from Triticum aestivum, assembly GCF_018294505.1. Taxonomy (NCBI): domain Eukaryota; kingdom Viridiplantae; phylum Streptophyta; class Magnoliopsida; order Poales; family Poaceae; genus Triticum; species Triticum aestivum. The sequence goes on from NC_057811.1 coordinate 270,159,535, forward strand.
AACTAGGGTTTGAGAGGAGATGGTGCTGGTGAAGATGTTGATGGAGATTGGCCCTCTCCCGATGAGAAGAGCGTTGGTGATGACGATGGCGATGATTTCCCCCTCCCGGAGGGAAGTGTCCCCGGCAGAACAGCTCTGCCGGAGCCCTAGATTGGTTCCGCCAAGGTTCCGCCTCGTGGCGGCGGAGTCTCGTCCCGAAAGCTTGCTTCTTATTTTTCTTCGGACGAAAGACTTCATATAGCAGAAGATGGCCACCGGAGGGCCAACAGGGGGCCCATGAGGCAGGGGGCGTGCCCAGGGGGGTAGGGCGCGCCCCCACCCTCGTGGCCAGGTGGAGGGCCCCCTGACGTGGATTCTTCTTCCAATATTTTTTATTATTTCCAAAAATAACTTTCGTGGAGTTTCAGGACTTTTGGAGTTGTGTAGAATAGGTCTCTAATATTAGCTCCTTTTCCAGCCCAGAATTCCAGCTGCCGGCATTCTCCCTCCTTATGTAAACCTTGTAAAATAAGAGAGAATAGGCATAAGTATTGTGACATAATGTGTAATAACAGCCCATATTGCAATAAATAACAATATAAAAGCATGATGCAAAATGGATGTATCAGAAACCCACATGTGTTTTAGAGGCTATCCATTGCTCAGGAATCACAGGTAGGTGGCGTCGGAGGACATGCCAGGGCTGCGTTTCCAGTGGTGGGTAGCAAAGGCAAATCGGATCGAGGAAGCGTCGCATCGATTGGGGAGAAGTTCGAAGGAGCTGCGCCTAGCGCAGCACAAGGCAAAGGCGCAAGTCGATCTCAGGGGAGAGATGCTGAGGGATATCAGCATCTGGCAGCGTCGCGTTGATTTCGAGCTAAGGCTAATGGAAGAGATCATATTCACGAAGTCAACTGCGGAGGAAAGAACATGCATGCATGCGGAATGGCATGAGTAGCCGGTGCAACTGTTCAATTGGGCAGTAGGAGAAGCCAAATCATGGGACCAGCTGCGGTGGCACCACTGGGCACGCATCGTAGGCGAAGTGAGCTGCCCTCCTTCCCCGCCAGCGATGCAGTGACCTACTCGGTTGCTGCTGCAGTGAACTTTTGGCGCCATGGTGGTTTGCAACCGTGGCAATCACCCCATCTATATGTATTGTATTCCTGTGAAAATACTTGGTTGTTTGGAAAAAGATGGTAACTGATTTATCACTAGTTTTTGAATGCTTGGTCGTGACAATCACCCGAAGCCACAACCAGAAGTCTCCATCACGTAATACTTACGGTCACTCGCACCAATAGACGGTCGATCGGACCCGTGACATGCATCGGCTTGGTCTGACATGTATGACCAGTTACATCACTGACTTGTTGTCGGTGCAACAAACCCTGGGTCTGTTGCCCAGACTGTGCACAGGCATGGGACCAAGATTGGAGCACCAGCCCAAGTCAAAGTACAAGAGACCAAGAGCTTCGAAGGACCAACATGCGGATCAGAGGGACCAGGATTAAGCCAGAGAAGGAAGATACTACCAAGAGAAAAGCCTCCCTCGCCAGGCAGGCGAGCCCGGCAAGGGGCGAGGCCAAGCCCAGAAACAGACAACCAAGGAATCCCAGCAGGGCCTGCTGAGACTCACGTAGGCGAAACCACTTCACCAACCATTCCACCATGACCCACATCATCGATCAAGCCGCAGAGTGACTAAGAGGCAGCCATTCGCCACATGGCAGCCACTTTCTACAGGAGAAACCCACAGATGACACCCGTCATGCGACGTGTCAAGAGAGCAGGCATGGAGCTGGCAAGATAGCCAGGCAAGCCTTGCCGAGCAACCAACGATGCGACGTTGAGTGGTGCATTTAATGCGCCCTGTCATCCCGCAGAGTTAGGCATGATAGCACTGTTTGCTATCTTATCAGTGTGTAATGACTACTTTGCCATTGTGGTAACCCCTTAATCTATAAAAGGAGGCCCATGGCAACCGTTGAAAGGGTTAGAAGGTTGGATAACTCACACCCCCATACGCGCGTAGTCGCTGCTGCCCTGAGGCAACCCCTGTCGGGCAAGTGTACTACGCTCCATCACCACCTTTCCACCATCAATCCACCAAAGCAGGAGTAGGGTTTTACGCCTCACGGAGGCCCGAACCTAGGTAAAATTGCCTGTTTGATCTCTGCCGTGCTGCCCCATGCTTGTCTGCTCTTTGTACAATGCGTCGCCCCCCTGCCGAACCAGCAAGGGGCCTCTTGGTCCCATAGGTGGCCGTGGTTTCCCGCGACATCTTTCGCGTGCGAAGTAGGGGGTTCGCTTGCGCGAACCTGAAGGCGTGTGCAGGGCGTCATCTTCATCACCATCTTCACCTTTGACGGCGCCATCGACCATGGTGCCCAAGAAGAAACCCGGTCCTCCGGCTCACCCATCCACTTCGAAAGCACCACCACCCGCGGCCTCCAACACTGCGGGGGGTGCATAGACATGTGAGGACGCGAGAGCTGCTGGGGATGTGGTCGGAGCAGGCGGCACCGTCACCACTTCCCCCGCGGCCGACGCGGGAGCAGGAGGCATCGGAGGAGAGCATTTTCAGCAACACCGTGACGGCCATGCTCCCCAAGGTACGGGTGAAGGGGTTACTCCATATGTGCCCCTTTCCCCCGCCGATGGGCACAGCTGTAGCAACGGCGCGCGGACTGGGGCGAATCGCCGCCCTCCGGCTGCTCCCACTACGGGTGCGGTCACAGCGCGTGCACCTCCCCCGTAACGCGTCTACCAAGCCGCTGCGCCCAATGGAACCGTTGGCCCTTGAGCGCCTTCGCCGCACCACATTCAGGTGGTCACCCCACAGTAGCAGCGGGGGCGTAGTGCTGCCACCGCTGGCACCATCAGGATCCAAGAGATGGTGCAATCGACTACATCATCACCCATACCAAGTGCAGCTTCGGAGGCCATGGCGCGGGCTCAACTGCTGCTGAGGTTTCCGCCAGTGGCCGATCAGATCGACGAATGGTGTGCCACCATCCAGAGTCTGCTCGGTTTCGCCGAAGCTGGGGGCTCACGGCAAGCTGGCCCGCCACGGCCTCCCAAAGTGACAGCAACGGCTCATGCTGCTGACTGTACGGAAGGGGCCATCCCCATGGTGCAGTCCCTGCCACGGCAGCCAGCGCGAGCGCGATAGAATCAAGACCCCAACAACGTCTCGATGGCCTCTTCTGACCCTCAAGCACGTCCAGGCCAACGACGAGCCCCGGAGGAGAGGAGGAGAGGAGATACGCGCGTCGTCGTCGAGCAACGCCGCGACGACCTTCGCCGGACCAACGGGTGCGACGGCCCCGACGTCGACGAGCCCGCGTTCAGTATTGGCAGGTGCCTACCTTTCTAGGTTGGCTGCCCTACCTTTACTCGTGAGCTGCGGCAAGTCCGTTGGCCGTCTGTTCGTACGTTCAAGCCAGAGATACCCGAGAATACGATGGGAGGCTGAACCCGGCAGAGTTCTTGAGCATCTACACCATCGCTGTTCAGGCTGCCGTGCGAAGAGATGAGAAGGTCTTTGCCAACTACTTCCCTTTGGCCCTCAAGTCCAATGTGAGGTCTTGGTTGATGCACCTACCGGAGAACTCCATTTTGTCACGGGCTGACTTGTGCCATGAGTTCATTGGCGCCTTCACTGGCGGTCATCAAGAACTCGACAGGCCCAGTGATTTGCAACTTCTCAATCAGAAGGAAGGAGAAACCGTCTGTAAGTATTTACAAATATTCAACAAAGTTCATAGAAATATCCCAAGTATCCATCCAGCAGCCGTAATAGTTGCCTTCCAGTCCAATGTGCGCAACCGTCATATTCATTCCAAGATGAACGTATGGTTGCCCAAGACTATGAAGGAGCTTTACACACTGGTGGATAAGTGTGCTCGGATGGAGGACGGAAGGAAGTTGCCCGGAGAGGAAGATTGCACCAATGTTGATTCAGAGGATGATGATGAGTTAACCAGTTAGAAGAAGAGCAAGAAGCGTAGTAAGAAGCGGAGAGAAAAGGCAGTGATGATTGTTGAAGGATCGGGTACGCCTAGTACCGGCAAGAAGGCCAAAGCTGAGACCCTCGGCAAGGAAGCTGCCGTGTGCACTGACTGCCGGGAAGCCGCTACTGCCGAGAAAGCCGGGAAAGGTAATGGGCCGTATTGCAAGATGTTTGACAGGAGAAAATACTTATTTGCGCTCCACTAGAAGGGAAGAGAAGGAGTATCAATTTCTCTCATGCGCCGGGGTATAAGAAAAATGCGGGCGTGCCAGTGTACCGTAGTACACAAAGAAAAGTGATACGGGAAACAAGTATTTCATTTATCTCTTTGGATGAACGGAATTACAAGATCCCATAAAAAATGGTTGCTGTCACAGCCCTAGAATTGCTAGTAGTTAGTTGCATCTGTGAGCATCCATCCATCATGTTAAATTAAAATTAATTTGAATTGGGGATGTTGAAACCCTAGCACCAAATGAATTCAGCTAGGGTCAAAATTAAATATTTTCAGTGAACCCAAAATGCCCTTTATTAATGTCCATCATTTTTGAATTGGTCTAGAACCTCTGCCAAAAATGGTGCACACTTCTCTAGGACACTCTGGATTTTTGAATTAAATCATAAGTATTTGAATTTGGACATTTAAATTCTATAAAATATTTTAAATGTCCAAATAATCTTGAAGATAAATGAGGGCTGTTGGAAATAATCCAAAAAGTTCCCACAAATATTTTCAGGATTTTCGAAAATGCTCTTGCATTTTTAATAAAGCAAAAACAACTTCAGAAAATTAGAAAACATAAACTAGAATGAAGGAAAGAGAGAGAAAGAGTTTACCTGGGCTTCTTACCTGCAGCAGAGCCGGCCCAGCTCCTGTTCTAGCCCAGCCCACCAGGGGCTCCCCGGTCTTCTTCCTCCTTTGACAGAAGGACAGAGGGCGCGTGCCCGATGCACGCGACCACGCGCCACCTCCTGCTTCCCGCCGCTGCCCCGACGCGCCTACGAGCGCCATGCACCCCCCCTGGACCCTCTCGCTCACTCCCTCGATCTGATCTCCCTCCTCTGCTCTCTCTCTCTTGCCAACTCAACGCACCGGAGTGCGCCGCCGCAAAACACCGCGACCACCACCGTCCCCTTGCCCCGTGGCCGTGCCCGGAGCTCCGCCCAGGCTCCAAGTACCTCTCCGCCGACCCACGCAAGCTCGGACGACCCCAAGACGACGTGGTGACCTTCTTCCCCGTCTACAGCCGCCGGATGCCGTTGCTCGATTCGCCGGCCTCAAGTCCTCCCCGAGCCCACTGACCGCCTCTGCAGACTCTACGTGAGCTCCCGCTCCTCGCCCCTCTCCTCTAATGTCCGCGCACGAGCTCTAACCAGCCCAGCCGCCCAGCCCGTGAGCTTCACGCCACCGGCGAAGTTGTCACCGTGGCTAGAGCAAGCTCAGCCTGCCCCTGAGCACGTCATCGTGCTCGGGCTTGCTCCCAGGATACCAACTCACCAGCTAGCTCGCCTTCCCGTGCGCTGTAGCGAGTGGCCGGTCCTGCCCGAGCTCCAGCCGCCGCTTCCGTCGTTGCTGCCGTCTCTGTAGGCCACCCCAGCTCCTCGCGCTTGCCCTAGAAGATGCGCCGCACTGCTAGCTCGCCGTAGCCGCAAACCACACACGAAATGGTGCTCTGTAGCACCGACCCGAGCAACTCCGGCGTGCCACCGCCGTGCTTTTGGTCGCCGGCAATAACCGCTGACATGGCCGGGTTTATTAAACTCTAATGACGCCACTAACTAACCCCCTAGCTCACTGACGGATGGTCCCCCGGCCAAATTAACCCTGGGTTTATTTCCTGCATAGATTATTTTATAACCCAATGGGACCCACCCGTCAGCATTGACTCTACTGACGTGGCCGTTGACCAGGCCCACCTGTCAGCGACACTAACCAGCCCTGTGTCACTGACGTGTGGACCCCACAAGTCATGTTTGACCTAGACTAGCCCCGTTGACCTGCTGATGTCATGATGATGTCAGGCTGACACAGTAGTTATTTTTTGGAATTTTAAATAAATCAGAAATGATTTATTAATTCCACAAAATTGACTAAACTTCTAAAAATCATAGAATATCAACCGTAACTCCAAATGCAAAGGTTTATATATGAAAATTGATCAGAAAAATCCAATCTATCCATCTGTATCATTTTCATGCATGCTAGAACAACTTATGGCTACTGTTTAGGACAAATCAAATGAATGTCATTTAAATAACCACATGTGGAGTTTGAATTTGAACCTTTGGTTCAAACCAACGTCATTTAATTGTGTTGATAGTTGCATTATCTCAAACAACAACATATTGCCATGTTGTGATCATGCATCATATTGTTGCATTGCATTGATTGTGTTCTTCCTTGTTTGCCGGTATTTGTCCCCTCTAAGTAGACGTGGTTCTGTCGATGAGTTCGATGACACCGATGAAGAACTATACTATCTTCAGAAGTGCCAGGCAAGCAAAACCCCCTTGTTCATTCCGATACAATCCCACTCTCTCGTTCCTGCTCTCTTTTACTGCATTAGGACAACATCGATTCAACTGTTACCTGCTGCGGTAGCTGAACCCCTTTTCCTCTGCATGACCTGTCATTGCCACAGTAAATAGATGAAACCCACTAGCATGAGTAGGAGTTGTTTGAGACCTGATGTGCCTACTCATTCATGCTTGTTTGTCATGCCTGCTACTGCTTAGAGTTGAGTCGGGTCTGATTCATTGGGAATGAATTGGAATGGTGATGAACATGTCCTATTGTGTCTGAGCTAAGTGTGTGAACACGATTTGGTTAAGGTAGCGGTGATAGGCCATGTAGGAGTACATGGTGGGTTGTCTCATTGAAACCGTCCTTAGGAACTGAGTTCTGTGTTTCTGATCCATGAACAGCTACTACCACGCGTTGGGCCCGAAACCAATGGACTCACTCGACTTATTAACCGCCTTGATCTCTGTCCAGGAGTTGCAACTAGTTTCTGGTGTTTGTAGGATATGTGTTGGAGGCCGTGCGTAGCGCTGACCCTAGGGGTGGGCTATGATGCAGTAGATACACCATGGCCAGGTGTACCGGGCGCCCGTTTGGTGTCTCGGGAACCCTGCACACATCGTTTGGGGCTGTGAGCGAAACCCCGGCCAGATCTCCTCGTGGATGGAACCCGAATAGGCGATAAACCTGGACTAGAGACTTGTGTGGTTAGTTAGGTCGTGGTCGACTCCCTCGCCAGGCTTCCGCTTGAAGGTTGCCGAGATACACGACGTGTACATGGTGGTAAGTGGCGAGAACGTATGTGAAGAAGTACACCCCTGCAGGGTTATAAATGATCTATTCAAATAGCCGCGTCCATGGTAAAGGACTTCTGGGTTGCCTGTACAGTTCATAGACAAGTGAAAGTGGATACTCTAAAACTCGCAAGATAAGCGTGAGTGCTATGGATGGCCTTCTCGTAGGGAGACGGGAGCGGATCCATAGTGGTGTGTTGATATGGTGAATATGTGGACTCGTGTGCGCCACCTCAAAAGAGTTACTTGCAGTCATAGTTTAGCCACTGAGTCAAAGCTAGTTTGCTGTAGTCAAACTCCGCCACCCCCTTTGTTGATACTGATGCATATGTAGCTAGTTCTGATGTAAGTCTTGCTGGGTATATTTGTACTCACATTTGCCTATTTTATGTTTTGCAGAGAGACGTCAGTCTCGCTAGTAGTTCCGCGTGGACTTCGACGTTTAGCTTGTTACCTCATCTATGATCTTGTACCCTTGGGAGGGCCTTGTAGATAGTCAGGCTTCTTAGACTTTTTCATTTGTAGTTGTATGTACTCAGACATGTTTATGCTTCCGCTCGATGCTTCTATGCTCTGTATGTTGGGTCATGAGACCATGATTGTAATACTTGACTCCTCGGAGCCTAATGAATAAATACTTGAGTCATAGAGTTATGTTGTGATGCCATGTTGTATTTACACATATCGAGCATATTGTGTGTATGATTGAAATGCTTGGTATGTGTTGGATTCGACAACCTAGTTGTTTATCCTTGGTAGCCTCTCTTATGGGGAAATGTAGTCTTGTGCTTCCATGAGCCATAGTAGTCCGCTACAGCCCGGTTCACCGGAGTCCTGCTAACCCAGCACTACTGCTCCGGAACACATGACTGGCCGGCATGTGATTCACTTCGTTCCTGTGTCTGTCCCTTCGGTGAAATGTCACGCGGTGACATCCGGAGTCTTGCCTAGCCTGCTACAGCCCGGTTCACCGGAGTCCTGTTAGCCTAGTGCTACAGCCCGGATTCGCACGCTGCTGACCGACATGCTCGATGTTGATTCATGTATGCCTGTCCCCGTAAGTTAGTGCCACTTTGGGTTCACGACTAGTCATGTCGGCCCGGGTTCTCTGTCATATGGATGCTAGCGACACTATCATATACGTGAGCCAAAAGGCGCAAACGGTCCCGAGCCATGGTAAGGCGACACCCCTGGGAATACCGTGCGTGAGGCCACAAAGTGATATGAGCTGTTACCGGCTAGATCGATGTGACTTGGAATCGTGGTCCTGATAGCGTTGGTATCAGAGCCTGACTGCCTGTCGGATTACCAAGCCAAACTGGTCGAAGTCGAGTCTAGAAATGCTTTAGTTATATAAGGGAATTGATTGTGGAAGGGATGTAAGGCTCTTCTTACTCCTTTACCTTATGCCCTTCTGATCTGAGTCATCCTCTTCTCTTCTACGGGGATTAAGAACTAGGCTTCTCGTCTATCTATCAGGATCACGTGTTACTAATCCGTAGACTTATAGGATTGTTGGTTTCAAGCCCCATTTCAGTTCCTACTACTTCCGTGTGTTGTTAGTTGATCTCAGAACCTTGATATTATGATGTTGAGTGGTTATGCCACCATTTTGCAAGATGTCTCAATTCTTTTTGAGCATTTACAGCCGTTATGCTGTCCGAGTCATCCCAGGTCTCTAAATAGTGTGATGCATTTGCAAATTCCTTCTTTCCGTTCTTGATGTTCCTTTGGGCCAGATTAACCACACTAATAGCCTAGTTGAGGTACTCCATTGCCTCGACATATATGTTGGAGCTATTATTATGACCCTAGGTGTTTTAGGGAGTCACCTAGTAATCTAGCCATATTTTGTGTCCCCGGTGTGATGATTCTGGCCACCACTCTCGAAAGCATCCCGTGATGCCATTTAGTAGTATGTATTCTACTCCTGGGTTCTTGACCCAAGATTCACCCTACTTACCTCCTATTGATAGTGTTTGCTCGTTCCTTTAGGATATTAGTAGCCTTTGTAATAGCCCTCGAGGTCCATGGTATTACCTTCTTCCAAATACCATGAACTGCTTATGGCAGAAGTTCTTGAACCAAAATATCACAATAAGAGTGCTCCTGATGAGTTCTCCATTCGATAATTATGACTCTGCCAATCCTACCTTTCTGCATGGGTTATCCGGAACAAATATGTTGAACTTGTACGACATACTAACCTATGCATCCACAACTAAGAATAATCGTATGTTCCTTTGAGTTGTCTCTCTTTAGTTGTATTCTGACCTCTGTCTATCAATTGATAGTCAGGACTAGTTGTGCATTCCTGTTATCGATGCCTATTATTCTTGTGGTCTGTCAAGCCATTCTATTTCCGAATGACTAGGAGAAACAAACTCCAGCACCTCATCCATTTCTTAGAGTGGTCAAAGTAGTTGTATTCCGCAGATCAAAATGCCAATCCAGCTTTTTGTTCTGTTCTACCTCAGAGTATTACCCCTTTTATGTAAGGATTGTCATGAGAATTGCACCATTTCTCATGAATTCTTGACGTAGTGATACTTCTTGCCATCATTTTTCATTCCTCGGTCCCGTGTTATTGTAACCAGAATGCCGACAAGTGAGTCATGATGTGTGAAATCAATACTCCTAGCAACTCCGTTGCTTGGTAGTTAATGGACAATATTCTCATTCTTAGCGTGTTGATTATTAAATCATCATCCTAAGATTGATTGTGCTACCTAGTCCTTACTTTTGGTGCACTCTTCGATCAATGAGTTATGATTGTGTCAATCCCTCACTCTTTTGATTATATCATCTTGCCCTGAAAAGCAATGTTGTTCTCGAGCTTAGTAACATCGGTGGTTCGTGATTTTCTGAATATCTTCTCGGAAGTATTACCAGGTTGTCCCCTGACTGTTATGTTGAGCTCGTGATCAAGTTGGTTTCTTGTAAACCACCCTTTCTCCAAGAATCTGTGTTGGATACCCCTGAGCTAGTTTGTTGAGCTAAACAACAACTTGGAGAGTTGGAAGATAAAAGCTTAATCTGCTTAGTTCAATCCAAAGGGATATCTGGTGTGTGTGTGTGTTTAAGAAAGATCACATCTTCATCGATTGGTCCTCGTGATCATTTGTTGGATCAATTGTCTTGTCAAAACTTTGATTTGAGTATGGGCTATCGTCAAGTCAAATCAGAACCAACGATGTTCGTAATGTTGTCTTACTCGTGGTTGATTCCTCGAGCAGACACCATTACATCTTTTGGTCTGACCAATGCTATCACCGTGTTTACATGATGGTGGAGTCCAGTGATATGGAAATTCCGATGAGTTGCTGTTGAGCCCATCAGCAACATTTTGTCTCCCCCATGATTTATGTTGAACATTAAGCTAGTGTTGGAAACTTTGTAAGCAATGCCTTTGTGTTCCGTTCATGAAGCTCATGCTTGGATGGAAGAAGTGACTTCCTCGAATTCATGTCCATTCTATGCAAGTTGCCGCCGTGAATCCGAGAAAGATTGTTTTTGCTTCCTCTGGAATCATCCCAAGTTAGTCACGCATATGTGCGAAGTACTCTATGGTTTAATAGGTTGGCCGCCTCCATGCTATATGTGTTCCTAGCACACCAAGCCACTGACTGATTTGTTCAAGGAAGAGATGTCTATGCTTGGGATCTAATCCATGGACTTGCGTAAAGACTTCGAAATCCTTGATGATGGATCCTAACCAGAACTCGGTAGTGTTTTGTTGTAAGACTACCTTCTGGTCATGCTTGTCTGCGACTGTGTGTTCACATGTGTGTAGCAGAACCAGCTCATGTTTTGGAGATTGCTATCGTAGTTCATCTCCTGAGTATCTCGCAACTTCATCTCATCGGTTTGTGATGCAAACTATCTCCTCAGGCACGTGAGTCTGGAATATCCTGATGCCAATCAGATCTGAATCTCAGGTAGATATGATGGTTGGAACATTCCCAACATTTGCATTTTGTTCCTAGCTTGCACCACCATTGTGCCAATCTCCCATGGGATGCCCTTCTCAGCAATTGCTCTTCGGGATCATCTTCAAAAGTGGACTTACCATGGGTCCCATCCATTTCCGGTGATAAGCAAAAATCATCCATTGCGTTGTCTTCAACAAGGTAGTCCACATCATCCAGTCAAGTCGGAGTATGCCATTCTTTCGAACCCCTTCCAATGATCGGTTGTGATTGCCTTAGGTTGGTATAAAGAGTCTCAATGATCTGTGAATCAAAAGTAATTCTTTTTCCCACTTAAGGGAATATTTCTGCGAGTCACCTTCCTTAAGATGTCTCGTTATGGAATCATGGCAATTATTCCTCGCTACTTTGAAACCATGCACCATCTTCTAAGCATGGAATTATTTCCTATCAATCTGAACCTTCGTTACCTGCTTCTTTCCATCACTCCTCATATGTGTTTTGTCCCTCAGCTCAAGAGATGTTTCTACGTCTCATTCCGTGAGTTGATCTTGTCATCATTAAGATGATCCATCCCTATAGAGTTATCTCGCTCTTTTGTCCTCGTGTTAGAAAGAAGACCTCGAAAGCAAAGACGTCAGGATCAATATGATGCAACGAATCAACATCCTCGACGAGGATAATTGGATCATGAAGATTGTGTTAGCTTTGCGTCCCCTCTGTCTTCTTACCTCACGTCTTGAATCTCAGGACGAGATTCTTGTTTAGTGGGGGTGAGTTGTCACAACCCTATAATTGCTAGTAGTTAGTTGCATCTGTGAGCATCCATGCGTCATGTTAAATTCAAATTAATTTGAATTGGGGATGTTGAAACCCTAGCACCAAATGAATTCAGATAGGGTCAAAATTAAATCTTTTCAATGAACCCAAAATGCCCTTCATTAATGTCCATCATTTTTGAATTGGTCTAGAACCTCTGCCAAAAATGGTGCACACTTCTCTAGGACACTCTGCATTTTTGAATTAAATCATAAGTATTTGAATTTGGATATTTAAATTCTATAAAATATTTTAAAATGTCCAAATAATCTTGAAGATAAATGAGGGCTATTGGAAATAATCCAAAAAGTTCCCACAAATATTTTCAGGATTTTTGAAAATGCTCTCGCATTTTTAATAAAGCAAAAACAACTGCAGAAAATTAGAAAACATAAACTAGAATGAAGGAAAGAGAGAGAAAGAGTTTACCTGGGCTTCTTACCTGCAGCAGAGCCGGCCCAGCTCCTGTTCTGGCCCAGCCCACCAGGGGCTCCCCGGTCTTCTTCCTCCTTTGACAGAAGGAGAGAGGGCGCGTGCCCGATGCGCGCGACCACGCGCCACCTCCTGCTTCCCGCCGCTGCCCCGACGCGCCTTCGAGCGCCACGCACCCCCCTGGACCCTCTCGCTCACTCCCTCGATCTCATCTCCCTCCTCTGCTCTCTCTCTCTCACCAACTCAACGCACCAGAGTGCGCCGCCGCAAAACACCGCGACCACCGCCGCCCCCTTGCCCCGTGGTCGTGCCCCGAGCTCCGCCCAGGCTCCAAGTACCTCTCCGCCGACCCATGCAAGCTCGGACGACCCCAAGATGACGTGGTGACCTTCTTCCCTGTCTACGGCCGCCGGATGCTGTCGCTCGATTCGCCGGCCTCAAGTCCTCCCCGAGGCCACTGACCGCCTCTGCAGACTCTACATGCGCTCCCGCTCCTCACCCTTCTCCTCTAACGTCCGCGCACGAGCTCTAACCAGCCCAGCCGCCCAGCCCGTGAGCTTCACGCCGCCGACGAAGTTGTCACCGTGGCTAGAGCAAGCTCAGGTTTCCCCTGAGCACGTCATCGTGCTCGGTCTGCTCCCAGGAGACCAACTGACCTGCTAGCTCGCCTTCCCGTCCGCCGTAGCGAGTGGCCGGTCCTGCCCGAACTCCGGCCGCCGCTTCCGTCGTTGCTGCCGTCTCTGTAGGCCACCCCAGCTCCTCGCGCTTGCCCTAGAAGACGCGCCGCACTACCAGCTCGCCGTAGCCGCAAACCACACACGAAATGGTGCTCTGTAGCGCTGACCCGAGCAACTCCGGCGTGCCACCGCCGTGCTTTTGGTCACCGGCAGTAACCGCTGACGTGTCCGGGTTAATTAAACGCTAATGACTTCACTAACTAACCCCCTAGCTCACTGACGGATGGACCCCATGCCTAATTAACCCTGGGTTTATTTCCTGCTTAGATTAATTTATAACCCAACGGGACCCACCCGTCAGCATTGACTCTGCTGACGTGGCCGTTGACCAGGCCCACCTGTCAGTGACACTAACCAGCCCTGTGTCACTGACGTGTGGACCCCACAAGTCAGGTTTGACCTAGACTAGCCCCGTTGACCTGCTGACGTCATAATGATGTCAAGCTGACGCAGTAATTATTTTCTAGAATTTTAAATAAATCAGAAATGCCAGAAAATTGCCTAAACTTCTAAAAATCATAGAATATCAACCGTAACTCCAAATGCAAATATTTATATATGAAAAATGATTAGAAAAATCCAATCTATCCATCTGTATCATTTTAATGCATGTTAGAACAACTTATGGCTACTGTTTAGGACAAATCAAATGAATGCCACTTAATTAACCACACGTGGAGTTTGAATTTGAACCTTTGGTTCAAACCAACTTCATTTAATTGTGTTGATAGTTGCATTATCTCAAACAACAACATATTGCCATGTCATGATCATGCATCATATTGCTGCATTGCATTGACTGTGTTCTTCCTTGTTTGCCGGTATTTGTCCCCTCTCAGTAGACGTGGTTCTGACGATGAGTTCGATGACACCGATGAAGAACTATACTATCTTTAGAAGTGCCAGGCAAGCAAAACCCCCTTGTTCGTTCTGATACAATCCCACTCTCTCGCTCCTGCTCTCTTTTACTGGATTAGGACATCGATTCAACTGTTACATGATGCGGTAGCTGAACCCCTTTTCCTCTGCATGACCTGTCATTGCCACAGTAAATAGATGAAACCCACTAGCATGAGTAGGAGTTGTTTGAGCCCTGATGTGCCTACTCATTCATGCTTGTTTGTCATGCATGCTACTGCTTAGAGTTGAGTCGGGTCTGATTCATCAGGAATGAATTGGAATTGTGATGAACATGTCCTATTTATGTGTGAGCTAAGTGTGTGAACACGAGTTGGTAAAGGTAGCGGTGAGAGGCCATGTAGGAGTACATGGTGGGTTGTCTCATTGAAACCGTCCTTAGGAATTGAGTTCTGTGTTTGTGATACATGAACAGCTACTACCACGCGTTGGGCCCGAAACCAATGGACCCTCTCGACTTATTAACCGCCTTGATCTCTGTCCAGGAGTTGCAACTTGTTTCTGGTGTTTGTAGGATATGGGTTTGAGGCCGTGCGTAGCGCTGACCCTAGGGGTGGGCTATGATGTGGTAGATACACCGTGGCCCGGTGTACCGGGCGCCCGTTTGGTGTCTCGGGAACCCTGCACACATCATTTGGGGCTGTGAGCGAAACCCCGGCTGGATCTCCTCGTGGATGGAACCCGAATAGGCGATAAACCTGGACTAGAGACTTGTGTGGTTAGTCAGGTCGTGGCCGACTCCCTCGCCAGGCTTCCGCTTGAAGGTTGCCGAGATACACGACTTGTACATGGTGGTAAGTGGCGAGAGCGTGTGTGAAGAAGTACACCCCTGCAGGGTTATAAATGATCTATTTGAATAGCCGCGTCCACGGTAAAGGACTTCTGGGTTGCCTGTACAGTTCATAGACAAGTGAAAGTGGAGACTCTAAAACTCGCAAGATAAGCGTGAGTGCTATGGATGGCCTTCTCGTAGGGAGACGGGAGCGGATCCATAGTGGTGTATTGATATGGTGAATATGTGGATTCGTGTGCGCCACCTCAAAAGAGTTACTTGCCGTCATAGTTTAGGATAGCCACTGAGTCAAAGCTGGCTCGCTGCAGTCAAACTCCACCACCCCCTTTGTTGATACTGATGCATATGTAGCTAGTTCTGATGTAAGTCTTGCTGGGTACATTTGTAATCACGTTTGCCTATTTTATGTTTTACAGAGAGACGTCAGTCTCGCTAGTAGTTCCGCGTGGACTTCGACGTTTAGCTTGTTACCTCAGCTACGATCTTGTACCCTTGGGAGGGTCTTGTAGATAGTTAGGCTTCTCAGCCTTTTTCATTTGTAGTTGTCTGTACTCAGACATGTTTATGCTTCCGCTCGATGCTTGTATGCTCTGTATGTTGGGTCATGAGACCATGATTGTAATACTTTACTCCTTGGAGCCTAATGAATAAATACTTGAGTCGTAGAGTTATGTTGTGATGCCATGTTGTATTTACACATATCGAGCATATTGTGTGTATGATTGAAATGCTTGGTATGTGTGGAATCCGACAACCTAGTTGTTTATCCTTGGTAGCCTCTCTTATGGGGAAATGTAGTCTTGTGCTTCCATGAGCCATAGTAGTCCGCTACATCCCGGTACACCGGAGTCCTGCTAGCCCAGCACTACTGCTCCGGAACACTTGACTCGCCGGCATGTGATTCACTTCGTTCATGTGTCTGTCCCTTTGGGGAAATGTCACGCGGTGACATCCGGAGTCCTGCCTAGCCTGCGACGGCCCGGTTCACCGGAGTCCTGTTAGCCCAGTGCTACAGCCCGGATTCGCATGCTGCTGACCGACATGCTCAATGTTGATTCATGTATGCCTGTCCCCATAAGTTAGTGCCACTTTGGGTTCACGACTAGTCATGTCGGCCTGGGTTCTCTGTCATATGGATGCTAGTGACACTATCATATACGTGAGCCAAAAGGCGCAAACGGTCCCGGGCCATGGTAAGGCGACACCCGTGGGAATACCGTGCGTGAGGCCGCAAAGTGATATGAGGTGTTACCGGCTAGATCGATGTGACTTGGAATCGGGGTCCTGACAGCTGCGCTCCGTGGCCTACTAGCGTGGCCTGCCTGACTATGGTGACGTGCGGTCTCCTGGTTCCCGGGGCCTAAAAAATCTCCCGGGTAATTACTCCTGCGGGTTGCTCCGCGAGATACCTCCGATTAAGCCGTGTGGTCATCTTCGTCATCTTCGCTTCGCGTTCTCCATGCATAATGATGATGGTGTATGTGGCGTGGGCGGTGGCAAAGCCCGTGTCCTCGTCGGTACACGTGCTGCTCAAAACATGGCTTTGTGCTGGCTACGTTCGCCCTGGCCATCACGCCTCGTCGGTCTTGACAGCGTTGATGTAGTCGGTGTTGAAGTTGCATGGGTCCTGCTCTGCTCGGACTTCTTGACGATGTAGCGGCTTTGTTGGGGTACACAAGGGGTTCGCCTCGCGGGAGTATTCTTATGGAGACCAGCGTCGGTGTAAAACCAACGCTCGCTCGTATCAGCAATGCCGGTGTGGTTGGCACCTCGTCTCGGCTGGACGCTGAGTTTACGGCAGTCCGTTAAGACAAAGGACGCCGCCTCACAGGGCCATCGAAACTTAGTGTTGGTGAAGCCATGTCGCCTCCTCGCCATCTCGCGTTGTCTTCATGGGCTTTGGGCCACGAAGAGCGCCGTGTGTCACCATCTTCTCCTCTGGGTCACGGATGATACCGTGTATCACCATCTTCTCCGTGTTACGGGCAGTACCGGGGCGTGTATCCTCTTCATGGTTCCGGGCCGCGGGCTCCATCTTGATGAGGTAGACATCGGCGGTGTCGTCCCGCGAGCTCCACACCTCCGTCCTTCACGACAATGGCTTGGTGATGTTGACATTGGCGACATCCCTCTAGCGAGGACTCTGCACCTTGATCCTCCATGGTACCGTGTTGACGATGTTGGCGATGGGCGTCGTCTTGGCGAGCTGCATGCCGCCATCCCCCACGGCACAGTGGCGGCATCCTCGCAAGCTCCACGCCTTCGTCCTCCACGGCGCTTGCTTGATGAAAAAGACGACGGGCGTCATCCTAGCGAGCTCCGTCCATCCACCGCGGCACGGCGGCGGCATCCTCGCAAGCTCCGCCTCTCCGTCCTCCATGGCACGGGATTGATGATGTTGACATTGGCGTAGTCTTAGCGAACTCTGTGGCGCCATGCCCGCGTAACGCGGCAGCATCCTCCGAGCTCCGCACCTCCATCCTTCATGGCAGCGGCATGATGAACAAGACGAGTGTCGTCCTAGCAAGCTCCGTGTCGCCATCCTCGCGGAACGAGGCGGCATCCTCCAAGCTCAACACCTCCGTCCTCCATGGCACCGGCTTGATGAAGAATACAACGCGCGTCGTCCTAGCGAGCTCCGTGTCGTCATCCTCGCGGAACGCGGCGGCATCCTCCGAGCTCCACGCCTCCGTCCTCCATGGCGCCGGCTTGATGAAGAACACGACGGGCGTCATCCTTGCGAGCTCCGTGTCGCCTTCCTCGTAGCACGCGGCGGCATCCCCATGAGCTCCATGCCTCCCTCTTCGATGGCGCCGTCTTCAAGAAGAAAACGACGAGCGTCGTCCAGGCGACCTCTGTGTCGCCATCCTCCGCGGCACCACCTTGACAAAGTGAATGTAGGCGGTGTCCCTCGAGCTCCATGCCGCCATCCTTCGAGGAACGGAGGCAACCTCCATGTGAGCTCCATGTCGCGATCCTCCGCGGCACCGGGTTGATGATGTTGGTGATGGGCCTGGCGGTGTCAATGTAGTCTCCTGTTCCAGTGGTGGCACCCACCGCCTCCATTGCATCTGGTAGTAGAAGAGGGCCGCATCGTCCCTGGCCACCTCTGCTGGGTTCATCGTCCGCCACCTCCATTGCACTGGTACGAGAAGAGTGCCGCATCGACACTGGCCACCTCCGCTGGGTTCGTTGTCTGCCACCTCCATTTCACCTGGTACGAGAAGAACATTGCGTCGTCCGCGGGCAGCTCTGCCCGGCGCATCGTACACTATACCTGGTACATGAAAAAAATGCATACGTACCATAGCGAGAAAAGGGCATGGTAGCTCATAAAACCATGATGCATGGCTCCATGGCTGTCGCCACTAGTGTATCCGCCAAGAGACTGCGAAGGCTCCACCATGCTCCTCCTTGGCGCACGCGTCATGGCCATGGACGCGTCCTCTACGGGCGCGTCTCCCTCCATCTGATGCATGGCTTGCACACCGCCCCCGCCGCAGGCGCGTCTGTTACCGCGCGCTTGACTTCTGTCCTCGGGCTCCTCTCCCCTCCTCTCCGTGTTTGTATTTATGGCCCTGGTAAATTAAGAACGGAAAAGAAGAAGAAAAATAAACAAGGGCATCCATCGTACTGTCCTTGAACATGCATGGGCAACTAAAGAGCCGCGCAACGACCATGAGCGTTGCCGTCGCCG
This sequence comes from Triticum aestivum, assembly GCF_018294505.1. Taxonomy (NCBI): domain Eukaryota; kingdom Viridiplantae; phylum Streptophyta; class Magnoliopsida; order Poales; family Poaceae; genus Triticum; species Triticum aestivum. Next base: position 270,178,169 of record NC_057811.1, read on the forward strand.
GCCGGCGCATCTTCATGCATGGAAGGGGTATAGTTGCGCCGCCACATACACTGGTCTTCTCACATGTGTAGTGCTCTGTAGCGAGCGCCGCCGTGGGCGCACCTCTTCCGGCTGGCTTCTGTCTGCTCTCGTCTGCTTCCTTTTGCCTGTCCCGATGTGTCTATATTTATAGGCTGGGTGCAAAAAGGTTTATTTCTACCACGTCTAGAAGTTTTCCTTGTATTGTTCTTCTTGAAGCACAAGCCTGTTCAAATAAAAGGCAAGACAATCTCGTACATACCTTAGATGGCCATTTCGATTCCTTTCCAAATGAGCCACATGAGAGAGCGCCGGCCCTTTCTTTCTTGTACTTCGTGTGAACGTATCCAGATCAAAATCTATGTAGACCAATCCATCTTAGGCATGTTTGGATAGCTAAGTGCTGCGGGTATTCGGATATGTGTACATACGCGAGCCTGTCGATCGGCCAAGATATCCGAATACGTACACATGCGATGCATGTCAATGAGCCAGTATTCAGGTACATACGCACGCGAGCTTGCCGGCCGGCCGCTGATACCCGAATACGTATACATACATGATGTACATACATACCATGTTTAAGCTAAGTTTGTCACGTGCATGCCAAACCTTTTTTTTCACGTCCATGCATAATATGTGTGGATGTGATAATAAGCCAAGTATTATTGCATGTGGGTGGGAATACTTGGTACAAATGCTCTGCAATTAAAACTCATCCAAGATTAAAAAAATAATATGTGAGTCCTTCAAGAATAATATTAATTGATTAATTAAAAAACTCATCGAACAAATGCCCCCCGTCGAGTCGAGCATGAGTGCGAAGCAAATCGAGCTTGACTTGACGAAATACTTTTTTTCTTTGCGCATAATTTAAATGCAGCCTGAAGAACCAGTTCGGAGTTGACATTTCTGTGACTTCATGTGCACCATTCCGAAAATGATGAGAAAACAACATGACTTGGTGAATGTACGTCCATCCACAAATGCATTCTTTTAAGGAGCTTGTTGGATCGTATAATGGGCACGATGCCAGCCAACAAAAAAATCCCATCATGTCTTCATTCCATGGAGAAACATCATACCTTATCCTGAAAACAAAAAGAATTTTTTTACCAATCTCGTCACGACCATCTAGCTGCTATGGTGCCAGCCGATTTGATTGGAGGGTTTCACAGATTCACGCTGGCCGCACTGCTCTCGTGATCTCCTGGCGAGGCATCGGTAGACCGTCGATAGCTCCCCTTCATTGAGTGAATCCTCACACCACTCATAGCGCGCCAATTATGGTGGTACGCCGGGACGCCATCAGCCTTACGATTGATTGAGGGGTTGACGTTGCCCCCATACTTCATTGTTGTTGGAGTCGGGGACACGGAGAGAAATCGACACCACCTTTATGAGTGCAGGTGTTGCCTTTTGGCACCCATCGCGCGTGTCACATGATGTAGGTCGATGTAGTGGTTTGTCGCCGTAATGCCGTCGACAACGATAGAAAGCGCCTCTCCATGACTACAAACGGTGTTGGAGGAGCACGACTACGAACACCAAACGAAAACAGGCGAAAAAGAGAGGGGAAAAAGCTTGTGGGTTTCTAAAATGTTGGCTTTCCCGTTATACACCAGCCATTGGGCGTGATATCCGAGAAGGCTACCGAAGCACTTGTCAATGGAACTGTCTAAATACCTTGACGATTGGAAGTCCACAACTTAAACAAGCTTCGGTGTACATGTATGAAGACACTGTGTTTTGGGATGCTTCCGAGAGGCAACAAAAATTCATACTCTAGCCCATCATCATACAGAGGGCCCCCACAGCTCAACATGCCCCCTGAACCCAGATACTTGGGTATGGTAGGTTCAGGGCAAATGGTTTTGGGACAATGGCTTGGCAATTTTTCTTCATGCATATTGAGGGGTGGTGAACAGCTACCTCCCGCCTTCCTTCCAATGGGTTCCTTGCTGCTTGGGACCACTTGATTTATTCTTGGACTGTTGGGATTTTTTTCTTGAATTTGCTTCTTGGACTTTTGGAATTTTATTATGATTGCTCACAAGGAGGATTGATTGGCCGCGGACTTCATGCACTTGCTTTGGTATTCATCTCGAACTTCTTGAGGACTCTTCTTCCCGGATTTCTTGGGGACCCACCTTGGGAACTTAGAAGGCAACTGTTCACCTCTATGGACAAGGAAAACCCCTCTAGCACTTTATCAGGGCCTTCTGGTGGTGCACTCCAGGGTTGCCATGTGACTACGCACCAAACCAACTTGTGTTGGGTCAGGCAGCCCTCCATGATCTTTTCCTATAGTCTTCCCTGGAGTGCGAGCCTCTGTGAACACGAGGCATGCCGGGAAACATGAAGAGCGCGGGGTCTCAATACTCAGAAGTGCCCAAGTAATCATCTCCACTGCCTCCGGAAGCATACACCTGGTACATGTCGTGCATTGTGGGTGTAGGAGCCGGTTCACCGGCAACTTGACTCATTGTGCCACCCTCCCACAAGTCCTAGGGTAGTCAAAACTTCAATCAACAACGTAGTGCGATAGGGGAAAGCCGTTTTTTGTTATTGGACTAAGTCTGTAAAAATTGGGGAAAACTAGATATATATCCACGGAATGCAAGGGGAATGCATCATGGATCCGATAGCCCACTGAAAAAGTTTCCCCGATGAAAATCCGAAAGGCAACAAAAGAGGCATAATTTTAAGAATTTTTTTGAGGAACCTTCTGTTGATTGGGGGCATAGGTCGGACTCCCTGGGAATTGATGAGCTGGTATGCTCCCCCGTCGTAGACTTGCTCGATGACGTATGGTCCTTCCCACTTTGGCTCAAACTTGCCCTTTGTCTTGTGCGTCACGACGATCGGTCGCCTAAGCACGAGAACCAACTCGCCTTTTCGGAAGACGCGTTGCTTGACGAGCTTGTCATAAGCTCTCACCATATTCTGGTGGTAAAGCTCCAAGTTCTGTAGGGCATGAAGTCGCCCCTCTTCAAGGGCGTTGAGCTCCTGGAACCGCGGTTGTACCTGTTCGTCTTGGGTGATCTCATCTTGGATAGCCACCCTCAACTAGGGTAGCTGGACCTCCAGTGGTAGGACCACTTCACTCCTGTAAACGAGAGAAAACGAGGTTGCCTGTGTTGGGGTATGAACCGTAACGCGATATGCCCACAAGGACTCGAAAAGACGGTCATGCCAGTCTCTCCTATTCCTTGTCACTATCTCCTTCAGTATCTTGTCAAGCGTCTTGTTGAAAGCCTCGATTGCATCGTTGGCTTGGTGTAGATGGTGGGGATGTAGTGATGAAGTGGAAAGGGAGAGCGATGCGCCCATCGCTCCGGCTATGCTTAGCCATATCCCTCAGCCGTGTCAATTTCCAATGATGAAGATGTGGGCGGCCTTCACCTCGTCGGTGCTCGGCCTGGTGATGTCCGCCTTGTCGGTGTCAGACTAGATGACTTGACATTCCCTCATCGGCATATCAAGTGGTAGTTTGCTTCATCGGAGAAAGCCATGCCAATGGAGTATAGCTTTCCCTCGCCGGTGCTACAACGATGATGTGGATGTGTGTCGGTGTGGATGTTGGAATAGAATTGGGCGGTATCACCCACTTGAGAAACGTGTCAATGTAGCCAATGGCATGATCGAGCCGGTAGTCGATGCAGACAACGCGCAATGATGTGCCATGTCAGCAGAAATATAGATATTGCCCAGCCTTTGACGGGCCGCGTGTCAGGCGGCGTGGACGGCCACCCACCTTGGGTGACCTCCACAATGGTGGAGCGTAGACCGAGCCCAGCCCAGGCCAAGCCCCATGATGTAACACCCACGATGCGGCTATATCTCCCACGTGTCAAGGCACGACTTAGAGGCATAACCGCATTGTGGTTTTGTCGCAAGAAGGGTCATCTTCACACAATCCCATGTAATGAACAAGAATGGGATAACGAGAGTTGGCTTACAATCGCCACTTCACACAATACATAAATATAATCCATACATCATCCAAAATACACACATAGACCGACTATGGTCAAAAACCAAATGAAAATAAGATAACCCCAAATGCTAGATCCCCGATCGTCCCAACTGGGCTCCACTACTGATCATCAGGAAAAGACACATAGTAACGTCCATGTTCCTCATCGAACTTCCACTTGAGGTCGATCCCATCATCTGCACTGGCACCGTCGGCACCTGCAACTGTTTTGGTAGAATCTGTGAGTCACGAGGACTCAGCAATCTCACACCCGCGAGATCAAGACTATTTAAGATTATAGGAAAGGATGGTGTAATGAGGTGGATCTGCAGCAGGCACTAAGCATATATAGTGGCTAACATACGCAAAAGAGAGCGAGAAGAGAAGCAACGGAACGGTCGTCATCTAGTAATGACCAAGAAGTGATCCTGAACACCTACTTACGTCATTCATAACTCAAACCGTGTTCACTTCCCGGACTACGCCGAGAAGAGACCAACACAGCTACACACGCGGTTGATGTGTTTTAATTAAGTCAAGTGACAAGTTCTCTACAGCCGGAGATTAACAAATTCTCATCTGCCTCATAACCGCGGGCATGGCTTTCGAAAGATAATACCCTGCAGGGGTGTCCCAACTTAGCTCATCATAAGCTCTCACGGTCAACGAAGGATAAACCTTCTCCCAGGAAGACCCGATCAGTCTCGGAATCCCGGTTTACAACACATTTCGACAATGGTAAAACAAGACCAGCAAAGCCGCCCGAATGTGCCGACAAATCCCGATAGGAGCTGCACATATCTCGTTCTCAGGGCACACCGGATTGTCCAAGCTACCGATAGGCGAGCCCAAAGTTTCCCCTGGTGGCCACCGGCGACTGACAGGTTGGACCAATACTTAGAGGAGCACTGGCCCGGGGGTTTAAATAAAGATGACCCTCGGGCTCGCGAAAACCCGGGGGAAAAGGCTTAGGTGGCAAATGGTAAAACCAAGGTTGGGTCTTGCTGGAGGAGTTTTATTCAAGGCGAACTGTCAAGGGGGTCCCATAAATCACCCAACCGCGTAAGGAACGCAAAATCAAGGAACATAATACCGGTATGACAGAAACTAGGGCGGCAAGAGTGGAACAAAACACTAGGCATAAGGCCGAGCCTTCGACCCTTTACCAAAATATATAGATGCATTAATTAAATAAGAGATATTGTGATATCCCAACAATATCCATGTTCCAACATGGAACCAACTTCAACTTCACCTGCAACTAGCAATGCTATAAGAAGGGCTGAGCAAAAGCGGTAACTTAGCCAAACAACGGTTTGCTAGGAAAAGATGGTTAGAGGCTGTCATGGAAATATGGGAGGCATGATATAGCAAGTGGTAGGTAGCGCAGCATGGCAATAGAACGAACGACTAGCAAAGCAAAGATAGAAGTGATTTCGAGGGGTGGTCATCTTGCCTGCAAGGTTCTCAGAGTTGCCGAAAGCTTGATCCTCGTAAGCGTACTCAACAGGTTCCTCGTTCATGAACTCGTCTCCCGGCTCTACACAAGACAAGAACACAAGCAATGGAACCACAATCAATCACGGGAAATGCACAAGCAACATGATGCAAAACAAGAATGATATGCAAGATATGATATGCGATGCATATGCGTGCTCCGGAAGGAAAAAAGATGAACAAGGTAGTAAATTGGCAAACCAAGCATGCCGCTGGAAAGATGAGATGATTTCGGTCGAAATCGATATAAAGATCACCGGAAACGGATGCACGGTTTGCAAATGGCAAGCAAAACAAGAATGACACGAATCTGCAATTAACAGCATGATAGCACTTAAAATGCATCAAGAAACTATGCTACAGCACTCCAACATAGCAACAAAACATATGGCAGTAATCTACAGGAGATGCTTGACAAAAGATGAACACTGAGCTACGGCTAGATCACACCAAGCAGGTTCAAACAAGCATGACAAAAGTGCAAAAGATAACAGGTTCACAGACTTGGTGAAATTACTGGACATAACTGAAACAGCATCAGGTAGCAATGTTCAGAGCACGAAATCAACATGTTACAGGAACTCAACATGGCAAAACAAGGCATGGAAGTATTCTACTAAATGCATGTGACAAAAGTCCCTTACTAACCATAAGCCAAAAAGGAACAGAAGATATGATGGCAACCATGTAAACATAGCAAGTTCCGTTACCAGGTTTCAGACTTAGCAGAAAACAGAGAATAACAGAAACAATAATATGAAGGCATCTTGGTGAGCTTGATGCACTCACCACAAATCAACGCATGCCAAAACAAGCATACCTACAGCAAGATGGCATGTTTATGAAGCTATCCATGGCAAGAGAAAAAACATAGCATGTATGGATCAACTACAACAAGCTTGGCAAAATTGAATAACACGTAAACAATCTGCCAGAAATATTTTATAGCAAAAGTAGAGCAAGATTGAGTCATACTATGGCACTCCATAATTACAAACAAGGGCAGGAATGGATTAATTAGAACAATATCTACAAAAACATACTTACTGAACATCTCCAAAATATGCATGGATCTCTCTGTAGCATCAAGTTTACATGGCAACAAAATAACAGCAGACAAAGACTTGCTAAGTCCCTGAAATCAGGATCATCACGAGGCATACTTTGCATGCTTGTGCTAGTCACCATGAAGATAAAACAAATACATGGAATACACCTCTGGAAAGATGGCATGGCATACAAGAAAACACATGTAGAGCTCATGCCCATAAGATGCACAGATTAAATGCAACAAAAATAACAAATCTCCAAGTTCTGCTAAGTAACAGCAGATAACAGCAACTAGCACTCTTGCACCAGAGATTTGGGCATCAAGATGGACTCAAATGAACATGGTGCAATGGAACAAAATGAAGAGCATCTCGAGATGAACATTTTGATATATTGCACGCACGAAACGGAGCTATATGCAGAGAGTTATGATGCGTTGAACAGATGCACATATTGTAAAAATCATATGACTTCGAAATATTTCGGGGAGCATCTCGGGGTCAACCTTCGGGTTTGACCAGATCGGATCGGAGGAGCTCGAGCTCGGGCCTGCTCGCCGGCGACGGGAGAGGAGAGGGCGACGGCGGCCGGCGTCGGGGGGAGACGAAGGCGAGGAGGAGGAGGAGCCGGTCGGAGGGGGCACGGTCGCCGGCGCGCGGGCGGGTGCGGCGGCGGCGCGGCGGCGGCCGGCGGAGGCGCGAGGGAGACGGCGGCGGCGCGCGGGCGGGGCGCCGCGGGCTCGGGCGAGGGGGCACGGGCCCGGCGGGGGCCGGCCACGGGCTTGCGGGCTGCGGCGGCGGCGCGACGTACGGCCCGCCACGTGGCGCGCTGCGGCCGGTTCGTCCGGCGCCGGGCGGACACGTCCGGCGGCGCGGAGGAGCGGGTTAGGGTTTGGACTGCGAATGTAAATCGGGAGGGATGCATATATATAGCTAGAGGGAGCTAGGAGAGTCCAAATGAGGTGCGGTTTTCGCCCACACGATCGTGATCGAACGACCTAGAGCATGGAAGAGAGTTTGGTGGGTTTTGGGCTGTTTAGAGAGGGGTTTTTCTGCAACACACAAACGGACTTTGCGGTTGCCCGGTTAACCGTTGGAGTACCAAACGACCTCCAAATGGAACGAAACTTGACCAGTGGCCTACCGGTGGTATACCAAGGCCACTTGACAAGCCTCGGTCCATTCCGAGAACGTTTAACATCCGCTCACGAAAAGAAACAAGAGGGGTGCGCCGGAGGAGGTGGGAGTGCCGGATAGCAAAATGGACAACGGGGAAAATGTTCGGATGCATGAGACGAACACGTATGCAAATGCAATGCACATGATGACATGGTATGAGATGCATGACATGAACAAAATGCAAAACAAACACAAAACCCGACCACGAAGGGAATATCATAACACATAGCCAAAAATGGCAAGAGTTGGAGTTACAAATATGGAAAGTTACATTCGGGGTGTTACACATGACGACAACAGTGTAGACCGAGCCCCACCCGGGTCAAGCTCCTTGTGGACGACGGTGTGGACCGAGCCCCGTCCGGCATGACGGGGTCGCTGGGGGATGCACACGAACGGCACCCTGGCGTGTAGTCGTTGGTGGTGAGTCCGGCAAGAAGGGGTCGCAATGAAGGGCAACCCCGGCACGTCCTCGCTGGTGGTGAGTCAGGCATGAAGCGGTCGCCGAGGGCTGCATATGAAGGGCAAACCCCGGTGGGCCATCGCCGGTGGTGAGCCTGGCGTGATGGGGTCGCCGGAGGCTGCACATGAAGGGCAACCCCGGTGGCGTGTCTGACGTGAAGGGATCGCCACGGGTTGGACACGAGAGACAACCCCGGCGTCGTCGTCTTCAAGGAAGGTCGGCGTGTGGGAGTCGTCGACGAGGAGTGCGCCGGGAGCTACCCGCCAACAGCATCCTGGCGCGTCGTCATCATCCTCGCGTGGTCGCGGTGGAGGGTGCACATCTTTGCCGGTGGTAAGTCTGGCATGAAGAGCACGCCGGCCGGGTGCTGCACATGAAAGCCAACCCCGGTGCATGATCGCCAGTGGTGGGTCCAGCATGAAGAGAACGCCGGGGGCTGCACACGAACGGCAACCCCGGCACGTCGTCGCCGGTGGTGAGTCCGGCATGAAGAGATCGCCGTGGGCTGCACACGAACGGCAACCCCGACACCGTCGTCTTGAAAGAACTGTGCCATGTGGGTTGTGGTGAGCGGCGCCCCGACACATTGTCGTCGTCCTCACGGTGAGAGGAGATGATCGGCTTGGTATCCATTGCCACCACCGGCTTGCGACGTGTGTACGCAGGTGCACAAGAGATGACCTCCGATGGGAATCGTCCGGCTACGTACAGGAGTCTCGGCTGCCTGCACGAGCTCTCCCGTATGGATGTGCGCGTGAGGTCGGGAGGTTGTCCTCCTCCCAATGCCTCCTTCATCTACTACTGATGCGTGCTCCTCGCCGCACGCGCGGCCGTCACCGGACAGTTCTGGGCCGCGTGCATGGTGGCATGCGAGCGCACTGCCGCCATGGGCACGCCCTCTCCTCTGGCTCCTTTGTCCGTGATCTCTCTTGGGTGCCTCGAAGTACGGTATCTGATAGATGGAAGATCGAGAGAAGAAAAGACCATAGGCTGATACACATAACATGGAAGAAGAGAAGTGTCATACTTGTCCATCAACATGGACATCGACGTATGATGTCCTCGAACTGTGAGCACGAACACCGATAGCCTGGACGAGGCATGGAACGGCCACGTGCACCGCGGGGTGTCTTCAAGATCAGACGCGGTCAATGTCGTGCCGTCGCCTTCTTTGATAGGGCGGCGCTTTTGCCGCGGCTGCCAGTGCCGCCACACCGGCGCTGGCGCGCTTTGTTCTTCAGATGGGATCTCCTCGACGCAGCCGGGCCAAGCAACTGTCCTCCTGGCTGGCCTCACCGTGTTCTGGACGCCGCCACCACGGCGCATCTCCTTTGGGCGCTTGCTCCTGGCTGGCTCTCGTGCGTGCTGCCTAGTCGCCATCATCAGCGGGGATATAGTTAGCACCACATCTGGCGTGGCGCCGCCGCGAGCGCGTCCTCCTGATCTAGTCGACAATGCCACCCGATGGGCGCGTCTCCTCCAGGCTGGATCCTGAAGATGGTCACACACGTGTATGTGCATGGACCTTACATACGCCTGATGAGCTAGCTTCAGGAACGCATATGCATGCCGAGCAGCTCCTCTGTAGCGGACATAGATCAGTGTGTATGTTATCTTGGCCTTAGACACAGACTTGGAGAACACGCCCTAGTTATGGACCTCAGGTGACTCTGTCGAATCACGGGTTCCCGCAAAACCCTCAAGGTTCGAACACTGGGGTGCGCACGACGATTTCCCCCTACCGATCCAAGTCCATGTTTTGCTAAGATCTCGCGGACTAACTCGACGAACTCATAACACAAGGGACACGAGATTTATACTGGTTCGGGCCAACGTTGTGGTGTAATACCCTACTCCAGTGTGGTGGTGGTGGATTGCCTCTTGGGCTGATGATGAACAGTACAAGGGGAAGAACAGCCTCCTGAGGTTGAGGTGTTCTTGTGCTTGGCGAACATGTGTGTGTGAGGATTCGACCAGCTCAGGCTTAGTTGCCTCCTACTGTGGTGGCTAGTCCATAGAGGCCCTGGTCCTCTCCCCAAATATTGAGCGGGAAGGGAGCCAACAACGCCCAATTTAAAAGGGGACAGCTAGTACAGCTTATCCTGACAAAAGTGGTCTTCGCCTGCAAAAGGCTCTGGTGGTGACGCAGCCTTGGGATCCATGGTGACCTCCATCTTGCCGTCCCGCTGGTCTTGGTCTCGTTGCACTGATATGGAAACCTTTGCTTGATGCCTCGGTACTCCGCGCCTGCGCTTGCCTCCTTAGCACCAAAGGGGAAACAAGGACGCTGCGCGCGCTGGCGCTTGCCTGCTCTCAATCGTCATGGCTCACGTCACGAGAACCTCGCGAGGTTTGCCTTGCCTCGATCTCTCCGCCCCTCGCGAGCCTGCCTAGCGAGGCCGCTCCTGAGGAGGTCTTGCGTCGTCCGCCTCGCGAGGCTTGGCCCCTCGCGAGGGTCCTGAATGCCTTGTTGATGAAGATGGGTCGTACGGGCCTACTAGCAAAGCCACGCCATGGGCCGCAGGCAGGCAAGTCTGGGGACCCCCATTCCCAGAACGCCGACAGTAGCCCCCGGGCCCAAGGCGCGCTCTGGCTTGGCTTCGAGGCGAAGCCATAGGTCAAGTGCGGAGCGCCGCGGGCCCCAATAGCATGCGGCCTTGGTCGAGGCGTGGCGGTTGATTGGACGTGGGCGCCTCCGCTTCCCCACGCTGCCTCGGCAACTGCCCGACTTGACAAGTCCCTGCGACATGCAAGGAATACTGTCATTACCTGTGATCGTGGGGGGCGCTAGTTGGCCTTCTCCTGCTATAAATGAGGAGTGGGGCAGAGCCCCCGTCGCCCATTTCTTCCCATTCCGCTTGCTTCTTCTTCCGTCGCCCCACTGCTAGTAGCAACTTCAATGGCGCCGATCCGAAGATTCTCTGCTGAGGAGAAAAGAAAGGCTCCCCGCGATGAGCTAGGGCCGCTTCCGCCAAAGAAGAGGCCGGTCCACCGCCGCGACATTGTCGTGAGGGCGCAGGTGACAAGGCCCTGGTACGAACAGCCACCTCCTGGTTATCTGCTGCCCTTGTACGCCCAAGCTGGGGGCTCAGGAGGAAGGAACGGCGAGCGGCGCCGCCCGCGCCTCGGCCACGGCCGCCGCGCCGTGGCGACGCGCGCCGTCGCTCCTGGAACCCACGCTGCGGACTCCTCGCGCGAACTCGTGATGTGGGTGGCGATGCCCCCGAGCTCTTGGATTTGCTTCCCGCGGTTCTTCTCCGACGTGAGGCCGCCGAAGGGGCCCCTCGGGCTCTGGTTGCAACATGCTGACTGCGACGCTCTGGCGACCGGAGCAGAAGTTGAAGTGGTCTCCCCTGGCAAGATCTTCATGACCCGCGGCTGGGGTGAGGTCGCGCGGGTTTTCCGTGCGGAGGGCGCCCTCGCGATCCACTTCGAGTATGACGGCGCCTCCATGCTGTTCTTCAAGGTCTTCGACGCGGAGGGCCGCCGCTTGGAGTGTTGCCCCGGAGGGGAGCGCCAGGATGATGCGCGCTCCGCTCGCTGCTCCTCCAGCAGCAGCGACTCTTGGGAGTCCAGCGGTTCTCCTGAGCTCTACGAGACTCCAGAGATGAGCGACGACAGCTACGTGCCCCCGAGCTCTCGCCGTGCTTGGAGCAAGGCTGCAGCGTCCAGCCGCCGCCGTCGCTGATCTGGATGGGGTTGGCGCTGGCCCCGCCTGGCCCACTATTGATGATGGCATCGGCCGCGCAGGCGTGTAGATGGGATCCTCCTAAGTTCTTCGTCTTTTGTCCCTGTGAGGAATCAAGAAGTACCCCGTGGGGGCGTGTAAAGGGTTTGTAGTGTCTTTTGTTAATATTATCCTTATTGTGGAAACTTGTGAACGCATGTCCTGTTTAGGCTCGGTCTCCCCTTTCCAACCTCGCGACGGCTTGTTGCTCTATGCTGACAGGTCCCGGTCCCCAGGCAAGCTGCAGCCATCGCTGTTATGCCAAGTCGCGTGCCGTGGTCAAGGCCAGGAGATGAGCAGCCCGAGGTCCAGTAAGAGCTCCCGAGGCGCGATGCTCAGGAGGTCCCCTTTAGCGCTCAAGCAGCCGTGGCAAGGTAAGAAAGGGAGGCGGCGTTGCTGCAACAGGACTACGGTGAGCACGACTCCCATGCTCCAACGATTAGCCGGTCTGAGCGCGGGACTTATCTTGTCGATCCAGGGTTGACTCCTCGTGACGTGCCAGGCTCGTGCGTAGGCGTCCGCAGCGTAGCTAGGTCGGGCCCATACGAGTCTCCCCCTCTCCACGCTCTCCTTCGTGCTCTACGTCCTCGGGTCCCGACCCTCAAGTGAGCTCAGCCGCCGCTGGTATGCCAGGTCGCGTGTCATGGTCAAGGCCAGGGGGTGAGGGCTGGAGAGCCAGTACGAGCTCCTGAGTCGCGATGCTCAGGAGCCCCCCCTTTAACGCGCAAGCGGATTACATGGAAGAAGTGGGAGCTTGCAGTGCCGTTTGCTGTTATCCTCATGAGATTCCTGCAAGCCAGCACAAGGAGGAACACAGTCTGCCGTTATGGCTGCCAGTCTGCCACTGGTTGCTCCGCGAGAAAATGAAGGCACTGAGGGCCTGGTGAGGTGACGTGTGCGGGGCGTGCCGCGAGCCAGAGCTCAACCGCTCAGGTTTGTCGACGCGGTAATAGTCATAGGTAGGTTAAGCAAGGAAAGCAAACTAGCTCAAGTAAATGCGAGGAGATACATGGCACTGGGTCAGGCCCGAGCGGCTTGGGGATGATGCAGCCCGAGGGGCGCCCCCAACAAGGTAAGCTAAAGACATAAAAAGGGATACATGCCACAGGGGCGGACCCATGCGGCTTGGGAATGATGCAGCCATGGGGGCGCTCCCAGCTAAATAAACATGGAAAAGGTCACCTGGTTCTGTCGATGAAGGAGAGTTGGGGCAGCTGAAGGTACACGGCGAAGGGGTTGCTCCTCATGAGCCACCGGGGCCCTGGGCCTCGGGAGGCTCTGGGGGTCCAGGTGGTTCCTTGAGGATCGTCTCCATCTCCGTCAGCACAGCGTGGTGCCTGGCCTACTGAGCCACCAGGATGCTCCACAGGTTGCGCTGATAGGCGTTCGCCACGCTCGGCAGGCAAAAAGGCATGCGAACGTAACTATGAGGTGGGCCCTCGCAGCATCCCACGCGCGAAGGCCAGAAAATATCCTGAGAGGCGGCCCTGTTGAGCCCTGGGACGTCGATGCAGACGCGCAGCCCGGCATCCTCGCCTGGATGGGGAGCTGCGCCTGGTGAGCGGCGGCCGGCGCGCATGGCCCTTGCGTCTTGCAGTTCCTGAGTGGTCTTGGTGATGAACTCCTGAGCAGTGGGCCTCCTTGCCCTGTGTCCTCCTAAGGGAAACGTGCCGTGAAGCACACCTCCAAGTGGTGCCCAAGCGCCTCCCTCGTGATGTTGGCAAAGTCTGAGGCCCTCCAGAAGAGAGCCCCCGAGCCCTGCCCGAGAGGGGCACCGGGCGCGCTTTCCTATGCGATGGAGGGAGGTGCCCCAGGTGCTGGCGCCGATCCTGACGAGGCGCCGCTTTCTTGAGGCCCTGCGTGGTGCAGCTTCTTATTCTTCTTGGGGGTGGCCTCAGGAGTGCCTTGCCCTTGCTGTCGGGGTTGTCGATTGCTGCAGCCTGGAAGGCACGCTCGAGGGAGCACACCGCGTCTCTTTCTTCGCACGGGACCGTGATGATTCCACCGCTCCCCAGCATCTTGAGGACATTGTAGCCGTGATGGGTCACCGCCATGAACTTGGCCAGGGCTGGGTACCTGAGGATCGCATTGTATGGCAGGAGGATGTAGGCGACGTCGAAGTCGATAAGCTTGGTGCGGTAGTTGTTGCGTTCTCCGAAGGTGACAGGGAGGCGGACCTGCCCTATTGGTGTGGTGGAACCGTCGGTCACTCCTGAGAAAGGCTTGGTAGGCAGAAGCTGGTCATATGGCACTTGGAGGTTGTCGAACGTGTCGACGGACAGGACGTTGAGCCCTGCACCGCCGTCGACGAGGGTCTTGGTAACTTGCACATTGCTGATGACTGGTGAACAAAGCATTGGGAGGGCGCCAGCGGTAGCCGCGCACTTGAGCTGATCTGCCAAACTGAACGTGATGGGGCACTTGGACCATCCTAGTGGGCGTGTGGCCTCGAGCTTGGGGAGGACTGCATTCACTTCACGAGCAAACTGTTTGAAGATACGCTGTGAGGCTGGGGCTTGAGCTCCGCCCAAGATGCAGGCGATAGCGCGCGGCTCCTGGAAGCCCCCAGCCCCCTCGTCTTGATGGTAGTCGTCATTCCTTCTGGGTGGTGGCGGTAGCGCAGGAAGGCCAGCATTGCCCTGAGGACGATCCTCACGAGGCTGATCCCTCCAGGCGCCCTCGCGAGGCTGATCCTGCCAGCGGTCCTCGCGAGGCCGGTCGTGCCACTCCTGGCGCAGGCCACGGTCGTCCCAGCGTCCGCCACCATGTCCTCCTCCTCGGCCGTAGCCCCGGTCGTTGCGCTCGGGGCGTCGACCGAAGCGTCCTTCTCGAATGGCTCTGACCTCCTAGCAGTCGCTGGTGTTGTGGCTATGCAGGTTATGGAAGGCGCAGAATGGTCGGCTGTTCTTGGATGACTCGGGCTGGTCTCTGTCGCGCTTCGTGTCCGGCGCCGCCGCAAGCACGGCTGCTCCCTTACGCTTTACGTCCTTGGCCTTGGCTTTCTTTTCCTCCGGGTCCGCAGCCGGGAGCTCAAGGAGGGAGAGGCGCCCCTCCTCAGCTCTGGCGCACTTGGTTGCCAGGTTGAACAACTCCAGAGACGTGCCTAGCTCCTCGTGGATAGCGAGCTCCTCCTTCATCTTGACGTCACGGACGCCATCGGAGAACGCGGAGATGATGGCCTCGTCCGTCACCTTGGGAATCTTAAGGCGAACGTTGTTGAAGCGCTGGATGTACTTCTGGCGGGTCCCTCCTGGTTGTTGCTTGACGCGACGCAGGTCACCCGTGGCCGGCGAGCAGTCGCAAGTGCCCTGGAAGTTGGCAATGAAACGGTTGCGCATCTCGTCCCAAGAGGAGATCGAGCCTGGGGGCAGGTTCAGGAGCCAGGAGCGGGCGCCATCCTTGAGAGCCATGGGAAACCAGATCGCCATGACTTTCTCGTCGCCATTGGCCGCCTCGATGCGTAGCTCGTAGAGCTGCAGGAACTCCGCGGGGTCGGGGGTGCCGTCGTAGCGAGGAGGCAGGTCTGGCTTGAACTTGCCAGGCCAGGCGATGCTACACAGCTCATGGGTGAAGGCGCGGTAGCCTGCCGTGGTCATAGGGACTCGATGCTGGCGGAGAGCCTACCCTTGATGGGGTCCGCGCACCGCCACTGCAGGCGGCATGCGGTCTTGCTGTGGTGGTGTAGGGAGCGCAGGGCCATTTTCTCGTGGCCGAGGGACTTCTTGGCAGCTTCTTTCTTCTTGCATGGGCACCGGACGCAGTAGGTCGCGTCGTGGGGCCGCTTGCCTTGGCGCCAAGACTCCGTCTTGGGGCAGAGGTGGCGGAGGTGCTCCATGGGCCACGCCGCCCGCGGCTGACGGGGGACGAGGCAGCGAGAGGGACGGTGCAGGGGAGCCCCCTGCGGCACTGACGAGCTCGGCGATGCGGTCGAGCCAGTCCTCGTAGAGGTCGTCGATGGGGCGGTAGCGCAGGAGCTCACACGCCATGCACAAAGCAGCCTACACATCCACGGGGGTGCGACGAGTGTGGGACGACGAACCGGCCGGGGTCAGCGATGGAGTGGCGGTGCGGCCGTCCCGCCACACCGAGGGGTGCAGCGAGGATGCTTGTTGTTCGTTCCCCGCCGGGCCGGTGGCGATGGGGAACGACGAGGTGACCCGCTGATGGGAGCCGTCTGAGCGACGTGGGCGGCGATGGCTGCCCAGCGCTCAGCACGTGCGCGGCCAGCGTCCGCCATGGAGACGACGGAGCAACTGGACGCAGAGCGATGGAAAGGAAGCTTCGGCTTACCCCTACCTGGCGCGCCAAATGTCGGATCACGGGTTCCGGCAAAACCCTCATGTTTCGAACACTGGGGTGCGCATGACGATTTCCCCCCTACCGATCCACGTCCTAGTTTTGCTAAGATCTCGCGGACTAACTCGACGAACTCATAACACAGGGGCACGAGATTTATACTGGTTCGGGCCGCCGTTGTCGTGTAATACCCTACTCAAGTGTGGTGGTGTTGGATTGCCTCTAGGGCTGATGATGAACAGTACAAGGGGAAGAACAGCCTCCTGAGGTTGAGGTGTGCTTGTGCTTGGTGAACTTGTGTGTGTGAGGATTCGATCAACTCAGGCTTAGTTGCCTCCTACTGTGGTGGCTAGTCCTATTTATAGAGGCCCTAGTCCTCTCCCCAAATATTGAGCGTGAAGGGAGCCAACAACGCCCAATTTGAAAGGGGACAGCTAGTACAGCTTATCATGACATAAGCGGTCTTCGCCTGCAAAAGGCTCTGGTGGTGACGCCGCCTTGGGCTCCATGGTGACCTCCGTCTTGCCGTCCTGCTGGTCTTGGTCTCGTTGCACTAATATGGAAACCTTTGCTTGATGCCTCGGTACTCCGCGCATACGCTTGCCTCCTTAGCACCAAAGGGGAAACAAGGACGCTGCGCGCGCTGGCGCCCGCCTGGTCTCAATTATCATGGCTCACATCACGAGAACCTCGCGAGGTTTGCCTTGCCTCGATCTCTCCGCCCGTCGCGAGCCTGCCTGGCGAGGCCGCTCCTGAGGAGGTCTTGCGTCGTCCGCCTCGCGAGGGTCTTGAATGCCTTGTTGATGAAGATGGGTCGTACGGGCCTCCTAGCAAAGCCACGCCGTAGGCCGTAGGCAGGCAAGTCTAGGGACCCCCGTTCCCAGAACGCCGACAGACTCCGCACGCCAACCAAAGGAACGAGGCCGCAACTACGTACACTGCCGGCTGGCACCACCGTGTAAGCAGCGGCAATATGTCACCGATGATAGATGGCATCGCCGACGGATGCGGTTGTGCTCCAGCACAGGATCTAGGAAATGAAGAGAGATGGGTTAACAAAAATATGTGCTGACCTTTGATGCGTAGAGGAAAGAGGCCCATTGTCTCGTGTTGTAGACTTGTAGTGCACGTTCCATCCTGAACATGCATCTTGAAGATGATGGACGACTGGCGTTTGCTCCTACGCACGCGAGCCTGGTGATTGCCGACGCCGGGAGGACGGCCGTGGATGAGCCTGGTGGTCCCCAATGTCGGGAGGTCGGTCGTGGACGCCTCGCCCCTGCGGCTGTCAGCGGTGCATCTTCGAGCTCACGCAGTCAGAGCCATCTCCTGTGTGGCGCCACCGTGAGGTAGGAGGCGTCGGGCATGTCCCCCGACCTCCTGGCTTGCCTCTCGGCACACACGCGGCCATCGCCGGATAGTGCCGGGCCACGTGCATGTTGTCGGGTGCCGCCATGGGCGCGCCCTCTCCTCTGGCTCCTCCGTCCGCGATCTCCCCTCGTGGTTGGCTCCTCCTGGGTACTTCGTGCCTCACCTGGTCGTGCGTGAGTTGTCCGATTGCCACCGGCTGGCCGGAGGACTAGGCGTGTGGTAGGCGCTGCTGCCTTCGCCTAGCAAACGCTCCGCCATGCCCAGGAGACATGCTTCTCCTGAACCCTTGTGATGCTTACACGCACATGCGTATGTGTATCATGGCCTGCGTACTAGAAGAATAGATACATGTATATGTTGACCTCAGACGGCGCAGGCTCCGCGTTAGTGCATATTCCTTCGTGCGGGCTCCGCCTCGTCTTAGCGGCAGCTCGTCCTCGGCACGGGCGCAGCCGCCAGACAGGCCAGGCAACATAGGTGTAGACGATGCCCCGCCATGGATGGGCTCCGGGGTGGCGACAACGTAGGTACTGTCCAGCCTTGGGAAAGCCCCGCATGAGGCAACTTAGAAAGTTGGCCAACTTGGGAATGTCCATGTTGGCGGCAGAACAAATTGTGGATCACATCGGGCGAGCTCCATCTTGGAGGCGCGTAGACTAGGCTACCAACGGATGGGCTCCGTGTCGACGATAGACTAGATGACACACATCCATAGATGAGCCCCATCTCTACAAGACACACTGGATTATAGGCGAGCTACATATTCTAGGCGGTGTAGATGGTGCCTCGTTTTAGGTGTGCTCCATGTTCGCGGTGTAGACGTCGCCTCGACTTGGGAGAGCTCCGTGTCCGCGGGACGCCCCCGACTTGGGCAAGCTCCAGGTTGGTGGCGGTGTAAAAGGTTAACCCAGTTTGGGCTTGCTTCGAGAATGGCGTGTGAACGAGGCCCAACTTGTGGCGAGCTCCATGTCGGAGGAGTGTAAGGCACACCCACCATGGGCGCGCTCTGAGGCTATGTAAATGGCACCCGTTTTTGTGTGATGCTTCACGTCGAAGGCGGTGTGGACAACACTTCATCTTGGGCGAGCTCCACATCAGCAGCGGTGTGGACGACACCCCTCCTTGGTTGAACCCCGTGTCGGTGAGGTGCAAAAGGCATGCCCTCCTTTGGCAAGCTCCAAGGTGGTGTAGACAGTGCCCGCCCTTAGGCGAGCTCGGTGTCGGAGACGGTGTAGACGATGCCCCCACTTGGGGTGTGCACATGTCTGCAACGGCGTAGACCAAGCTCCACCCAAGGTTAAGCTTCTCCTTGGCGGCGGTGTAGACCAATCCCCGCCTAGGCCAAGCACCGTGTGGGCAGGAATAATGTAAATAGTGTCCCCACCTTGGGAAAGCTCTGTGATTGCGGTGTATATGACACCCCGTCTATGTCGATATCTATGTCGATGGGGGTGAAAAAGGAGCCCCTCCTAGTCAAGATTTGTGTTGACTGAGGTAGATGGTGCCCCGTCTTTGAGAACTCCATGGTGACAGAGGTGTAGACAATGCCCTCCCTTGGGGGCACTCCATGTTGGCGACGGTGTGGATGGTAGCCCGCCTTGGATGAGTCCCACGTCACCTTGGGCGAGCCTTAGCTAGCACCTGCATTGAAGACCCTTCGCCTAGAGAGGATGGGTGGCGCATGGTGCCGAGTGGATGATGCATCCTTGTACACTCGTCATCTAGAGTTCTGACTGTGTTATCCGCCTACGACGTGACGTAATTCATGGTGGAAGTGTTTGCTGTGGAGGGTCCCATGGTCGCCACCGTTGAGTGGGTCGAGGCTTCCTATCATCATCCTGATATCTTGACCATTGGTTCCAATGTGGGGGCATGTTAGGATGCCCCCACTCTAAGGGGCGAGTTGGTGAACGCTGTCATCGAGGTGCTCATATTGAGGACAATGACTTGGAGATTGGCACCTCATCCTACCTGCAACCTGCATTGATGAAGTATTTGGCGCTCCTTGATCATGGAGCCGCCTCTTGATATGGTTCCCATGTTCCTGGAGTTGGTGAAGATCAGCACCTTGAATCCTCGCCACCTGGTTTTAGTGACTCGCATGAGAGGATAGAAAACCTATTGTCGTTGCGGATCGTCCATCGACCGCCGAGTTGTGGAGACATGGTGCCCATGCACCTCGTCAATGTTGATGAGCCTACACAGGTTGTGGGACATGGCCTCCAAGCCTTCATGTAGCTTGACCTTGGTGCGCCATGGTGTTTTAGCGGCTCCAAGTGTGAAGTCGCATTAGAGGCGTGAAGGGAAGCCGCACTTGCTCGCTTGTTGGTGGTCTTAGCGCGGAGGCATTGAGCTACCTCCATGTCTTCATGGATGTACGCCAATGTTGACTCCTTCAATAGAGCGAGGCTTGAGAATAATCTCATGACGCTCCTTCTTCGCCTTGGGTGTCGCTCGCCATTGCACCTTCTTTGACTGCACAGTTTGAAACTGCACAGAATCTTGGGCTTGGTACATATAGACCTTGGCGCCGTGCTCGCTGATCACCATAGGCAACAATGATCTGGACTAGATCACCATTAGCTCTAATTTGCTGCTGTTGGAGAGTCCACCTGCATGAAAGCGGTCTTACCAGCGGAGATCCTTGTAGCATGATGTGCACAATGGGATATTGGCGAAGATGATTTCGATGACCACATCAAAGCAAAGATGGGAGGAGAACCAGGTCCCACTGGGCGTGCCAATTTGTTTGACACAAGAAAAATCTTATTTGCGCTCCATTAGAAGGGAAGAGAAGGAGTATTAATTTCTCTCATGCGCCGGGGAAAAAGAAAAATGCGGGCGTGCCAGTGTACCGTTGTACACAAAGAAAAGTGATACGGGAAACAAGTATTTCATTTATCTCTTTGGATGAACAAAATTCCAAGATCCCATAAAAAATGATTGCGCTCCGTGGCCTACTAGCGTGGCCTGCTTGACTATGGCGATGTGCGGTCTCCTGGTTCCCAGGGCCTCGAAAAGCTCCTGGTTAATTACTCCCGCAGGTTGCTCCGCGAGATACCTCTGATTAAGCCGTGTGGTCATCTTCGTCGTCTTCACTTCGCGTTCTCTATGCATAATGATGATGGTGTATGTGGTGTGGGTGGCATCAAAGCCCGTGTCCTCGTCGGTACACGTGCCGCTCAAAACATGGCTTTGTGATGGCCACATTCGCCCTGGCCATCGCGCCTCGTCGGTCTTGATAGCGTTGATGTAGTCGGTGTTGAAGTTGCATGGGTCCTGCTCTGCTCGGACTTCTTGACGTTGTAGCGGCTTCGTCGGGGTTCGCAAGGGGTTCGCCTCGCGGGAGTATTCTTATGGAGACCGGCGTCGGTGTAAAATCAACGCTCGCTCGTATCGGCAATGCCGGTGTGGTTGGCACCTCGTCTCGGCTGGACGCCGAGTTTACGACAGTCCATCAAGATAAAGGACGCCGCCTCACGGGGCCATCGAAACTTAGTGTTGGTGAAGCCATGTCGCCTCCTCGCCATCTCGCCTCGTCTTCATGGGCTTTGGGGCACGGAGAGCGCCATGTGTCACCATCTTCTCCTCTGGGTCACGGATGATACCGTGTAGCACCATCATCTTCGTGTTACGGGCAGTACCGGGGCGTGTATCCTCTTCATGGTCCCGGGCCGCGGGCTCCATCTTGATGAGGTATACATCGGTGGTGTCGTCCCGCAAGCTCCACACCTCCGTCCTTCACGACAACGGCTTGGTGATGTTGACATTGGCGACATCCCTCTTGCGAGAACTCCGCGCCATGATCCTCCGTGGTACCAAGTTGACGATGTTGGCGATGGGCGTTGTCTTGGCGAGCTGCGTGCTGCCATCAACCACAGCACGGTGGCAGCATCCTCGCAAGATCGACGCATTCGTCCTCCACGGCGCTTGCTTGATGAAAAAGACGAGGGCGTCATCCTAGCGAGCTCCGTCCATCCACCGCGGCACGGCGGTGGCATCCTCGCAAGCTCCGCCTCTCCGTCCTCCATGGCACCGGATTGATGATGTTGACATTGGCGTCGTCTTGGAGAACTCTATGGCGCCATGCCCGCGGAACGCGGCGGCATCCTTCGAGCTCCGCGCCTCCGTCCTTCATGGCACCCGCTTGATGAAGAAGATGAGCGTCATCCTAGAGAGCTCCGTGTCGCCATCCTCGCGGAACGCGGCGGCATCCTTGATGAAGAAGCAGCGGCAGCACCGGTTCCCGCAATGGGAAGCAAAGGAAAAAAGAGAGATTGGAGGGACTACGGAAAGAGTCCGGGAAGCGTGCCCCCACGGAGTGCACGACACCCGTTGACGACGTGCCGGAGTGTTCCAACAGCAAGAGATCCAAGGTTTCTGCACCCCAAGTGAATAAGGTCCCGACAGGGCTGGCTGGCGTTGATGGTACTTTCACTATTAGCGCCCCCCTCGATGACAAATAGGAAAGTGCGCTCGTTGCCTGCGTGCGGGTGAATATCGATGTGTTTGCCTGGCAACCATCTAATATCCCCAGTGTTCCTAGGAAGGTAATCGAGCACCACCTTGCTGTCTGCCCGCACGCCCGACCTGTCAAACGGAAAGTCCGGAAGCAGGCCTTGGAGAGGCGACAGTTCATTACGGAAGAGATCAAGAAACTTGAGGCAGCTGGTTTGGTTAGAGGAGTGCTGCATCCCACATGGTTGGCAAATCCAGTGGTAGTCCAGAAGGCTAACGGGAAGTGGAGGATTTGCATAGATTTCACAGATCTCAACAAGGCTTGCCCGAAGGACCCATTTCCCTTGCCGCGTATCAATCAGATTGTGGATTCCACTTCAGGTTGTGATTTGCTCTTCTTTCTGGATTCATATTTTGGGTATCACCAAATCTTCATGTCCAAGGAAGATGAAGAGAAGACGTCGTTCATCACTCCATGTAGTACGTACTATTTTGTCTGCATGCCATTCGGATTAAAGAGTGCCGGGTCCACTTTGCAAGGGCAGTCTAGATTGGTTTTGAGCCACAGCTGCACAGAAACATAGAAGCTTATATGGATGACATTGTGGTCAAGACCAAGGATAGGGCCACCCTTATTCAGGATTTGGAGGAGACGTTTGCTAATCTGCGCAAGATCAATTTGAAGCTCAACCCGGAGAAGTGTGTATTTGGTGTTCCCTCCGGCAAGCTAGTTGGGTTCTTCGTATCCCATCGCGGGATCGAAGCCAACCCCGACAAGATCAAGGCTATCGAGTAGATCCAAGCACCAAGGACACTAAAGGATGTGAGGCGCCTGACAGGATGTGTTGCCGCGCTAAGCAGATTTATCTCCAAGTCTGCCGAGTGTGCCCTGCCGTTCTTCAAAATTTTGAAGAAGGCAGGGCCTATGAAGTGGACCCCGGAAGCAGATGCAACTTTGCAAGAGTTGAAGGCCTACTTGTCTTCCGTGCCTACCTTGGTTGCACCAAAACCCCAGGAGCCGTTGCTACTGTACTTAGCGGCAACCAACCAAGTGGTCAGTGCAGCCTTGGTAGCGCAGCGGGAAGTGGATGAGGCAGATAGTGAGCAGAGACCGGCAGAGTCAGAGAAGGATCAGGACAGCAGTGAGCACGACAACGAGAACAACCCCAAGGACGCGGCAAGGAAGAATTTGGTGCAGCGCCCAGTGTACTTCGTCAGCTCCTTGTTACAGGGGGTTAGATCGAGGTACTCTGGCTTGCAAAAGTTGATCTTTGGTCTCATCATGGCCTCAAGGAAACTGCGCCACTGTTTCCAAGCCCATGAGATCACGGTTGTCACTCGTTTCCCATTGCAAAGGATACTCCAAAACCTTGAGGCTACCGGCAGAATAGTGGAGTGGGCTTTGGAGTTATCCAGTTTCGGGTTGAAGTTTGAGAGCACATCAACTATTCAGAGCAGGGCCTTGGCAGAGTTTATTGCAGAATGGATGCGAACCCCTATTGAGGAAGTGACAGAGACAGTTATCCCCGGTAAAGAATCACCCCAAGGATGGATTATGTATTTTGATGGTGTTTTTTCCCTACAAGGTGCAGGAGCTGGCGTGCTTCTTGTTGCCCCCTTCGGGTAGTACTTGAAGTACGTCGTCCAAATGCATTTTGCCTTGGAAGAAGCAACCAACAATACAGCTGAGTATGAAGGGCTCCTTGCCGGGCTCAGGATTGCAGCTGAATCGGGAATTAAGAAGCTGATCATTCGAGGAGATTCACAGCTTGTGGTGAGACAAGTCAACAAGGATTATCAAAGTCCATTGATGGAGGCATACGTGGAGGAAGTCAGGAGATTGGAGGAGCACTTTGACAAATTGCAAACAGAGCATGTACCCCATGCGGAAAATAGCATAGCTGATCATCTGTCAAAGTGTGCTGCGCAGAAGCTTCCTGTGGAACCAGGGACTTTTGTTCTCCATCTCACTCAGCCCTCCGTATCCCCAGCAACAATGGCCCAGAAAAGGAGAAATTTGGACTTGAGTAAGCCTCTCCCAGTAGAGTCGTCCGCTCCTGGCAGAGACCCTGCCGGAAACAACTCCTCACAGCCTGCCGGACCACCCCCTCCAGCTAGGCCCATGGACCCCACGAACGAGGCTGGTGCTCCCGCAGCAAAGGAGGTGCCGCTAGTCCTTGTTGCCGAGCCCTAGGCTCCAACTTGGGCAAGGCACATTGTCCACTTCCTCCAAACTGGAGAACTTCTCGGCGACCAAGATGAAGCTGAAAAAGTAGCCCGGAGGTCCAGTATGTATCAGTTTGTCAATGACACTCTGTACAGAAGGAGGCCCAACGGTGTGAAATTGAAGTGTCTGCTGGGAAGAAGGAAAGGAACCGCTGGATGAGGTACACAATGGAATGTGCGGCTCCCACATTGGATAAAGGGCGTTAGTTGGGAAAGCATTCCGGCAAGGATTCTATTGGCCCACAGCCCTCCAAGATGCGGTCGAGCTAGTCATGAAATGTGAAGCCTACACTACAAAAAAATACACTTCCGTGATGATACGGATTTGTCACAGTAGGTTGCGTTTTTTGTCATGCATGTTCCATGACAATTTTATGATAGAATCAAGATAGTCATACCTGTGCTGTCGTAGAACTGTTCCATGACATTACCAAAATTATCATCACGGAAGTGTCCACTTCCATGACGATAAATCGCGCGTCACAGAAGTGCTTTCGTCAAGGGTGACCGACACGTGGCATCCACCGTAACGGAACGCCGTTAAGCTATCGGGTCCGGTTTTGGATCCGATAACCCGTTAACAGCCCCGACCAATGGGGATTTTCCACGTGTAAAATCATCATTGGCTGGAGGAAACACGTGTCAGCTCCGTGTTGGCACAGGTGTCACTCATCCAATGGGCCAAATGCGCCTATGATATGTTAACACGTGGCACGGCCCAAAAGTGGCCCATAAAGTTTAAATGGGCCGGCCCAACTAAAGGCCCACAAGATTTTGCGGACCATAATGGGACGGCCCAGCTAAAGGCCCACAAGATTTTGCGGGCCATAATGGGCCGGCCCAGGTAAAGGCCCACAAGATTTTTGCGGCCATAATGGGCCGGCCCAGGTGAAGGCCCACAAGATTTTTGTGGACCATAATGGGCCGGCCCAGCTAAAGGCCCACGAGATTTCGCCGACATTAATGGGCCGGCCCAGCTGTAGGCCCACAAGATTTTGAGGACCCTAGTAGGCCGGCCCATTAACTGGCTGCCATGTTTTGGGCCAAATGCCGGCCCATATTTGATCCGGTCCATTAATGGCCTGCCACGTTCCGGGCCTAATAATGGCCCATATGAGATCCGGCCCGTTAAAAGCCTACCACGTTCTGGGCCAAATTACGGCCCAGATCAGGTCCGGCCCTTTAAGAGGCTTTGGGCTAAATTATGGCCCATATCAGATTCGGCCCGTCAACTGGACGCTACGCTTTTGGGCCCATTTGCTAAAGGCCCATTTAGTAATTCGGCCTGATATTAGTTTCGGCCTGTTAAGGGCCCGTTTAACATTTCGGCCCTATATTAATTTCGGCCTGTTAAAAGCCCGTCATATAGTTGGGCCTAACTACGGCCCGGTTTGCATCCGGCCTGCTCGCAGCCGATAATCTGATTGGGCCAAACAAGGACCGAGACAATTTTGGCCTGTTATAAGCCCATGATTTGATTGGCACATTCATGGGCCGGGGTCTATTTCGGCCTGCTGCCGGCCCGTGAGCTGTTCGGCACGTTTCAGGCCCAACCTACTTTTCAGCCTCCTAAAGGCCCATTGAGTTTTCTTGGGAAAATAGGGCCGGCGGTTTACTCGGCCTATTAAAGGCCCGAATCTACTAGTGGGCCAGTTTACATTTAGGCCTGTTAACGGACCAAGATGACGGGGCCCATGATGCGGATCATACATGGTGATTTGCATGACGGCCCGATTATGTACCGTAATTTTACGGTTTGGCCGGTTTACTGCGAAGACAGGATATATATACAGTAAAATAACTGCAGCATCGTGAATAAGAAAAAAACCTAGACTATACAATAAAGAAATTACGGCATATTACATCCACTGGGCATCAAAGTTCGCCACTATGATAATAAAGCACAAGCAGACAGCAGATTACATACACTGGGCATCAAAGATCGCCACCAGTGCAACTAAACACGCCGACAAAATAATATACAAAACCGACAGCACTTCAATAGAGTTCAAGAAAGGTTAGCCCTGCTCGGGAGCTGCAGCGCAAGCAGCTGAGCAAGCTGGTGAGACTGCACTTGTTTGACACTTATATCCTCCTCACTCTGAAAGATAAACAAGCAGACAGATGACAGGTTTTGCACATATAAGTATCAGTGCTGACAATTCATCACATTTCTTACTGACGAATAAAGTGACACAGTTTAAAATAGCATTAACACAATATGGTATTGTTCAGGTCAAGACATGGCAGGAAATGACATTGTGAAGGAGTTGGCAGCTTCACGACACCACTGGATTACAGATCAAGAACTCATAAGTATCAATGGTTAGTGTGCTGTCAATTTATCCCATTTCAGATTGGCAAAATAAGATCACTTGCTCTGTATAGTTTAATTTACATGGTATGAAGAAGGAACTTGGTTGTACAACTGAAAACTTAAATTGAGAAGGACAAACTTTTGTTTATGAACTGGAGTACATAATAAACTTTAAACATGCAATTTGATGCAAACACCAAAAATAAACAGCTGTTGCAGTCATGCCTAACCAAATATACACAACAAAGTTTGAAGGCTTGAGAAGGACAAACTTACATTATTGGTGAAGGCAGGCTCTATAAAGCCCTTGTCCATGCTGATGGGGGGGGCAATTCAAGAAGTTTACCACAGAATCTTCTTCATAAGCATTGCCTTTATTCTACATTTTGTTAAGAGTAAATATAGATGTGACAATATAAGAAAAAATGGAGAATATTTAAGATAAGATGAAGAGTGATGCTACATAACCAAGTAGCTATAAATGTAAGTACAGCGATACAGGCAAAAGGTACAGCCAAGAGCAATGCAGAGCTAAACTTCTTCAGTACCATCGGTGTTATCCAACCTTATGGTAAGAGTAAATATAGATCTTATGTGTAGAAAATGGAGGGCAAAGGAAAATAAGCTGCAGAGTGATGGTACATGAACAACTACCTGTCAATATAAGTACACTGATAAAGGACAGCAGGTACTTACAAGAACAATGCAGAGCTAAAAAATTCATTGGCATTGGATATATTCTACACTAATGTAACCATTCATACAGATCAGATAATTTGGAGCGAACAATTGATAAGCAAGCTATCATGCATACTGCTGTCACATAATGAACCAGGTATGTATGCAAGTACAGTGATACAGGACAACAGGTACTAACAAGAGCAAAGCAGCGGGCAGCATATTTGCGATATCCTGTCGTTCTTTTCAAACCGGAATTCTTTTTCGAGCAGATTTCCTGCAAAAAAGATCCGTAAGGCACATGCGGAAAAGTAGAAGTTCAAATTGTCATGCGATATCATAGACAGTACCTCATCCTCGGAACGAGACCAGTGCATAACAAGGTTTTTCCATTCAATGTCTTCTAAATTTAGCACAGGAGACTTCACCAGAAATTCGTTTATAGACTTGCCATCAAAGTGTGATTTCCTCAGGTAACACCGATACTGCTGCAATGCTTCCTTGAAAAGCGCAAGCAAGCTTTGCTCGTCATGACTATCCAGATTGACCCTCGCCTACTTACAACAATGTAATGTAAATCATTGATGTGTTCAATCAGCAGAAAACAGGAAAATAATCACCATGAATAATAGCACTTACACGTAAGTGGGACAGGAAGATGTGAAAATGGTGTTTGTCTTCACTATAATCTTCCCATGATGGGAATATATGCACGTAGTCCCTAACAACATTGAAAGCATTGTCTTTTAAACTGGGAATAACTGGAATGGGGTTCCAATCTGCAGGAATTGGCCGTCTCTGCAGTTGGGATAGGTCTTCGGCCGGTGGACTTGCTGTACTTTTTGCTGGAGTGGGATTTTTCTGTGGTACGGCTGGTGCTATGGCAACTGAAATCGGCATACCTTTTGCTGGAGTGCAGGTCCTGTGTGGTGCGGCTAGTGGTGTGGCCAGTGAAGTATGGGTACAGTCTGCTGGAGTCGGTCCTACGTTTTGTGTCACTGGTTGTACAACCAATATAAGTGGGGTGCTGTCTGATTTCTCCGGCACAACCACGTTTTTCAAGGACTTTGCTGGTGCTCCTTCAGGTTCGGCAATCACCCTCTTCCTTTTTGATGTCTGATGCACAAGAACAGCATTTGAGTGGAAAAACATGGTATGATGACAGATGGAATATGTATTGATAATGGATGGGCATGGCATCTCGACATATATGATGAGTAAACTAAGCAGATGGCGGTGCAACAAAGTAGAAGAAATGCAAGACAACATATGCAAGATACGCGCAATCAATAAAACCTTGCCAAATTAGAACAGGCACCTTGATGGGTGAACAGGACAGGCCATCTGCCTTTGACTCCTCGAGGTTAGAATAGTCATTAGGATCATATTCTGAACAAGAATCAACAGGTGGTGAGCGTATGAGTTTCATTGCATCCAGAATGGCACTCAATGCCTTGGTGCCAATTTTGTAAGTCATTGCGGTGTTTAGCTTCAAGAGTGGACTGCTGCTAGTGCGACACAAAGCAGCTACACAGATCATAGTGTAGATATAACGGGAAAACCGTAAGCATCAGAGTAAAATCAGCAAAGTGGAACTTGCTGGAATATATGTGCTAGTATTGCCGGTACGGCTAGAAAGCCTTCGGATACCAGCTCTCTTCAACTGAAGGTGCGGTACTGTTAATATCAGTGTAACTCTCAAAGGCGACACAGCTCCCCGCATTTCCTTGCTATTCTTATAGGATTCAAGTGGGCAGGCCACTACAAATCCTATTCCCATGTTTACAAAATCCTACGAATCAAAGAGGCCCGACGAGTTCAAAGTGTCCATACCAACCGACCGTATAGACCTCTACACTGCAAATGTCCCTGCTCATATTCACTACAAGGAACATACTGTACTACTATCATACTCCCTCCGTTCCAAAATATAAGTCTTGGTAGAGATTTCCACTATGGATCACATACAGATGTATCCAGATACATTTTAGAGTGTAGATTCACTCATTTTGCTCCATATGTAGTCCATGGTGGAATCTATACAAAGACTTGTATTTAGGAACGGAGAGAGTACTTATTAAAGAAGAACGGAAGAGGAACATGGTAAAGAAGAGCAAGCAGATTTTGGATAATAAAATGTTCGTTGCGCAGTGCCCACACATGATGAACCAGAGCGCATTAAGAAAGCAACTCCCTGCTGTCTCTCTATATGTGGTGCACGTGCTTTTTCGAAAGTAAAGTAGGAACATTAGCTGACCAATTAAATGTTATCTGTTTTAGTAATATCAGCATCATATCAGATTCGTACTTGAGCAACAAGTTTGGAATTATGAGTGGCACGTTGTTTAGCTTGATGGATTCAGGAGCAGTGCTAAGCAGGTACGATGATGGTACTGAATATAAAGGCATGTCTGCATTTGGGTCAGTCGACCATTTCAGGCGGTTGGATGAAGATCCTACGTCTCCTAACCCTTCTTCTTCCTCGTCTCTGATTCTTCCCATACAGAACACCGCACGGGCCGCCGGCCGGACCATCGGCCCCCACCGCCTGTGTTCCTCCGCCACCCCACCCCCACCCCGCCCCCACCCGCGTCGAGTTTTCTTCGTTCGGCGAGGCCCCACCACCGCCCCCCAACAACCAAAGTCCCCACCCGAGCCCCTTCGTTCGCACCGGCGAACTCCGGCGAGCTCTGAAAAATCGACTGACCCAATTTTGAAATTTAGTCTACTGTGATTTAACTAGTGTGGAATATAAAAGGGGAAAACCATAAGCATTGGGAGTATAGTGTTGAGCGTGCCATGGCGGATCTGAAGGTGCAAACCGGACAAAGGCAACTTCGCAACCAATGTTTGCTCTCAACTAGCAAGTAAGTGATGGACAAGAAATCAGAGTAAAGCAGTGGCGATCTATTTTCTTGCTGCGATAAATAAGTTGAGCAGATACGAAAGAGTACCGCCTCTGGTGCGGCGCCGTGTATGCATCTGCTGAGAATTTGACGGTGCTGCGGTAGCGATGGCTGTCGGCGGCGTGGAAGCAGATCTAGGAGGGTAGACGGTGGCGGCGGGGCGCGGTGGACGAGACGGTCGTAGGAGCGGCGCCGGCAAGGTGGACGACGGCGGGGATGAAGCGAGAGGACGGGATGCAAGGATCCCGGTCCGAAGCCGTGGATGAGAGAGGTCGATCTCTTGTAATGGACGGCGGCGTCGGGGTATCAGCTCCGGCATGGTGGAGGAGGACGGCGGTGGATGGGGTGGCGGACGGAGGAGGCTGGGGTGGAGAGGGTGTTTTGGCGCCCACGGAGTACGAATGGGGAAATGGAGGTGGAGAGGAAGGGGGAACCATGTCTTCAGGGCGCGCTTGTCTCAAATGCGAGGAAATTTACAAACTTAGCCCCCGTTTCAAATTTCCTACATCACAGCAATATTAGTCGGTTGGGGATAGGACGGTAATCTCGCATACACCGAATATTTGCCGACGAGAGTTTGTTTTTGGCGCCCACCGTGTATGAATCGGGGAGGGAGTCGATTTCGGCCGAGGACACACTGTGTTTTGGCGCCCACCGTGTATGAATCCGGGTGAGAGGCGGTTATGTCACGTTCGAGTGAAATTACAAACCTACCCCTATCGAAACCTATAGAAATCGAGCAGATAGGCTTTGCGTGGCAGGGATAGGCAGTAGTAATTTCCATCTCGCAGATTTTGGTTTCGGGCGGTTACTGCGACTTTCCCCGCTTCGTTCAAATTTTGCAGAGTGCACGTTTACCGTGCCAACTCAATTCGAATCCCGTTTGTATTCTATTTTTTCGGGCGGGATCCATTTTCGATTGGAATAAAATTCTATATACATCATTTTTTATATATACTTTCAAAAGCACAACAAAGAATTCTGCTCCTTTATATGTATAATATGCTTTACAAATACAATGATCTCAAAATCATAAGGTTGAATTCAAAAAATTAAACCAAATTATGTTCTACTAAAATGTATGGATCAGTAATATCTACATATTAAATAACATAGATGCGCGTGAATTCATATGAGTATGCATGTTTGATAGATCAATTTTGGTTCGAGTATGGATTACATGTATCATCATCTCGAATTCAAATATTTGAATCCCTTTTATGTTCACTCCTTTCATGCCCATCTCTCTCGCATGCATGCTCCTTCATGTAGCTATCACTCTCTTTTCTCCAGCTCACCCGCACGCTCACTTCATGTTTCTCCTATCCTCGCAAACATGGTCTCTCGACGTCTCCCTTGAGAAGTGTCACACTCTCCCTATCATTATACATTACACGGTTTTCATTATCTCTCACGTCTCTACCGTTCTCTCGTATCACTAGGTACCTAAGCTTTCTTTTTCACCGCCACACACACAGTCTCCACTCGTCTTTCACTTTGTGTTTCTCTCTATGGGATTCTCTCACACACCTTATATGTCTCTAGATATGAATCATACCACTAAAATTACTCTCTCTCTCTCTCCTGTAGACACAACATTTATTGCGGTCTCCTTTTCGTCTCCATCCCAGACTGACATTATTCATTTGTTTACCGATCAGACAAACTCCCCCCTATCTCTCTCTCACACACACACAACTCCTGCTTCCACTCCCCTTCCCGACTACCGTCTCTCTCTCACACACACAAAACTCTCGCTTTCGCACCCCCGTCTCGTATTTCTCTCACAAACATTTATCGACTAGCCTCTAGATAGGTTTATACACCCGCACACTCGTGCTTCCACTATCGCATACATGTCTCTCTCCCGCTCCTTGTATCTATGTAGATTTTTCTTCCCTTCTTGAGACACGCCCTCTCGATCGTGCACACACACACTATCGCCTCATTTTAAGCTGATACCTCTCGCACACACACTCTTTGTGTCTTTGTCACACATGCACTCCGTCCTCCTCCTCTCTCCCTCTCTCTCTCACACACATGGGCTTTTTGCAACAACTAGCAAGATGCCCATGCGTTGCACGGAACATGAAGATGCATTTGTATGAGTAGTTTATCTTGTGGGAGAAAAGGATGAACAAGGGAAGGCCTTATTTGCAAGTGTGGAGAGGGGTGTGGGTATCTTTTTGCAAAATTGCCATAGTTTCCTTCCTATCCGTCAGATATAGATCGGACGGCCTATATTGCAGGATGGCAGGCACACGATCATCACCGACTATGCTTTTTATAAGAGTAGGGATAAAAAACAGAGTTGGTGATGATGGTGGGCCTGCCATCCTGCAATATAGGCCGTCCGATTTATATCTGACGGATAGGAACGAAACTATGGCAATTTACCCGCACTCCTCTCCACATTTGCAGATAAGGCCTTCCCTCGTTCATCCTTTTCTCCCACAAGATCTTGATGTTCCGTGCAACGCACGGGCATCTTGCTAGTAAGAGTAGAAATTAGACATATACCACTTCTCGAATCTTGAAACCAACAACATTCCTCCCTTATCTCATCAAAACCGCCAAAGGAATATATTTTGAGTGAAACATAACATTTTTTAGTGATATACGTATTTCAAAACTAGACTTTTTTTCTATCAAATCGGTGAATATGTATTAATCTACTCAGATCGTGTGGCAACGCATTGGCACATTGCTAGTAGTTATTATAATTTTGTGGACACCAGACAAACGGTGGAGTACATATACGAAGAGAAGAGGCGCACGCACGCAGTCGGTCTCTCGCTGTCTCGCACACATGAGTGTTACGTAAAGGCAACGTTAACAAATAAACCCTAAAACCCTAGGTGCACGATTGCTGCATTCGCGGGTACCGGGTACGTGGTGGAGCGCACCTTTGTAGGAATAGTCAGCTCGCGTGATAATTTGATCCGTAGGAGTTGATGGTCGGGACCACAGGTGAACGACTTGGAGGCGGTGGCTCGCCAGTTGCCACAGATCGAGTAGCCACGTTTAAAATATCATTTTTTAGCGGGGTTAAGAGTTCCGATTTTCAATGGCGCGTTATAAGTACTAAGTAGTTTTTAGAACGATTGGTATGGAGCGAAAATGGAATTCATAGTACTACCTACTACGTACCTCCTTGGCGTATGGTTGTATGGGTTTATGTTGCGAGATGTTGAACCTGGTAGTTCTAGGGCAAATACTATGTTTAGATTTAGATGTTGGTTTTCAGTAATGAAAATCGGAAGGGGGAAACCCTTCTTTGATTAAAAAAACTACTACCTCCGTTCTGGTTTACTAGTCCCCATCGTTTTTTGGGTCAAAGTTTGTCCACGAATTTTACTTGTAAAATGTGAATGGAAAACGAGATTTTGTTATACGCAAACAAAAAAGGACTGGAGGGAGTGATTGCTCTGACACGGACGCGACCTCTCATAGCGCAGGCATTGAACCGGCGCGCCGGCCAAGAGGGCCCCACTCGCTGCAGGCCCGGCTGAACACGCCTCCTCGCCGCATGCAACCGGCTTCAGACTGCCCCGCCTGCCTTCATTGAATCCGCGCGTGTGCCGGCAACACGTCCTTCCGCGAGCCGGCCGGCATTTTAGAACACAAAAAGTGACCAAAATATAATTAATTACGCATGGTCTTGACTTGTTGTGCTCGCACTGGTAGCAGGAACTAGAGGTTTTTCTTTATTCATAACTCTCCTCAATTTTTTTGGCTTTGAAGTGAATCATGGTTGTGGACATTATGTATGAATGTGGAGATATCTGTGAACATGAGTTTGATGTGGAAGTTGAACTTGGAATGTCGGGCTTGCGCGTGAACTATACCATGTCCAATGCTTCGTCTGTTATTGTTTGGAAAGTAATTGCTGTTATTACATGACCCGAAAAAAATATTTTGTGCCACATCAGTAGATGCACGGACATCACAACAGGCATGCTGACTGGATAAACATTTGAACCTAGCTACTATGAAGGAAATTTTGTATGGACAACAGTTTTAGATAGCAGGAGACGCCTAGCCTGCTCTGCCTCTGCTAGCTTATTTCTGGCTTCTTCCATCTCTTCTTTGGCATGGGTGAAGAGAGCATCTGATTGCTCTTTTCGCTTCTTCAGGAACTCAGCTACATTCTCAAGGGCTGCTGCACGCTTTCTTTCAGCCTTTACTAGAGCCACGAGGACACGAACAGCTGACGACTCCACCTGGCTTGTGTGTAATCCAGCATCATCTGGGAATTTGCACCTTGTGTCTAATCCAGCATCATTAGGGAACTGGCACCTTGTGTGTAATCCAGCCTCATTCTGGAAACATGATCTCGAGGTTGACCATACTTCCCTCCTCGCAGGAACTGCATCCTGACATGAAGTTACTTCTTTTTTAGATAATTACTCAGAGCAACCCAGATCCATTTAGTAGAAGCCAGATAAACAGAACTGGGAGAAGTGAATTCAAAAGGAAAAAAATATAAAAACAGACTACAAGGTGAGAACACCCACTTCCTACATCAAGCTAAAAACGAAAGCATTAGGACGATTAAGACTCTTCTTATGACACATCGAAGAACACGAGGCTTAAGAGAAACAGAAACTACAACATATACACATCGAAGAACACGAGGCTAAACGAAAGTAATTGAAAGGGTGTTACTTACCAAAGCTCGTTTTACAGGTTCGGTGCAGCTCCTCTTTAACTTGCCACGCTCCTTGAAGATGTCCCCAATATCCCGTGTTTGGTCTTCATTGCTCCTCTGCATGTTCGCACTCGTGGTTTTAAAATCTCAACATGGCAAGAAAAATATACTACTAGTAATACTCGCGCATCTTGTGGGCAACATTAAAGCACTCGTCTGCCATGTTAGAGCATCTCCAACAGAATCGCAACGCGCGGCGCTTTAAAAAAGCGTTTACAGTGCTGAGATCGAGAAGTAGAGATAGAGAGTAGAGGATAGTTCTCAGCATAGATAGATAAAAAATAGATTATTCAACTACTCCTCGTCGTCCGACTCCTCCTCGGTGATGTCCTCCTCCGACGTCTGACTGTAGGCGTGAAGATACCGATCGTCGTCGGATTCCCAGGGCGACGCTGCTCCTAGCCTCATGTTGAATTGAGCGTCCGCTTTTCGCCTACGCTTGTCCTCGCGATAGGCGGCTCGCTCCGCCCTCCTCTTATCCCTCTCCGCCCTCCTTTGCTCGTAGAACTCGCGCTCGTTGATGATGTCCTGCGGGAAGCGTTGGCGCCACAGCGCCATGGCTTCCTCGTCCATCTCGGCGATGCCGAGACGGTGCTCCCGCCTCCGGTTGTCGCGACGATCCTCGTCGGTGATAAGCCGCGGCAGAGGCGCGAGCTCCTGTGCCCGCTCCCGCGTCGGCACGTTGGGGAAGTTCAATGTTCTATGAGGCCACCGGAGGCGCCACGCCGCCGCGTCGTACGCGCGGGCGGCCTCGTTGGCGGTGTCGAAATTGCCGAGGCCGAGGCGCATCCCGCGGAACCGGATCTCGGCGGAGAAGCCGCCGGAGGGGCGCGCGCGGACGCCGCGGTATCCCCAAGTTTCCCGGCGACGCGGCGGCATGGTGGCGCGGCGGCGGCGAGGCGAGAAAGAGCGGGGAGAAAGCGGTGGCGAGGCACAGAGCGGGGAGAGAGCGGTGGCAAGGCACAGAGCGGTGGGAGGGCGTTGGATTTTATAAAGCGCGCCGGACGCCGCGCGCCAAAACTAGCGCACGCCCGGCCGCTTTTTCCCGCGCGCGCGCAATCCTTTCCCGACGTCTCTGCTATCTCTACTCTCTTCTCTACTGTTATATTTATTTTATATTTAATATTTATCTCTACTTCTCTACTCTCTATTTTTTCTCTACTTTTTCCCTACTCTTATAAAAAACAGAGTTGGTGATGATGGTGTTCCTGCCATCCTGCAATATAGGCCATCCGATTTATATCCGACGGATAGGAAGGAAACTGTGGCAATTTTGCAAAAAGATACCCACACCCCTCTCCGCATTTGCAAATAAGGCATTCCCTCGTTCATCCTTTTCTCCCACAAGATAAACTACTCATACAAATGCATCTTGATGCGTGCAACGCATGGGCATCTTGCTAGTTCTAAAAAACTATCCATCATTTGCCACACTACTGGTTGCAGATGAAATACCTACCCAAGCACAGCGCGATACAGGAGCGACGCACAATTACAAGCTGATATTCTGTTGGACAATGGAGGCTATAACCAATTACTTTTACGGGAACAATAGCACCCAGGAAATTTGAAGGGTAGGTATGAACAAAATTGGAACTGCACATGTACTGCTAAGTGATTCAATACACACATTACCAATCGAGGAGGAGAACGATGGTCGCGGCGGCCTCTGTGAGTCATGGTCGGCAACGGGAGTCAGTTCATTGTCCACGACGGTGGTGCTTCTGCGCTTGGCGTCGGCTTCCGGGAAGCAGATCCGAGACCGTGGAAGACGGTGCCGGGGAAGAGGCTCCGTGTACGACGACGACGGTGGACCGGCTCCAGTGCGGCGTACGAGGTCGTCGATGAGGCAGATGCGCTGCGGTGGACGAGTGCGCCGATGTAGAAGGGGAGGAGCACAAAGGCTGCGGTGCCGTGGAGAAGTCTATTTTGCGGTGGGGATAGAAAATGGGGAGTATTCAGGTGTACTACTCTGGGTGCCGGGGTGGGGTTGGCTGGGTAGGGTGAACCTGAAGTTACGAAAACAGCCCCCTACCAACCGTCATCCGTAGGCCTGTTCCGAAGGCTATGATGGTAACTTCCCACTGCTCGAATCAGGGTCGCGGGAGATTTTCCCGCCGACCTCAAAATTTTGTGACACTGAACTCCCCGTGTGGCGTGTTGGGTGATTCGGCTAAGCAACTAGCGAGTAGTACTAGTAAACTCTGCATATTAGGTTTGACCGAAGTCAAACTTCCTAAAGTTTGACCAAGTTTATAGAAAAATATAAACATTTACCATAACAGATATGTATGATGTGAAAGTACATTCAATAATGAATCTAATGGTATTTATTTGTTATTGTATATGTTAATATTTTTTGTTATAAACTTTCTGAGAGTTTACAAAACTTGACTTTGACCAATGCTAATACGCAGACTTAAATAAAAACGGAGGGTGTACACATTTGTTTTCTTAGTATGTAGTGAATTAATCATTTGTTGAAATTGTGAAATAAATATATTAGGCTACTGACTTCGAATGTAATGGTCTATACAATTCAATAGTTACAATCATTGTCGAATTCCAAGATGTATACGAGGTCTATAGTACTTCACAACATGCTCAAACTCGCATAATCCCAGTCAAATGACAATCAAAATGCATTTCATAGTTATTACTTTGTAGGATGCAACAAAACCAACAATAACTCTACATCAGCCATTATAAAAGCAACATTTTGAACATATCCCAATGTGTGAATGAAACGTGCAGAGAGAGCTTGCGAAGATGGAGCAGATAGGGCGGGAAAGATTGTATGTATGTGGACGAGAGAGTAGGAGACAAACCTAACGAAACAGAAAGAGGGAGATAGAGAGAGAAAGAGAGAGGAAGAAGTTAGGTCTGTGAGAAAGATGGAGACATGTAATATACGTGAGATGCGTGTGCATCCGGATTCTGTACACGTGGAAGGAGAAGAGACAACAGGTTTGATGAGAGAGCTGGAAAAACATGGACGAGAGGGGAAGGATCTCGTGGGTTGAGGGATTGATAAATTTGTGCGGGGGAGAGAGGGATTGGTAATTTTGTGCGAGAGAGAGAGGGTGGGGGGAGGAGTCAGTCAGCCGTCGTCACATCATCCTGCTTCCAAATGGCCCCGCATTCTCTAGCGCAGTGTGGTCGCCGTCTTCGATCTCCTCGATGCCCTCTTTGAAGATTGAGGTGTTGTGCATGCTGGGGTGCGAAGAAGCACAAGCGAGAGTGGTCGCCATATAACCTTGGATGGGGATGAATTGTGTGCTCGGGGGAGGGGGTGTGTGTGTGATGTGTGCTGTCTGTGTGTGTGTGTGTGTGTCAGATATTGAGAGAAAACAAACCTAAGGAGAGAAATGTGTGTGTATGTGACGGAAAGCTACTTGCTAAACAGGGTATTCACGAAGAGATTGTGCGTGCGAGATAGAGAGCGATGTGCGGGCCTTGAGGTGGGCAGGGGCCGGGTGAGGGTGTCAAAATGTGCGCGTTGATGCATGTGCTACATGCAATCGTGCGAGGGACGGACGAATCGAGAGAGATGGTTGTTGTGTTACGGATGCTCCTCTCTGTCTCACACACACACACACACAAGTAAAATAGAAGACCGTTCTCTCATGTATACACAACGTATCGGCATCT
This sequence comes from Triticum aestivum, assembly GCF_018294505.1. Taxonomy (NCBI): domain Eukaryota; kingdom Viridiplantae; phylum Streptophyta; class Magnoliopsida; order Poales; family Poaceae; genus Triticum; species Triticum aestivum. The sequence goes on from NC_057811.1 coordinate 270,216,695, forward strand.
GTCTATGTCTCACTCATGCATGATCATTTGCACATTCACACCTCTCTATGTCTCTACCACACGCACACCGTCTCCACATTGCCCTTCCGCCACAACACACATATGGACACATACACACGTTCTCTCTCAGTCACACACACAGGGGCTGTTTGGTTTGAGACTAAGGGGCTGTTTGGTTTGTGACTATGGTTGCCACATCTTGCCACACCTAAGGTTAGGCAACTTTGACCAATTTAGGAGGGTGTTTGGTTCAAGCCTTACCTTAGGCAATATACTTTTTGCCACACTAGGGCCCCGCATGACATACACTCACAAAGTGTGGCAAGATTCCCTTAGGCTTAACCTTAGGCAAGTGTGGCAAAAATTGTGTGGCAAAATGTGGCATTCCTAGGCCTAAAACCAAACAGCCCGTAAGTTTGCCTAAGGTTGCCACACCTAAGGTTAGGCATGTTTGACCAACTTAGGTGGGTGTTTGGTTCAAGCCACATTAGGGTCCCACATTACATAGACTCAAAAAGTGTGGCAAGATTCCCTTAGGCTTTCCAAATTGTGGCTCTCATTTTGAAGAACTAACCTTAGGCAAGTGTGGCAACATTGTCTCCATGACAAGTGGGCCATAGGGGCAATAAAGTGTGGCAAGCCAAAGTGTGGCAAAAACCAAACACATGCCAACTAAACTGTGGGTGCCAAATTTTGGCTTGGCAAACGGTGGCTGGGAACCAAACAGCCCCAAAAATCAGTATTAGAAAAACTAGGGCGCACCTAAAACGTCCAAATCCAAATAAACACGAACTGGAGCTAAATTCAAATATATGGAAATATTGTAGGGTCAAGAACTTTTCCCGGAAAAAAGTTGAGTAATATTCGGGGATTGTTTTCACACACACAAAAAGGTTCGGTGGATGTCCTTCGAGCACGACACGGTGACGTACCATTCGATCGACCGCGCGGCCGCGGTTCACGTGCTTGCACAGGATTCCGTATTGTGGCTGTGGTAACTAATAAAAGTGCTGCCTAAGTCTAATGTTTACGTGTACTAGTACGGTTTTCTTTTAAGTTTGACCAACCCTATATAAAACTAAACTAAGCTCCCATACGCGCACTCATCAATATGCCGCCGCCGCCGTTGCGCATGCCGGCGCCCACCTGCTCCGGCCAACAATTTCTCGCCCATCACTATCGTGTCGCCGCCAAGCCGAAGGCTCGCCCGCTCACGATGTCTGTAGTCCCTCCTCGCGATGCCGCCGCGCTGCCAAGCACGCGAGCAGCTGGTGGAGCCGCGTCTATGCACGCAGCGTACGAAGAGGAGGACGAGCGCGTGCTCCAGCACGCCGGCGAGGAGGAACTAGCGTGTCATTGTCGTCTCCGCCCGCGCGGAGGAGGCGCGCATGGTGGCTGTCGCGGCGGAAGCCGGTCGCGCGCGCGTCGAGCCCGCAAACCGGGTGCGGACGCGGAATCTACCTTCGAGACCTTGAATGCCACGTGGATCCTGCAATCTGAAGGAGCAATTTGGGTCAGTCGACTCTTGTGAGCCGTTTGATGCAACATGGATGGCTAGAAGGGCTTCTTCAACCTCCGAAATAGATGCACGGTTCATCTTCTCAGCCCGCCACACGCCTAACCGCCTGCCGCCGCCGCCGCGCCCTCCCCTGAACCGCCTGCCACCGCCATGCTCCCCCCACCCCCGCCATCCGTTTAACCCCGGGCACGATCCATTTTTTTCCGGCGAACTGCATTCCACACCCAACACTCATAAGATAGATCATGGGCACCCTGCCGTCTTCTTCCTTCACTCCGTCGAACTTCTTTCACAAATCGACTGACCCAAATTATACTACTAGTACGAACGTATTAACTACAGTAGGAACACGAAGATACGAGCAGTAGTACCAACTGCAATAAGAACAGTAGTAAGACATAGTACTAGTACTACTGTACGTACTAAAGAGTTCAAATAACGAGAAAGAACATAAACATAGTTCTGCTGGGGCCTCAGCACAACACACCCTTGAAAATAAACTAAGCAACTAGTCCGCTTGACACTGCAGTAGAACCAGCATGAGCGACGGCACTGCCACCTACTCGGAGTCCGAGTCCACGTCCTCGACTTCGTCCTCGTCCCTCTTCCTCTTCGCCGACGCTTCTTTGCTTGAACCGGACACTGGGCTCTGCTTCTTCATCCAACCCTTGTAGATATTTAAACAAAGGTAGGCATCCATTGCTGCGTACAGGATGTGATCTTCATCTAATGTCTTCGACTCCCATGCATGATGAAACTCGTGATGAGGTTTCTTCAGTTTAGCGTACGAACGATCAATCATGGCTGCTGCCAGGGTCAGCATTGAAGGCTGAGAGGAGGACACCAGCCCTTCCTTCTGGAGGTCGAAGGGGTCGCCTACAACGAGGCCTATCCGACCCAGGATTTCCTTGTCGTTCCTAAAGTCTACAGTAACGAATTTGACTCGGCCGCCCTTGAGGAACTTCTTAAATTCCTCGCACTCAACGTCGGCATGGCATATGTGGTAGACCAAGCATAAGTCATGCACGCAAACCTGGATCACGGCGGGCTTCTTCTTCTCTGCCTCCTTTAGTTTCTTCTCGCTTCCCAGGACTGTGGTGTACTCAACATCTAGCCCAGCGACCCACTCATCATTTGAGTTTTCGAACATGCGTTTGAAGCGAGCAAGGCATTCTTTCACCGTTGCGGAAGAACGGGTGTAGATGACGTCGAACTCATCGCCGGTGATGGTTCTAACGTTGTACTCACCGCCGATCATGGAGATTTGGGACGCCATGGATTTGGGAGGAGGGTTAGGATTAGTGGAACTGCCGTAATGTGGAAGGACGGGACGACTGGGAGCGAACTGTTGTAAGGTACTGTACTAGTAGAAGACGGGGACGAGTAGGGCGTGCGAACGGCGTGGGGTTGCTGGCTTGCCCGGTGGATAAACGGCTGCAAGCCCCCAAAGAGTTCTCGAGAACTATGCGGGACCCACTAGATGTCATGTCTACTAGACCCATATCGTAGGCCTGACGGTATAGCTTCTGCCTGTTCGCACGCCATGCCGGCTTGTGTGTAACTTCAATTAATTCCGTCAACCGTCGCGCCTCCCACGACCTTCGCCTCCCTCGCGCGGTCGCGCCCTTTGAGACTTCGACCGGCTATAAATGAGCAATTTTTTTTGCGTACTCCGCATGCATGATACTCCCTCTGGTCCTTTTTACTTCCGTCAACCGTTTATACTAAAAATATCAATATCTACAATACTGATTATAATGAGTAGTATAAAGCACCTCTTGGGTGGGTTAGATTTTTTTGGGTTAGTTGAGTTCAAACTAACCCAAACTAACTCTAACACATGGATCCAAACAGGGCCAAGGTTAGCTATTAGAGTACTACTACCTCCCTTCTAGTTTAAAGGGCTCGATTCAAAAATTTGACCTACTCTTAGCAAGATAGAGGCGGTGGAATAGTTTTTGTAGTTCTTCACAAAAAATGTGTTTACCAATGCATGCATGAACACTAGTTACTCTAACCCCCTCTCTTCTTTAATTCTTTGCCACATCAGCACGTTTGTTATTCCCGTGTGCATGATACCAGCTAAGATACCACCATTATGGCCAGCCTTAATCATCGCATGCAATAATTTAGTGCACCTTGAAATATGAACATGTGTGGGGCGTGTATGTTTTTAATGACTTGAGACTATACCTAGCCCGGCATGCAAGATGAGATTTATTATGCACCGTTCCCCATACCTGCAGGAAGCCCGTTCGTCTCCAAATCTTTTCCTCTCCACGTGTGGAAACAATATGCCTGCCAGACTCTCCTTCTCCCTCCGGTGGTCCCACCACTCCACCCCATGTGGAAAAAATCTGCATGCATGACTCTCCTCCCCCCGCGCTCGTCCAATCCGTTGTGACCAGCAATATTTCCAACCCTTCCCTCCCCCGTAATTTACTCCAACAAATATACCCACGTAGCTGTTACTTAACTGCAGGTGCATTGGGTCACTGACATGTGGGCCCAATAGGGGTCTGGCCCACATGTCAGTGATGCAACTGGACCTGCAGTTAAGTCAGTGCAGCTCAGTCCATATCTTACGTAGGTGTGCCATTGCTCGTTATAAATACTGCGCCTCCCACGACATCGCTATCTCCTCCCCCTCATGTTCACGTTCATGGCTATCTCCTCCCCCTCCCTCTCACGTCGACCACCATGGCATCGCCCCTCCCAAGCCCTAGGCGCCCCTCGCTGCACCGCGCGGACGGTCACGTGTCGCCGTTCCATTCCTCGCCGCCACTAGTCGAGGAGGACGCGTCGGCATTCCGCTCCTCGCCGCAACGCGACGCGTCGCCGTTCTGTTCCTCGCCGCCACTAGTCGAGGAGGACGCGTCGGTGTTCCGCTCCTCGCCGCGACGCGACGCATCACCGTTCCGTTCCTCGCCACCACTAGTCGAGGAGGACGCATCGGCGTTCCGCTCCTCGTTGTGACGCGTCGAGGTGGACGCGTCGAGGTGGACGCGTCGGCGTTCCCAATCTCACCAGCATGCGCGTCGGAGGACGCGTCGGCTCCCCGCTACGAGGAGAACGCCGCGTCGCCCGCCGAGTCCCCCAGCCTTGAGGAGCTTTGGAAAGAAATGGATGTCGCCTTGTGGGAGGCTTTGCCTCCAGCAGAGCGCGCCAAAATAGAGGCAGAGAAGAAGGCCGAGGAAGAGAAGCGCACCGCAGAACAAGCTGCCTGGGAGGCCTATGTCGCGTCCGAGAGAGTCAGGCAATTGGCTCTTTGGCAGAAGGCTCGTGCGAGGGCCGTGAGGGTGGCGGAGGACGCCCATGCCAACGCCCTGAGTGCAGTCGGGCCCAAGTGCCTCATCTACGCTTGGCGATACATGGACCGGGTGCACGCTTCCAGCGAGGAGGAGTACCTGTTGGCACCGGATCACCACACCGGTGAGATCACGCTAGCCCGCCGGCAAGCCGCCAATGAGCACCTCGCGAGTTGCGAGGCTGAGGAAGAGGCGTTGTGTCGGCGCACTGGGAAACGGCCGCGCACCAGGGCACTCGTGGCGCGCCGCAAGCTCTCCTGCGAGCGTCGTGGCTTTTAGGAGGAGTATAAATTTTGTTTCTTAAGGCGATCTCATTAGTTTTGGGACGCAAATGATAAATCCTGAACGTTCATGAATTTTTAGCATCCTTAATTAAGTATGTAAAAGGGAAAGTTTGGAAACCTTGTGTATTCGTATGCATTTTGCAAGTACGTGCATATAGCACAAACTTTACTATATACTATCACACTACATGTCTCTCTCGATATATGCTTGCAGACTATGCTACTCCCTCCGTCCAAGTCAATAAGTCATCTTTGGTTGTGCACCGTGACCAAGAAGGAGGGAAGACTTATACACCTAGACGGAGGGAGTACTACTATTACTTATGTACGTGCAAATGCACGTTTTAACATTACGATGCGGTTTTTGTAAAAGTAGAAAAACATCACTAGTCAAGCTTGTGAAACGATTCAATGCAAAACAAATGCAAAAAAGCTCGTTTGATTGTTTACTTTTAGCTTCCTTCTCTGTGGTTATTTCTTTGTCGTACTTTGTACGGAGTATCTCACTGGTTGGAAAGGCATGCAAATTCCCAAACCGCTTCCTACACCCTGTATCAAAATTTTTGCCTAACAAGTTGTGCCGTGCAATTGGAATTCCAACTTGAGTACTACTACTAGTAGGAGTACCAGGGGCCAGTTCTTTTAGGCTTCTAGATTAGTAATCCCATAACTACTACCTCTGTCCTGGTTTATTGGTCCCCATTATAATCTGTGTCAAATTTTGATCATAAATTGAACTAATGAAATGTTAGTGCATGTCACATGCACTAACATTTTATCAGTTAAATCTTTGGTCAAAATTTAGCACAAATTACAATGGTGAGGAATAAACCAGGACGGAGGTACTACTAGTAGTCCTCCCTCCGTCCCAAAATTCTTGTCTTAGATTTGTCTAAAGAGGGATGTATCAAGTCATGTTTAGTTATTAGATACATTCGTATCTAAACGAATTTAAGACAAGAATTTTGGGACGGAGGGAGTAGTTTAGAATCCCAAATAAATGAGTGAGGCACCTTAATGTTACTCTCCACTGTGACTAGTCTTATGGGAAAAGCTGGGGAAGCCGCCAAAAGAACTGGCCCTAGGAGTAGTAGCTAGGGATACTAGGAGTAGTAGCTAGGGATCAAGTGTGCGAGATGAACCAGAGAAAGTAAATGCAGAGAGATGAAATGCAAAAAAGACGGAGGGATGTGATGGTTGCTTGTCCATTTATTTTACCAGGCCACTTATTACTGGGAGTGGTTGGGTTTTGTGATATGACGGCTTTACTGCCGCGCCATGAGTGGGGTGAGAGGTGAGACTCCCGTGCAGCGCCGCCCTCTACACTAGTACTACTACATCGGTCGTGGTTTATCCCCCATTGAATTTGACTGAAGATTTAACTGACAAAATGTTAGTGCATGTCAACAAAAACAATATCGTTGGATTCGTATTTGAACATAGTTTTCAATGATATAATTTTAGGTGACATGCATCATCATTTATCATACTATATATAATGTTAGTTCAATATTTGGTCGTACTAATCTATAGTAAGGTGCCCGTGCGTTGCACGAAAGAGTGAAATGCATTGATCGTGGAGTTGTTTATTTTGACAAAGGATGTGGGGGTCATATCATGTGTAACGGGTATCGATAGGTTTGTTCGGATATTATTTCATCTCTAGAGCTCACAAACATCCGGGTGAAATAGATAAATTAGTATCTTTTGCAAACAAAAGCGTTCAACGGTTCAACCTGCATCCAAAACTTGTGAAGAAATAACTCTTATTGTGCTTTGCAGGAAATGATCTTCAAGAATTAGTTTTTGAGTATCCATTGTTATACATGTTGGCTACAGATGACATGGCACTTTCTTATAGTCAACAGTTGGCTATACTATTTAAGTATTAACCATGCCCTTATACACCTAGACGGAGGGATTAAATTAGGAGGACTTGGAAGGGGGCAGAGGATATGTAAGAAATGGTTCATCATAAGTCTTTCACCAGTACTGTAGTAAAAATTCATACATGGAAGATTCTAGACTAAACCATAAATGGATACACTTTAATCATGCGCGATACTCCAATAGAGCAAGATCATGCATGGAAGTCTCCACATGCTTAGATAGCGGATTACATTAAGCGAAGACTAATGATCAACATTTAACTTGAATATGCAGATGTCCAGGTGAACCTCCTTGGAGTCCCCGTGCACATTGTTGGGGGTGGTCAAATAACACCGTGCGTCTTCCATGTCCACATCGGCGGGAAAGTCCCAGCTCGGCAGAGTCCAAGTATGCTTGGCGTAGCCAGTGTCGCCGCCCACGGACCTCTGAGGGGTAGTAATAGTGAGCACGCACCCGTACATCGGCCTCGTGTCAGTCTCAGCGTCAGCGGCGTCGCCCCTGACGCACAGTACAGAGATGTGGCGGCGGCCTGCGCGGGCCTCGCCGGTGGCCACGATCAAGAGGAAGACGCTGCCGTCCTCCTCCGAGACTAGCAGGCGGCGCTGATCCTCCAGCGACTCCGGCACGGTGAACGGGTAGCATGTCTTGTACTTGATGTTCTTCGCCAAGGGCCAGTAGTGATTGCCGCACGCCTGCGTCAGGTGATGCATGATGTCCGTCGGCGAGCCCCAAAACGGCACCGGGCACTCATAGCAGTAGACGAAGGGCTCCTTGGAGGCATCGACCAGGCCGTCCATGAAACGGGAGTGGCTGTAGGGGACGTTCCGCCAGTTGAATATATGCACAAGTTACTACGAGATTTAGTCCGAATAAGCACAAAATAAATCATGACGGCTATAACAGAGATTAAACTAATCATGCGGACTAGCATAGTAGATGAACAGATCGAATCTAGGACACAGACTAGAAACATGAATTCTACCACAATTACGAACAGGAAGGACAGAAACACATACGATGCAACGGGAGCAGCACCATTGGCGTTGTGGTTGTCGCCCATGTCGGTGAGCAAGAGGTTGCCGAGGTCGGGGAAGAAGTCGTCGTCGGTGAAGTCGTCGCTGCTAGCAGTCGCGAGAGTGCGGTCCCCAAATTTCAACAACGCCCGCCGAATGGAGCGTAGGAGGGAGTGGCTGTATGGTACGTTGCGGCCGCCGAATGGAGCGCAGGAGTAGCCCACGAAGCAGTAGATGGTGCTCCTCCCTAGTCTCTATTCTTATCTCTATCTCTACTACTCTTCTTTGTTTTTTATAATATACTAGTTGTAGTTGTCAAATCGAATAGTACTGCGCCGTCCACTGCACGCCCGGCTGAACACGCCTCCTCGCCTCCATCAAACCCCTCCGTTAAACCCGCATGAAAACCGAGAAACCTACTCCGGCCCACGGGAGGAAATTTGCCGGATGCCGTTGGAGAATAATAGAGTCACGTCCAATCCATTTGAGTTAATTGCGTGTATGATTCTCCCTCTATAAAAAGTTAATTGCATCCTTAATCTTGTATTCTAAGTACTCTGTGGGTTCCACTGTCAATACAGTGTACATGACTTGCAGGCTGGCTACAGATTCGTACAGAAAGTTTAAAAGAAACAAATCCATGACTTGCAGGATTGGAGCTAGCACCGATGGCGGTTCGTAGTCGTTCCACGCTCGGGCATTGAAGTTTGTAACTATTTTAGATTAGAACATACTACTCCTCCGGTGCTAGTAGTAGAGCAGAGTCCTACTCCACTACTACTCTACTCAAGAAAGTTAGGACATAGTAGCAGGTACTGTAGGGAGTACCAGTACTATGATCACTCAAGCAAGTTGTCTGACTTCGATATGACCCTACGCTGTTGTAAGTGTCTCGTAAGTCAAGCAGCGTGCTATAGTCATCATCACCTGTCCACTTCCCGCAGCACATATTCACTTCTCCATCTTTGTCCGCTCTTCCATCCCCGCTAAGGCGCCTCCCCCTCGACTGAAACCCAAGCACTAACAATGGCAGAACCGAGCAGCGTCCGCCGAAAGAGTGGCTGGAATTCACTCCCCACAGAGGTAATCAAGCTCATTGTTTCACGTGTGGACAATCTCAGTACCATGCCGCTCGCCGTGTGCTCGTCGGGGCTGTACCGTTTACTCAAAGCCCTCAGGCCGGAGCTTTTTAAGCCAGCTCCTTGCTTGCTGATGCCGCCTGATCTTCAGAAACGACATGTCACGCATCAACCCCCTTGACAGCGATCCGATCCCCGTCACCCTCAACTACATTAACGGTATGTACTGGGTCAGCATGAACACGTCTTGGATGGTGCTCGTCGACGGTCGCGACAGCTGGATGCTCGTGGAGGTCTACACCCAACGATTGATCCCCCTTCCTTCGGTTAACACTGCACTGCTTTGGCACCGCGGCCCAGAATACTTGGAATCTTACAGTAGCCAACATGATACCAAGTTTGATTTGCTCAAGGTTGTAATCTGCCAAGTGCCCACAAGATCTGCGAATTATAAAGACATGAGGCTAATTGCGTTCTTCAACCGCGGTCTCGCCTATCTGACAGGTCACTGCGGTAAGTGGATAAATCTGCACGTCCATCGCAGGATCATACATCCTCCATGGTTCTCTGATGCCATTGAACACAAGAGCTTCATTTACGCTGTCGACTCCTTCTATGGCTGGACGTATTGCTGGCCTACTCCAGTCATCGCTACAAACGGCTGTTACAACAGTATGTTACTTTCCTATGATATCATGATGGCTTGCTTATATTACTGTCAACATTTACTGAAAAAATATTCATGCTCATAACATGCTGTTCTTAAGATTGACTACATCAAGAGCCCTTTTTTATTTGACTCCAACTTTTTTTGAGGGTTATTTGACTCCAACTTGATATGATGTTGTAGGCCGCCTGGTGTCCCTACCCTTCCTAATCCCAGAACCTTTCAAAGAAAAGCGGCATGGTAGTTGCAGGTGGTTCCTGGCTCGATCAGACGACGGCGAACGATTGATGATCGTTCGCACGTACCGGACATGTTGTTTCATGGAATACAATCACAGTCAGTGCAAGGTCTTTGAGCAGGATCCCAGCTTCTCTAAGCCTTCAGGAATTTTTGACTCGAGGTTGGTAAGTAGCCTTGGAACATGCTCTCTGTTTGTCGGACTGAATTATCCGATTAACCAGGAGATAACCGACGGCAAGGATCATGATGGCAGCGCGGTTTCGTTCATCAGGCAAAACTGTGTGTACACAGCGTACCATGCATCTCTGCATGCACCATACCCTGATATGTGCCGCCACGCTCTACAGCCCAAAGTAGGAGAGAGGGTCGCAAGTATCAGACTTCGACCTGCTGGCTGGAGTTTCCCCCGTCAGGCACCCATCTGGTTCAAGCCGTCAGCCAATCTCCACATCTTAATAAATATTAATGTCTAACTGAGCCAGTTAGTTAGATGCGTACACTTGGTGTAGTAGGATCTTTATTTAGTTTGATGCATACACTTGTTCTTTTTTGGTAGCCCTTTTGTAATGATGGCTGATGTTTGGTTTGGAAGAGAGAGCTGCGTCTTCACTCTTCTGGCATGCTTAATGCTTCTATTGCACCCCAGCCCTGGTTGCTGCTGCTGCTGTTTTCAATGTACAATCAGTAGTATATTTCGTCTGTTGGTTGAATAAATGTGTTGTTAGAACGACAAACACAATGTTTTGGAAGTCGTTGCACGGTTCAATCCTTTAGTGCCCCGTACCGTACGTAGCACATACTATTTTTCGTACGGAACACATTTTCCACTTGTTGATAACATGCAGCCCACTGATGAAGGCCCAATAGAGAACCCCATAATTAACTGGAAGGGAGGCTCTCACATGAATCCAGCCCAGGTACATGCTCATGGTCCCCTAAACATAAATAAGTAAATAAATAAAGCTAAATGCTCATGCACCAGTTCTTTAAATTCACGATTTAACATGAGGATATTATTTCCTATGATAGTGTCGTTACATTCAGTCGATATTATTCTTCGGCAAAGATAGCGACCAGTCTTCTTTCTCCTAGCATTTTCTTCCTGCAACCAGCGGACCCATGAAAATCGTAGTCAACGTCGTAAACAGATCCGGTCCATTTTTATTTTTCAATAAGAATGTCCAACCCAGCCCAGCACATTGGCGACAACACTTTATCCTCCGCCTTGGTGCACTCACCGCGGCGCCGCTGTCCGGCCCTGTCAACATAGTTTTTTTTCGAAATGGTCCCTATCAACATAGTGAATCGGGAGAGGACTATAGTTGTGAGTATGACAATACGGTCCCACCAGGTCCACTCCCGAACACAAGCAATCGCCTCTTTTACTACTCAGATGAACCCCTCGTTTTTTACTCTAATTCTAATATCTGAGACCCACATCATTTTCAACGTATAGTCAATTAAGGACAGAATTGCACAACTTTTTTTAGTAGTAATTCGGAGGAGCAGGCTATAAACTGGGTTGTGCGGTCTCTGTGGCCCGTCTAACAACATGACCAGCCCAGCAGTTTTTTCTTTGGGAAAATAGGTAGCCCAGTATTTCTTTTTGAAGAATACCCAAGCTAGGCCTATTTGTTTTCTCTGACTTACTGGGCTGTAAATCTTTCAAGACGAGGAGGGATGCATTCCGACCTGGCCAAAGAGTATGGTCAGTGTCTGTTAAAAGTAATATCAAAAGGGGTTGAAAATTCCAACAAAATTATAGCAAATGGGATATTAGTTTCTTTTTTTGTTTTTGTTCTTCAATGATATCTTATACGTATTTCATTGGATTTAACATGACATAGTACTAATTTATTTTTAAATTTGTTTTAGTATGGCTACTAATTTTTTGATTAAGAATATTTTGTTCCCCGGCAAAAATTTGCGAATTTTCAAAATTTCCCACATATTTAGTTAATTTTTTGACCCTGGTAGTGACCAGAAAATGGGCAGCAATTCTAAAAATGGAAAACAGGCTGCAATAGATTCCATATGAATTAGAAAATGAGTAAAAATTATAAAATAATAGCAAATGGGCTGTACACGCCACAGATTTCGAGGCTGACTTGTTTACGCAAGGCTTTGTCAGTCAACACACGATTCTAGCAGCAGTGACTGTTGGATATCCATCCAACGGCCGACGTGCTTCTTCAATCTCTGATCTTCCTGCTCCAGCCGCCTAAACTAGCGCCGGCGGGACTGCCTGCTCCCTCCTCTTGTGGCCCACTGTGATGCCACGCAGGCTTCCCCGGCCCACCCTACTCCCTCCGCTGGCTTGGCCGCACGCAATCAACTGCCTCCTTATTACGCGAAAATATGATTCCTCCCACTGACATCTGGGGCGCACCGGTTGGGAGGCTGACCTGTGGGACTACTAAGTTGATGCGTACGCAGGGCTTGTCAACCTAGTTAACAAACGATTCTAGCAGCAGTAACCGTTGGATTTGAATCGAACGGTCCTGCTGCTTCTTCAATCGCTGCTCTTCTTGCACCAGCCGCCTAAACTAGCGCCGGCGAGACTGCCTGATCCTGCCTCCACTGGCTGGCTGTGCTGCCGTTGAGGCCTCATCGCCCCCTACTACTCCCACCGCTAGCCAGGCCCTGCGGCGACGGCAGCCTCACACCGCAGCCGAACCAGTGAACCCTCGTACTCCTCTCCGCGTGGGCTTCCATTGCCGCGTCTTCCTCGGCTCCTCGTCGTCCCCTTCCTAGGCCTCGCCGTCATCCACCGCCTTGGTGGTCTCGATGCGGCGTGGTCAATGTGGTCAATGACCGACTTCCATCGGAAGAGTACTGTACGTGGAGAGGCTGACAGCTGGGTCCACGGCCATAGCCCAGTTTTTTTGTGATTTGCCAAGTAAGTCGCTTTGTCAGGCCTGTTGGGCTGCAAATCTTTCAAGACGAGGAGAGCTCTCATTCGGCTGGCCGAGAAAATGGCCTATCAGTAATGAGAAATGGGTTGTACATTTTTAAAACACATCAAACCGGCAATTAGTTTCAAATTTCTTTTTTTTCATTTCGAGATTTTAAATTACATTAATTTTTATGCGTGGACAATTTGTTGGATTTTATATTGATATACATTTATATTTAAAATCAGTTTGAATGTGACTCGAAATTTCGGGATTCAAAACAGTTCGGACCGCACCGAAATATGCAAAATTTCGTATAATTTTTTAAGGGATAATTAGATTTATGCCCCTAGTTGTGTCCCACTCGTCTGTTTTACCCCGAATTCCCAAAAGTCACTGGTTCTGTCCAAGTCACTTTGCTCCTATTATGCTTTTGCCCTTTGACCGTTTGACCATTAGTTTGAAAACTTCATAACTAATTCATACTAAATCAGAAAAATGCAAATAAGATACCAAAATGTTCAGAAAAACATCACCTATATGTCAGTGTCATTTGCATTCATGAAAAAGTGTTGGAAAGTGCCCATCCGAGTTTTAGCTCTTATGCTACCACCATGAATAGTAAAATCTAAAAAAGTTCAAAAATTTAAAAAAAATTGGTGGCAAAGAATGATAAATGTTTTAATTGCCTGCCAAGTTTCATCAGGGAATAACATTTGTGGGTGCCGCGGCAAAAAAAACAATCAGCACTCCAAAATAGATTATGTTTTTGCCACGACTTCCACGAATGTCGTTCCCTAATGAAACTTGGGAAGCACTTAGAACATTTGTTGTTCTTCGCCACGATATTTTTTTTGAATTTTTTTGAATTTTTTAGAGTTCACTATTCATGGTGGTATCAAAAGAGCTAAAACTCGGATGTGCACTTTCCAACACTTTTTCATGAATGCAAATGACACTGACATATAGGTGATGTTTTTCTGAACATTTTGGTATCTTATTTGCATTTTTCTGATTTAGTATGAATTAGTTATGAAGTTTTCAAACTGACGGTCAAATGGTCAAAGGGCAAAAGCATAAGAGGAGCAAAGTGACTTGGACAGAACTGGTGACTTTTGGGAATTAGGGGTAAAACAGACGAGTGGGACACAACTAGGGGCATAAATCTAATTATCCCATTTCTGAACCGTGGCCACAATATGGGCTGTAATGCTAACAAAAAGAATATGGGCTCCAAAAAACCTTAAGAATTAGCAAATGGGCTGTAAATTATTAGAAATAATGGCAGATGGGATGTATGTTGTTTCCCACAGATTCGAGGCTTTCCTAAAAAAAGGTTGACGCACAAGCAGTGACTGTTGGATGTCAATCCAACGGCCGTCGTGCTTCTTCAATCTCTGCTCTTCCTGCTCCAGCCGCTCAAACAAGCGCCGGCGGGACTGCCTGCTCCCTCCTCCTCGCGGACGGCTATGCTGCCGCGCAGGCCTCGCCGCCCCACCATACTTCCATCGCTGGCATAGCCATCCCTCTACTCACCCACACCTGTTGTTATTCTCCGGCGACGGCAGACGAACCAGTAAACCCTCGTACAGTCGTATTCCCCTCCGCGTGGGAAACAACTGCCGAGTCTTCCCTACCTCCGTGTCGTTCCCTTCCTAGGCCTCGCCGTCGTCCACCGCCCTGGTGCTCTTGGCGCGGCCTGGTCAACGTGGTCAACGACCGACATGCATCTGAATTGGATTCTACGTGGAGAGGCCGCAGCTGGGTCCACGGCCGCACGCAAGGAAATGCCTCCTTATTACGCGCAAAATAATGATTCCTCCACCTGACATCAGGGACCCACCAAAAGGGCCTCTGTATTTCGTGAAAAAAAACATTACCGCCGCTGACAGCTCGGACCCACCAGCTATATCTTCGCACGCAAGGAAGTGCCTCCTTATTATGCCCAAAAAAATGAATACTCCCCCTGTTAGCTGGGACCCAGTATGGTGGCAGGCTGACTTGTGGGCCTACTAAGTTGACGGGGACGGAGGGCTTTGTTAACTTAGTCAATATGCATGATTCTAGCTCCATTGACCGTATGATGTCCATCCAACGGCCGTAGTGCTTCTTCAACCTCTGGTCTTCTTGCTCCAGCCGCCCAAACCAGCGCCGGTCGTGCCTCCTGCGCCTGCCTCCCGTGGCCGGCTGCGATGCGGCGGAGGCCTCACCGCCCCCTACTACTCCCACCGCTGGCCAGGCCATCCCTCTACTCACACACACCCCCTGTTATTCTGCGGCGACGGCAGCCTCACACCGCAGCGAACCAGTGAACCCTCGTACTCCTCTTTGCGTGGGCATCCACTGTCGCGTCTTCCCCGGCTTCGCGTCGTCCCCTTCCTAGGACTCGCCTTCGTCCATCGCCCTGGTGCTCTCGGCGCGGCGTGGTCAACGTGGTCAAGGAACGGCTACCATCGGACGTGGACTGTATGTGGAGAGGCTGACAGTTGGGTCCACGGCTGCAGCAAGGAAGTGCCTCCTTATTACGCGCAAAATAATTATTCCTCCACCTGACAGCGGGGACCCACCGGACGGGCCACCGTATTTCGCGAAAAAAACGTTTCCCCCTGACTGCTGGGACCCACCAGCTACATCTTCGCACGCAAGGAAGTGCCTGACAGTCGGGACCCACCTGGTCGAAGCGTATGTAGCGTTGTCATTCTGGTCGCGAATGTGTGCGTACATACTGTTCGATGTAGAGGCGCGCACGTGTCGTAGTAGAGGCACGCACGTAGCATGTACACGTACGTACAGCGGCCAGGGTGCAAGAAAGTAAATACGGCCACGTACGTATATACGGGCGGGGTCTCGAATGCCTACTCGCGCGTACGTACGGCCAGGGCTCGTGTACATGGCTGGGTCGGAACGGAGAAACAGCGTCGTTGTCGTGTTCATGGGGAGGCAACGGAATGTGTCGTGTTCATCGAGAGGAAACGGAACACGTGGGAGCCAAGCGGCTTGGACGGAACAGCCGATGGAAACGAGGCCTGGCATACCACAGAACGGAGGAAACGGCCTTGTGTTCAACCGGCCACGTTCGAAATGGGATCCTGTTCATCGGGAGGGGTCTGGCGTACCGCAAAACGGAGGAAACGGACCTCCTACGGTCGAAATGGGGGTCCTGTTGATCGGGAGGGGTGTGGCGTACCGCAAAACAGAGGAAACGGACTTGTGTTGGAGCGCTACGGTCGAAACCGGGGTCCTGTTCATCGGGAGGGGTGTGGCGTACCGCAAAACGGGACTCCACGGGATAATGTTCGTCTCCACCGACGACCCCCTCCAGCCTCCACGGGCTACTGTTCATCCACCATCGACCTCCTCCAGCCTCCACCTGCGACTGTTCATCCACGGGCTCCTGTTCATCCAGCCTCCACCGCGCGCTACTCCACCGGCTAATGTTCAACCAGCCCTCTCCACGGGCTCCTGTTCGACCACCCCTCCACGGGCTACTGTTCATCCAGCCCTCCACCGTCTACTGTTCATCCTGCCCTCCACGGGGTGGTCCTGTTCATCCTGCCCTCCACTTGGTCCTATTCATCTAGCCCCAACTGGCTCGATCGATCAGAGTCCTGTTCCTCCAGAGGCAACACCACAGGGTCCTGTTCCACCCCCACCGGGAACTGTTCATCCAACCCCCCCCCCCCCCGCAACGCTCACTGTTCATCCAGAGGCAGCATCGATCGGCTTCAGTTAGCAGCAGTAGTGAAGGAATCGCTCGATCGGGTTCAGTTAACAGCCACCGATCGATCGCTCGGGTTCAGTAACGCGTAGCCTGCAGTACAATCGCTCAGGTTCAGTTAGAGCCCAATGCCTCGCTCGGGTTCAGTTAGAGCCCAACGCCTTGCACACATGCGCATACGTACGAGAGAAACGTGCATCGCTCGGCCCCCGACCACCCACCGTAACCGGGGACTCCCCGACATTTTCCGCGCCCTCGCTTCTACCATGGTTTTTTCCGTCATGGACGGCCAAAAGAATGTCATGCAGCTGCGTCTCCGGCCCGCCCAGGACGAAAAGCCCATTTTCTGTCATGATTTTTTGTCATAGAAGTAGGACCCCACCACATCTATGATGATACCGGGTTTTGTCACAATTATCGTCATAGAAGTGCCATAAGTATGACAGAATAGATTTTTGTTCGGCCCAAAATGTCACGGATGTGTCTTTTTTTGTAGTGCTGCCAGTTCCATTCCAAGATAACACACCTGCCTGCCCAAGCTCTTCAAACAATCCCTCTATCATGGCCATATTTGGTTTGGGGGCTCGATATCCTCGTCCCCTTCCCTCGAGCAATCGGGGGCTTTGAATTCTTGTTTGTTGCTATCGACAAGTTTACAAAGTGGCCGAAAGTGACTGCCGTGAGAAAGGTGACTGCCCAGTCAGCTATCAAGTTCTTGAAAGATCTGGTGTGTCGTTTTGGAGTTCCGACAAGGACCATTACCGACAATGGCACCTAGTTCACGAGCCGCGCCTTCATGCAATATGTTCATGCCCTCGGATACAAGATCTCATTAGCCTCTCTGGCACACTCCCGGAGCAATGGACAAGTTGAGAGGGCGAATGCTGAAGTGCTACGCGGACTCCAGACAAGAACTTTTGATACGGTGCAGAAGCACGACAGGCAGTGGATCGAGGAGCTGCCGGTAGTTCTCTGGTCCCTCAGAACGACACCAAACCGAGCTACCGGGCAGACTCCCTTCTCCCTGGTCTAGGGGGCAAAAGCGGTTATCCCCACGGAACTCATTTACGGGTCGCCTCGGGTGCTTGCCTACGATGAAGTAGCGCAAGATCAGCACCAGCTTGACGATGCTGTGCTACTCGAGGAGAACCGTCTCCGGGCTGCTACGCATGCTGCATGGTATCAGCAAGCCCTGCATCGCTATCATAGCCACAGGGTTCACGCCCGGTGTTTGGAGGAAGGTGACCTTGTACTTAGGCGCATTTAGTCCACCAAGGGTACAAACAAGTTGTCACCAAAGTGGGAAGGCCCTTACCGGGTAGTACGAGTCACCAGACCTGCCGCAGTCCATCTGGAGACTGGAGATGGCACTCAGTTGCAAAACTCATGGAATATTGAGCATCTCCGTAAGTTGTACCTGTAAGGCGTGGCTGTCGGGCCCTGCCCGACAGCCACCCTTTTGTACAGGCCTTGCCTCAGCTGCATGTAACCCCTTGTACAAAGCCGGGGCGATGACCCCATGCAAGAGAAAATAAAGAAGCGCTGTGGGGGGCCCCCAACCTAGATTTCATGCATGCATGAGCATTCCAAGATCACTTCATAAGCATTTCATGAGCATTTGCATATGCATATAGATAGGATCACATCATGCGTTCACTCTCATCTGTATGAAGCTGCAGGTTCCTGCCGTGAACTTGGCTTCGACAAGGAGTTGAGAATATTGCTCGGTACAGTGATTCTCGGCAAGCCAAACAAATAAGTTCTACCTCCTGTCCATTAGTGTTCTGTAAGCTATAACTTTTGCATAAGAAAACCTCGCCACTCTTTTGAGACTTTGGTGCTCCCATCTCTGAATCGAACATTGCTTCGGTCAGGATGGTCGCAGTGGCCTTTGGTAAAAAGAAGTTGACGGGGGGCTGGTCCCTCTGTCTGTTCGGCGGCAGACGCAGCTCTCTGGCAGACGAAAAGGGTACCGGCCGGATAGCTTGCCGTGGAAAACTCGTCTATTTAGATTAAAGAGGCATTTCACCTCTGCATGGACATACACATGCATGGGTTCCTGGCATGGTTCATCTTTTTCATTAATATGCTGATACAAGTACAAGCATTGCAGAATACAAATATGGACTCGAGAGATTACATTATTTGAATTAAAATTTGGCAAGTGCCTATGGATTTAAGATTGAAAAAAGATAAGTACTCCGTAAACTCCTATCGTTGTCCCTCTTATCCCAGGTAGTGCGGTAGGAAGAGAAGAGGACGGACGACGCCCCGGCACAACGCCACCCCGATCCCCATCAGGAGTTGGTGCGCACAGCCTAACAATATCGGGAGTGGCGAGGCTGCGAAGGAGGAAGATGTGCGGAGCACCTCAGCAACCCCCTGGTCACCACTTCCAGGACTAGCCGGGGGGCTCCAGCACATGCACCGGCAGAGGAGGATGCCGGAGCCTAGCAAGAAGACCCCTGGGGGAAGCGGAAGCACCAGGGGGCAAGCCTTTTCCCGGTAGCCGGAAGAAACGGTGATGACGGCACCGGGAAAAGGGGGGAAGAGCTAGACAGACGGGCAGTAGGTCGCCAGTACGAGATGAACGCGTCGATGCAGTCATGCTCTTACTAGACGACCTGCCTCTCGCCTTCTCCTTCTCCCCGGCCTTCGTCTTCATCAACACCATTCCAGGAGAAGGCCGGAACTCCAATCCGACGCCCCCTCGGGGAAACAGCGAGCGGCAAAGACGGCCAGGGGGCTTGAGGCGCACCGCTCCCCACCTTGGCGGGCAGGAAGGCGCGCCTCTTGTCGACATCAACCCCAAGACTTCCGGGAGGGGCAATGATGGGATTACCAATGATCTCCAGCCCCTCTTCCCGGCCGAGCCTCGAAGGAACCAAGAGATTTGCCAAGGCAAGGACTACGCTCACTCCCCGAGCGCTAACACCAGCGTTTGGCAACACTAGCCCCAACCAAGAGTCTGGGGCCTGGCCCCAGGCTCTCTTCTTCAACATAACCAGCAGAAGACAGAAGAAGAAGGATGCGAGGATGAGTGACTCCGCCCTCCTCCACCCCTCCCTTTTATAGGAGGGTCAGGGAGGGGAGCCGCTCCCTCAACGGGCGGTCACCATCCTCCTCAACCGATTCAAGACGACCGGGCCCTCACCTTGATGCTCTCTTGCGCCATGCGCCTCCGTTACCTCCCCCGCACGATGCATACAACATACGTGGCCAAGGATAAGGGCATGGTGGGAAGAGTGAATTGGCCGTTTCTACCCCGTGCGTTAAAGTCATTCATGGGCCATTACTGGAGCGGCCCCACCATTATTGGCTTTACACGACGCACGGGGAAACCGGAAACTGGCCCGGAATCAAGACTAATGAAGAAGCAGAGAAGACCTCAAGAGACCAGCCTCTTTAGTAACCCTCACCTATGCACTTGTTAAGCCCTACCCTCACGACGCTCGGCAGTATGTTCGGTGCAGGCCCGGGGGCTGCTGTTGGTGCCAAAAACCCTGGGTCTGTTGCCCAGAATGTGCACAGGCATGGGACCAAGATTGGAGCACTAGCCCAAGTCAATGTATAAGAGACCAAGAGCTTCGCCAACATGCAGATCAGAGGGACCATGATCAAGCCAGGGAAGCAAGATACTACCAAGAGAAAAGCCTTCCTGGCCGAGCAGGCGAGCCCGGCAAGGGGCGAGGCCACACCCAGAAACAGACAACCAAGGCATCCTGGCAGGGCCTGCCGGGACTCACGGAGGTGAAACCACTTCACCAACCACTCCACCACGACCCACGTCGTCGATCAGTGCGGTGTCAAGCCGCAGAGTGACTAAGTGGCAGCCATTCGCCACATGGCAGCCACTTTCTATAGAAGAAACCAACAGATGACACCCATCCTGCGACATGTCAAGTGAGCAGGCATGGAGCTGGCAAGATAGCCCGGCAAGCCTTGCCGAGCAACCAACGATGCAACGTCGAGCGGTGCATTTAATGCGCCCTGTCAGCCCGCAGAGTTAGTTGTGATAGCATTGTTTGCTATCTTATCGGTGTGTAATGACTACTTTGCCATTGTGGTAACCCCTTAATCTATAAAAGGAGGCCCATGGCAACCGTAGAAAGGGTTAGAAGGTTGAATAACTCACACCCCCATATGCGCATAGTCGTTGTTGCCCTGAGGCAACCCCTGCCGGGCAAGTGTACTACGCTCCATCACCACATTTCCACTATCAATCCACCAAAGCAGGATTAGGGTTTTATGCCTCACGGCGGCCCGAACCTGGGTAAAATTGCCTGTGTGATCTCTACCGTGCTTCCCCATGCTTGTCTGCTCTTTGTGCAACGCGTCGCCCCCTGCCGAACCAGCAAGGGGCCTCTTGGTCCCATAGGTGGCCGTGGTTTCCCGCGGCACTTGTGCAACCACATTTGAGCAGTAGTACTTCAAATATGTGTTCCAGGGAACTCATCGGGAGCCGTTTCGGGCCTCGAAACCAAAACCATCAATTAATCTTTAGCTTGTTCCCATCACATTCCAAAGTGTATAGTATAATTGAGTGCAAACCTACTCGCACCTAGTACACGTATCAAACCTGAACGTGTTCCCACTATGCAGGTTTTAGTACTGGTGCTAGTATTAGGTTATAAAAAGGGGAACCAATACCTAGCCAAAAATCACTCTACCTCTTCCCCCTCATAAGTATTTCTTGTTCGTCCGTCCTTGCCATAGCCGGTGTGGAGAGCTCTAGGTCGAGAACTACTCGTAACAAGGGAGCGACAACCAAGGCCTAGGAGTGCCCTAGCCGCGGAAGTGAACATGCCAAGCTGGCGGTGCTGGAGTCGTTATCCCTCGACGACATGCCCGATCAGCTCAATAACTAGGAGGAGTTCATCGACGCCTTGGTGGAGCTGCTGAAGGAGAGCCTCGACGACATGCCCACTGAGCTCAGTTTGGAGGAGTTGACAGCCGGCTTGGTGATGCTGCTGAAGAAGAGCATTGCCTCGGATAAGAAGGCGACCAACGAAATCCTGCAACTTCAGGAGGACAAGGCGAAGCTCCGCCACGATCTCGACCTGCTGAAGGAGGAGAACGCCGGCTGGAAGAAGGTGCATGAGAAGCGTAGTTCCTCGATGAAGATGCTACAGGCCCTCTTCATGGAATAGAAGGAGGAGTTGGCGAAGCTCCAAATCGAGCACCCGGCTGCTGTCAAGGTACATAATGCGGCCGTGGAACAGATGATGAAGGCTCGCGTCGAGAAATCCCGCGTCATGGATAGAATGAAGAAGATGGCAGAGGAGATGCGCGAGGAGATGGAGGCCGTGGAGGCGATGAAGAAGCAGTTATGACTCTGCAGCCAGCAACCCTTCATGTAGTAGAGAGCAGCGCCCCAGACTTGTGTGTGCATCTTCCTTCTTTTTTTGGGGGGGGGGGGGATAATCTTCCTTCTTCTTTTTCTCCTGTGTTTCTTCTGTTGGTTCGGGTGTTTCGCCGCACGTGTCATGTTCTCTGCGAGGCATGAATAGAATAATGCTAACAATGAGCGGCGCCGTGGGATCGATGACTAGCAAATTAGGTCATTTTTATCGCCATATCGCACTGGGTTGCCGTGTTTCGTGCTCCTCCATCGTACTACTACTCCAGTGGAAAACTTGAGTATACAGCACGGTTCTTTGCTCCTCCGTCGTACTACTACTCCAGTGGAAAACTTGAGTATACAGCGCAGTTCTTTGCTCCTCCTTAGGTCGTCGGCAACATTTATATGAGCAGTGAAATCCTAAGGCCCCGCCTTCCAGTAGTAATGAGCCATCAAATCACAAAGGCCCTCGCCTCTCGTGAAACCGACCAAGCGAGACTACCCTGCCCTCTAGCCTTTTAAATGTATACTTTTGTACAGTAGTAGTATCGATGGATTGCACCATGGAGTAAAACTAACAAGATGAAATTAAAGGAAAATGGTGGCACATATAGAGAGCGCTCGTCGCCAAATTATGCATATAGTACTATTAAAAAAGATAGTACATGCTTAGATGGGGTGCTAAATTCATTAGCATACCTATTTAATTCTTGGGTTTTTATTATTTATGCCACTAGTTGTGTCTCACTACTCAGTTCTGCCATTAGAAGTTACAACTACTCAAAAATGCCATCAATCCGTGAGATGCTTGCTCAAAAATGCAATTAGATATCTCAAAAATGCCATCGTTGATGCACGTTGTCATCCTTGTTTCTACGGTAGAAATCTTGGGGCACTCTTTGAGGTTATTTGTGTTGGATTGAATATTATGAATCTGAAGTTGTTTGATGCATATCATATAATTGACCCATGGAAACTTGTGGTGACCTTGGAGTATCTAGGTGACATTAGGGTTGATTGATTTCTATCATATGGTGTTATTTTACTATGAACTCTAGGGCTGTCTGTGACACTTGTAGGAATAGCTCAATGGATTGATCATAAAGAATAACTTTGAGGTGGTTTCATACCCTACAAACAATTTCATCTGATGTTCTCCATGATAGGAACTTTGGAGTGACTCTTTGTCGCACGTTGAGGGATTGCCATATGATTTAATTATGTTATCATTGTCGAGGGAGTTTGCACTAGTGAAAGTATGAACCCTAGGCCTTGTTTTCAATCATTGCAATACCGTTTTCACTCATTTTGTTATTAGTTACCTTGCTGTTTTTATATTCTCAGATTACAAAAACCTATATCTACCATCCATATTACACTTGTATCACCATCTCTTCGCCGAATTAGTGCAACTATACAATTTACCGTTGTATTCGGTGTGTTGGGGACACAAGAGACTCTTTGTTATTTGGTTGCAGGGTTGTTTGAGAGAGACCATCTTCATCCTACACCTCCCACAGATTGATAAACCTTAGGTCATCTACTTGAGGGAAAATTGCTACTGTCCTACAAAACTCTAGGCTTGGAGGCCTAACACGAGTCTACGAGAAGAAGGTTGTGTAGTAGACATCAACAACCGAAATATTTTTCCTCGTGAGTTCCCGGATTTCTCAGCCATGAAGAGTGTTGGCTGCTTTGATCAGATACTGCAAGATCTTGAGGATTTCTGCCTCACTAACGTCTTTGCATTCGAGCATCCGTGGAACCGAGAAATTATCCTTCAGTTCTATGCAACATTATATATATCTGGTGATGAATCTGACAACTCCTAGTGGATCATGGAGTGGATAACCGAAGGGAAACAAATCAAATGCACATCTACAGAATTTGTCTCCCATTTTCATTTCCCTCGATTTGAGCATGGAAAAAATGAGATTAGAGTGCACAACATTGATGTTATTTCAGATGAAATCTTTTGATGCACCATGGACAAAGAAAAGATTCGGGACTACAATGGTCCTCCCGTGCCCGAGCATCTGACTGTCGAGAATCAAACTCTGTATCATTTGCTAACCTGCACCATTTGCCATTTGGCCGAGATGAACACAGATAATGTCAGTTATAATGTTCTTCGAAATGCCATCTATGTCATCTCCGAGAAATATATCTTTGATGTTGAGGATATGTTTCTGCAAATATTGAAGGAGTTAGCTCAGCATCCAAAGATCATTAAAGTCTATGCACCATGGATTCAAAAGGTTTTTGATAATACCATGAAGACAGAGTACTTCGAGAAAGTGAGTCACAAAAGCTTTATTCCTCCTGTTTGGGACACCCTGAAAGTTATGCAAGATATTTCCTCGGGTAAATCGCCTGACTCAAGCCATCAAGATTATCACAAAACGTTCGATGGGCCACGTCTGCCTCAGCGTGAGCGAAAGACATCTCATCAACCTCCATCACAGATTGAAGTAAGTATGTGCACACAAAAGTTGCTATTGAAGCATATGGCTGAGGACCACAAGAGAAAGAAGACCTAGCCGCCGAGCTAAATGCCATCAACAACCGAACCAAAATATTGCATATGGTTGCAGCTGAGAATAAGAAGCGACTCTGGAAATTGCTTCGAAAATTCTTCTGCAAGAAACAACTTCTGGCCAATGATCTTAAAGAACTTTATGATTACATTGACCAAGGCTTTGCCGATGAAGATTTCTAAGATCGTAGTACACCTCCTCTGCCTGCTCGTGCGCCAACTATTGATCTTATGCATATTGAACTTCGCAAGATAATTGAAGAATCTGAAGCTACCTCACCAAAGGTGAAGCTAACCGAAGGAAATGTGCTTTCTCGTGTTACTCAAGAGGCTGATCCAGTGTGCCTTCATCATCAAAGCACCAAGAAGCCATTCCTGAAGTCAAATCTGCTGCCGCTGACGATGAAGGTCTTCCGGTGACCTCCGAATCAGAACTTCTTCGGATAGTTCTTCTGGTGAAGCCATAGAGTCAACCAAATTCACAGCTTTTCCACTCATGTTCTTCATCACCTTTTTTACACTAGTTGACAAAAGGGGGGAGAATTACATCGAGTTTTGATAGATTTTCTCTCTATGTTCATTTGGTTTGGTTTCCCGTGCGATTTGAAACTTATGCCTCAAAGACTATCTATGCCATGATGTAAAACTTGTGTGTTGTAATATTAATAACCCTGCCTACTGCACCATTTCTCTCAAAGCATTTGTTTTGCAGGTGGAATTATTATCAGATGTCATGAATGATTGCACTACAATCTCGATGGATTAAATATCATCAGTGCGAATCATTATATTGAATGATTGAAATTTCCTCGATATACTTCAATGAATTGTAGGAGATTTCATCTCATACCTATAACCCTGCATACATCTAGTGGGAGTATATTTCATCATCGAGTCAAGTAACGCAAATTCACTCTTGTTCGATTTACTTTTCACTTATCTATCTTCACTTTGATGATTATCTGTTTTGTCAACAATCACCCAAAAAGGGGGCGATTGTTGGTGCAATATTAGGCCCCTTATGTTTTGGAGTTTGTTGACATAAACAGTATGGGACTTATGTGTTTGCTAGTGCACATAGAGTAACAGGTCCCTGAGATCACGAGGAGTTTGATGCAAACGACGAAGATAATCTCCCTGCGTTGCAGCGAAGGTAATCACCGAAGATAATGTTAACAAGAGTGACCCCTAAAAATTGTTGAACTAAAGCAATTGGTTCGGTGTCTGTCCGAGGAAAATGACTACGTCTGAGGAGAATGAAGACGAGGTGAAGATGTAGCATTTATTTTGTTGTTCTTCTTCTCTTTATTGAGTCATAGGACCACCGTACTATTAAGAGGGTTGTAACATTCGAAACTTTGATTCTGTGATGCTAAACCCAAATCCTATGAAAGTTGTGAGAGAAATTTCTTTGTGTTCCGAGCAAATACTTGCCAGCAAGAGACTGTGATCTTCTTCGCCGCGAGAGATTTGTCTCAGACTGAGGAGTTATCATTACTTGTTCCTCAGGTAATGTTACCGTTGCTCCCAAATCCGACCATTGTGAAACATGTCAGTTGGCCATTGGTTGGACCGCGTGTCCAAAATGGTCATTTCCCATCGGGGAGGGCTGCGGCTATAAATAACCACCCCGCGCCGGCTTTGTCTGTGGCTGCTCCGTTTTGATTCTGAGAAGATTGTTGAGAAACCCCCTCTCTGAGCGATTTGAGTTTAAGATCTACCGAGACAAAAAAAACCTAGAGCCGAAGAATTAGATTTCAGCATAACTCGAATCTAAGTCTAGTACGCTCCGCCTGTTACTCTTGAGAGCTACGAACTCTCTAGACAGTTAGGTGTCAATTTCTTCAGAGGCCAAGAGTGATTGTGGTTCTCGAAGAAGAAGTCTGTAAAGTTTTGGAGATCGCCTCAAGTATCTACCATGAGTAATCGACATTGGTTGATGAACCAATTGCCGAGGAGAATAGAGTGAAGAGAGTTTATCTTCCGTGTTAAGTCACAACCCCTCCAAGTAGACGTAGTCCTTGTCAAGAAAGACGAACTGGTCGAACAAATATGATGTCGCCATCGAGCACCACTGGTTATCGCTTCTACCCATGTTTATCTTCGACGTGTTTAGTTTCCATTCGGTGCTTAGTTTTTAGCTCGCTGTAGTTTGTTTTTCATTCGTTCCGCTGCTGGATTCCGAGAGTTTTGAGATTTTTGAAGAAATTTTAAAACTCCCATCGACCCCCCTCTGGTAGACATACTTCGTTCCTACAACTTTTTTCCTAACTAGCAGAGTTAGGTATGACAGTTCTGAATCAGTCTAATCACCCTGTCATGACCTTTTTGCCACTATGGTAACCCCATTGAGCTACAAAAGGAGGGCGAGGGCAACCTTTACAAGGGTTCGAACCCTTGCAACACACACGCATAGATATCCGTGCAGCTACCCTCTCCCAGTGACTTGCCGGGGAGAGCGCTATGTGTACTTTCTTCCATATTCACCCAATACACCAAAGCAGGAGTAGGGTTTTACGCTTCTCAGCGGCCCGGACCTGGGTAAAACCATGGCACCTCCTATTGTGCTTTCTCTTCACGCCAATTGACCCCAGCTGAACCAACAAAGGGGTAGCCCCGCCCCATAGATTGTCGGATCCACGCTGACACAACCCAACAAACACCTTCGTAGATACCTGTAGAGAACCTTTCTGATCACCCAGTTATGAAGTGACATTTGGATACACACTAAGTATTCCTCCGGTGTTAGGGAGTTGCACGATCTCATGGTCTAAGGAACAGATACTTGACATGAAGAAAGCTGTAGCAAATAAGTAAGCGATATGGTCTGTTGTTAAGCTTACGGTTGGGTCCGTCCATCACATCATTCTCCTAATGATGTGATGCCGTTATCAAATGACAACTCATGTCTATGGTTAGGAAACCTTAACCATCTTTGACTAACGAGCTAGTGTGGTAGAGGCCTACTAGGGACATGGTGTTGTTTATGTATTCACGCATGTATCTATGTTTCCGGCCAATACAATTCTAGCATGAGTAATAAATATTTAACATGAACGGGAAATATGATAATAACCATTTTATTATTGCCTCTAGGGCATATTTCCAACAGTCTCCCACTTGCACTAGAGTCAATAATCTAGTTCACATTGCTATGTGGTTAACAACCAATGAGTTATGGGGTTTGATCATGTTTTGCTTGTGAGAGATGTTTTAGTCAACGGGTCTACAATATTCAGATCCATGTGTAATTTGCAAATCTCTATGTTATACTGTAGATGCTACTACCATGATCCACTTGGAGATATTCAAAATGACTGCTCCACTATACGTAACTGGTTTGCGACTTAGATTCATCCAGCTCGGTGTGAAAGCTTGCATCGATGTAACCCTTTACGATGAACTATTTATCACCTCCATAACCGAGAAACGTTTCCTTAGTCCTCTCTAGGTACCTAAGGATAATTTTGACATCTTGTACTCCCTTGCCAGAGTCATGGCAAGGTACACATCGTGTATGGTACACAACATTGTTGAGTATGTATTGTGTATTGCACGTGTATTGGATTTGTGGCCCACCTCCTAGTCTTGTTTAGTTGAGGTAGAGGCCTTCCCTTGTATTATATCTACGTGCACCAGCACCCCATCAATACAATGTATATTGTATTGCAAACTTTCTCGTCTACATGGTATCCTTCGCAAGTCAATCCTCTCCCGCTTCCGCCTAACCTTCGCCGCCGCCGCCTCGGGCCGCCGCCGCCGCGATCTGCCGCCGCCGCCCCACGCCGCCGCTACCTTCCTGCGTCGCGCCTCCTCCAGCGCCATGCGTTCTCTTGCTTCCTGCCCCGTCGCCTGTGCCACGCGCCCGCCAGCCGATCCTGTTTGCTACCGCGCGGCGTCCCGATCCTGCTCGCTACCGCGTCCGCGTCCGGGTCCCGCTAGCTACCGCACCCACCGATCCTCGCTACCGCGCCCGCATCCGGATCCCTCTAGCGACCGCGCCCGCCATCCGATCCCGCGCTATCGCGTCCCGCCAGCCAGCACCGCCCGCATCGCCAGCCAGCCGCGCTTGCGTCGCTGCCTGCCACCGCTGCGCCCCGCGTCCCGTGCCGCTGCACCCTGCTTCCTTCCTTCCCAGCCGCGCGCCGCCGCGCTCGTCTATCGCTACCGCCGCTGCTGCACAGCGCCTCCCCGCGTGCGCCACCGCCGCCGCTCCCCACCGCCACCGCTGCCGCCCCCCTCCTCTTCCCGCCGCTTCTGATGCCTTCCATGGAATCTCCGGGCTACTTCACCATCTGTGGTGGAACCGCTCCACCGGCCGCGCCGATCCCGTCGCGTCCTCCCGCACCCGCCGAGTGTTACCCGTTGTCGCCACCAGCGCCTCCCCCGCAGCACCCGCAAGGGGGAGGGGGCCGACGCAATTGGCGTGGCGGCGGTCGTCGCCGCCTGCAGCAGCAGTAGGCCCAGGACGCCGGGGGGCGCCGCACTATCAGCAGGCTCTCCCCGCTGGCCACCAGGCATTCATCGGCATGCCCTTCCAGCCGACTGGCGCCGGCTACGGCGCGCTCCTTGCGCCGCCTCCTCTTGGTGGTTATGGCCCGCCCATCCCAGCGCTGCCTTATGGGGGCCTTCCGCCGCCGCCGGTACCTGTGCCACGGGACCCCACCCTCCTCGCCGCCCAGCACTCCGCGCCGTCGCCGAGTAGCTCTGTCGGTGGAGGCGACTGGTACATGGACTCAGGTGTTACTGCGCACATGGCAGCTCATCCCGGTAACCTAACCTACTCCACTCCCGTTCACACACCGACTCGTATCACCGTCGGCAACGGCTCCTCCTTACCTATTACTCATATCGGTAGCACTAGCTTTCCCTCCACTTCCACACCCATCACTATGTCTAATGTTCTTGTTTCACCTGATTTAGTCATGAACCTAGTTTCCGTTCGTCATCTTACTCGTGAGAACCCACTTACTGTTGAATTTGACGGTGTTGGCTTTTCTGTGAAAGACGCCCATACCCGGATGGTCCTTCACCGATGTGACAGTCCCGATGAGCTCTACCCCATGCACGCCGGCGCCTCCACATCCACACCCGTCACCCTTGCCGCCGGCGTTGACCTTTGGCACGCTCGCTTGGGTCACCCCAACCACACTATCTTACGTCAAATTCTTAGGAGTTTCTCTTTCTCATGTGATAAGCTCGACGAGCACTCTTGTGAGGCTTGTCGCTTAGGCAAGCACGTTCGCCTTCCCTTTAGTGCGTCTTCTTCAGTTTCCACTTTTTTGTTTCAATTACTTCATAGTGATGTTTGGACATCTCCCGTTGCGAGTAACACGGGCTATCTATACTACTCGGTGATGTTAGATGATTATTCTCATTTTGTGTGGACTTTTCCCCTTCGTCGTAAATCCGATGCTTTAGCCACACTCACCGCCTTTTATTCCTATGTCACCACCCAGTTCGGTCGCCCCATACTCGCACTCGAAACGGATAACGGAAAAGAGTTTGACAATGTCGCTTTTCGCACACTTGTCGCCTCTCACAGCACCACCTTCCGTCTGACTTGCCCCTACACTTCCCAGCAGAACGGCCGCGCCGAGCGCATTCTCCGCACTCTTAATGACTATGTTCGCACGTTACTCTTTCACTCTAACGTGCCCGCTCGGTTTTGGCCCGATGCCCTCGCTACCGCCACTCTCTTAGTTAACATTCGTCCGTGTCGCCCTCAGTGGAACTACGCCCCTCACCACCTTCTCTTCGGCACACCACCGTCCTATGAAGGTCTCTGCATCTTCGGGTGTCTCTGTTATCCTAGCACCGCGTCCACCACGCCACACAAGCTCGCACCACGATCCGTCCCATGCGTCTTCCTTGGCTACCCTCCTAACAACAAAGGTTACCGGTGCTATGATCCTGTCACTCATCATGTGTACACCTCGAGGCATGTGTACTTTGTCGAGACAGTGTTCCTTTTTTTCAGGTTCCTCCGGCTTCGGCCGCTTCGGCACCGACCCCCGCGCCCCTGCATGGAGCGATGCGCGGCGGCAGCCCCCGACGGCTCCCCCGGCACTGCGCCCTCTGCTGCCACCACCTGGCTTCGTGACTCCCTCCCCCGAGGTCGAGTCCGAGCGGGCCCCCGGGTCCCCATCTCCCTCATACGAGGTTGAGCTTGGCACCCCACCCGCCCACCCTGCGACGGGCTCGACGTCACCCTCACCCGTCGCCTCTTCTGCCGCCGGCTCGGCCGACGCTGCTGCCACCATGGCCCCCGTTGCTGCCGCGCCCCCCCCCCACCCGCACCGGGTGCCCCCGCCGCCGCGGCACCCGCTGGCCATGCTGCCTCGCCACATGGCATGACTACTCGTGCCCGAGCAGGAGTGCTTCAGCCCAGCAGACGCTACTCCGCCGACGAGTATGTGTGTGCCGCCTCGACGTCGACGCCATCACCCGTCCCCACCTCCGTTCGCGCTGCCCTACGGGATCCCCACTGGCTAGCTGTGATGCAGGAGGAGTTCGACGCCTTACAGCGCAACCGCACGTAGCAGCTTGTTCCGCGATCCCCTTGTGCCAACATCATCTCTCGCAACTGGGTGTTTCGCCACAAGACTCGCCGGACGGTTCTCTCGAGCGCTACAAGGCTCGGCGGGTGGTTCGTGGTTTTCGGCAGCGCGCGGGCATGGACTTCACTGACACCTTCGCCCCGGTTGTGAAACCGGGCACGATTCGCGCTGTGCTTCAGCGGGCGGTCTCGCGCGCCTGGCCTGTGCACCAGTTGGATGTCTCCAACGCCTTCTTGCACGGCCATCTCGCCGAGCAGGTGTTCTGTGAGCATCCCACTGGTTTCGTCGACGCCAAGCACCCCGACTTCGTGCGCTTGCTCTCCCGTTCTCTTTACGGATTGAAGCAGGTGCCTCGGGCTTGGTACCAGCCTATCGCAGCCTTCCTGCAGTCTCTCGGATTTCGGTCCACTCGCTCCGATGCTTCACTCTTCGTGTATCATCAGGGAGTTGACACTGCATATCGGTTGCTCTATGCGATGACATCATCCTCACGGCGTCCGCCCCCGACCTCCTTCAGCGGCTGACTGCTCATCTTCGTGATGAGTTCGCCCTCAAGGACTTGGACCCCTGCACTACTTCCTCGGCATCGAGGTGGTCCGGCGGACTGACGGCTTCTTTCTGCATCAGCAGAAGTACGCCCACGAGCTCCTGGAGCGTGCCGGTATGCTTAACTGCAAGCCGGCGCCCACCCCTGTCGACACGAAGGCGAAGGTCTCTGCTCTCGAGGGGTCTCTTGCATCCGATGGAGCGTTTTATCGCTCTATTGTTGGTGCTTTACAGTACTTGACGCTGACTCGCCCCGACCTGCAGTACGCTGTCCAGCTGGTGTGCCTCCATATGCACGCCCCGCGTGACTCTCACTGGACTCTGGTGAAGCGTATTCTCCGTTACATACGCGGCACCATGTCCCTGGGACTCACCCTGACGGCCTCCGCTTCCACCAACCTTGTGGCCTACTCGGATGCCGACTGGGCTGGCTGCCCCGACACGCGACGCTCTACGTCAGGCTACTGCGTCAACCTTGGGCCCTCGTTGATCTCTTGGTCATCGAAGCGGTAGCCCAAGGTCTCCCGCTCCAGCACCGAGGCAGAGTATCGCGCCGTGGCTAATGCCATGGCCGAGTGCTCTTGGATACGTCACTGTTCCAGGAGTTGCTTTGTGATGTTCACAAGGCCACTCTTGTCTACTGCGATAATGTCAGTGCGGTCTACCTCTCAGCCAACCCGGTGCACCATCGACGGACGAAGCATATTGAGCTCGATATTCACTTCGTGCGCGAACAGGTTGCCCTTGGCCGTGTTCGTGTTCTCCATGTGCCGGCGACGCAACAGTTTGTTGATGTGATGACTAAGGGATTGCCTACTCCCGTCTTCGAGGAGTTTCGGTCCACTCTCTGTGTCTCCGGCGATGCTTCAACTGTGGGGGGGGGGCGGGGGTGTTGAGTATGTATTGTGTATTGCACAGGTATTGGATTTGTGGCCCACCTCCTAGTCTTGTATAGTTGAGGTAGAGGCCTTCCCTTGTATTATATATACGTGCACCAGCACCCCATCAATACAACGTCTATTGTATTGCAAACTTTCCCGTCTACAAGCATGACATACATTATAGAGCCTATGGTCGAGGCATAGGGGATTACCTTCACCTTTTCTCTTTTTTCTGCCGTGGTCGAGCTTTGAGTCTTACTCAAATTCACACCCTAGAATACAAGCAAGAACTCCTTCTTTGACTAGTCCATTTTGAACTCCTTCAAAATCTTGTCAAGGCATGTGCTCTGTGAAAGTCTTATTAGGCGTATGCATCTATTCTATAGATCTTAATGCCCAATATGTAAGCAGCTTTACCCATTTCTTCCTTTGAAAAACTCCTTTCAAACAACCCTTTATGCTTTCCAGAAATTCTACATCATTTCCAATCAACAATATGTCACCCACATATACTTATCAGAAATGCTATAGATCTCCCACTAACTTTCTCGTAAATACAAGCTTCTCCCTAAGTTTATATAACACCAAAAGCAATGATCACATCATCAAATCATATATTCCAACTCCGAGATGCTTGCACTAGTCCAAAGATGGATCGCTAGAGCTTGCATACCTTGTCAGCATCCTTAGGATCGACAAAACCTTCTGGTTGCATCATATACAACTCTTGCTTACAAAACTCATTAAGGAACGATGTTTCGACGTCCATCTGCCAAATTTCATAATCATAAAATGTGGCAATTGCTAACATAATTCTAATAGACTTAAGCATCACTATGGGTGAGAAAGTCTCATCGTAGTCCACCCCTTGAACTTATCAAAAACCCTTTGCGACAAGTCGAGCTTTATAGATAGTGATATTACCATCAACGTCTATCTTCTTCTTAAAGATCCATTTATTATCAATTTCCTGCTGGTTGAAATTGTCTAGTGCCCAAGATGCGATTATATCCCAATCACGTGATGAATTCATGATTGGGGCACAACCGCATTTCGAGCTCATAGCAAGGTGGATATCATTACAACATACCATGTACTGAATAGATGAGAATACAAGATAAAGGCTTACACTCGCCACAAGCTATAACATGAATACAACAATTCATCAATACATAGCAATCATCATACAGAAGAGAAGGATCTGACTAAGGATGAAATCAAATGAAAAAGAAGAACGACATCCACTCTGCTAATCCTAGGCTCCTGACCCGGAACCTGTCCCTTGATCAAAGGAGAAGAAGCAGAAGAACTCCAAGACAAGCAAACATCGCTCTCACCTCAAAGCATCACTTTACCTGTACCTGCAACTGTTGTTGTAGTAATCTGTGAGCCACGAGGACTCAGCAATCTCATTACCATGGGTATCAACACTAGCAAAGCTTAATGGATATGGAATGGATAAATGGTGAGGTTGCAGCAGCACTAAGCATTTGTACGGTGGCTAACTTACGAGTAAAAGAGTAAGATGAGAAACTACGCAAATGGTCGCAAACTAGTTATGATCAAGAAGTGATCCTCTACTTACGTTCAAACATAACCCAACCGTGTTCTCTTCCCGAACTTGCTTGAAAAGAGACAGTCACGGTTACACACGCGGTTGGTGTATTTTATTACGGATCTGGTGTCAAGTTCTCCTCAACCGGATATTAAAAACTCCCATTTGCCACATAACCGCAGGCACGACTTTCGAAAGATCAAACCTTGTAGGGGTATCCCAACTTAGCCTTGACAAGCTCTCACAATCAAATGAGGAAAATCCTCCTCCCGGAACAACCAGATCAAGCTCGGAACCCGGTTCAAAAGACATTTCAACAATGGTAAAACGAAACCAATAAGACATCTCGACGTGCCGACACCCTGATAGTAGCCGCGCGTATCTCGTCTCAGGCCACGGTCGGATGAGCGCAACGTACAACAACTGAGACCCGATTTGCCCCGGGTTGTTGATTAAGAAACCTCGGGTGCTAGTCGGTCCCTATGCAAGTTTTAATTGTTATTAGGCAAATGGTAAAACCAATGTTGGGCGTTGCTGGAAGAGTTTTATTCAAAGCGAACTGTCAAGGGGGGCCCATACACCCCAGCCGTGTTAGGAACGCAAACTCAAGGAACATAACACCGGTATGACTGAAACTAGGGCGGCAAGAGTGGAACAAAACACCAGGCAAAAGGTCGAGCCTTCCACCCTTTACCAAAAGTATAGATGCATTAATTAAATAAGACATATTGTGATATCCCATGATATCCATGTCCCAACATGGAACAACCTGCAACTGTACCTGCAACTAGCAACGCTATAAGAGGGGCTGAGCAAAGCGGTAACATAGCCACACAAAGGTTTGCTAGGATGGTGAAAAAGGTTAGAGGCTAACATGGCAATTTGGGAGGCTTGGTGCACAATCATGGCATGATGCCCAATCAAATATGATGCATGTCCATTTTAATGAGGCATGGCATGGCAAACTGTAACAAACAATACTACAAATTAAGTGGAGCTCAATATGCAACAGGTTGCATATTGGCGAAACACCACATGAAATTATTTAGTTCACTCCCATTTATGCTACTCAACAATATTAAATGTTGTTAAATATGGCAAGAGGTGAAGCATATGTAAACTACACATTTTAGGCAATTTAAATGAGGCCGGAAATAACAAACAACAATTCCGGACAATCCCCATATGCATATTTTAAATTTGGTATTGTTCTTCCCTAAACCATATTTTAAAGTTATTAAGCATGAAAATAAATGGCACCAAGTTAATCTATGCATTTTTCTAGCCCATTTACATATAATGTTTATTTAATTTGGAGCTACGGTTATTTAATTACAAAATAAAGCATTTTATCATGGCATTTATGCAAATTAAAACAAATAGCATTTAAAAAAAATTAACATGGATGAAAGTTGCATATTGTGAAACTAGATGAAATTCTAAGCATTTTACATGTATAACTTATTTTAAACCGATGCACAAATCATGAGTTATTATATGCATGAAATGCAAGGGTTTTTCTGCAAATCTGTTTTCTCTGCATTATTATGCAAATTCGCAGACAGAAAAAAACACTGGGCCGAAATTGGGTAGCCCAACAGTTCACAGGAGGGGGCGCTGGATCTGATGCTCACCAGGCCTCATGGGCCGGCTCGGTGGGGAGGCTGGACGCGGGTTGGGCCTGATAGCGCTACGCTCGGTCAACGCGCGAGCGAGACAAGCGGGCGAGCTGCTGCTGCTCATTTCTGAAGAACAGAAACAGCAGCACACCCATGGCGATGTAGAAGACAACGGCAGGGGGTCCTGGCGATGGGGTCGGCGGAAACCGGCGGGAACGGGCGGATCGAGGCGCGTGACGGCGTTCTCCGGGGAGGTGGCGTGCGGGCGGCGTTGAAGAGGCGGCGCATGTTCTCTTTCCAAACGACAGAGAAGGTTTCAGAGAGGGAAATGAATAGGGGAGGAAACAGGGAAGCCGCGAGGGGGGCTTGCTGACTGACGGCGACGCATCAGCAGGGTCAGCGGCGCGGGGACCACTACTAGGAAAAGGCCTACTAATGGCGCACCTAATTTGGCTATTAATGGCGCATTAGTGGTGCGCCATTAGTAGCACGCCATTAGTATATTTTACTAATGGCACACCACTGGTGCGCCATTAGTATCTGGTATACTAATGGCGCACCCCAGATGCGCCATTAGTATATACAACAGTGCGTCATTAGTATGCCTCCCAGGGGGCCATCTATGCCCAGGTGCTTTGGCATACTAATTGCGCACAACAACTGGATGCGCCATTAGTAACTTCGGCATACTAATGGCGCACTGTTTAGTCATGCGCCATTAGTATCCTCTGGCATACTAATGGCGCACTATGATGTGATGCGCCATTAGTATGAATATTAGGTTTTTTTTTTATTTTCTGTTTTTTGCACAGGTTACAAAATGTATAATTGGACAAAATATAGACAGCACACATCAACAACAGATTCATCGAATACAATAGAAGATTAGTCTCTGAATACAATTCATCATTTTAGTCTCCGAATACAATTCATCATATTAGTCTCCGAATTGAAAAGACCGAACAAAGATAGAACATTATATTACAAGTCTCGAGACCACGAGTTTGTCTTCACATTACAAGTCGATATCGATCATCTAAACTACCATCACATAGAAGAGAGCTGCGGTCATCACGATGAGCATCATCACGATGAAACTCGTCTTCATCCGGTTCCTCCAACGCTCCCTCCCCTCTCCCGCTAGATAGCGGGCGTATCTAGATTCGGCCTCGGCCCTAGTGGCGTACCCTTTGTAACTGTTACCGCTGAATCGGTGAACCTGTCTCCGACACTCCTCCCAGTCGTCGTAGACTCCGGGAACCTTACCCTTGTACACGACATACCACGGCATCGCTATGCAGTAGCCAAACGAAACGTTAGTACCAATTCACAGACAATACATAAGCAATATATAAGTATGCAACAGAACGATCGGAAGAGAAAAGCAAGACATTAATAGCATCGATTACATCTAAGTTGAAGGACTCTCGAAACCAAAGAGACATACTACAAGTTCATTAAAGTTTAATTACAACATGAGCCAATCGATGTTTCAGAACTAGACACAACATCACTGCTTTCGACTCGACTCAAGGGACCGGAGCGTGGATGAGGCCGCCGTCTATCGTGGGAGTCATGAAACAACGGGCGTTGTCAGCCTGCATTTGTAGGATTGTGTCGATGTCACTGTTGGACGGTTGATTTCTGAGGTAGAACTGCCCCGAGGTACGAAGGACATCTTGATGGATGATTTCCGCAAACTCCGACTGGATGCGAAAGAATTCTTGTCTGATGTCCGCGTCCTGGATTGCCGACATGCTCGCGGCCCAATCTTTGAGTCTACTCGTAGCAGTAGTTGATGATGGTCCCGTACGATCGCCCGCATGTGATGGATGGCGTAGTAGGCACCCTTCTGACCGCCAGGCGGCTGCTTGACGCAGCAGAACGTCGTATTGTGGGAGAACACGTGCTTGCCGTACTTACGAATAGGCCTGGTGAAGGTGCCTCCAGATTTGACGTAGCTGGGGAGAACATCATCAAGAACCTTCTTGACATTTGTGTAGTCTACGTTCGACTGACGGTCCGGGTCGAAATACGTGGCCATGGAATATTTGGGGCTTAGGAGGATGAGCGTGCAATGTGTGTCACTGCAGAAAACACGGAATGTTAAAAGAAAAACGATCGAAAGCTAAGAATTCATATGTTACGGGGCGGTTGAGGGGAGGACTTACTCGGGAAAGTAAGGCACGAGGAAGTTGTCCTTATCTTGGTTTGCCAGAATGACGCCTTCGAGGTAAGAACTCGCGACTTGCCGGTCCCCAGCGCTGCCCAAGATCTTGGCACGCATGTAGAAGGGGTCGACTATCACGATGTCCGGGGTCTTGTCGCGAATGATCCGCATCTCCATACTCAGCGAAAATAGCCGAACGAAGGTGTAGTGCAGCGGATGAAGGTTCAACATAGCGTGGATGTCATCAAACCGCAGGACGATCGTACCCCCGATGGAGTTATCCACAAAGCCCTTGCACTCTGGCACCTTGGCCACGGAAACCGGGTATGCCACATCCTTCTCTCGGAGACGCCACTTCTCCAAAGAAAGAACACTGTCATGCAGACTCCGCATAGCACCGGTTGCAGCATCGAGCATATTTCTCGGTAGCATCAGCCTACCCGCCACATGCACCCTCCTCGAGATATCCGCAGTTGAAGGTGGCCCGTCCTGAGCACGGATCGTACTCGGTGCCGGCTGGCCCGCACCCTTGTTAGTCTTTCTTTTCCGTGCCTTCTTCTTGATCTCCTGTAATGGGACCGAGTTCTGCTCACAGACCGCCTTCTTGAGTGTGTTGGGGCTGATCATATTTCACACCTCGCCTATCTGAGGCTCGGTGAAGTCGGCAGCTGGAGGCGTCTCCTTAGAGCTGAACTGCAGACGACGCCTGTTGAAACTTGGCTTCTCCGCGGTACCAGCTAGATCGCACACGTCTTTTGTTGGGTTGGGTTCTTGACAAGGAGGCCCCATGAAGTCGCCACCGTCCCCATGATCGGCAAAGTACTGATCGACGTTGGCAAATGTATCGTCGTCGTCGTCGTTCTGATCCTGTGCCATATGCATGTTTGGATCCAGTGGCATAGGGATGTCCGGCACCGTTGCGGCGGTCTTGCCAGGGGGCCGACTTGGCGCCGGCACGACTGGCGGTGTTGTCTTTGGGGTGGTGTCCCCCGCCTCCAAACGAATCTGGCTCTTCGGCCAAAGCAGGGGCCAGCTCAGGCAGGCGCTGAGGTTCATCACGTCATCATCGTCGGCCCCGATGGGTCGAATCGGAGGTAACAACTCGTCGCAGCCTGGCAGCACCCGAACCAGTTGAACCCTAAACAAGTTGGGTGGCATCTGGGTACCGTGGAACAAGGGGTTGCCCGGTTGAACGATTTTGCCCTTGGCGACATCGACCAACTCGTTGTTCACGAAGTGCAGGAGAGTGCACGGAACGTCGGCGGCGCCCTGCGAAAACATGTAGAGCGTTAGGGATGCCCAGTCAAAGGCAAGGAGATGAAGTCCTCGGCCGAGAGAGGCTTAATTAGTTACCGTGATGATGGCGTCGAGCTCGGCTAATGTCGAGGCACCGCCAACGGCGGGCGTGCAGTTGACGGAGGGGCCGCTTGCTGCAGAGGTGCCGGCCGGCGTACACCCGGGTGCATTAAGCTCCCGTGCCGGCGTCGGAGACACCAATGCCGGCTCCGCCGGTGACACCAATGGCCCCGCCATCGCGTTCTGCGAGTTGCTGGCCGTGAAGCTAGGAATCGGGGGCGGCCCCTGTTGGCCGCCCGCAATCCACGCACTAATCCCCTGGATCAAGGTAGGCACAATGGTGGTGATCGTCGCTCCGAGTTGTTGTTGCACTTGCTCTTGGACAATCTCCGGAATCCGCGCCACCTGTGCCCTGAGTTCTTGAACCTCGCGTGCCTGGCTTTCCGAGCTGGTCTTTTTCTCCTTTTGCCCAGCAGTGTCATAGTATGACGACCATTTTGTCGACAAGCCTTTGCCGGCCACACGACCAGCTGACGTCGGCTTACTGAGCTTATCCTTGTTCTTCATTACATTCAACGCCCTATTTAGAGTGGTGTTCCAAGGGTTGCTCTTAGTCGACCCCGCGCTACTGCTTTCAGTCGCCTGCGGAAGGAATGTGAACCATTTAGAAATTTGGCTTCATTAATTAGAATGCAACCATATGGAGCTAATTACGCGGGGGTGTATTCCTTACCAGAACAAGCTCAAGCGCCCTGGTCTTCGGATCCGTGGTAAGATCCTTTGTTTTCGGGTCCTTCTTGTACCGGGCCCTGACTAAGTTCCTGGTCTGCTTGTCACCGTATTTATCGAAGAGGGGCGGTAGGCCTTGCTCGGCACGGTCCGCCTCCTCCTTGTCCCATATAGGCTCCGCCACTCTGTAACCGCCGGGACCGAGTGTGTGTTCCCCTAAGTTCAGCTCCCGCATTTCTTTCCCCCACTTACTTGATTCGGAGTTTGCGATGCTCGAGCAATTGATCTTGAAGTTGTTGTAGTCATCTTCGGTGATCGAAGGATTTTTCTCCTTGATCTTCTCATAACTCTCACCTTTCTCGATCATTCTCTTCACATTGCTTTTCAAAGTAGACAGGGCCTTGCTCATCTTCGTGAGGGCAGCATTGTTCACTTTATTCCCTTTGAGGCTTGTGTTTTCAAATTCAGCGGGGAACTTGTATTGTTCGTGCAGCTTCATGAAGAGGAGGTTGCGCAAATTCCCTCGGTCAGGATGCCTCAGGTTCTCGGTGTTGATCGAGACGGTGCTCCGGAGAATGCACCCGAGCTGAAGCGAGTACCCCTTGACTATTCGTTCGGGCGCCGTTGGATTCCCGTCGGAGTCCACTTCAGTAACTTCCTCCTTGAGGGTGCGGAGCACGGTCGGGCGCCGGTCCTTCCGTTGCCTCTTCGGTTGGCTGCCATCTGTGCGTGCGCCGCCATCATCAGTGGTGGCATCCTCGGCGGCACCATCAGTGGTGGCATCCTCGGCGGCACCATCAGTGGTGGCATCCTCGGCGCCACCATCAGTGGTGGCATCAGTGGGGTCATCCTCGGCGGTACCATCAGTGGTCTCGGGATCGGTGGGGAAGGCGGCGTCCGCATACAAGTGAGGTTGTTCCTCCTTCTCCTGGGACAGCTTCCAGAATGGCTTGTCGACACCCGAACCCCCGGCCTCATCGTTGTTGGCCATGTTTCTCTCTAAATAGGAACAAAGTTTGGTCAAAAAGTTGGTTATTGTCAAGGAACAAGATCATGGTCTCATCATTTAGGGTTTGTCGACACCGAGGCATCCTAAAAGCTAAGCTTTTATCATTGAGGGTTTTTCGACGCCGAGGCACCCTAAAAGCCTAAGCTTTCATCATTTCGGTTTTTATCAACACCGAGGCACCCTAAAAGCCATGCATTAGTCACAAGTACGCCGGGGCACTTGATCCTACTTAATTAACTACTAAGATACCCCGGCCCATGCATTAGTCACAAGTACCCCATATGTCCTATTTTTAGCAAAGTCA
Organism: Triticum aestivum; assembly: GCF_018294505.1. Classification (NCBI taxonomy): domain Eukaryota; kingdom Viridiplantae; phylum Streptophyta; class Magnoliopsida; order Poales; family Poaceae; genus Triticum; species Triticum aestivum. The sequence goes on from NC_057811.1 coordinate 270,257,853, forward strand.
TGCTAAAATTCACGGAAAATTTCAGCATGACCTTTGCTGAAAATAGGACATATGGAGTACCCGAATTTGCCGGAACGGAAGTTAATCGACATTCCGGCAAACTCAAGGGCCTCTCGGGTGGACAAGGCAAAAAAGGGATCCAGCGTATTATGGACTCGATGAAGTTGAACTCTCCAGACGACGGAACTGGACTGGCTCTGCTCGTAATCAGGTATTTCTTTATGTGTTCCATCATTCATTTACATACTTCCTCTGCCTTTATTTTAATAACTGGACTGGCTTGAGGATTGTTCCTGAACAAGTTATACTACAGATTTCCTTCATTGTTTTTCTTCTAGCTATATCATAGGATTACCAATGAGGCACATGTACTCTCTCCCTTTTTAGAACAAAAATGGGGTACTCTTGAGCATGCATGGATGGCACTATTACAGCTGAATATGATGACATCCTTTAGTATGTAAAGAGGAGACAGATGGGAATGACATTTATGTTAGTGTGCTTTTATCTTTACGATTGGCAAAGTGAAGTCTATTTATTTTGGATTCGTATCTTTGGACAACCACCAGATTGGTACTGTAAAAAGGGCTGTTGAAAAGGGGAAGAGCAATCCTGCAATGGCAAGACATCAGGACAATGGTACAAGCAGAACTAACTACTATTCTTCCCAAGACAATGATGACTATATTGCTTCAGAATCAGATAGACAGCTTCTACTCATGAGGTGAGTTTGCTCACTCTTACTTTTACTGCTCATATACTGTTCAAATATGTTGGTTAGAAACATGTGCTCTAAAAAAAGAAACTTATTATCTGTTCAATATGAGTAGGATTACTCAAGATTTCCCTTGTATGTAAGTAGGCGGTGTTTAATTTAAAGTTATGGTGTTCTATGTATTGCTAAAAAACTCTGTTACCGCCAAAAAAAACTGTTACCTCTGCCCTTTTTATTCCATGGTTTTAGTCCAGCATGAGCATCCTAACCATTTTTACTAAGGTTTTTTCTTTTGACACACCCTAATTAGTAGAAATATCATGTTTACATTCTATTTAGTGCCTTTGTTGCTCCTCCTAGATAATATTTGACATAGCAATATACCACTACTCGTATAGCATATAGTGTACGTACCGTACGTTTACCTGCTTACTGTAAGTTGTGTTCCACATTAAGCATTCAACCTGGCGGCTGTGTTCCACGTTTGAAAGAAAAATCTCTTGCACTTGTGCCTGTTCTATCAAGCTTGATGTTATCTATTTAGCATTGCTTAGAGACGATAGAAGTATTGACAGTTGGGAAACATAGATCGTCTAGTCAACCCACAAAATAGATAAGGCTGTACTATAGTAAGCACCTATCTGCACGCTCAATCAGCATCTTAGGATGGCTTGAGAATGAAATGAACCAAAATTATTACTCTCTGACGAGAACATACAAGTAGTGAAATTGCTTCTGAATTTCGATTTGTGCGGATTGACTTTAGATTACAATTTGATTTCAGGATTTGTACGAAACATCTGTGTATGACTGAATATCTGTAAAACATGTACCTGCTTACTGTAAGTTGTGCTCCACATTAAGCATTCAAAGAGGAAGGAGGAGGCCGGAGGGGGAGGGAGAGGTGGGGGCAGTACCTGAGGAGGCGGAGGAGGCTGGAGGGGACAAGGAGGAGGTCGGAGCGGCGCGGCGGTGGCGCGGACGAGGAGGAGGGCGAGGACGAGGACGACGGGGCGGCGGCATCGGGAGAGGAGAGGGGAAGGGGATCGAGGGCGACGTCGAGGGGCGAGGAGGAGGTCGGGGCAGCGGCGTCGGGAGAGGAGAGGGGAAGGGCAGCGGCGTCGGGGCGTCGGGGCGGAGACGAGGACGACGGGGCGGCGTCGAGGCGGCGGGGCAGCGGCGTCGGGAGAGGAGAGGGGAAGGGGATCGAGGGCGAGGGCGAGGGATAGAGAGGGGATAGGTTTGGGCCGGGGATAGGCGAGGGCGAGGGCACAATACTAATGGCGCACCACCCCTCGGTGCGCCATAAGTACATCCATACTAATGGCGCACCTCACCCTGGTGCGCCATTAGTATCTTTTTATTTCTGCTCGAGCCAACAGGTTATCTTCCACCTGACCTGGTCCACACCAAGTTCCCTCTACTAGCTCGACTGGTCAGCAGCCAGTTCTCACACCAGGAGGTCCTGGGTTCGATTCCCAGGCTCCACAATTTTTTTTATGCATTTAAAATGTTGTTTGATATTTATTTGTGTTTAAATATGTTCAAACTTGTTTAAATCATAACAGTAATATTTTTTTATAAGAAAGTAATAATTATTTAAAAAATATCATCAAACAGTAATGCCGGTGGAGCGGGGGAGGGTGCGCGGGGTGCGGGGGGCCGGTGGACCGGGGGGTGCTCGGCGGCGAGGGGGACCGGATCTGGCGAGGTGGGATAGCGATCGAGATGGAGGGGGATCGAGATCGAGTGTCTATGAAATTTAAAAATAATCATGATAGTTCAAAAAGTGCCCATGAAATACAATCGAGAAATGAAGGCTACGATTTAAATACAATCGATCTTAGCTAGCTATCTATTCACAATCTTCTTGCCCTTCTTTTTCGCAAATGGAGTTCTTTTGTGGAACGGACGTCCTTTAGGTAGGGTGGTCCTGCTTCTTCTTGTGGTGTATGCTGCTACTTCATCATCGTCGTCATGTTCGATTCTCGGGTCGCCGTACTTGTCGAAGTCTTGCTCATTGGCTACTCCATCCATTCCGATGATCTTCCTTTTGCCTCTCCTCACGACAACACGACTGGGCTTTGACGGGTCGGTAATGAAGAAGCATTGGTCCACTTGGGAAGCCAGTACCCATGGCTCATTTTTCGCGGTGACGTTTGCGCCTGCGGTCTTGGATTTGGCTTCGGGTATAACCATGGTGGTGAAATACCGGTCTTCTTTTAGGACGCTCTTGGCCCATCTAACACGGGACATCGGGACCTTCTCTCCAGCGTAGCTCAGCTCCCAGATCTCCTCGATCCTTCCGTAGTATCTGTCCTTGTCGTTACCGGTGTAGGATTCCATCGTTACCCCGGAGTTCTGATAACCATCGCTCTTCATGTCCTTGGCCTCGGTGTAGAATGTGTAGCCGTTGATATCGTACGCCTCATAGGTCATCAGGTTGTGCTCGGCGCCCTGTGACAAGGCGAATATGAGTTGTTCTTCCGCGGAAGAATCCTCATGTAAAGGGTACGACAGAAGCTTCTGCTTGAACCAACGCGTGAAACATGAGTTGTGCTCTTTGAGTATATCTCCGTCCGTCCTCTGTTGGCCTCGGTCATTGTACGTCTTCTTAATAAAGGTTTTGTGCTCTACCACCCAAGGATCGACCACGTCTATGTGTTGTAGCGCGACTAGGTTTGCTCTTTCAAAGTCGGCGAGTCGACCCTCGAAGTCGACATGCATTTCGCGGCGATCCTCACGGTCACCCCATCCAGCGAGCCTGCCGAGGTGCCTGTTGACGGGCAGACCAACGGGGTTCTCGATGCCTAGATAATTCGTGCAGTAGGAGATGCACTCTTCGGTCAGAAAGCTCCTAGCTATGCTTCCCTCTGGACGTGACATGTTGCGAACGTATCCTTTGATGACACCATTCATCCTTTCGAACGGCATCATGCTGTGCAGGAACGTCGGCCCGAGTTGGATGATATCGTCCACGATATGGACCAGCAGATGCACCATAACGTCGAAGAATGCGGGCGGGAAGTACATCTCAAGCTCGCATAGTATCACCACGATCTCTTCATGTAGCCTTCTGAGTTGCCTCACGCCAACAGACTTCCGAGAGATGACGTTGAAAAAGTTGCATAGGCCAAATAGCGTTTCACGGACGTGCGCGTCCATGATCCCACGGATTGCAACTGGAAGTATCTGCGTCATCAGCACGTGACAGTCGTGAGACTTCATCCCGCTGAACTTCAGCTTCGCTAGGTCTAGGTATCTGCTTATCTTCCCCGCGTAACCGTAAGGAAGTTTTACTCCTACGCGGCAGGTGAAAAACTTCTTGATCTCCTCCTGACTTAGAGTGAAGCAAGCGGGAGGGTAGTCATTTCCAGTCTTCTTGGCCTTTTTGCCTTTGCGACGACTTTCCGTGTCCTGCTTCGCCTCATCATCATCATCATATATAGCGTGAAGCTCCTGCCTGATGCCCATTGATTTCAAGTCTGCCCTTGCTTTCAGCCCATCTTTGGTCCTCTCTGGCATGTTGAGCAGGGTACCAAGCAGACTCTCGCACACGTTGTTCGTGATATGCATGACATCAAGGCTGTGAGGCACACGGTGGATCTTCCAGTACGGCAAGTCCCAGAAAACAGACCTCGTTTTCCATACCTTCAGCAGTGGCTCTGGCGCCTTTCGCTTCTTTCCCGGCTCTGGCGCCTTTTGCTTCTTTCCCGGTAGTGGGCAGTCTTTTCAAGTTTTCAACAGCTCGTCTATTTCCTCGCCGCTCCTCATACGCGGGCGTCCTCGGGGTTCGGTTTCACCATCGAATAGATCCTTGCGTTTTCTCCACGGGTCATCATCGCGAAGCCACCTTCGATGTCCCATGAACACGGTTTTCGAAGACCCAGGATCTCTATCTAGCTGGCGATATGTTGTGTCATCCATGCACCTAACGCATCCAGAAAATCCATGGACCACCTGCCCCGCGACATATCTGTAACCGAGATAGTCGTGCACCGTCGTGAGCAGCGCGGCTCTCATAGGGAAATATTCTTTCTCTGCGGCATCCCACGTATTGGCTGGCGTTTTCCACATCGTGTCAAGCTCCTCTTTCAGCAGCCCCAGATACAGATTGATGTCGTTCCCTGGTTGTTTTGGTCCTTCGATTAGCATACTCATGTGAATGTACTTCCTCTTCATGCACAACCAGGGGGGAAGGTTGTACATCCACACAAACAAAGGCCAGGTGCTATGTGTGCTTCTCTGGCTGCCAAACGGATTGACTCCATCGGTGCTCGCGCTCAGCATGATGTTCCTTGGATCGTTCCCAAATTCTAGGTCTTCGAAGTTCAACGCTTGCCACTGGCTCGCATCCTTAGGGTGACTCAGCATCTTGTCTTTTTTATCTATCTCCGGATCATTTGCGTCATCTTCTCGCTTCTTCTCCTCCCTATCCGCGTGCCAACGCAGGAGCTTTGCTACCTTAGGGTCCGCGAAATACCGCTGCAGACGAGGAGTGATCGGAAAGTACCACACCACTTTTCGAGGAGCTTTCTTCCTCTTCTTGTATCGAGTGACGCCGCACACCGGACATATGGTAGAATCCGCGTGCTCGTCCCGATAAATGATGCAATTGTTCATGCACACATGGTATTTCACGTGCGATAAATCCAGAGGACACACGATTTTCTTCGCCTCCTCCAAACTGGTCGGGCACTTGTTCCCCTTGGGAAGACGTTCGTGCCAGAATGACATGTTCTCGTCGAAGCATGCGTCGGTCATTTTGTGTTTTACCTTCATCTCTAGTGCCATGAGCGTTACTTTCAGGCGGGTATCCTCGGGCCTGCATCCTTCATACAATGGAGTAACCGCGTCTAACTCAAGTTGATCCATCTTGGCTTTCTCTCGGGCGGCAGCTCTTGCGTTATCCGTGTGCTTGAGAAGCAGCTCTTGAATATGAGGGTCCTGCACCCAGCCCATCGATGGTCCAGCGTCGTCTGCTCCGCCGGCATCATCATCTTCATGATCATGCCCGTCCTCTGCTCCGGCATCTTCCTCATCATCATGTCCTGCATCTTCTACATGATGACTATGTACAGCATCACCGTCGTGATCATCTCCTGGGGATTCTTCGTCTTCTCGCCCGCCCGAGCCGCGATGGTTGTCTTGCTGCCCTTCCTCATTTCTTGCCCGGCCCCCATGGACGACTTCGTAGTCATCTTCATCACCTTGCCACCGATAGCCATCCATGAAACCATGCAAGAGCAGGTGGTCCCGCACCTGCCAGGATTCCGGGTCCACAATAAGGCTCTTCAGCTTGCATCTTCGACACGGACATCTTATCTCCGTCTCGTTCTTTTGAAGCATCTCGGCCTTCGCGGACCTCAAAAACCTATTCACGATGCCTTCGGTCATCATGCGGACCATGGTCGCCTGTGGGGTAGAGCAAAACGATATTTTAGAACCAAGAAAAAATTTGGCATGAGTTTCCCTAAAAATAGGACCAAAAAGAATGCTTAATGCCAAAATTCTCGCCGAAACGGAAATGAATCAACATTCCGGCAAAATATTGGCAACTATCGCATTTCAAATACCGGTACACCTCCAAACACAAACACATATGCAACACCACAAACATATGCAACACCACGAACATACATAGATCTAGCTAGGCCATAAAAAGTGCATGTGCACATTGTTGTAGGGAGAACAACATAAATATAGCTTCCCCCCTTACTTACCTATCAAAACAAGGTAATTTAACCACTTAAATTGAATGAATCTATGGTGGAAATGAGGTGAAAAAGAGGAGGCACCCGAGACAAGGAGGAGGTGGAGAGAATGAAGTGGGGAGAAAGTGAGTGTGGGTAGGAGAGGCTGTCCAAAATATCTTGTTGCTGCCCACTTACTAATGGCGCACCAACTCTAAATGCGCCATTAGTAATCCAGGTTACTAATGGCGCACCTTCTGGTGGTGCGCCATTAGTATGTTTGGACAGGCGCACTAGTAAAAAAAATTGATACTAATGGCGCACCCTGGGCCTGGTCCGACATTAGTAGTTTCAACTCTAATGGCGTATCAGAAGGTGGTGCGCCATTAGTATATACTAATGGCGCACCGCTTGTCTGGTGCGCCATTAGTGTCAATCCCATCTATAGCCCTTTTTCTAGTAGTGGACTTAGAGCTCAGGGAGGAAACATGGCGGCTCGGGCATCCATGGTCGGCTCCTGAGGTGCACCAACTGGAGAAGACGAGGTCGGGCACAGCGGCGCATGGTGCGGGGAGGGAGGCAGCAGGGGAATGGTGGCGTCTTGGCTCGGAACTTGCCGGATCCGAGACGGAAGGAGGCGCGGGCATCGGGGATGGATGGATCCATCGCGGGGCTGTTGACACTCAAAAATGGCATGATCGCAAATAGTGACTTGAGTTTATAATGGGATGAGGCTAAAATTATGAGTTCATGTCACCATTTGATGGCCCTCTTCAAGATGATTGAAATAAATATGAAGATGGACCAAAACGGAGCTCAAGTGCAAAAGATATGACAATTTCAGAAATACCCGTGTTGACATCAGATTAGAAAATGGTATGAAACCTAATTTATATTGCCTCGGATGAAAAAGTCTACAACAGAAAAGTTCTTCGTCTCATTGAAACGGACGATTTTGATCTAAAACCGTCTTAATTCGAGGTTGTATGCAAAAGTTATAGTCAAAACTATGCGCTGCAGCACTGCATGGCCGGATCATCCGGACCGGGGTCCAGATCATCCGGCCGGGGGCCGAAAAATTGACCCAAACAAGAGAAGCTAAAAGTTGAAGCCGGATGATCTGGGTCAAGTCCCAGATGATCCGGGTAAAGGCCGGATAATCCGGGAAATCGTCCGGACGTTCGGACAAGTTTTTCTGCTGCAGACTTTAGAAAACGGCCCGAAACACCTCAATATGGCCTCAGATCGAAAAGTGTTCAACATGAAAGTTGTGTGCCTCGTCGAGGCTGTTGATTTTGATATAAAAATCATCTTAATCCAAGTTCATATGAAAAGGTTACAGCCCGATTAGTGGACTGCTGTCAAAATCTGGGCTTGGCCGGATCATCCGGGCCTAGAGCCGGACACCCGGGCCGGAGGTCGTGAATAGTCCGTGTTTTTGTTAGGTTTTGATGATTTGGACGGCTAGGCAAGTCCTTTTCTTGAACGAGAAGTCTATCCACCTCTTATATAGACAAGAGGTGACGGCCAATTGAAAAACAACACACAATCGAACAAATTTATCTACATCTTTTACCTTTACTTTTCCTTCTCCCTTGTACTTCTTCTTCCTCATTCTTCGTTCGTTCTTCTTGTTGCAGGGCGGCGAACCTCAAGGCCCTAGGGGCGGTCAGGCCGACCTAGGGCAGCCCATAGTCGCGGCGCGCCCTGACGGGGTCCCTCCCGGGTGCGTGGGGTTTTGGGTCTCCAAAAGCGCCCGCCGGATTGTCTTGCGTACCGCGGTTCCGGCGGGTCTCCTTCGACATGAGCTGCGGTGCATCACCCCCGGCATCGAGGGTACATGGTGACATGTTCGTGTGCGAACACACTTTTTGGCGACTCCACTGGGGACGAAGCTTTGAACGATCTCCGGCCCGTTCTTGCTACGAAGAGATCGTCATCTAGGGTTTGCAATCTACAAAGGTAATATGAACACCCAATTCACATATGTAGATGCAAATAATGCATATGTTGTTCCTAGATCATATAATGAGCATAATGAATCGGCTAGCCCTAGCTTTATCAATCATGCATCTAATTATGTGCAAGGGCTGATGCAACAAAATCTCCATGATTCTACTTCATATAATTTTAGCAACATGCAACATATGTATCCCAACTCCCATGCATCGGCAACCCCACAAATTTATATGCCGATGAATAACATGATGAGTTCGGTTAATCAAGTTGAGACACCCAATGTAGGAACTTCCAATGGTATGCAACAAAGTGTTTCAAGTTTTTATTCATCGGCAAATAACTTGCAGTATGTTAATCCAAACGTGCTGGTGGATAGGGGAATTGGCCTTGCTACTACTAGTTATTCGGCCAATTACCCTCAAACATCATATGCTATACCTCATGCTACTAATTTTTTGGCACCATACGCAACTGTTGATGTCCATAATTCGCCTCCGCACCTTCATGGTCATGGCCGGATAAGTGAAACTTCTGCATGAGCACAAATGCCTTCACCTACTACTGTGGCATATCATGTACCCCCTACACAATTACAAAATTTCGGCAACATCTCATTGCCGAAAGAGTCTAAAAGCATCGGGGGGCAACCATATCCAGACTGGGTGGTTGAGAACAAGCTTTACATTCTCTTGGAATTTGTGCAACTCCATTCGAAAGGAACTAATAGAAGGCGGGAAGCCTCATGATTTTGCTGCAGTAAAAGCTAGAGTTGTGCAAATGATGCAGTCACCCAGTGTTGTACCATCTAGTGTACCACCTAAACAATTGCAAAGTTTCGGCACCTCATGTCGGTGGGAAACGACACCTATGGGATCACAAGAATCCCTACTACGGTTGCCGGGGCGCAGGGTTGCAAGAAGAGCGGGATCAGTAGTCAGCACGAGGATCGTTTACCCAGGTTCGGGCCGCGAGGATGCGTAAAACCCTAGTCCTGCTTTGGTGGATGTATTTCAGAGAGTTCTTGAGCTCTCGAACTAGCCATGGTGGGTGCGTGGTTCGGAAGAGCCGAATCCTTCTCCAGTACGCCATGGGCCTCCTTTTATAGTCGAAAGGGGCTGCCACAGTGGCATACAGGAGGTGGAAAGACATACAGTGCTACGAGCTTAACGCTCGTATTACAGGACAAGACGCATTTAATGCATCGCTTAGGTGTCCCATTGCTTTATTGGGGACGGGAACGAGGCCCGTCCCGTCCGTCGCCGCTCCTCCTTGCTTCGACACGCGTCTTGGTCAGTGATGCATGCGGTGCCATGTAGGCAGGCAGGCAGCTGAGGTGGCGCGGTGGTAGAGCCTCCATGAAGATCTGCATGCCGCCACGCAGGCGCTTGCTGAGTTGGCCTGGGAGCTGCATGTTGCCACGCAGGTGCCTGCCCAGCTGGTTGAGCTGGCAGCTGCATGCGAACGGCAGTGGCGACTTGGCTGGTGCGGGCCTGGAGGTGGCCCTGCTGGCGCCCGTGGCGAGGGCCTTGCCAGGTGGCCCAGCAAGGGCCTTTCCGTGGCACGCTGTTGTCCCCGGCAAGGATCTTGCCGTGGGTCTTGTGGTTCCCCTCGGCAAGGATCTTGCCATCCTTGCTGAGGATCGCTGTCTTCTAATCCTCATCTGATCTTGAATATGTCTTCACGAAGATCTGCATGCCACCACAGAGGTGCCTCCCGAGCCCTGGCCCAACGTGGTTGATAGTGTTGGAGACCGTGGGCTCGAGGGTGGCTCGCTCTATTGGTGTTTGGGCGCGCTGCCCTGGCAAGGGTCTTGCCGGGGCTGCTGAGGCCGTCCCCGGCAAGGGTCTTGCCGGGGGAAACTGCTCCGCCCCTCTGCTTCTTTGCGTTCTTGGTCTTGGCATTGCTCTGGTTGTCTTGGGCTTTGGTTTTGCCTTGGTTCACCTCCCCTGTTCTACTTGGTGCGGCCGTGGGCGCGGCTCCGACTGTCCAGGCATAGGTAAAGGGGTACAAAGGTGCGCCCCTTCTTTTGTACACCGACACCTCACTACCGAAAGAGTCTCAAAGCATTGGGGGGCAATCTCATGAGGAGTGGATGCAAATTAAGATGAAAAAGTTTAAAGCTCGCCAAACTGAGATGTGGGCTAAAATAAGACAAGAGCGAGAAGCCTTGCAAATTCAAAAAGAGAAAAGTATTGATTCAGGTAACAAAGAAAATTCGGTTATTGAAAAAGCCGAATCAAATAGTATGTGTACCGAATCTATCAAAGAACAAGAGGATGCCAAGGCATTGGAGAGTTATTCAAAAGTGGAACATGGTATTATTCAAGTGATGATACAACCATCGTGCTCTCCCAACGTGTATGAAGAGGTATGTCTACCAAGTGATTTACCTATTTTCAGATTTGGTCACAACTTTATTTTTGATGCATCTATTAGGAAAAATCTTATAAGTAATTTTGAAGGACCAATGATGAAGGGTAATTTACTTCTTAGCAACAAAATTGTTACAAAATATATCGGTCCGTTTTTTTGGGCACGCTACTCATGAGGAGCACAGGCCCGGGTTGTTCAACCTCGGGTGCTAGCCGGTTGATAACCCACAAGTATACGGGATCGCAACAGTTTTTGAGGGTAGAGTATTCAACCCAAATTTATTGATTCGACACAAGGGGAGCCAAAGAATATTCTCGAGTATTAGCAGTTGAGTTGTCAATTCGACCACACCTGGATAGCTTAGTATCTGCAGCAAAGTATTTAGTAGCAAATTAATATGATAGTAGTGGTAACGGTAACAAAACTAATATTTTTGGGTTTTGTAGTGATTGTAACAGTCGCAACGGAAAAGTAAATAAGCGGAAAACAATATGTGAAAAGCTCGTAGGCATTGGATCGGTGATGGAAAATTATGCCGGATGCGGTTCATCATGTAACAATCATAACATAGGGTGACACAGAACTAGCTCCAATTCATCAACGTAATGTAGGCATGTATTCCGAATATAGTCATACATGCTTATGGAAAAGAACTTGCATGACATCTTTTGTCCTACCCTCCCGTGGCAGCGGGGTCCTGATGGAAACTAAGGGATATTAAGGCCTCCTTTTAAAAGAGTACCGGAACAAAGCATTCACACATAGTGAATACATGAACTCCTTAAACTACGGTCATCACCGGGAGTGGTCCCGATTATTGTCACTTCGGGGTTGCCGGATCATAACACATAGTAGGTGACTATAGACTTGCAAGATACAATCAAGAACTCACATATATTCATGAAAACATAATAGGTTCAGATATGAAAACATGGCACTCGGGCCCTAGTGACAAGCATTAAGCATAGCAAAGTCATAGCAACATTAATCTCAGAACATAGTGGATACTAGGGATCAAACCCTAACAAAACTAACTCGATTACATGATAGATCTCATCCAACCCATCACCGTCCAGCAAGCCTACGATGGAATTACTCACGCACGACGGTGAGCATCATGAAATTGGTGTTGGAGGATGGTTGATGATGACGACGGCGACGAATCCCCCTCTCGGGAGCCCCGAACGGACTCCAGATCAGCCCTCCCGAGAGGTTTTAGGGCTTGGCGGCGGCGCCGTATCGTAAAACGCGATGAATCCTTCTCTCTGATTTTTTTTCTCCCCGAAAGTGAATATATGGAGTTGGAGTTGAGGTCGGTGGAGCGTCAGGGGGCCCATGAGGTAGGGGGCGCGCCCAGGGGGGCAGGCGCGCCCCCACCCTCGTGGACAGGGTGTGGGCCCCCTGACGTGGATTTTTCTTCCAGTATTTTTCTTATTTTCCAAATAGATGTTCCGTGGAGTTTCAGGTCATTCCGAGAACTTTTGTTTCTGCACATAAATAACACCATGGAAAGTCTGCTGAAAACAGCGTCAGTCCAGGTTAGTTCCATTCAAATCATGCAAGTTAGAGTCCAAAACAAGGGCAAAAGTGTTTGGAAAAGTAGATATGACGGAGACGTATCACCGGTCCCTATGCAAGTTTTAGTTGTTATTAGGCAAATGGTAAAACCAATGTTGGGCCTTGCTGGAAGAGTTTTATTAAAAGCAAACTGTCAAGGGGGCCCCATAAACCCCAACCGTGTTAGGAACGTAAACTCAAGGAACATAACACCGGTATGATAGAAACTAGGGCGGCAAGAGTGGAACAAAACACCAGGCAAAAGGCCGAGCCTTCCACCCTTTACCAAGTATATAGATGCATTAATTAAATAAGAGATATTTTGATATCCCATGATACCCATGTCCCAAAATGGAACAACCTGCAACTGCACCTACAACTAGTAACGATGTTAGGGGGGCTGAGCAAAGTGGTAACATAGCCAAACAAAGGTTTGCTAGGATGGTGGAAATGGTTAGAGGCTGACATGGCAATTTGGGAGGCTTGATAAACAAGTGGTAGGTAGCGCGACATAGCGATAGCATCGAGACAACTAGCAAAGCAAAGATAGTAGTGGTATCCAGAGTAAAGTTCATCTTGCCTGAAATCCCGCTAGGAAGAAGACCAAATCAATGAAGTTGACGAACCAACATAGTCGAACGAATCCTCACAATCGCAACATAACCGAAACTATGAAGGAGAAGCGCAACCGGAAAGAAGCAAACAACATAGTAAACAATCAAGCATAATCATGTCATGATGCACAATCAAATATGATACATGTCCATTTTAGTGAGGCATGGCATGGCAAAGTGTAACAAACAATACTACAAATTAAGTGGAGCTCAATCTGCAACGGGTTGCATATTGACGAAACACCACATGCAATTATTTAGTTCACTCCCATTTATGCTATTCAACAATATTAAATGTTGTTAAACATGGCAAGAGGTGAAGCATAAGTAAACTACACATTTTAGGCAATTTAAATGAGGCCGGAAATAACAAACAACAATTCCGGAAAATCCCCATATGCATATTTTGAATTTGGTACTGTTCTTACCTAAACCATATTTTAAAGTTATTAAGCATGAAAATAAAGGGCACCAAGTTAATCTATGCATTTTTCTACCCCATTTACATATAAAGTTTATTTAATTCGGAGCTACGGTTATTTATTTACGAAATAAAGCATTTTAGCATGGCATTTATGCAAATTAAAACAAACAACATTTTAAACATTTTTAACATGGATGAAAGTTGCATATTGTGAAACTATATGAAATTCTAAGCATTTTACATGTATAACTTATTTTAAACCGATGCTGAAATCATGAGTTATTATATGCATGAAATGCAAGGGTTTTTCTGCAAATATGTTTTCTCAGCATTATTAGGCAATTTCGCAGACAGGAAAAAAACAACATTGGGCCGAAACTGGGTAGCCCAATAGTTCACAGGAGGGGGCAATGGATTTGATGCACACCAGGCCTCATGGGCCGGCTCGGTGGGGAGGCTGGACGCGGGCTGGGCCTGATAGCGCTGCGCTCGGTCAACGCACGAGCAAGACGAGCGGGCGAGCTGCTGCTGCTCGTTTCTGAAGAACAAAAACAGCAACACTTCCTTGGCGATGCAGAATACGATGGCAGGGGGTCTTGGCAATGGGGTCGGCGAAAACCGGCGGGAACGGGCATATCGAGGCGCGTGACGGCGTTCTCTGGCGAGGTGGCGTGCGGGCGGAGCTGAAAGAGGCGGCGCATGTTCTCTGTCCAAACGACAGAGAAGGTTTTAGAGAGGGAAAGAAATCGGGGAGGAAACTGGGAGGCCGCGAGGGGGGCTTACTAACCGACGGCGACGCATCAGCAGGATCAGCGGCGCGGGGACTTAGAGCTCGTGGAGGAAACATAGCGGCTCGGGCATCCATGGTCGGCTCCTGAGGTGCACCAACTGGAGAAGACGAGGCCGGGCACAGTGGCGCATGGTGCAGGGAGGGAAGCAGCAGTGGAATGGTGGCGTCTTGGCTCGGAACTTGCCGGATCCGAGCAGGAAGGAGGCGCAGGCATCGGGGATGGATGGATCCAGCGCGGGGCGAGGACTAGGCGAGGTCCGATGGCACGGGACGATGGTCATGGTGTGGTGCTCCTACAAGGGAACACGGGGAAGAGAGAGGTTAGAGCAGAGAGAAGAAGAATGAGACGAAGGAGGGCGCGAGGAGGCCAAGCCTGTATCCGTGGATGAGGCACGGTTGGAAGTCACGGTCAACGACGACGCGAGGCTCGGGACTCCGGGCTGCTGCTGCTCGCTGACACCAGCGGGGTCGGCGGCAAGGTCGGGACAGGAGGTGGCTGCAGGAGCCTCGGGCGAGCTCCTCTCGAGCTCGAGGATGGAGGCCCGGGTGATGGATGGAGAATTTGAGGAGGACTCAGGAGGTGGCTGTGGTTGACCTCGATCCCGATGAGATCGAGCGAGGCTGTGGCTGGAAGGCATCGAAGATGGACAGTGGTTGGCTCGATGGGGAAAACAAGGAGGAGACCGGGTGGGCTGGCGGTGGCGAAGGGATTTGGAGGATGAGACAGCTCTCCTCGAAACTAGGGATTGGACTGATATTTATAGCAAGTGGATTCTGTTAGGGATCATTTCGACCCTCTGATCTTAATCGGACGGTCCTGGATAGATAGGTTAGGAAGTCCAACCAATAAACCAAAGATATTTTAGGGATGTTTGGATATGATCTGGATCCAACGGTAATGATAGCTCGGTTCGGGTTCGGGTAAGTTTCGGGCATGGTTGTAAAGGGGTTTGACAAAAGGCCACAGAGAAGACAAGAGAAAAGAGAGTAGTCCGGTTGATCTGAGAAGAGGTCAACGGAGACAAGGAAGGAGCGGCGACTACAAACGAATGCAAGTTTTGAAAAATGACGGCAATAGAGTGCCAATGCAATGCGAATGATGCGATGATGAAATGCAACAAACAAATAAAACACATGGCAACAACGAAATAACTGGAGGGCAACTGGAGCGTCGGTCTCGGGTCGTCACATCATCGGTAACAGATAGTTTGATAGCAAGATAACTTGTAATGAGCAAGTAACGGTAACGGTAAATAAAGTGCAGCGAGATAGCCCTATCCTTTTGTGGCACATGACAGGCCAAGATGGTTTCTTATAATAGGCAAAGTGTTCTTGAGGATACATGGGAATTCCATCTGGTCACTTTCATCACGTTGATTCGATTCGTGTTCGCTACTTTGATAATTTGATATGTGGGTGGATCGGTGCTTAGGTGTTGTTCTTACTTGAACAAGCCTCCTACTTATGATTAACCCCCTCGCAAGCATCCGCAACTACGAGAAAATTATTAAGATAAAATCTAACCATAATATTAAACTTTTGGATCCAAATCGGTCCCTTACGAAGTAGCGCATAAACTAGGGTTTAAGCTTCTGTCACTCTAGCAACCCATCATCTAATAACTACTCTACAATGCTTCCCCTTAGGCCCAAATATAGTGAAGTGTCATGTAGTCGACGTTCACATGACACCACTAAGGGAATCACAACATACATACCATCAGAATATCGAACACATACTTTGGAAGTCCTGGACTAAGGGGTCCTCGGGCGTCTGGCCTATTATCAATGGGCCGGACTGGTGGGCTGTGAAGACATGAACACCAAAGACTGTACCCGTGTCCGGGTTGGACTCTCCATGGCGTGGAAGGCAAGCTTGGCGACCAACTATGAAGATTCTGTCTTATGTAACCAACTCTATGTAACCCTAGATCCCCCAGTGTCTATATAAACCGGAGGGTGTAGTCCGGATAGGATATACTCATTACCATAGTCATACAGGCTAGGCTTCTAGGGTTTAGCCATTACGATCTCATGGTAGATCAACTCTTGTAATACCCATATTCATCAAGATCAATCAAGCAGGAAGTAGGGTATTACCTCCATAGAGAGGGCCCGAACCTGGGTATACATCATGTCCCCCGTCTCCTGTAACCGTCGACCTTAGACGCACAGTTCGGGACCCCCTACCCGAGATCCACCGTTTTTAACACCGACATTGGTGCTTTCATTGATAGTTCCAATGTGCCGTCGACGAAAGGTTTGATGGCCCCTTCAATCGTCGATAGTGACGCTGTCCACGGAGAAACCTTCCCCCCGGACAGATTTTCATATTCGGTGGCTTCATACTGTGGGCCAAGTCGCTTGGCCTTCTGGAGTAGATCGATAGCTACGCCCCTGGCCACCAGGTCAGATTCAGAAGCTTGAATTATGTCACGGATATCCGTGGAGACTTGATCTTCAACGGATTTGAAACCACGGCGATCGCTCCCCCTCGCTCCGATGAGCACGACTTAAATCTGTCATCAGACCATATTCAGGAGATGGTTCCTGTAACTACTACAGCCTTAGATTTGGAGCAGATCGCGCCATCCGCAGCCACAGAGCCCGCGGCGTTGGAGCCGCACACAGACTCAACACCTGGGAATATCTGCGTCAACGGAATTCCAGACTCGTTTCCGGCTATAAGTTCCGAACCGCGTACGCCTGCGAACACCGAGCTGGATCAGTCATCGATCTTTGAATTCAGTGCCGCAGACGTCTTCCAACACTCGCCCTTGGGCGATGTTCTAGATTCATTAAAAAACATGTCCTTGGTGGGGGACTCACAGCCGAACTTTGTCCGGTTCGAACTAGAGGCTGATGATGGAGAATTTCGCTTCCCAACCGCCACCCACTTCATAGCCACTGTCGAGGACTTAACCGACGTGCTTGATTATGGCTCCGAAGCCATCGACGGTATGGACGACGATGCCGACAAGGAGCAAGGCCAAGACCTGCCATTCACTGGAAGTTGGACAGAAACCTCTTTGTACGATGTGTACATGGTTGACACACCAAAAAAAGCTAGCGACGATGAGAAAATAGTACTCCGGACAACGCCAAAAACAATGAAGACCCTGTTGAAGCAACATCCGAACAGGAGGAACAAGACAACGGGCAAGTTAACCCTGATAAACAGGCCATGCCCAACGACCCGGATGACGATAGTTACCGTCCACCCTCCGAGGATGAGGAGAGCCTCGGCAACGAGGATTTCATCATGCCTGAGGCACCCCTCGAGCAGGAGCGCTTCAAGCGCCAGCTAATAGCTACCGCATGGAGCCTGAAGAAAAAGCAGCAGCAGCTTCAAGCTGATCAAGACCTACTCATTGACAGATGGACTGATGTCCTGGCAGCCGAAGAATATGGCCTCAAGCGTCCAGCCAAGAGTTACCCAAAACGCAGACTGCTACCTCAGTTCGATGAGGAGGCGCCGCAGCCCATACCTCCCTCGCGCAATGCGGAACGACCACCACATGGTCGGGATAATGCGGCGGACCGACCACCCTGCAGTCGGGATAAAACAACAACTTAGGCCGAACCGCAGCCGGCCTACCGCCTCGTAAAAACAGAGACAAAACAGCTCGGGACTATACATATGACCTTCGGCAGGACCTGGACAGTAGAGCCGGACACACCAGATCAATCTACGGATCGCGAGGACACCTTTCGACTCGCGACGACGGCTACCTATTCGGACGTGATAAACCTAGTCACGCCCGGGCCGATAACCGCAGATGGACTTCATCGGAGGTGCGCCGCGACACGGCCCGATATAGAGGTGCCGCACACCCTCACTGCTTCACAGATGAAGTACTGGATCATGAATTCCCCGAGGGGTTCAAGCCCGTCAATATTGAATCATACGACAGAACAACCGATCCCGCAGTATGGATCAAGGATTTTATTCTCCACATCCATATGGCCCGAGGAGACGATCTCCACGCCATCAAATACCTCCCACTAAAGCTCAAAGGGCCAGCTAGACACTGGTTAAACAGCCTGCCTGAAAGTTCCATCGGCAGCTGGGAGGACTTGGAAGAAGCTTTTATTGACAACCTCCAAGGTACCTATGTCCGGCCACCAAACGCCGATGACCTAAGTCACATCACTACTAGGAAAAGGCCTACTAATGGCGCACCTAATTTGGCCATTAATGGCGCATTAGTGGTGCGCCATTAGTAGCACGCCATTAGTATATTTTACTAATGGCGCACCACTGGTGCGCCATTAGTATCTGGTATACTAATGGCGCACCCCAGATGCGCCATTAGTATATACAACAGTGCGCCAATAGTATGCCTCCCAGGGGGCCATCTATACCCAGGTGCTTTGGCATACTAATGGCGCACAACAACTGGATGCGCCATTAGTAACTTCGGCATACTAATGGCGCACTGTTTAGTGATGTGCCATTAGTATCCTCTGGCATACTAATGGCGCACTATGATGTGATGCGCCATTAGTATGAATATTAGGGTTTTTTTATTTTTTTATTTTCTGTTTTTTGCACAGGTTACAAAATGTATAATTGGACAAATATAGACAGCAAACATCAACAACAGATTCATCGAATACAATAGAAGATTAGTCTCTGAATACAATTCATCATTTTAGTCTCCGAATACAATTCATCATATTAGTCTCCGAATTGAAAAGACCGAACAAAGATAGAACATTATATTACAAGTCTCGAGACCGCGAGTTTGTCTTCACATTACAAGTCGATATCGATCATCTAAACTACCATCACATAGAAGAGAGCTGCGGTCATCACGATGAGCATCATCACGATGAAACTCGTCTTCATCCGGTTCCTCCAACGCTCCCTCCCCTCTCCCGCTAGATAGCGGGCGTATCTAGATTCGGCCTCGGCCCTAGTGGCGTACCCTTTGTAACTGTTACCGCTGAATCGGTGAACCTGTCTCCGACACTCCTCCCAGTCGTCGTAGACTCCGGGAACCTTACCCTTGTACACGACATACCACGGCATCGCTATGCAGTAGCCAAACGAAACGTTAGTACCAATTCACAGACAATACATAAGCAATATATAAGTATGCAACAGAACGATCGGAAGAGAAAAGCAAGACATTAATAGCATCGATTACATCTAAGTTGAAGGACTCTCGAAACCAAAGAGACATACTACAAGTTCATTAAAGTTTAATTACAACATGAGCCAATCGATGTTTCAGAACTAGACACAGCATCACTGCTTTCGACTCGACTCAAGGGACCGGAGCGTGGATGAAGCCGCCGTCTATCGTGGGAGTCATGAAACAACGGGCGTTGTCAGCCTGCATTTGTAGGATTGTGTCGATGTCACTGTTGGACGGTTGATTTCTGAGGTAGAACTGCCCCGAGGTACGAAGGACATCTTGATGGATGATTTCCGCAAACTCCGACTGGATGCGAAAGAATTCTTGTCTGATGTCCGCGTCCTGGATTGCCGACACGCTCGCGGCCCAATCTTTGAGTCTACTCGGTAGCAGTAGTTGATGATGGTCCCGTACGATCGCCCGCATGTGATGGATGGCGTAGTAGGCACCCTTCTGACCGCCAGGCGGCTGCTTGACGCAGCAGAACGTCGTATTGTGGGAGAACACGTGCTTGCCGTACTTACGAATAGGCCTGGTGAAGGTGCCTCCAGATTTGACGTAGCCGGGGAGAACATCATCAAGAACCTTCTTGACATTTGTGTAGTCTACGTTCGACTGACGGTCCGGGTCGAAATACGTGGCCATGGAATATTTGGGGCTTAGGAGGATGAGCGTGCAATGTGTGTCACTGCAGAAAACACGGAATGTTAAAAGAAAAACGATCGAAATCTAAGAATTCATATGTTACGGGGCGGTTGAGGGGAGGACTTACTCGGGAAAGTAAGGCACGAGGAAGTTGTCCTTATCTTGGTTTGCCAGAATGACGCCTTCGAGGTAAGAACTCGCGACTTGCCGGTCCCCAGCGCTGCCCAAGATCTTGGCACGCATGTAGAAGGGGTCGACTATCACGATGTCCGGGGTCTTGTCGCGAATGATCCGCATCTCCATACTCAGCGAAAATAGCCGAACGAAGGTGTAGTGCAGCGGATGAAGGTTCAACATAGCGTGGATGTCATCAAACCGCAGGACGATCGTACCCCCGATGGAGTTATCCACAAAGCCCTTGCCCTCTGGCACCTTGGCCGCGAAAACCGGGTATGCCACATCCTTCTCTCGGAGACGCCGCTTCTCCAAAGAAAGAACACTGTCATGCAGACTCCGCATAGCACCGGTTGCAGCATCGAGCATATTTCTCGGTAGCATCGGCCTACCCGCCACATGCACCCTCCTCGAGATATCCGCAGTTGAAGGTGGCCCGTCCTGAGCACGGATCGTACTCGGTGCCGGCTGGCCCGCACCCTTGTTAGTCTTTCTTTTGCGTGCCTTCTTCTTGATCTCCTGTAATGGGACCGAGTTCTGCTCACAGACCGCCTTCTTGAGTGTGTTGGGGCTGATCATATTTCGCACCTCGCCTATCTGAGGCTCGGTGAAGTCGGCAGCTGGAGGCGTCTCCTGAGAGCTGAACTGCAGACGACGCCTGTTGCAACTTGGCTTCTCCGCGGTACCAGCTAGATCGCACACGTCTTTTGTTGGGTTGGGTTCTTGAGAAGGAGGCCCCATGAAGTCGCCACCGTCCCCATGATCGGCAAAGTACTGATCGACGTTGGCAAATGTATCGTCGTCGTCGTTCTGATCCTGTGCCATATGCATGTTTGGATCCAGTGGCATAGGGATGTCCGGCACCGTTGCGGCGGTCTTGCCATGGGGCCGACTTGGCGCCGGCACGACTGGCGGTGTTGTCTTTGGGGTGGTGTCCCCCGCCCCCAAACGAATCTGGCTCTTCGGCCAAAGCAGGGGCCAGCTCAGGCAGGCGCTGAGGTTCATCACGTCATCATCGTCGGCCCCGATGGGTCGAATCGGAGGTAACACCTCGTCGCAGCCTGGCAGCACCCGAACCAGTTGAACCCTAAACAAGTTGGGTGGCATCTGGGTACCGTGGAACAAGGGGTTGCCCGGTTGAACGATTTTGCCCTTGGCGACATCGACCAACTCGTTGTTCACGAAGTGCAGGAGAGTGCACGGAACGTCGGCGGCGCCCTGCGAAAACATGTAGGGCGTTAGGGATGCCCAGTCAAAGGCAAGGAGATGAAGTCCTCGGCCGAGAGAGGCTTAATTAGTTACCGTGATGATGGCGTCGAGCTCGGCTAATGTCGAGGCACCGCCAACGGCGGGCGTGCAGTTGACGGAGGGGCCGCTTGCTGCAGAGGTGCCGGCCGGCGTACACCCGGGTGCATTAAGCTCCCGTGCCGGCGTCGGAGACACCAATGCCGGCTCCGCCGGAGACACCAATGGCCCCGCCATCGCGTTCTGCGAGTTGCTGGCCGTGAAGCTAGGAATCGGGGGCGGCCCCTGTTGGCCGCCCGCAATCCACGCACTAATCCCCTGGATCAAGGTAGGCACAATGGCGGTGATCGTCGCTCCGAGTTGTTGTTGCACTTGCTCTTGGACAATCTCCGGAATCCGCGCCACCTGTGCCCTGAGTTCTTGAACCTCGCGCGCCTGGCTTTCCGAGCTGGTCTTTTTCTCCTTTCGCCCAGCAGTGTCATAGTATGACGACCATTTTGTCGACAAGCCTTTGCCGGCCACACGACCAGCTGACGTCGGCTTACTGAGCTTATCCTTGTTCTTCATTACATTCAACGCCCTATTTAGAGTGGTGTCCCAAGGGTTGCTCTTAGTCGACCCCGCGCTACTGCTTTCAGTCGCCTGCGGAAGGAATGTGAACCATTTAGAAATTTGGCTTCATTAATTAGAATGCAACCATATGGAGCTAATTACGCGGGGGTGTATTCCTTACCAGAACAAGCTCAAGCGCCCTGGTCTTCGGATCCGTGGTAAGCTCCTTTGTTTTCGGGTCCTTCTTGTACCGGGCCCTGACAAAGTTCCTGGTCTGCTTGTCACCGTATTTATCGAAGAGGGGCGGTAGGCCTTGCTCGGCACGGTCCGCCTCCTCCTTGTCCCATATAGGCTCCGCCACTCTGTAACCGCCGGGACCGAGTGTGTGTTCCCCTAAGTTCAGCTCCCGCATTTCTTTCCCCCACTTACTTGATTCGGAGTTTGCGGTGCTCGAGCAATTGATCTTGAAGTCGTTGTAGTCATCTTCGGTGATCGAAGGATTTTTCTCCTTGATCTTCTCATAACTCTCACCTTTCTCGATCATTCTCTTCACATTGCTTTTCCAAGTAGACAGGGCCTTGCTCATCTTCGTGAGGGCAGCATTGTTCACTTTATTCCCTTTGAGGCTTGTGTTTTCAAATTCAGCGGGGAACTTGTATCGTTCGTGCAGCTTCGTGAAGAGGAGGTTGCGCAAATTCCCTCGGTCAGGATGCCTCAGGTTCTCGGTGTTGATCGAGACGGTGCTCCGGAGAATGCACCCGAGCTGAAGCGAGTACCCCTTGACTATTCGTTCGGGCGCCGTTGGATTCCCGTCGGAGTCCACTTCAGTAACTTCCTCCTTGAGGGTGCGGAGCACGGTCGGGCGCCGGTCCTTCCGTTGCCTCTTCGGTTGGCTGCCATCTGTGCGTGCGCCGCCATCATCAGTGGTGGCATCCTCGGCGGCACCATCAGTGGTGGCATCCCGGGCACCATCAGTGGTGGCATCAGTGGGGTCATCCTCGGCGGTACCATCAGTGGTCTCAGGATCGGTGGGGAAGGCGGCGTCCTCATACAAGTGAGGTTGTTCCTCCATCTCCTGGGACAGCTTCCAGAATGGCTTGTCGACGCCCGAACCCCCGGCCTCATCGTTGTTGGCCATGTTTCTCTCTAAATAGGAACAAAGTTTGGTCAAAAAGTTGGTTATTGTCAAGGAACAAGATCATGGTCTCATCATTTAGGGTTTGTCGACACCGAGGCATCCTAAAAGCTAAGCTTTTATCATTGAGGGTTTTTCGACGCCGAGGCACCCTAAAAGCCTAAGCTTTCATCATTTCGGTTTTTATCGACACCGAGGCACCCTAAAAGCCATGCATTAGTCACAAGTACGCCGGGGCACTTGATCCTACTTAATTAACTACTAAGATACCCCGGCCCATGCATTAGTCACAAGTACCCCATATGTCCTATTTTTAGCAAAGTCATGCTAAAATTCACGGAAAATTTCAGCATGACCTTTGCTGAAAATAGGACATATGGAGTACCCGAATTTGCCGGAACGGAAGTTAATCGACATTCCGGCAAACTCAAGGGCCTCTCGGGTGGACAAGGCAAAAAGGCCTCCATCACAACATGGAAAATACATTGGCATGTGAAGAATTGATACATCTTCTTGACCATCTACTACAATTGATACATCCTATCAAGAATGGTACACATCACCATATATTGCAAAGATGTACTGGTCAGCAGCAATTTTAACAAGATGTACTGGACAGCAGCAAATTGAGCAAAAAAATGTACTGGACAGCAGTATATACAGGGGGAGAGGAAGAGGGGTTGGTACCTTGGGAGAGGAGGGTGTGCTTGGCTCTGCCGCCGTGCCTGAGTAGCAAGCACCTACGCCCCTGCCTTGTTCCACTTGTATCCTGCAGATCGAGAGAGGATGAGATGAATCAGATCAGTTGCTCATGCTTTTTACAAATTGTAGCTACTGTTTTTTATACCTAAACAAAATTGCCCTAGCTATATTTGCTACTGTTTTTATACCTAATTTTTTGCTACTGTTTTTTTAATTTGCTACTGCTTTTTTTTATTTGCTACTGTTTTTATACCTAAACAAAATTTCCCTAGCTATATTTGCTACTCTTTTTTTATTTGCTACTGTTTTTATACCTAATTTTTTTGCTACTGTTTTTAAAATTGCTACTATTCTTTTAAAATTGCTACTGTTTTTTATACCTAAACAAAATTACCCTAGCTATATTTGCTAATATTTTTTATTTGCTACTGTTTTTATACCTAATTTTTTGGTACTGTTTTTTTAAATTGCTACTGTTTTTGCTACTACCCTAATTTCCTAAAAGATTTCTAACTTTGCTAACTGTGCTAGATTTGCCCTAAAATTTATGCACAAAAACACAGAGAAGGCATTAGGCATTACACAAAAACACAGAGAACTGCTATAATTTACAACAGGCTTTTGGTTTCTGGAACCATTTCATGCCCAAGTGATCTGATCCTTGTACTTTTGCTACAATGATACAGTGATACAAGTAGAATATGAAGGCATTAGGCATTACAACAAAAGGAACAGAGCTGCTATATTTACAACATGCTTTGTATTATTTTATATGGGAAAATTTGTTTTGCCACTAGATTTTGTCAAATTTCTTATGCCACTCTAGATTTTGACATCTCGCTTTTGCCACTCTTAGTTTGTGACAATTATCACAATTGCCATTCTGTTAGGTTAATGGATGTTTTGACCAAACGGAGCAGGGAAAAGACCATATTGCCCTATGTTATTTGTTTTGCTTTTGACACTCCAGTTTTCGCCAAATATTGCTTTTGCCACTAGAGTAACATCTAATGTTACACAGTATTTTAGCATGACCTATTTGAAAATCTGACATCACACATCTTATGTTAAAAAGTTTGGCATGACCTATTTGGAAATATGTCATAGATAATTACACAATATTTTCACACAAGTCTTGACAGTTAATGGCATCATTACCAGCAACATAGTTCATAATATCAGGAAATTAGTTCATAGGAGTACACATCCATCATCTAAACTTAACAGCAAGGTTCACATGTAGTTGCATCAACTACGCAACAAGGTTCATATGTAGTTGCATCAACTACACTGCAAGGTTCACATATGCATACTGACCACCCAAAAGCAACATGTAGCTGCATCAACTAAACAACAAGGTTCACATATGCATATGGACTACCCAAAAGCAAGGCCTTTACAAGTCTACATAGTACAATGCAATAGCTTAACAAGAGTGCCACTAGGCTGCTATGCTAACTACTACAAGACTTGTGCTTGATGTAGTGCTGCTGCTACAACAAGTGCACCACAAACAAGCAGCAGCAGCAAGAAAATTAAAATTTGGGCTGCTGTTATGTGGTCGTTGGAGGTGCACCACAATGCAGTAGTATGTAGTCTTGATGGCCAGCATCCAGAATTAACAATGGCTTGATGGGTGCAGACACGCATACCATTCCAAAATTGTATGAGCACAAAAGAGGACAGATTATTTTAAGAAGACCAATAGCATCACCATCTACTGATATAACACGTGAAGTTCTACTCATATTGTATCAGCTTAACAATTAGTCATGCAAAGGATCCAAAAAAACTTGCACGTCAGAAACCTAAAGAAGATGATCCAACTCACAGGTACGTATCAATAGGCATGCAGGTTCACTTAGACTTGGTTGACAATATAAATCCAAACTATAAAAAAAACATGCAACGGTCCTATGGATCCAAATATAAACGTAATTATTAGTGAAGGTCACCTAGATGACAGCAGTGGTAACATGAAGTGCAGGTCACCTAGACCTGATTGAGACTTCGAGGAATCTTGACAATGTAAATCCAAACTTAAATTATTAGTCAAGCAAAGTTCCTATGTATCCAAATAAACTTGCACATCAGAGAGCTACAGGAACAATATGATTAAGTCTTGCACATCCAAACTTGATGACAGCAGTGGTAACATGAAGAAACAGAGCAAAAATGTAGTTTTGAGTAACAAAACAACCCTAAAATTTACAAAGGGGAAGGAGGAGGCCGGAGGGGGAGGGAGAGGTGGGGGCAGTACCTGAGGAGGCGGAGGAGGCCGGAGGGGACAAGGAGGAGGTCGGAGCGGCGCGGCGGTGGCGCGGACGAGGAGGAGGGCGAGGACGAGGACGACGGGGCGGCGGCGTCGGGAGAGGAGAGGGGAAGGGGATCGAGGGCGACGTCGAGGGGCGAGGAGGAGGTCGGGGCAGCGGCGTCGGGAGAGGAGAGGGGAAGGGGCAGCGGCGTCGGGGCGTCGGGGCGGAGACGAGGACGACGGGGCGGCGTCGAGGCGGCGGGGCAGCGGCGTCGGGAGAGGAGAGGGGAAGGGGATCGAGGGCGAGGGCGAGGGAGAGAGAGGGGATAGGTTTGGGCCGGGATAGGCGAGGGCGAGGGCACAATACTAATGGCGCACCACCCCTCGGTGCGCCATAAGTACATCCATACTAATGGCGCACCTCACCCTGGTGCGCCATTAGTATTTTTTTTTGATTTCTGCTCGAGCCAACAGGTTATCTTCCACCTGACCTGGTCCACACCAAGTTCCCTCTACTAGCTCGACTGGTCAGCAGCCAGTTCTCACACCAGGAGGTCCTGGGTTCGATTCCCAGGCTCCACAATTTTTTTATGCATTTAAAATGCTGTTTGATATTTATTTGTGTTTAAATATGTTCAAACTTGTTTAAATCATAACAGTAATATTTTTTTATAAGACAGTAATAATTATTTAAAAAATATCATCAAACAGTAATGCCGGTGGAGCGGGGGAGGGTGCGCGGGGTGCGGGGGGCCGGTGGACCGGGGGGTGCTCGGCGGCGAGGGGGACCGGATCTGGCGAGGTGGGATAGCGATCGAGATGGAGGGGGATCGAGATCGAGTGTCCATGAAATTTAAAAATATTCATGATAGTTCAAAAAGTGCCCATGAAATACAATCGAGAAATGAAGGCTACGATTTAAATACAATCGATCTTAGCTAGCTATCTGTTCACAATCTTCTTGCCCTTCTTTTTCGCAAATGGAGTTCTTCTGTGGAACGGACGTCCTTTAGGTAGGGTGGTCCTGCTTCTTCTTGTGGTGTATGCTGCTACTTCATCATCGTCGTCATGTTCGATTCTCGGGTCGCCGTACTTGTCGAAGTCTTGCTCATTGGCTACTCCATCCATTCCGTTGATCTTCCTTTTGCCTCTCCTCACGACAACACGACTGGGCTTTGACGGGTCGGTAATGAAGAAGCATTGGTCCATTGGCCTCGGTGTAGAATGTGTAGCCATTGATATCGTACGCCTCATAGGTCATCAGGTTGTGCTCGGCGCCCTGTGAGAAGGCGAATATGGGTTGTTCTTCCGCGGAAGAATCCTCATGTAAAGGGTACGACAGAAGCTTCTGCTTGAACCAACGCGTGAAACATGAGTTGTGCTCTTTGAGTATATCTCCGTCCGTCCTCTGTTGGCCTCGGTCATTGTACGTCTTCTTAATAAAGGTTTTGTGCTCTACCACCCAAGGATCGACCACGTCTATGTGTTGTAGCGCGACTAGGTTTGCTCTTTCAAAGTCGGCGAGTCGACCCTCGAAGTCGACATGCATTTCGCGGCGACCCTCACGGTGACCCCATCTAGCGAGCCTGCTGAGGTGCCTGTTGACGGGCAGACCAACGGGGTTCTCGATGCCTAGATAATTCGTGCAGTAGGAGATGCACTCTTCGGTCAGAAAGCCCCTGGCTATGCTTCCCTCTGGACGTGACATGTTGCGAACGTATCCTTTGATGACACCATTCATCCTTTCGAACGGCATCATGCTGTGCAGGAACGTCGGCCCGAGTTGGATGATATCGTCCACGATATGGACCAGCAGATGCACCATAACGTCGAAGAATGCGGGCGGGAAGTACATCTCAAGCTCGCATAGTATCACCACGATCTCTTCCTGTAGCCTTCTGAGTTGCCTCACGCCAACAGACTTCCGAGAGATGACGTCGAAAAAGTTGCATAGGCCAAATAGCGTTTCACGGACGTGCGCGTCCATGATCCCACGGATTGCAACTGGAAGTATCTGCGTCATCAGCACGTGACAGTCGTGAGACTTCATCCCGCTGAACTTCAGCTTCGCTAGGTCTAGGTATCTGCTTATCTTCCCCGCGTAACCGTAAGGAAGTTTTACTCCTACGAGGCAGGTGAAAAACTGCTCGATCTCCTCCTGACTTAGAGTGAAGCACGCGGGAGGGTAGTCATTTCCGGTCTTCTTGGCCTTTTTGCCTTTGCGACGACTTTCCGTGTCCTGCTTCGCCTCATCATCATCATCATCATATATAGCGTGAAGCTCCTGCCTGATGCCCATTGATTTCAAGTCTGCCCTTGCTTTCGGCCCATCTTTGGTCCTCTCTGGCATGTTGAGCAGGGTACCAAGCAGACTCTCGCACACGTTCTTCGTGATATGCATGACATCAAGGCTGTGAGGCACACGGTGGATCTTCCAGTACGGCAAGTCCCAGAAAACAGACCTCGTTTTCCATACCTTCAGCAGCGGCTCTGGCGCCTTTCGCTTCTTTCCCGGCTCTGGCGCCTTTTGCTTCTTTCCCGGCAGTGGGCAGTCTTTCCAATTTTTCAACAGCTCGTCTATTTCCTCGCCGCTCCTCGTACGCGGGCGTCCTCGGGGTTCGGTTTCACCATCGAATAGATCCTTGCGTTTTCTCCACGGGTCATCGTCGCGAAGCCACCTTCGATGTCCCATGAACACGGTTTTCGAAGACCCGGGATCTCTATCTAGCTGGCGATACGTTGTGTCATCCATGCACCTGACGCATCCAGAAAATCCGTGGACCACCTGCCCCGCGACATATCCGTAACCGAGATAGTCGTGCACCGTCGTGAGCAGCGCGGCTCTCATAGGGAAATATTCTTTCTCTGCGGCGTCCCACGTATTGGCTGGCGTTTTCCACATCGTGTCAAGCTCCTCTTTCAGCAGCCCCAGATACAGATTGATGTCGTTCCCTGGTTGTTTCGGTCCTTCGATTAGCATACTCATGTGAATGTACTTCCTCTTCATGCACAACCAGGGGGGAAGGTTGTACATCCACACAAACACAGGCCAGGTGCTATGTGTGCTTCTCTGGCTGCCAAACGGATTGACTCCATCGGTGCTCGCGCCCAGCACGATGTTCCTTGGATCGTTCCCAAATTCTAGGTCTTCGAAGTTCAACGCTTGCCACTGGCTCGCATCCTTAGGGTGACTCAGCATCTTGTCTTTTTTATCTATCTCCGGATCATTTGCGTCATCTTCTCGCTTCTTCTCCTCCCTATCCGCGTGCCAACGCAGGAGCTTTGCTACCTTAGGGTCCGCGAAATACCGCTGCAGACGAGGAGTGATCGGAAAGTACCACACCACTTTTCGAGGAGCTTTCTTCCTCTTCTTGTATCGAGTGACGCCGCACACCGGACATATGGTAGACTCCGCGTGCTCGTCCCGATAAATGATGCAATTGTTCATGCACACATGGTATTTCACGTGCGGTAAATCCAGAGGACACACGATTTTCTTCGCCTCCTCCAAACTGGTCGGGCACTTGTTCCCCTTGGGAAGACGTTCGTGCCAGAATGACATGTTCTCGTCGAAGCATGCGTCGGTCATTTTGTGTTTTACCTTCATCTCCAGAGCCATGAGCGTTACTTTCAGGCGGGTATCCTCGGGCCTGCATCCTTCATACAATGGAGTAACCGCGTCTAACTCAAGTTGATCCATCTTGGCTTTCTCTCGGGCGGCAGCTCTTGCGTTATCCGTCTGCTTGAGAAGCAGCTCTTGAATATGAGGGTCCTGCACCCAGCCCATCGATGGTCCAGCGTCGTCTGCTCCGCCGGCATCATCATCTTCATGATCATGCCCGTCGTCTGCTCCGGCATCTTCCTCATCATCATGTCCTGCATCTTCTACATGATGACTGTGTACAGCATCACCGTCGTGATCATCTCCTGGGGATTCTTCGTCTTCTCGCCCGCCCGAGCCGCGGTGGTTGTCTTGCTGCCCTTCCTCATTTCTTGCCCGGCCCCCATGGACGACTTCGTAGTCATCTTCATCACCTTGCCACCGATAGCCATCCATGAAACCACGCAAGAGCAGGTGGTCCCGCACCTGCCCGGATTCCGGGTCCGCAATAAGGCTCTTCAGCTTGCATCTTCGACACGGACATCTTATCTCCGTCTCGTTCTTTTGAAGCATCTCGGCCTTCGCGGACCTCAAAAACCTATTCACGATGCCTTCGGTCATCATGCGGACCATGGTCGCCTGCGGGGTAGAGCAAAACGATATTTTAGAACCAAGAAAAAATTTGGCATGACTTTCCCTAAAAATAGGACCAAAAAGAATGCTTAATGCCAAAATTCTCGCCGAAACGGAAATGAATCAACATTCCGGCAAAATATTGGCAACTATCGCATTTCAAATACCGGTACACCTCCAAACACAAACACATATGCAACACCACAAACATATGCAACACCACGAACATACATAGATCTAGCTAGGCCATAAAAAGTGCATGTGCACATTGTTGTAGGGAGAACAACATAAATATAGCTTCCCCCCTTACTTACCTATCAAAACAAGGTAATTTAACCACTTAAATTGAATGAATCTATGGTGGAAATGAGGTGAAAAAGAGGAGGCACCCGAGACAAGGAGGAGGTGGAGAGAATGAAGTGGGGAGAAAGTGAGTGTGGGTAGGAGAGGCTGTCCAAAATATCTTGTTGCTGCCCACTTACTAATGGCGCACCAACTCTAAATGCGCCATTAGTAATCCAGGTTACTAATGGCGCACCTTCTGGTGGTGCGCCATTAGTATGTTTGGACAGGCGCACTAGTTAAAAAAAATTTGATACTAATGGCGCACCCTGGGCCAGGTGCGCCATTACTAGTTACAACTAGTAATGGCGCACTGTGTCTGGATGCGCCATTAGTATGTTTGGACAGGCGCACTAGTTAAAAAAATTTGATACTAATGGCGCACCCTGGGACAGGTGCGCCATTACTAGTTACAACTAGTAATGGCGCACTGTGTCTGGATGCGCCATTAGTATGTTTCGACAGGCGCACTAGTTAAAAAAAACTTGGATACTAATGGCGCACCCTGGGCCAGGTGCGCCATTACTAGTTACAACTAGTAATGGCGCACTGTGTCTGGATGCGCCATTAGTATGTTTGGACAGGCGCACTAGTTAAAAAAAATATTTTATACTAATGGCGCACCCTGCGCCTGGTGCGCCATTAGTAGTTTCAACTCTAATGGCATATCAGAAGGTGGTGCGCCATTAGTATATACTAATGGCGCACCGCTTGTCTGGTGCGCCATTAGTGTCAATCCCATCTATAGCCCTTTTTCTAGTAGTGCATAGTCCAACTGCCTGGAGAATCAGCCAGAAAATTCTGTACTAGGTTCCTAACCAAGAAGAACCAAATAGCTGACTGTCCGGATGCCGAGGCCCTAGCGTTCTTTAAACATAGCATCCGTGACAAATGGCTCGCCCGCCACCTTGGCCAAGAAAAGCCGAAGTCTATGGCAGCCCTCACGGCACTC
This sequence comes from Triticum aestivum, assembly GCF_018294505.1. Lineage (NCBI taxonomy): Eukaryota > Viridiplantae > Streptophyta > Magnoliopsida > Poales > Poaceae > Triticum > Triticum aestivum. The sequence continues at coordinate 270,289,356 of NC_057811.1, forward strand.
ATGACCCGCTTTTGCGCGGGTGAAGATAGTTGGCTGGCTCATAGTGAAAACACAGCCAACGAGGCAGGCCCCTCCGAGGCCAAAAACTGCACCGGCAAGACCCGACGCAATAGACACAAATGCCGAAGTAATGGCGATAACACCGATGACACTGCAGTTCACGCCGGATTCAATGGCTCCAAGTCCGGCCAGCAAAAGAAACCTTATAAAAGGAACAGCGAGGGACCTTCCTGCTTGGACCGCATACTCGATCGTCCGTGCCAGATACAAGGCACCCCAGACAAACAAGCCAATCATACTAACAGAGATTGCCGGGTTTTTAAGCAAGCCAACAAGTCAAATACCGAGAGCAAGGAAATGGGATCACAAAGCGAGGACGACGACGAGCCCCGGTAGCCGAACACCGGGGGGAAGAAGAAATTTCCCCCTCAAGTCAAAACGGTGAACATCATATATGCTACACACATCCCCAAAAGGGAGCGCAAGCGCGCACTCAGGGACGTCTATGCGGTAGAGCCAGCCGCCCCAAAATTCAATCTGTGGTCGTCATTCCCGATCACCTTTGATCATCGACATCACCCAACTAGTATCCGTCATGGCGGTTCGGCCGTACTGGTCCTCGACCCAATCATTGACGGATTTCACCTAACACGAGTCCTAATGGGCATTAATCCCTCACAAATCAAGCCCACAAAGACTACCTTTAAAGGAGTCATACCAGGCGTAGAGGCCCGTTCTACGGGCTCAATCACGCTGGAGGTGGTCTTCGGTTCCCCGGACAACTTCCGAAGCGAAGAGCTAATCTTCGATATGGTCCCCTTCCACAACGGCTACCACACACTGCTCGGACAAACCGCGTTTGCTAGATTCAACGCGGTGCCGCACTGTGCTTATCTCAAGCTCAAGATGCCCGGTCCACGCGGCGTCATAATAGTCAATGGAAACACGGAACACTCCCTCCGTACTGAGGAGCACACAGCCGCCCTAGCAGCAGAGGTACATAACGGCCTTTTCAAGCAGAACTATAATCCGGCTGCCGAGCCACTGGACATCGTTAAGAGGGTCCGGACTACACTGCAACAGGACAGCTCAGCTCATCAAGAGCTTGACTAGCAATTCGGCCTCCGTCCCATCCCCGATAAGGGAGTGTCACTCGTACCACGCGTACATAAATATGCGCCCAAAAACCCATGGATATGGACGGGGGCATAGCTAGCTCGCGATCCACAGTGCGGCTTGACCGACCCCAGGATTCGCGTACCTTTTCTTTTCCATTTTAGGCCCCTTCTCTCTTTTCGAGGTTTCTTCCGACAATCCGTTTGTCGGACACACCAAGGAGGCAAGGAGCTTTGGCGCACAAGGGAACCCCCAGGTGGCCTCCGTTAATGATTGCTATACCTGTTTTACATACCCGCACACAGCTTGCACTTGGTCTTGGCATGTTAAATAGCCTTTTTTGCTTATCATATTACATGTACAAATACGCCTCAATGTATTAATCACATTACAAAAATAAAAGTGCAGCGTCAGTTTATTACTTAACCTTCCCCTTTTTTCCTTTGTATTTATTACTCGTTGCACGCGTACATTCTGGTACGTATTACTGCGCCAGGGGCTTCATCACACCCCGCATTACGGCAACAAAAGTCCGAACACTTTTACAGTACAGTTCGGCACCCCGAACTTATAGCATTATATGCATCAGCTTCGAATCATGTCTTTGGTCAATAATTGGGTTGCCCGGCTCCTGTGTTTGCTACCTTACGTCCGCTATATCGGCTAGGGTAGTAAAGGGAGAACTACTACGATTGTGTCCTGGTTCTTTCGGACGAGCACCTGAGTAGAGAAAGCCGAAAACTGACAGTCATGATGTGGCGAGAGCTGGTCAGCTGTTCGAGAGGTCTCAAATCCCTAGAGATTTTTCCGCTTTACGCGAGGAATCAGTTTCCTCCAATTAGGCGTGTATAACGCCCCTAGTTCAGCGTTCCGAACACACCAAGGGCTTCGCCGAAATTTTCGTGGTCAAACTCCTATGGCTAAGTGAGGGTAATAAAGGCCGTATAGTATGATTGCCTTGTTCGTTGCGCTAAACACCTCCTTTAAGGACCAGAATGTGGAGTAAAGAGTGTTTAGATTTATCCCGAACACCCCCGTACTATCTACGTGGGGGCAGAAGCCGACGACTGGTCAACCCTCAGATTTTAATAAACGGCCACACATGAGGTAAAATTTAATCACAAGCATCGTATTACATACCGATCTTGTTTCATATTATAGGACAACCCGAATGTTTTCATGGGAATATCATGTCCTTCGCACATTGCACCGCCACAAGGCAGGATCCCTCCAGGACACCGTCGAAATACAGCTCGGGTCGACGATGCTCCTTGCCCTCAGGTGTCCCCTCGGTCATCAACTTCTTGGCATCCATCTTCGCCCAGTGCGTCTTGAAGCGCGCGAATGCCATCCGTGCACCCTCAATGCAGACCGGCCGCTTCACGACTTCGAGCCATGGGCAGGCACTCACAAACCGATTCACAAGTCCAAAGTAGCTGCCGGGCACGGGCTCAGCAAGGCCACAGCCGGACTATCAGGGCCTTCATGGCTAACTCGGCCAACTTGTGCAGCTCGACCAGCTGTTTCAACTGGTCGCTAAAGGGCACCGAATGTTCTGGTCCAAGATATTGGGACCAGAACAGCTTCTCCGTGGACATCCCTTCTTCGGCCCGATAGAACTCGGCAGCATCTGATACGCTGCGCGGCATATCGGTAAACACCCCTGGAAAACACAAGTTCGGGTAAGTACAAGGACCACTTCCTTTGCATACTTGCCTTGCATAGTGAAAGCCTTACCCGCCGCAATCTTCTTGGCCGCCTGGATTTCCTAGAGGGCGCTTTGGGCTTCCGCTCGCGCATCTTGCGCGCTCTTGCGGGCCTTAGCAAGTTCGGATTCTTGTGTCCTAGAATCATGCTCCAAGGACTCGTACTTATTGACGGCGTCCTGGAGCTCTTGCTGAATCTTGCTGACCCTGGCCTCGTGCTTCTCGCGTGCGGCACGTTCCTTGGCCGCTTTTTCTTCAGCCTCGGCTAAGACCTTTTTGAGGGCCGCCACCTTGGTCGTGGCCCCTAGTAAAGTTCATGACACTTTAGTCAGCTTGAAACCATTTATTCTTCAACATACACGCAGGTTACTGCATACCTTGGTTATCCTCCAGCTGCTTCTTCACGAGGCCGAGCTCTTCCTTGGCCCACTCCAGTTTCTGCTTCAGTCTGGAGACCTCTACGGTTTGAGCAGTAGCAGCTTGCAACGAGGCCTGCTTATCCACATAGACACCTTATGTTAGACTCCTGTGAAAATTATTTTTGATCCTCTGTTCGGCTTTTTCTTTCCGGACACCGAAGAGAGCATCAGGGGCTACTGTCTACACTGTGATATTCTTCCTACAATTACATTACTCACCTCAGAGCCTGTTAGAAGGCTAGCGCAGGCTTCGGTCAGTCCGTTTTTGGCAGACTGAACCTTTTTGATCACCATACCCATATGGGCACGGTGCTCATCCACAACGGAGGCACCTTGCAGCGCTTCCAGTAGATGATCCGGCACCTCTAGTTGGACAGAGGTCACCGGCGGCACACCCCCTCTTTTTGGGGAAAGTCGTTTGCCGGACTCCGGAGGCGTATAGGTCTCCGGAATAGAGTCTGGCTGAGGGTCGAATAGAACTCGTCCCGCATCATCCGTCTCTACATTGGCTTTTTCCCCCATATGTCCGACGGCCCGGGAGTCATCCTGGGGCGCCACCCTGATGATCTCCGGAACTTTCCCCTGGTCTGAGGAGGTCCTTCGGGACACCTCCTCATCATCACCCTTGGCCGAGGGAGAGTAAGCAGACGACGGCGACATGCTGGCCATCTCCTTTGGGTCCAGCGAACCTTATGATGAAGTGTCAGGACCCCGATCCTAAGTCACACCGATCTAGCATGTAACACATCATATCACTTTGCGGCCTCATGCACGGTATTCGCACGGGTGCCCACTTACCTGGCCCAGGACCGTTTGTGCCTTTTGGCTCACGTATATGATAGTGTCGCCTGCATCCATATGACAAAGAACCCGGGCCGACACGACTAGTCGTGAACCCAAAGTGGCGCTAACTTACAGGGACAGGCATACGTGAACTAGCATCGAACGTGTCGGTCATCAGCGTGTGAATCCGGGCTGTAGCAACTGGGCTAACAGGACTCCGGGAACCCGGGCTGTAGCAGGCTAGCAGGACCCCGGAAATAACCGCGTGACATTTCCCCGAAGGGACAGACACAGGAACGAAGTGGATCACATGTCGGCCAGTCTAAGTGTTCCGAAGCAGTAGTAACTGGGCTAGCAGGACTCCGGTAAACCGGGCTATAGCAGACTACCATGGGTCAGTGGAAGCACCAGACTACATTTCCCCATAAGAGAGGCTACAAAGGATAAACAACTAGGTTGTCGGATCCCACACATACCAAGCATTTCAATCATACACACAATATGCTCGATATGTGCAAATACAACATGGCATCACAACAAGACTCTACGACACAGAGTATTTATTCATTAGGCTCTGAGGAGCCAAGTACTACAAACATGGATCTCATGACCCAACATTCAAGTCATACAAGCAACAAGCACATGTGGAAGCTTAACTTGTCTGAGTACAGACAACTACAAATAAAAAGGTTAAGAAGCCTGACTGTCTACAAGACCCTGCCGAGGGCACAAGATCATAGCTGAGGTAATAAGCTAAACGTCGAAGTCCACACGGAACTACTAGCGAGACTGAAGTCTCTCTGCAAAAACATAAATTAAGCAAATGCGAGTACAAATGTACCCAGCAAGACTTACATCAGAACTATCTACATATGCATCAGTATCAACAAAGGGGGTGGTGGAGTTTAACTGCAGCAAGCCAGCTTTGACTCGGTGGCTATCCTAAACTACGACTACAAGTAACTCTTTTGAGGTGGCCCACACGAGTCCACATATTCACCATATCAATACACCACTATGGATCCGCTTCCGTCTCCCTATGAGAATGCCATCGATAGCACTCACGCTTATCTTGCGCATTTTAGAGTATTCACTTTCACTTGTCTATGAACTGTATAGGCAACCCAGAGGTCCTTTACCGTGTACGCGGCTATTCGAATAGATGATGTTAACCCTGTAGGGGTGTACTTCTTCACACACGCTTTCACCACTTATCGCCGTTTACACGACATGTACTCGGCAACCTTCAAGCGAAAGCCTAGCGAGGGTGTCTGCCACGAGCTGACTAACCACACAAGTCTCTAGTCTAGGTTTATCGCCTATTCGGGTTCCATCCACGAGGAGATCCGGCCGGGGTTTCGCTCACAGCCCCAAACGATGTGTGCAGGGTTCCCGAGACACCAAACGGGCACCCGGTACAACGTGCCACGGTGTATCTACCGCATCATAGCCCACCCCTAGGGCCAGCGCTATGCACGGCCTCCAACACATATCCTACAAACACCAGAAACTAGTTGCAACTCCTGGACAGAGAGCAAGGCGATTAATAAGTCAAGAGGGTCCATTGTTTCCGGGCCCAACGCGTGGTAGTAGCTATTCATGGATCACAAACACAGAACTCAGTTCCTAAGAACAGTTTCAATGGGACAGCCCGCCATGTACTCCTACGTGGCCTCTCACCGCTACCTTTACCAAATCGTGTTCACACACTTAGCTCACATACAATAGGACATGTTCATCACCATTCCAATTCATTCCCGATGAATCAGACCTGACTCAACTCTAAGCAGTAGCAGGCATGACAAACAAGCATGAATGATTAGGCACATCAGGGCTTGTCGGGTGGTTGGTGCGACATATGCCAAGGGATGGCTTATCATTGTGGGAGCCAATAAAATGTCGCCGGTGCCTGGAAACGGGATGAGGCGAAGACATGCACGTCGGCGGATCTTACCCAGGTTCGGGGCTCTCCGAGGAGATAACACCCCTAGTCCTGCTCTGTGGGGTCTCCGCATGATCACTAGATCGATGAAGGGTAGATACAATCGCTCCTAGAGCTGTTGAGATCAAGGGAGAAGAAGAACAAGGCTAGCTCTTGCTTCTCTCTATCTATGGTGTGTGTGCTATGCTTGGAAGCCAACTATGCTCAGAGGCAAACCCTTTGCATGGGTGCTCCGGGGGGTTTATATAGGCCTACCCCCCGGGAGTACAATGGTAATCCGGCTGGGCTCTGGTCCCAGCCATCAGTGTCGACGCTCGCCGGCTTCTCCGCCGGCTGCTGGGTCCCGCCGGCTGGTGGGTCCCGCTGGCTGCCGGCTACTTGGTCGACAGGCCGGCCCCACCGCCTAGGGTCTTGTCGGCGGCTGCTTACTGTAGCCGCGCCTCTGATGACGAGGGCTTTGTCGAGGTAAGCGTGGCTACAGTGGGCCGCCTCGGGGGCTCTCACTTTAGCCTTACCTCATCTTGTCTTCTTAATGGGGCTCCTGCTTCGAGGAAGGGAGTAGCCGGCTTCTGGAGGCCGGCTACGCTCTTGGCCGACTGGGAAAGGCCGGGCCGCCTTCACGCCTTTCTCTGGCTGAAGGGGCCCGCCGCCCGCGGGCCGTACGGGAGTCGGTCGTGGGTGACGTCGAGGCCAGCATGGCTACAGTGCCGAGCCGCACGGGAGACGGCCGTCCCGTACGGCCTCCTGTAGCCATGCCCGCCTCGGGCTTTGGGGGTAGTGGGCCGCACTGTGGCCACACCCCGTCGTGTCGCCGTTATGTGGGAACAGCTTTGGTGGTTATGGTCTCGGCCGGCTCCTAGGAGTCGGCGTCCTTCTTGGCCGGCTTCTTGGAGTCGGCCACCCCGTAGTCGTCCTGGGGAGGAGTTGGTGAGGCTGGGTCGCCTTCCGGGAGTCGGCTTCAGAGGTAGCCGGCCAGGGAAGGCGGCCCAATGCTCGGAGTGCTTGGAGGCCCGAAGGCCTGATAATTTTTTCAGAAGAACCAGGGGCAGTCGGTTAGGCTACCCGTGGCCATTTACTCCGACAGTAGTCCCCGAAGCTGATTGGGCTTCGAGGTGGAGTAGGGGTTGAGAAGCTCGATCAGCTTCCTATTGTGACAAGCCGGCAGCTGGGAGCCGGCCTTGGTCAGGCGCGCCGCCTGAGTCGAAATCTTCTGGAGTCGGAGGGCGGGAGCCCGCTGGCACGTGCACCGGGCCGCGGGCCGGCCACGGGCCGTCGGCGAACCACGTGGCCGGAAAGCCTGCCAGCCCACGCGCGTGACGGGACGTCGCCGCAGGGAGGGGGCCCGCCACGTCCGCGCCCCGGCCCAGGCGCGGATCCTTTGTATCCCGAAACCGCCCGCACGTTCCGTGCGGCAGTTTCGGCTCGCATTTATGCGCAATAATCGCGAGACGTGGGGGGAGTGGGCGTAGTTAATCCCACGTCCCCCCCCACGTCCGGCCTCTTCGGCCTCGTGAGGCTATAAGTAGGGGGAGGTGGAGGGCGGCAGGCCCTCGCACGCTCCTCCTACTTCCACCGTCTTCTTCCTCTTGCCAGTTCTTGCGACAGCGCCTCGCCGCCGCGCTCTTCCACCGCACGCTCCTCCGCCGCCGTGCTAGCTTTCGCCATGCCTCCCACCGTAGAGCAGCTTGGCGGGGATTGGGACGGCTCCAACGTCCATGACGACCACGTCGACTTCCTCCGCGACACGCGGCGGCTGCCCAGCGCGGACAAAGTGGAGGTCCGCCTCGCGCCGGCGAAGGAAATCAGGCCGAGGCCGCAGGAGGGCGAGCGGGTGGTCTTCCGCTCGCACTTCTTGCGCGGCTTCGGCCTGCCAGTGAGCGCCTTCTTCCGCTCCTGGCTCGAATTCTATCAGCTCCAGCCGCACCATCTCACCCCCAACGCGGTGGTGCTGCTGTCCGCCTTCGTCACCCTGTGCGAGGGCTATCTCGGCGTCCTCCCCACCCTTGAGCTCTGGGGGGAGTTCTTCCAGTCGAAGCTGGGCACGCGCAGTAAGGGCGTGCCGGCTCATACTGGCGCCTTCATCGCGTCGCGGAGATCGGCTGCCGACAACCCCTTCCCCGTCATCACGCTGATCCAATCGGTGAAGAAGTGGCAGAAGTCGTACTTCTACGTGCGGAACATCGCTCCACGGGGCGACTACATCAACCTGCCGGCTTACGTAGCCGGCCCACCGGCGGGCAGGCTGCCCCAGTGGTCCTTCCGGGCTGTGACGCTGTCGCCGGCGGGAAACGCCGCCATCGCCCGACTGCGGGTGATGGTCCAGTCGGAGGGCCTGACGGGGCCCGACCTTCTGGCCGCGTTCGTCACGCGCCGGGTTCTTCCGCTCCAGAGCCGGCCTCATCTGATCTGTCAGATGAGCGGCCAGCTCGATCCGAGCCGAATGTGCACCAAGGAGATGCCGCGCGAGGAGGTCGCCTACATGGTGAACTACCTTGCGAACTGCAAACTCACCGAAGAGTGGCAGTTCGGCAAGGAGCCGTATAGCCGAGCCAATCCGCCGCCTACGGTATGCTCTCCCTGTGTCTTTTTCTCTCTCTCTCAGACTTGTTGCCGAGCATCTCTTGGCCGACTCTGACTTAGTCGGCTTGTTCTTCGACAAAGCCCTCTGCTTCGGCCGGCCGGCGGGTCAGACGCGGAGCGCCGCTTCGTCCCCGACCGGACCGAACATGACCTGGAGGACCCCGACCTGGGGGCGGTCCATATGGAGGACGACGACGTCGAGCCGGGCGGAGGCCAAGCCGGCGGCGAAACAGGCGGCTCCGGGTTCACTGCTACCTTTGACGACTGGCCGGACGACGATGAAGCCGAAGCCGTCCCGCGCCGCCAGCCGGCATCTGGACGCGGCGCGGGCTCCTCCGCCGTGCCACCTGCTCGGGGTGGAGGGCAGAAGCGTCGCGTCGCCCAGGGCTTGTTCGGCAGCCGAACGAAGAAACCCAGAGGCTGGGCGGCAACCACCAGGCGGGAGGAGGCGGCCGCGAAGGCGGCTCGTTTCCGCAAGGTGGTGAAGCAACCGCAGACCGTGTCGGCGTAAGTCCGAATCTTTCTTTGTGTACTCTCTTTCTTTCTTTTCTTTGGTGGTTCTTGAACTCTCGTCTTTTTCTTCAACGATCAGAGCTCCGTTGGCTGCCGGCTCCGTCGTCGAGTCGCCAAGGGGCTCTGGAAGCACCACCCGCCGCGTGGACCCCCGCGCCGACCTCCAGGAGGCGACGGAAATGAACGCGCGGGAGGTGCGGGAGGAGCAGGAGGCACGGGAGGCGGAGGCACGGAAGGCGGCCGCCGCCCAGGCGGCACGGGAGGAGGAGGCGGCGAAGGCACTCGCTGAGGCCGCAGCCAGGGCCCAGGCAGAGGCTGAGGCTGCGGCGGCGGTAGGGGAGGTTTTGATGGTCACCCCCCTGCGCGTCATGGCGCCTGGGGACATGGATCCCTCGCCAGGGGGAGCCAGCGGCGACCAGCCAGGGCGGGGGGGAAGCGGCGGCGACGTCATCATCTTGGAGAAGGCGCCGGAGCCGACCCTTCTGACTGGGGCGGCCGAAGGTGGCCGGCCTGACCCGCCGCCTGCACAGTCGGCGGAGGGCGAGCCGGCCGCGAGGGTTGAGGTGGCGGTCGGGATTCCGCCAAGCCGGCGTGCGGGGAAGGCCGCGTCGGAGCCGCAGAAGGCTGCGTCGGAGCCACAGCCGGCCGTGGGCTCCAGCTCGTCGGCCCGGGATGCAGAGGCGGCCAGCGCTACCTCGGGGTGGACGCCGGGCGGAGGGACAACCGTAGTGAACGTGGCTGCACAAGACGTCCGGACCCGGCTCCAAAGCAAGGCCGCGGCGCTGAGGCAGTTCACCGACGAGTTCCTCGCAACGCGGGCGGCCATCCGGGTTAGTATTCCCCATCTTGCTTCTTCTTGACTTTGCTTTTTTCTTGATCTTGATTTCTTCCGTGGGGGCGCGTCAGCGCACCCACTGGGTGTAGTCCCCGAGTTCCTAGCCGGCTGTTGAGCAGGCGGCTTGGAACTTCTTGGTGGATTTGCCTTTGCTATTTTTGTTCTCACTTCGGTCTTCTGTCCATCTTGCAGGACTACCACAACCTTCGAACGGCCGCCTTCAACTCCCAGGCTCGGGAGCTGACTCAGAAGACCGCCGATCTTACTGAGAGCCGAGGTACGTGGTTTGTTCATTATCTCATGTGGGGGCGCGTCAGCGCACCCACTGGGTGTAGTCCCCGAGATTCGGGCCGACTGCTGAGCAGTCGGGTCGGATCTTCCTTGACGATTTCTTACTGTTCTTCTTCTTCTTCCGACTTTGCAGCGGCCAACGCCAGTCTGAGGGCACAGCTGGGGGAGTCCCAGACTGCTCTTCGTGCCAAGGATGCCGAGCTCGCCGCCTTGGTGCAGGAGCGCGACCGCCTGGCCAAGAAGTTGGCCGACCAGGAAGAAAGCCACAAGGCGGCACTGAAGGCGGCGCAGGACCGCGAAGCCACTCTCCAGGCCGAGTTCGAGACGGAGGCGGCCGGCTGGGCTGAGGCCAGGCAGACTCTGGTCTCTGGCTATGGCCAGATCGAAGATCTGGTTGACGGTAAGCCGCCTACCCCTTCGTCCTTTCTTGCCGTCTGCCACTTTGGCTCGTTTTTCTGATTTTGGTGTTCTTTTCTTCCTTTCTTCTTCTTTCTTGCGCAGAGTATTTCCCTGGCTATTCTACTGCCGCCAACCAGACCATCGAGGCCCGTCGCCAGGCGCGGAGGCAAGCCGGCTTTGAAATCTCGCCAACCGCCGGCCGCTCGCTGGAGGAACAGCTCCTGGCGATCCAGGCTCGCATCCAGCCGGCTCACCGGCTGCTCCGCCGGCTTCAGCGTGCCGGGGCGCAGGTCTTGGCCGCCCTCTGGCCCGGCCAAGTGGTCCCTCGCACCCCCAGTCGGACCGCCGACTGGCTGGAGGTGGCAGTCGGCCGCTTCGAGGCTTGGAAGGCGTCGGCGGCTCGCTCCGGTGCCAGGCGGGCGCTGGAGTTCGTCAAGGCCTGGTATCCCGGCCTGAGCCTGGACCAGCTGGCTACCTGGCGGCAGCAAGCCGACACGGAGCTGGAGCCGGCGCGGCCGGCCATCATTCGGCGGGCTTCGGCGATCGCCGACTACACCGACACCAGCGTCTTCGCCCCCGAGGTGGACGACAATGGAGTCGCCCAGCCGGAAGAGTGGTTCGGGCTGGACCCGGCGTACGGTGAGGACTCGGCGGAGGAGATCGACTCCAGCGACGAGGGCGAAGAGGAGGAGGAGGAGGGTGAAGACGCCGAGCCGGCTGGTGGAGTAGCCGGCCAGCCTCAGTCTGACCGCGCCTCCAGCACTACGTCGCGCGCCTCCACGCCTCCTGCCGCAGGTGGTGGTCAAGCCGGGGCCCGCTAGTCGGCCACTCCTTCAGCCGGCGAGGCTGCCTTCACCGACCAGCTCGGCCTCCATGTCGCGCCCTAGTCTGCCGTCTTTTGCTTTTCCTGTCTTGTTACTCTTTAGAACAATGTTTGGTTAAATTCGCACAATTCCACCCACTGGGTGTATTCGAACTTATGTCTGTTGCCGGCCTGTTGGCGGCTTTATGTATATATATGACTTATGCATTTGGCCTTTCCTTGTACTTTTTGCTTTTTGTCCTTCTGCTTTTTCCTTTGCCGCCCTCCCTTGGTTGCCGCCTCCCCAGTCAAACAGTTGCTCTGCAATCTGTAGCCGGGGGAGTGCCTGGCCGATTGGGGAGGGGGAAGTACTTTAGCTCTGCTGGACTAAAGCTAAGTTTTTTAGGAAGCCGGCCAGCCGGCTGCTCTGGTAGCCGGCAGGCATGTTTGGAGGCCGTCTCTTTGCTATATAGGTTCGTTGTTCCTTAGCCGTTTTTCGTGTGGGCGTCCTTTCTGTCTTTCCTCTTGCTAGTCGGACAGTCAGTTCTTTGAGCTGCGACTTTCAACAAGAGAGGACTCGGGAGCCGGCGCACTACTTTTCTGACTTTAGGAAAAACTTTCGATATAGCTCAAGGCGGCCAGTCCCCGGGCCGACTAGTCGAACCCGGTGCCGGACAAAAATTCAAAATGTAATAATACATTCATGGATATGACACTCGTCATTCATAGATAAATAAAAGGCAGTCCCCGAGTACTGTTCGGGGGGCCTGTTGGTTTGTACTTAATACAAAAGGGGAGCGTGATACATACTGCTTTTCAGCTGTAAAATCGTCTTAGGAGGTTTGCGTTCCATGGTCGCTCCGACTCCTTGCCGGAGTCGTCTCTCTTGCGTGCTCTTGGTTTTTGCGCGTCGATCAAGTAGTAGGAGTCGTTGCCGAGTGCCTTGCTGACGACGAAGGGGCCTTCCCAAGGGGCCGAGAGCTTGTGCTGGCCGGCTGTTCGCTGGATCAGCCGGAGCACAAGGTCGCCCTCTTGGAAGGATCTTGGCTTGACCTTGCGGTTGTAGTAGCGGCGCAGCCCTTGCTGGTAGATGGCGGACCGGCTGAGGGCTAACAGCCGGCCTTCTTCCAGTAGGTCGACGCCGTCTTCTCTTGCTTCTTTGGCTTCCTCCTCCGTGTACATGGTGATCCGAGGCGAGTCGAACTCGATGTCTGTTGGGATGACAGCCTCGGCACCGTACACGAGGAAGAATGGAGTGAAGCCGGTTGACTTGTTGGGTGTAGTGCGCAGACTCCAGAGGACAGCCGGCAGCTCTTCGAGCCAGCAGCCGGCCGATCGCTCCAGTGGTACAACCAGTCGGGGCTTGATGCCGGAGAGGATGAGTCCATTTGCTCGCTCGACCTGGCCGTTTGACTGCGGGTGGGCAACGGACGCTAAGTCCAGTCGGATGCCCTGCGTCGCGCAGAAACGTGCCAGTGCTCCTTTGGCGAAGTTCGTGCCGTTGTCGGTGATGATGCTGTGCGGCACGCCGTACCGAGTAGTGATGTCGGTGATGAATGTCACGGCAGTCGGCCCGTTCAGCTTCTTAATCGGTTTAGCTTCGATCCACTTTGTGAACTTGTCCACGGCGACCAGTAGATGTGTCAGGCCGCCGCGGGCTGTCTTGAAAGGGCCCACCATGTCCAGTCCCCAGACGGCAAAAGGCCAAGTAAGGGGAATGGTCTTGAGGGCAGAAGCCGGCAGGTGTTGCTTGGAACTAAAAACTTGACATCCTCTGCAGCTCTTGACTATTTCTTTAGCATCCTCCAAGGCAGTCGGCCAGAAGAAACCATGGCGGAAAGCCTTGGCCACAAGGGATCTTGAGGCTGCGTGGTGGCCGCATTCGCCTTGGTGGATGTCTTTGAGGATTGCCACTCCTTTTTCTGGCTCGACACAACGCTGGAAGACTCCAGTGACGCTGCGCTTCACAAGCTCTCTGTTGATTATTGTGTATGCTGCGGCTCGTCGTTGCACTAGTCTTGCTGAGATCTCGTCAGCCGGCAGCTCTCTGCTGACTAGGAACTTGAGGATGGGCTGGGCCCATGAGGGAGCTGTGACTTCTTCTTCTGTTAATGTGGCCACCATGACTCGGGTGGGTGGGTTGGGTGTTGCATTGGAGTCGGCCACCGCTTCTTGTGTCGTTGCAGTCCCCGGGCCGACTGCTGCAGTCCCCGAGCCGGGTTCTGAAGTCCCCGGGCCGGGTGCGACTACGGCAGTCCCCGGGCCAGTCGTCGAAGTCCCCGTGCCGCCTGCGGGATTTCTCCAGTCGGATCCGGCTGTTTCTGGCGCAGGCGGTACGAAGATGGAATCCGACTCTGGAGACGGCTTGATGGACGGCTTGAGGAGGCGCTGGAGGGAGACGCCAGTCGGTATGGCTTGTCGGGTGGAGCCGATCCGTGCTAGGGCATCTGCTTGGTCGTTGTCGGCCCTTGGCACGTGAAGGAACTCGCACCCTTCGAAGTATCCGCTTATCTGCTGGACGAGGAAACGATAGCTCGCCATGTTCGCGTCCTTGGCGTCCCAGTCGCCAGATGATTGCTGGACCACCAAGTCTGAGTCGCCGTAGCACAGGATCCGGCGTATGCCAAGCTCTTTGGCTAGCCGGAGCCCGTGTACGAGCGCCTCGTACTCGGCGACGTTGTTGGAGGCGGCGAAGTGGATCTGCAGCGTGTACTTGAGCTTGTCGCCTTTGGGAGAGGTGAGGACGATGCCGGCTCCCAAGCCGGTGCGCATCTTGGACCCGTCAAAGTGCATCCGCCAATGGGTAGAGTCGGGAGCCGGCGGTAAGTACTGGGTCTCGGCCCAGTCGACGAGGAAGTCGGCCAATGCTTGCGACTTGATGGCGGTGCGGGGTTGATAGAAGATCGTGTAGGGCGCCAACGCAATGGCCCATTTGGCCACCCGGCCGGATGCATCCCGGCTGCCTATGATCTCGGCGAGCGGGGCAGTGCACACGACCGTGATGGGGTGCTCTTGGAAGTAGGGCTTCAATTTCTTGGCAGCGAAGTACACCCCATAGCACATCTTTTGGTAGTGCGGGTAGTTTTGCTTTGAGCTGGACAGTACTTCGCTGAGATAGTAGACCGGCCTCTGGACCAGCTGGGCTCGGCCTTCCTCCGGGCGCTGGACCACAACAACAGTGCTGACGACTCGGCTAGTCGCGGCGATGTAGAGGAGCATGGGCTCCTTCTCAGTCGGCGCTGCCAGGACAGGCGGAGTGGTCAACATTTTCTTCAACTCATGGAAGGCTTGGTCGGCTTGATCATTCCACTCAAAGTGAGTGGACTTCTTCATGAGTCGGTACAGGGGGAGAGCCTTTTCTCCTAGTCGGCTGATAAAACGATTCAGGGAGGCTAAGCAGCCAGTGAACTTCTGCACATCTCGCAGCTTGGTGGGAATCTCCATCCTCTCGATGGCCTTGATCTTGACGGGGTTGCACTCAATGCCGCGTTCGGAGACCAGGAAGCCTAGCAGCTGGCCGGCTGGCACTCCGAACACGCACTTCTCGGGGTTGAGCTTGATTTGGAATCGGCGCAAGTTGGCAAATGTTTCTTTCAGGTCTTCCAGCAAGGTACCGCGCTTCTCTGTCTTCACCACAATGTCGTCTACGTAGACGTGGGCATTTCTGCCGAGTTGTTTCAAGAGACATTTCTGCATGCAACGCTGAAAAGTGGCACCGGCATTTCTCAAGCCGAATGTCATTGTCAGGTAGCAGAAAGCTCCAAAGGGTGTGATGAAGGCAGTCTTCAGGCGGTCAGCTGGGTCCAACTTGATCTGATGATACCCTGAGTATGCATCCAAAAAACTTAACAGCTCGCATCCGGCTGTGGAGTCTATCACTTGGTCAATCCGTGGCAGAGCAAACGGATCCTTTGGGCAGGCCTTGTTCAGACTAGTGTAGTCTATACACATACGCCACTTGTTATTCTTCTTCAGAACCAGAACTGGGTTGGCAAGCCACTCTGGAAAGAACACTTCCATGATAAAGCCGGCTGCAAGGAGCCGGGCTATCTCTTCTCCCACAATTCTTCGCTTCTCTTCTGACAGTCGGCGGAGGGGCTGCTTGACCGGCTTCGCATCATCTCGGACATGTAATTTGTGCTCGGCGAAATCCTTCGGGACACCCGGCATGTCCTTTGGGGACCATGCAAAGATGTCTCGATTCTCACGGAGGAAGTCGACGAGCTCGCCTTCCTATTTACTGTCCAAGTTCGCCCCAATGACAGCGAACCTCTCCGGGTGCTCCGGGTCCAGAGGTATCTTCTTCGTCTCTTTTGCAGGCTGGAAGGAGCCCTGCGCATCACAATCCTTGGGGTTGGGGGACAAGGCCGGCTGCTTGCCGGCCATGGCCACAACCCGTTCCAACATCTTCTTCTCTTCTGCCACCACGAGGGACTCGGCCAGCCGGCTACTGGCCATGGCGCACTCGATGGACTTCTTGTAGTCGCCGGCTACCGTGATGATCCCCTTCGAGCTCGGCATCTTCATCTTCAGGTAGGCGTAGTGGGGCACAGCCATGAACTTGGCCAAAGCAGGTCGGCCAAGCAATGCATGATAGGGGCTCTCCAAATCCACTACCTCGAACCATATTGCTTCCCGGCGAAAATGATCTTTGTCTCCGAAGAGAACATCCATTTTGATCTTGCCGATTGGAGAGCAAGACAGGCCGGGTACGATACCATGGAAGACGGTGCGGCTCGGCATGAGCTGCTTCGCTTTGATGTTCAGCTTCTCCATGGTATCGCGGTACAGTATGTTGATACTGCTTCCGCCGTCTATCAGGACGCGGGAAAATCTGGCAGCTCGCCTCTCCGTCGCGAGGGTGACGTCCAAGACCATTGCATAGGAGCCAGGCGAAGGCATCACCTCTGGGTGGTCG
This sequence comes from Triticum aestivum, assembly GCF_018294505.1. NCBI lineage: Eukaryota > Viridiplantae > Streptophyta > Magnoliopsida > Poales > Poaceae > Triticum > Triticum aestivum. The sequence continues at coordinate 270,305,660 of NC_057811.1, forward strand.
GCCTGGCTCCAGCTGATTGGCTTTTCTGACCAGTGCATGAACTCGGCGGTGCTAGAGGCGACTGCATTCACTTCTTGGTGCTGTCGGCGTCGGCTGCGCTTGTCGTCGGCTTGACTTGTGAAGACGACGTAGGCGGCGTGCTCTTCGGGGAATTCGTCTTGGATGGCGCCGACTGCCGGCCGAGCCGCCGGCTGCTGGGGGGCTGGAGGCGGCGGGCCGGGAGGCGGAGGCGGCAGCATTCCCTCGCCCTTGGTGATGCGGGTGAGCCAGTGGCATTTCCGGGTTGTGTGGTTGGACGGCTTCGCGCCGCTGTGGAACTTGCAGGGGGCATCGAGTGCTTGTTCGTAGGAGAAAGACGGCTGCCAAGCCGGCCTTCCACCCTTCTTCTTGGGAGCGGGCCGTTCTTCAGGCTGCTCGTCTTCAACTGTGGCCACCTGCCGACTGGAGGAAGTCGGCATGGGGCCCTTGCGCTTGTGGTCGTTCTGGTAGGGGCGCCGATTAGGGTCGCCAGCCGGCGTCTTGGGAGCCGGAGCAATCACCTTCCCAGAGGCGTCTACTCTCAGCTCGGTCTTCATCGAGGAGTCGGCTGTGGCGTATTTGTCGGCGATGACTAGTAACTCGTCGAGGGTAGCCGGCTCGTCGCAGAGGAGTCGGTGCTTGAGGAGGGTGCCCTCTCGGCACCCGGCGGTGAAGTACTCGATGGCCTGGACCTCGTGCACTCCCTCGCAGGAGTTGCGGAGCTCGGCCCATCGCGTGAGGTAGTCGCGGGTCGACTCGTTGGGCCCTTGGACGCAGAGGGAGAGCTGGCGAGGCTTGGGAGGCCGCTTGTAGGTGCTGGTGAAGTTGCGGACGAAGACTTCGGTGAAGTCCAGCCAACTGTTGATGCTGTAGGGCTTGAGGCTGTTGAGCCATGTGCGCGCCGTGCCTTGCAGCATGAGGGGGACGTACTTCACGGCGACGCGCCGATTGCCGTTGGCTATGCTGACGGCCGTGGAGTAGTCGATGAGCCAATCTTCCGGCTTCACCGAGCCGTTGTACTTGGGCGTGTCTCTGGGGAGCGAGAACCCTTTGGGGAAGGGCTCGTCGCGGATGCGGGGGCCAAAGCATGGCGGGCCGACATCGTCTTCTTCTTCTAACGCCAAGGATCGAGCAAGGCGGTCGATCCTGTGGCGGGCGTCGTTCTCGCCGACTCCTTCTCGGCGGCCGAGTCGGTCGCCAAGAGTCGGGTGTGTGATAGGCGGCGGAGTGAGGCGTCTTTCTCTTCGAGGCGGGGGAGGAGGCAGATTTCCTTGGTGCTCTACAGCTCGAGGGCGGCCATCCGCGTCGCGCTCGATGGTGATGCGAGTCCGGCTGCGGCTGGCAGCCGGCTCCTTGTCTTTCTTCTGGCGCGCGCCGCTCGCAGTCGGCGAGCGGGACGTCGCGGCGTGCTCCCGGCGCGGGGGATGACTATCAGCACGGGCGCCGGCTTCGTGCCGTTCTGCAGCCGCGTCGAGCAGCTGTTGGATCCGTCTCGTCATGTAGGGGAGCTCATCGGCTCCCAGCCCATTGAGCTCTTCTGCAGCCGCCTGAGCGGCTCGCAGATTCTCGAGCGGGGTGGCGTAGACGGGGCGATCTGCGCCCAGCATGCTGGCGACGGCTGCGCCGCGCTTCTGGACGAAGCCGGCTCGGCTCGGGCCGCTAGGCGGCGGCGTGCCGAAGGCGGCGCGGTCGACTTCGCGCTGGTGGGCCTCGGTGAGGCGTCTCATCGAGGCTATCTTCTGGCCCTCCGCGATGAGGGCAAGGCGGCGTGCCTCCAGGGTCTCGGCGTCGGCGTCGGCCGGGATGGGGACGGAGAGGTCGTGCATCGCCGCTTGCTGAGCGTCGCGGGCATTCTCGCCCGAGTTGGAGACGTGGCTGATGACCAGCACTTCGGTGACAGCGCTGCTGCCGCTGTCAGCTCGAGGGAGGGGGTCGTCGAAGACCACCACGTCGGAGGGGTAGGCGTCAAGCGACGCGGTGTCGGAGTCGATGAGCATCGGGTCGGTGGAGCCGACCGACTCCATGTCCGCAGCAGGCTCGCTGGAGACGTGAAGTTGGTCGAGGAGGCTGACGAGGCGGCTCTCGGGGTAGTCGGTGCCTGCGTCGGACGCAGGCTCGTCGGAGATGCGAGTCTCGCCGAGCAGATCGGCGAGGCGGCTCGCTGCGCAGGCGTCGTCGACGCCTTGCAGCGCGTCGAGGCAAACGCCATCGGGCGCAGCAGGCTGGCTGCGCTCGCGGGGGAGGAAGAGGGTTCCCGTCCAGAACAGGTCTCCGGACGACGGTGCACCTGGCCCCACGGTGGGCGCCAAATGTCGGGTGGTTGGTGCGACATATGCCAAGGGATGGCTTATCATTGTGGGAGCCAATAAAACGTCGCCGGTGCCTGGAAACGGGATGAGGCGAAGACATGCACGCCGGCGGATCTTACCCAGGTTCGGGGCTCTCCGAGGAGATAACACCCCTAGTCCTGCTCTGCGGGGTCTCCGCATGATCACTAGATCGATGAAAGGTAGCTACAATCGCTCCTAGAGCTGTTGAGATCAAGGGAGAAGAAGAACAAGGCTAGCTCTTGCTTCTCTCTATCTATGGTGTGTGTGTGCTATGCTTAGAAGCAACTATGCTCAGAGGCCAACCCTTTGCATGGGTGCTCCGGGGGGTTTATATAGGCCTACCCCCCGGGGGTACAATGGTAATCCGGCTGGGCTCTGGTCCCAGCCGTCAGTGTCTACGCTCGCCGGCTTCTCCGCCGGCTGGTCCCGCTGGGGTCCCGCCGGCTGCCGGCTACTTGGTCGACAGGCCGGCCCCACCGCCTAGGGTCTTGTCGGCGGCTGCTTACTGTAGCCGCGCCTCTGATGACGAGGGCTTTGTCGAGGTAAGCGTGGCTACAGTGGGCCGCCTCGGGGGCTCTCACTGTAGCCTTACCTCGTCTTGTCTTCTTAATGGGGCTCCTGCTTCGAGGAAGGGAGTAGCCGGCTTCTGGAGGCCGGCTACGCTCTTGGCCGACTGGGAAAGGCCGGGCCGCCTTCACGCCTCTCTCTGGCTGAAGGGGCCCGCCGCCCGCGGGCCGTACGGGAGTCGGTCGTGGGTGACGTCGAGGCCAGCATGGCTACAGTGCCGAGCCGCACGGGAGACGGCCGTCCCGTACGGCCTCCTGTAGCCATGCCCGCCTCGGGGTTTGGGGGTAGTGGGCCGCACTGTGGACACACCCTGTCGTGTCGCCGTTATGTGGGAACAGCTTTGGTGGTTATGGTCTCGGCCGGCTCCTAGGAGTCGGCGTCCTTCTTGGCCGGCTTCTTGGAGTCGGCCACCCCGTAGTCGTCCTGGGGAGGAGTTGGTGAGGCTGGGTCGCCTTCCGGGAGTCGGCTTCAGAGGTAGCCGGCCAGGGAAGGCGGCCCAATGCTCGGAGTGCTTGGAGGCCCGAAGGCCTGATAATTTTTTCAGAAGAACCAGGGGCAGTCGGTTAGGCTACCTGTGGCCATTTACTCCGACAGGGCTCAAACAACTCCTACTCATGCTAGTGGGTTTCATCTATTTACTGTGGCAATGACAAGTCATGTAGAGGAAAAGGGGTTCAGCTACCGCAACATGTTGTCCTAATGCAGTAAAAGAGAGCAGGAGCGAGAGAGTGGGATTGTATCGGAATGAACAAGGGGGTTTTGCTTGCCTGGCACTTCTGAAGATAGTATAGCTCTTCATCGGTGTCGTCGAACTCATCGTCGAAACGTCTACTAAAGGGGAATGAACACCAGCAACAGAGAAAGAACACAATCAATGCAATGCACAATATGATGCATGATTATGACATGGCAATATGCTGTGATTGAGCTAATGCAACTAGCAACGGGTTAAATGGAGTTGGTTTGAATCCAAGATTCAAATTCAAACTCCATATCTGGATATTCAAATGTCATTTATTTGATTTGTCCAATTCAGCAGCTATAAGTTGTTCTAACATGCATGAAAATGGTACAGATGGAAAGATTGGATTTTTCTGATCATTTTTCATATATATATTTTTTCATTTGGAGTTACAGTTTAATTTCTATGATTTTTTGAAGTTTTAGCTATTTTCTGAAAATAAATAAATCATTTAGATTTATTTTAAATCCAGAAAAAATCTTCATGACATCAGCGTGGCGTCATCCTTGTGTCAGCTAGTCAAAGGCCCGGTCTAGGGTCAAACCTGACGCGCGGGTCCCGCACGTCAGTGGCACAGTGGGCAAAGAGGTTTAATTAAAACCTAACTAAAACATTAGGGGCCTGGGGCCCACTAGTCAGTGACCTAGGGGGTTTAATTAGCAGTGTCATTAGCGTTTAATTAACCCGGCCACATCAGCGATTAACGCCGGCGCTAACCCAGGCACGGCCGCGTTCGCCGTTCCGGCGACTCCGGCGAAGGGAGCGAGCGGGGCTGGGCTCTACGTGCTCAGCGCGACGCGGCGCGTCGAGGGGTGTCTGCGGCGGGTGCTGAGGTGGTCTCTGGCAGCGGCGCCAACGAGCTCAGGCGGCAGCCGGAGCTTCCGCCATGGTGGCTCGATGGCTAGAGGGCCTGCGCGAGCAGGGTAGAAGGGGGAGATGAAGCAGCAGCTCACAGCGGGGTCGACGGCGCGAGCTCGGGGTCGGGGATGCGTTGTCGACGACAAATCGACCGCGGCGATCCCCGCACAGATGCGGCGATGATGGCGGCGGGGACGGTGCTGCGGTGCACCCGGCGTCAGTGGGTTGGTGGAGACGAAGAGGAAGGCGCGGCGGTTCTTCTGGAAGCATTGGCGAGGCGAGGGGTGGACGATGGCCGCAGTGGTGCTCGCCGGCGCTCTCGGGTGCTCGTGGTCGATCGCGGGAGAGAGAGCAGAGGAGGAGGAGGGGGCCCAGAGCGAGAGGGGGGTCACGGGGTGTCGTGGCGCTCGAAGCCGTCCCCAGCAACAGCGGCAAGCAGCAGCTGGCCGAGCGCGTGCGCGCGCGCCGCGGCCACACGCCCTCCTGCCTACTGGCAGGAGGTTAGGGGTGAATGGCGCCTGGGCCTCGTGGGCTGGCTGTCCACTGGGCCGGCCAGGTAAGTCCAGGTAAGCCTGTCCTCTTTTCTGTTTTTTCTATTTTTGCTATTCTGTTTTGATTTAGTTCAGAGACCAAACCATTTTTTTAGATTCTGAAAATTATCATGTGGCTAGATATAATATATTCGGAGCCACTCACCATTTTCCAGAATTATTGGATCATATTAAATATATAGCAAATATAAATCATATGCAAAAAATTATTGGATTAACTCAAATGGCCAAAAATAAATATTTCTGTCTCCTAAGAACATTGGTTTGAATTTTACCTCTGTCCAATATTTTCATAGGAAAACAGGAACATTTTCTTGGACCTATTTGAAGCAATTTTTATCTTGATCATTTTTAGAATGATTTCTGGGGCTTTCACATATCCCCAATTCAAATTTATTTGAAAATTTAAACATGATGCTCACATCAAAGCTCGCCTTGGTCATACCAGAACTAGGGATGTGACATGAAGGTGGGGAGTCATCTTCTTCTTCCTCCTCCTCGTCATCATCTTCGGCGGACGAAGAGTGAGTCTCGTCTTCGGACATCATGTCCGAAGCGCCTTTTCGGCAAGGGCCCCTCCGGGCCCCTTTGGCCGCTTTCTTAGCCGTCTTCTCCGGCACCTCATAAGGTGCTGGAAACAACATTTTCGTTAGTAAGGGGAATTCTGGGTCTTCGGGCAGCAGAGCCGGACAGTTAATCCCCCCTGCTACCTCGATCCAGGCCTGAAAACATGGATAGGAAGGCTTAGGCTTTTTCCTCAAAATATGCTAGTAAAGGGTATACCTTGAAATCATGAAAGAACTTACCGTATTAGCCTGGCATTTTTAGCTGAGCCCGCGATCCTCGGTCGTGGGCGGTGGCGTCTCGCCGGCCTTGAAGATCACTTTCCATATGTCTTCGTGTGTCATGCCGAAGAGCCAAGTAGCGTCTGGTGCTTGGCCGGATCGTACTCCCACAGACAGCAAGTCCGGCGTTGGCACGGAAGGACCCGACGAACGAGCATGACCTGGATCACGTTGACAAGTTTGATTTTCCTGTTTATCATGTTTTGGACGCGCGTCTGGAGCCCAGTCAGCTCGTCCGAGGGACCCCAGGTTAGGCCCCTCTCTTGCCAGGAGGTGAGCTGCATCGGGATTCTGGATCGGAATTCGGGGGCCGCCGCACAGTCAGTGTCGTGCGGCTCGGTGATGTAGAACCACATCGATTGCCACCCCTTCACCATCTCCGCGAAGGAGCCTTCGGGCCAGGTAACATTGGGCATCTTGCCCACCATGGCGCCTCCGCACTCTGCTTGTTGACCGCTCACCACCTTCGGCTTCACATTGAAGGTCTTCAGCCATAGACCGAAATGAGGTGGGATGCGGAGAAAGGCCTCGCACACGACAATGAATGCCGTGATGTTGAGAATGAAGTTAGGGGCTAGGTCATGGAAGTCTAGCCCGTAGTAAAACATCAGTCCGCGGATGAACGGGTGGAGAGGGAATCCCAGCCCGCGGACAAAATGTGTGAGAAACACAGCCCTCTCATGGGGCTCTGGAGTAGGGACGATCTGTCCTTTGACCGGGAGTCGGTGAGCGATCTCCTTGGCCAGGTATCCGGCCTCCCGGAGCTCCTTGATGTCCTTCTTCTTAACGGAGGAGGCCATCCACTTGCCTGCAGCTCCGGATCCGGACATGTTTGGAGTACTTTCTCGAACAAGGAAAAGCTTGGGCGCTAGAGCTCAAAGATGGAAGGGCTGAAGAAGAGAAAGGGTGTGGGTGAAGAAAGAAATCCTTATCCCCTTATAAAGGCCGCGAATATCAATCGCCTCCCCACTCGACCTAAAGGCTCGCCTATTCGCAAGGCCTATATAAACGGCACGGTTGGGTTTCCCATGCCCGCATTGATGAGAATCCCACGATAAGGGGACATGGTCTCTGCTTTGACAAGACGTGCCAATGGCAACCGCGTCTCGGTACGTGGGGCGTCGGGCACAAAACGGTCCGGAATTATGACCGGTCGGGCGTGATGTTCTGCTGCAAAAGTTTGTCAGCGGATTGGACTCGTGTAAAATTATATTCTCTCTGTGGTTGTGTATGGTGTGTGTGACAGGTCCAGATACTATCATCGCGTCCGAAGACTATCTCGGAGTTCGGAAAAAAGGGAACCCGCCTTGCGATGCCGAAGACAATCTGCGCGCCGGACTCCTCGTCATTGAAGCCAGGTTCAGGGGCTACTGAGGGAGTCCTGGACTAACGGGTCCTCGGATGTTCGGCCTATTATCAATGGGCCGAACTGGTGGGCTGTAAAGACATGAAGGCCGAAGACTGTACCCGTGTCCGGATTGGACTCTCCTTGGCATGGAAGGCAAGCTTGGCAACCAAGTATGAAGATTCCTTCTTATGTAACCGACTCTATGTAACCCTAGACCCCCAGTGTCTATATAAACCGGAGGGTGTAGTCCAGAAAGGATATACTCATTACCATTGTCATACAGGCTAGGCTTCTAGGGTTTAGCCATTATGATCTCGTGGTAGATCAACTCTTGTAATACTCATATTCATCAAGATCAATCAAGCAGGAAGTAGGGTATTACTTCCATAGAGAGGGCCCGAACCTGGGTAAACATCATGTCCCCCATCTCCTGTAACCATCGACCTTAGACACACAGTTCGGGACCCCCTACCTGAGATCCGCCAGTTTTGACAGCGACACATACCAAGTTCAAATGATTACTTGCAACAAGATTTCTCCCGTGACCACAAGAACAAAAGTAACTACTCACAAATGATAATCATGCTCAAGACCAGAGGGGTATTAAATAGCATAATGGATCTGAACATATAATCTTCCACCAAATAAACAATATAGTAATCAACTACAAGATGTAACCAACTCTACTAGTCACCCAAAGGTACCAATCTGAGGTTCCAGTACAAAGGTTCAACATAAGAGATGAACTACATTTTGAGAGGAGATGGTGCTGTTGAAGATGTTGATGAAGATTGCACTCCCCAAGATGGAAAAGTTGTTGGTGATGATGATGATGATGATGATGATGATGATGATGATGATTGCCCCCTCTGGGGGGGAGTTCCCTCGGAGAATCGCTCCACCGAAGGGCAAAAGTGCTCCTACACAAGTTCCGCCTTGAGATGGCGGCACTTCTTCCCGAAAGTACTCTCCTTATTTTCTCTAGGTCAAAATGACTTATATACCAGAAGAGGGACACCGGAGGTGGGCCGAGGAGGGCACAACCCACTAGGGTGCGCTAGGGGGCCTGGTGTGCCCAGGTGGGTTGTGCCCACGTGGTGGGCCTCCTCCGTTAGTTATTTGCTCCAGTAATTTTCTTTTATTCCAAAATAATTCTCCGTAAAGTTTCAACTCATTTGGAGATGTGTAGAATAGGTAACTCTGATTTAGCTTTTCCAGGTCCAGAATTCCAGCTGCCGACATTCTCCCTCTTTGTATAAACCTGGCATATTATGAGAGAAAAAGGCATTAGAATTACTCCAAAAAGCATTATTATGCATAAAAACATAGTAAATAATAGTAGGTAAGCATGATGTAAAATGGACCTATCACCGGTCATCGGGTAGGTCCACCAAAGTCCATACATTTTTCTCATACATGGATCCTATCTGGGATTTCATGGCCTCAAGCCATTTGTTGGATTCCAGGCTCATCATCACTTCTTCATAGTTCATAGGTTCTTCGTTCTCTAACAACATGACTTCCAGGACAGGATTACCGTACCACTCTGGTGCGGAGCATGTCCTAGTTGACCTACGAAGTTCACAGGTAACTTGATCCGAAGTTTCATGATCATCATCTTTAGCTTCTTCTTCGGTTGGTGTAGGCATCACGGGAACTACTTTTTGTGATGTGCTAATTTCCAATTTGAGAGAAGGTATGATTACCTCACCAAGATCTACTGTCGGATTGCGGGTTCCGGCAAACCCTTGTGAGGTTCGAACTCTGGGGTACGCACGAAGAACTCTCTCTCCCTAGCTCGCCCGCTCAACGATCCCACGGCCTAGCTCGACGAACCCAAAGAACAAGAGACACAGAGGTTTATACTGGTTCGGGCCACCTCGCGGTGTAATACCCTACTCTAGTGTGGTGGTGGATTTCCTTGAGGGGCTGAGGATGAACTAGTACAGTCGACGAACAACCTCAGGAGGTGAGGTGTTCTTGGGCTCGATGAGCTGGTGTGTGTGAGGGTGGAATGGGTCCAATGCAAGATCCGCCCCCCTCCTATGGGGGTGGCTAGGCCTATTTATAGAGGCCCTGGTCCTCTCCCCAAATGTTAGGTGGGAAGGGATTCTACAACGGCCAAGTTTGAAGGGGGACAACTAGTACAAGCTATCCTGACAAAAGGTGGTATTCACCTGCCAAAGGCTCTGGTGGTGGTGCTGCTGTGGGCTCCACGATGACCTCCGTCCTGCCGTCCTGCTGGTCTTGGTCTTGTTGCACCGATATGGAAACCTTCGCCTGATGCCTCGGGACTCCTCGCTTGCGCTTGCCTCTTTAGGACCAAATAGGAAACTGGTACACTGCGCCCGCTGGCGACCGCTGGCGCCCGCCTGGCTTTGGTCGTCATGGCTCACGTCACGCGAACCTCGCGAGGTGTCCCTTGCATAGATATCTCTGCTCCTTGGGAGCCAGCCTAGTGAGGCCGCCCCCAGGGAGGTCTTGATGTCGTCTGCCTCACGAGGCTTGGCCCCTCGCGAGGGTCTTGGGTTGTCGCTGTTGAAGCTGTGCTGTACCAGGCCGTTGGTGGAGTCACGCGCTGGGCCGCAGGCAGGCAAGTCTGGGCAGCCCCGGTCCCAGAACGCTAACAGTAGCCCCGGAGCCCAAGGTGCGCACGAACTTGGATTCGAGGCGAAGCCAAAGGGCAAGTGCGGAGCGCCGCGGGCCCCAACCGCCTACGGCCTTGATTGACGCGTGGCGATTGATGGGACGTGGGCGTCTCCGCTTCCCCACGCTGCCTCGGCAACCATTCGATTTGATGAGACCCTTCTACATGCAAAAGGAAATCATCATTACCTGCGATCGTGGAGGCCGACAGTTGGCATCCTTCTTGCTATAAATGAGGAGGGGGCGGAGCCCCCGTTGCTCATCTCCTTCTCCACTCCGCCTGCTTCTTCTTCCTCCTCCTCGCCTCGTCGTCTTGCTGTATTCCAATGGCACCGGCCAAGAGGTTCTCGGCCGCAGAGAATGGGAAGGCTCGCCAGGAGGGGCCCGACTCACCACCGCCCAAAAGGGGGCGAGGACGTCCCCGTAAGCATGCTGCGACCCCCGCCATGGCTCCTCAGGGGTGCGGTCGCACTCCTTCGGGGGCCGGTGCCGTTCTCGGCGGCCGCAGCGGTGCCTCCTCCCATGGTGGGGGCCGCTCTAGGCGGAGCAGCCCTTGTGCTAAGGGTAGGTGTGCCGTGGTCGCCCGGTCTCCTCGGCCGCACCTCCATTCAGCGGAGGTGCTCCCGGAGTTCCTTGTGTGGTCGGAGAGTCCGGCAGGCACCTGGCTCCAGCTCCTGTGCTCCTTTGCCGGTGAGCTACCAGCTGGGGGTCTTGGCAGCCTCTGGCTTCAAGCCGAAGGTTGCTGCAGCCAGGCCTCGTGGGTCGCGGTGGAGACCTCCGTCGCGGGCAACATGGCCCTAGCCTGTGGCTGGCAGATGTTTGCCCATGCGCGGGGCTTGAGCGGGTGGTGCACCCTCCACTTCAAGTACGACGGTGCCCCGACTCTCTTTGTGAGGGTTTTCGGGGAAGATGGTCGCCGCGCAGGGTGCTGCCCCGAAGACAGCGGTGGCAACGACGAGCTCGGCCTGGGCGACGGCCGTGACGAGGTTGAGGGCGAACTCCCCCTTCGAGACGGTCGCGGTTCGCCCAGCGGTGGCAGCTTCTCCACCAGCGAGAGCACCAACAGCGGCGGCTACGACCAGCCGCCGGGCCCACTTCGAGGACGGTGGCAGGTCGTCCTGCCGCCACGCGGCGGTGAAGCGCGAGAGGGGCTCAGACTGAGCTGAGTCCAGGAGACCTTCGGTGCCAGGCCTCGTGAGCCACCGCGGTCGTGCGGGCTGCTTTTGCTTGGACTTTTCCCTCCTTCCTGCATTTTGAAAAAAGGTAGATGGCCCTGCTGGGGCGTGTAATGAACTATGGTCTTTATGCTATTGCGTTATGCTTGTTGTTCCGACGCTGTTCGCGCTCCACGTAGACGTAGGAGGGGCAACTTAGCTTAATACGCTCGGGGTTGGTTTCCATCTTGTGAGGGCGCGCCTCTTGGCATCTGGTGAGGTTTCCTTGCTGCAGACTCGGGAGCTGCTGACCTTGGGACACACCGCGAAGCTGCAGAAATTTGTTAGGACAACTGTCGGGTGCCTTGTTCCTCCTTGTGTGAGCCTTCGGGGATGGGCTAATCATGGCTTAGTGCACCGTGTCGCGGTACCCGTGGGGCACGGACTTAGGGGTGGTGCGCCAATCCCGAGCCCGATCGAGAGCGCCTCGCGAAGATCAAGGGAGCCAAAGCTTTGGAGCGACAGGGCTTCGGCGAGGTGTGTCCGTGGTTTAGGCTAACCCAGCGGACGCACACACCTGCCGAGCCCCCACGCGAGGTGCGCGAGGGAGAGCGTCGGGCAACTTCCGTCCTCCCTGGCGCAAGACAAAGAAGCGAGCAAACAAGTAAAGAGAGGGGAACTCAACCAAGCAACCGAGAAACGCCAGAACTCCAAATTTCACTAAAAGGTTGCAAACCAGCTACATAAAGCAAATGAACAGCCTTGTCCAGCACCTAGTCTAGTCTTCTCACCAGCGCCGAGCTAAGTGCTGCCACTAGCACGTGGGAGGGAGCCCCCAAGGCCCGAGGGCGGCACTCCGGAGACTCCGGGGCATGTACAGCCCCACTCATTATTACGTGAGAGTGGACGGAGACGTTCACAGGCACTGGGCCTTGCTTCATGGGTAGAACTTCCGGCGGTGCTGGATGTTCCACTCGTTCTGGATGGGGATCCCGTCCTGCGTCTCCAGGCGCACAACGCCGTGCCTGGAGACGTGGGCAATCGTAAGCGGTCCTCCCACATGGGTGAGAGCTTATGCAGCCCTTCCCTGGAGAGCAACCGCCTCAGGACGAGGTCGCCCACATTGAGCGTCCTGGAACGGACGTTGCGGTAGTGGTACCGCCGCAATGCCTGCTGGTACCTTACCGCACGGAGCGAGGCCTGGCGATGGCGTTCCTCCCCTAGCATGAGGACCATCCCCCTCATGGCGTCCTGGCATGCCTCGTCAAATGCCAAGACCCGCGCGGAGCGATGCTTGACCTCGTGAGGGAGAATCGCTTCGGCTCCGTAGACGAGGAAGAACGGATTCTCGCCCGTTGGCTTGGTGGCGGTGGTGCGGATGGACCACATCACGGATTGGAGCTCGTCGTGCCAGCCTCTGGCGCAGGCCTTGAGCTTCTTCTTGAAGGTCCTTGTTTTGAGGCCTCTTAAGACCTCCGCGTTGGCATGCTCGGCTTGGCCGTTGCTCCTGGGGTGTGCCACTGAGGCATAGCATATGTACGTTCCAAGGTTAGCACAATATGTTTTGAAGAGATTGCTAGTGAACTGCAAGCAGTTGTCGGTGATGATGCGATTAGGGACTCTGAACCGGCTGGGATGGTGCGGACGGCTTCCACCTCTGCCCACTTGGTGAACTTGCCGATGGCGACGTAGAGGTAGCGGTAGCCCCCAGGTGCTCGAGGGAATGGACCTAGGATATCCAGCCCCCAGACCGCAAACGGCCACAAGAGTGGGATAGTCTGGAGGCCCTGAGCGGGCTAGTGGATTTGCTTGGCGTGGAACTGGCAGGCCTCGCAGAATCTCACCAGCTCGGTTGCGTCGTTGAGTGCCGTGGGCCAGTAGAATTCGTTGCGGAACGCCTTGCCCCCAAGGTACGCGACGACAAATGGTGCCCGCAGGCCCCACCGTGTATGTCAGCTAGCAGTTCGCACCCCTGCTCCCTGGAGATGCATCGCAAGGAAACGTCATTCAGTCGCTTCCGGTATAGCTCACCATCCTGAATACAGTACGTTGTAGCCTGCCAGGCTACGCGCTCCGCATCCTCCTCCTTCTCTGGCAGTGTTCCTTGCATCAGGTATGCCCTAAACTCTTCGGTCCAGCTCCCCTCTTGGGGCTCGAGCGCTTGGAGCAGGCGTGCTCCTGAGGTCGGACCGCAGGCGGGGGCTCCCAAGGCTGGCGGCGGGGAAGTTCCTCATGAGGCAGCGCAGGCTCCGCAGCCGGAGGGGCCGCTGAGGGCTTGAAGATTCGCTATTCAAAGACATCGGGCTCTTGGGGCTGATGCTTTGACGCCCTTTTGGCGATATCATCGGCTTCCTTGTTTGTACCGCGGGGCACATGCTGCAGTTCCAGGCCCAAGAACTGCTTCTCCATTTTGCGTACCTCCGCGAGGTATGCCTCCATGTCCTCCTCCTTTGGCTCATACACTTTGTTGGAAAAGTTGACGAGGAGCTGAGAGTCGCCCTTGATGGCGAGGCGCTTCACTCCCAAGGCCGCCGCAGCCTTGAGGCCGGCGATCAACCCTTTGAATTCCGTGATGTTGTTGGAGACCATCTCGCCCCGTTGGAAGCAGAGCTGCACGGCGTAGTAGAGCTTGTCTTGGGTGAGCGAGATGAGCACGGCACCAGCCCCCCGCGCGCTGGCAAGCGAAAGCGCCGTCGAAGTACATGACCCAGCCGTCTGGTGCTTCGCTTCCTGGGGAGAGAGATCGGTCCTCGCCCGCTTCGGGCCTTGGAGCGTCGGTCCATTCTGCCACAAAGTCGGCGAGTGCGGCTCCCTTGATGACCCTGGTGGTGCTGAACTCCAGCTGGAATGCCTGCAACACGATGTTCCACTCGGCGACCCTCCCCGCAGCATTGGGGCTCCGGAGTACCCTCTCCAGGGGGTACGCCGAGATGACCTTGATGGTGTCGATGTTCTGGGAATGGGGGTCCCCAGACTTTCCTGCCTGTGGCCCACAGCATGGCTCCTCCAACGGCCTGGTACGGCCCATCTTCACCAGCAAACACTCAAGACCCTCGCGAGGGGCCAAGCCTCGCAAGGCGGACAACACAAGACCTCCTCAGGGGCAGCCTCACTAGGCAGGCTTGCGAGGAGCAGAGAGATCAAGGCAAGGGGCACCTTGCGAGGTTCCCGTGACGTGAGCCATGATGACCAAGGCCAGGCGGGTGCCAGGCAGGATCCAGGCGGGCGCCAGGCGGGAGCCAGCGGGCGCAAAGTACTCGTTTCCTCTTTGGTGCTAAAGGAGCAGGCGCAGACGAAGAGTCCCGAGGCATCAGGCAAAGGTTTCCATATCGGTGCAACAAGACCAAGACCAGCAGGACGAAGGTCACCACGGAGCCCACGACGTCGTCGTCGCCAGAGCCTTTGGCAGGCGAAGACCACCTTTTGTCAGGATAGCTTGTACTAGCTGTCCCCCTTCAAATTGGCCGTTGTGGGATCCCTTCCCGCCTAACATTTGGGAAGAGGACCGCGGCCTCTATAAATAGGACTAGCCACCACCATTGCAGGAGGACGAACTTTGGATCAGATCCATTCCACCCTCGCACACACAAGCTCACCGAGCTCAAGAACACCTCTCCTCAGGAGGTTGTTCTTCCCTTATACTTGTTCATCCTCAGCCTACAAGGCAATCCACCACACCACACTGGAGTAGTGTATTACACAACGTCGGTGGCCCGAACTAGTATAAACTCTTGTGTCCCTTGTTCCTTGGGTTCAGCGAGCCAGGCCTTGAGATCGCGGGGAGTGGGTGAGCATGGGGGAGAGATATCTTGTCCGGACCGGATTTTCGGGATATTAATTTTCCAGAAAATGGCCCTTGTGCTCACCAGCCCCAGGATTACTGTTAGCTGATGAGGCACCAACTTGATACAGAAATTCCGAGCAAAGTACAAAATATGTAGTACAAGACCATTGTGGCCTAGGAGTACAACACTTGGTTTCTAGTGGTTGATGGCGGAAGCGTTTTGTGGTTCATCTGCGTCTATGGGACTCCATTTCCCACAAGAACAGCTGACCAGGATAACTCCTATCTTCGCGAGGCTGCTATCATCATTGCGTAGGTTCCGGGGCTGTCATCGCAATGCTTATCTCCATGCGAGAAATCTGGCCAAGACAATAGCCAGGGACAAGCCAGTGAGTACTTTTGAATGTACTCGCAAACATTATGAACACGGGTATAATATAACAAGGGATAATCATGCTCCGAAATATTCTATGATCATAACGTCTGTTACGAAATATACGAAATCCATGATGCACACATGCAGGTAATATATGAATATGCAATACGGGAGTAGGAATAGAATGCACCGATCGAGTGTCTGAAGCGACGCCTCGAAAGGATAATAAGGTAAATCATGCCTCAGTCGGGCGTCTGAGCGACACCACATAAAGGGCTTATAAAGAATAAATAAACAACAAGCATGCCGCAGTCGGGCGTCTGAGCGACACCACATAAAGGGCTTATAAATAAATAAATAAATAACAAGCATGCCGCAGTCGGGCGTCTGAGCGACACCACATAAAGGGCTTATAAATAATAATCGCAGTGAGTATCCAGGAGGTAGAACCGTCCCAGGGGTACTCAATAATTCAAATAATGTAAATGGTTAGTCCACAATAATAATAATCATAATCCTCATATGTCATAGGTCATAATCAATGTTCTAGTTTCGCCGTTTCTCCATCCGAAGACCGTCACTATAATAATCTTAATCCTCATATGTCACAGGTCATAATCAATGATCTAGTTTAGCCGTTTCTCCATCCGAAGACTGTCACTATAATAATCATAATCCTCATATGTCGCAGGCCTTAATCAATGATCTAGTTTAGCCGTTTCTCCATCCGAAGACCGTCACTAAACCCATCTCCGACTGTAGTCCTTTCCCATGGACATGGCTATCCGAATAGATTTAACCTCTGCAGAGGGTGTACTCTTTACCCACGAGTAACGGATTTATTTATTCCATCGGGACTAATTCGGCCTACGTCCTTTTAATTGAAAACACGCCTGACCTGCACACACCAGCTTAACTTACCGGCGTCTGGAATCACCCACGACACCTGTCAAGCAAAACTCTAAGTGGGGAGGCTACAACCTCGACGTAGCATGGGATCAAATTTATATCGCGCGCTCTAAGGGGTGCCCCCCTCTCGGTCCCAACCGGAAACACCCATGCCCCCGGACCAGGTGGCATGCCTACCGGATGCATCCGGTATCTTCCACCATGGCCTCTCTGTACGGTGTGTGCTAGGAAGGGGTTGACAACCTACTGAACCGTACCCTACCTGCAGCAGGGACAAGTGGTAGTACGAAACAAGTATGGGGGTTTACTGGAACAAGACTCGATCTATGGCCGACTCAGGAGGTTCAAGTATTCCCCGTGTGATTAGCATAACAGACATATTTCCATTAACAGATAAACTCACCACTCATCAAGCCTCACCATGCCATACCGGACATACTCGTCTCGACGAGGAACTAGGGACAAGCTCGTGTCTACCCAAGACCGCGACTTTCCCGGCTTCCTTCCGGTATGCATGAGAAGCTTACGAGGATGATTACCATCACCAGCATATTCATTTCTAACAGCAAAGCATCTCCATTATGCACTCATGCGTATGATTCTATCGTCACATAAGATAACGTATGCTCCAAGTCAAGGTGGTGTTGTAACCGTATCGAAAACATCCAAAAATATTATGCCAGAGTTCAGGATGCTTGCCTTCAGGTTGTGGAGAGGGAGTGTGCATTCCAAAACTTTTTGAAAGCTTTCTTCTCTCTCCATTTCCTATTTTGAAAAATATTCTAATAACACATGTTTCAAAAACAGTACAAAAGTTGTCCTAAATATTTTTGAAATAAATATTAAAATAAACTAGATAAAATTTGAGAGAGGTAGGAAAAAGAATCAACTCATTTGGAGTTTTATTTTAAAAGATATAGCCAGTCAAAGTTTAGTCAAGGTTCTGTTTTTAATAAAACCAGAAAAAGAAAACGTTTCGGAGGGGCTTACGCTTTCTGTTTAGCGAAAATGTATTTTGCGAAATACGCCTCCACTTAAAACACACGTCGGCAGGGCTGGGTCGCTGACAGTGGGTCCAGCGGGCCCACTGGTCAGGTTTGACTAGTCCCATCTCCCTCCTCTTCCTCTGCCCGAGCGGAGGCGGAACTCCGGCGAGCGACGCCGGCGAACGGCGGCTCTTCGTGGGCTCCGGAGGGCAGGGATGGATCCGTGGTTCCAGGGCGGTCCTCCCGGTGGTCGCTAGGCAGGTGGAGACGGGGGGAGTCGCCGGTGGTGAGCTCCGCGGCGGAGGAGGCTTCGGGTGGTTTGGGGGTTTCGAGCTATGGTGGTCCTTGGTCGCGTTTGAGAGGCTGGGCGGCTCCGTGAGGTCGAGGGGAAATGGGTGGTGGTACTAGATGAGCTGGCGAGGCTCTGTTGGCGACTAGCGGGACCGGAGGGCGGCGGCGGCCGAACCTGCTGGAGGCGGGGAAGAAAACTTCCCGACGTCGATTGCTGGGTGTTGGGGGCACTAGGGGGATAGAACGAGGTTGCCTGAGTGCTTGGTCGAGCTCGGGGTCCCCTTATATAGGCGTTCGAGGTTGGTCCCGCGGCGGCCGTGGATAAGAACGCCGGCGACCGTCGCTCTGTAGCTGCAGGGCGACGTGGCGGCGACGAGCGCGTGCCGACGAGTATGTGGATGAGCTCGGGCTGTTCAAGGGGGCAGCTGGCGCGCGCGGGTGGCTTGGGCGGCACCGTCTATGGCAGAGCCTGGTGCCGACGCCGGCGTGCCGCCAAGGGAGCCCTGACGGTGGCGCTGTAGGACGCCAGGGTGGCTCTGCGGCGAGGGAAGGGGCGGGCGTGCCGGCTGCGAGTGGGGAGAGGCCAGAGCGGGCGCGGGGAGGCGGCCGTGCGACGCGGCGGCTCGGGCGCCCGCACGTGCAAAACGTGCGCTCTGGGCGCGCCCAGAGCACGCACGGGACATGTTCGACATAATGCCAGGGCAGCCTAGAGTGCTAGAGCGAGGCTGGCAAATAACAGGACTAGGTTAGAGCTAGCAAGGGGGTTAATGGACATGGTGGTTTGGTCAGGGGATCAAGTTCTCAAAGCAAACTAATAATCATGCCAAATCTGCCCATGCACACCAAGTGTTCGACAGAATGCTAAGTGCATCTAGGCAACTCTTGGAGTGGCCAAAAACTCCAGATCAGGGTCTCCCTGGATGTAGGTGATGATGGCAAGATCATTTGGGCAAAACCAGAAACTTGCTAGTGCAAGTTTTGCAATCTTTCAGTTTTGGACAGAAAGAAAAAGGCCTTATTGCATGCACTTAAAATCCTCCAATGGGTCCACTCTCCTGGACTTAAGGGTTTTGCAGGGTGGTCTACTAGCAGGAAAAAGCTCATGGGCACTAGAGCAAAATAAAATAGGGTTGCAGTACAAATCACCAAACTGGACCAGAATAAAGATGAGGATGATTTCACTCAAATTTTTCAAAGAACACCAATGGGTTTTTGCATGAAGTTGAATCATATGCATCTACTGACATCTCCAAACACTTGGAAGAATTTTTAAAGGAATATTTAAATAGGTTGTAGTGCAAAAATACCTACTGGACCAGATTTGAAAAGTTGATGTAGAGCTCAAAATCTCCAATAACCAAAAGATATCTTTGCATAAAAGTGATGTGGAAACATCACATGACATCCCCAAATTTTGGTGAAAATTTTAAATGCATTTATCAAATGGTTGCAGTGCAAAAGAGGCTCCAAATTTATGAAAATCATTTTAAAAGAATAAAGCTCAGGAAAAGCAATTATGCAATTAAATCCACTGATAAAGAATTGTTTTATAGAGAGAGTATACAAGTCAAATAATACTTTTGGAAAGTTTCCACTTGAGGTAAAAACCCACAATATTAAAGAGAAGAGGGTTCTGAAATCAAAAGATAAATCCAGAAAAATAGAAAATTTAATTTCCTGGCAAAATTTTAATTAATAAAACAAGGTCAAAATTTTGGGGTGTTACAACACTACCCCCTTAAGAAAAATCTCGTCCTCGAGATTTGCTAAAAATTGTTTTTAAAATAATACTCCCATTAGTTGAAACCAAGAGTTTGCTCATAGCACAAACTTAGGGTACAATCATAAGCTGCAACACACAAATAAATATAGCTATGACGTTTACAATGAAAACGGCATATGGACAGGGTCCCGAGAGAACGTCTCTGGTACTGGGGCACACTCCTCTTCTATCGGGGGAAGCGGGTTGACTAGTCGATGAATGCGTCTCTCCTGGTCAGGCCTCAGTGGTCTGCCGATGGCGATCTGAGGATTTAAATCAGCGAGGCTCTGGAGATAACCCATTACCCGCTGAGTCAAACGTTCTTGAGCGATAACATACTGGGCAAGGTTGGCCAGTACTGGATCTCTCTCAATTCGTCCACCGGGAAAAGATGCTACTTCTCCGGGTGCTGCACGACTCGGAAAGTAATAATATTCTCGTTCGCTGGCATAGGGTACCGCGAATCGAAGACGAGCGAGCGCTTCGTACGCAGCAGTTTCTATGGCCATATGCGGAGTCAGCATGGATTTCCCCACGAAGGAGACTTCCGTTGGGTCTTGGTTTGGGTTTGCGGAGGGATGTGCACCACTGCCCAATATTTCGAGCTGGATGGGGTGATCCTCGATTTGAGCAACTCGTACTGGGGTGGATGGATGGTACTCATGGTACTGCAGGTAAAGTCCCACAATAATTTAACAAAACTGCCCGGGGTTGCGTCTGGAGTTCTCAGGTAAATACTGGGGGTCGGCATGGCAAAGAAATGGCTGTGCGGGTTGTGCACAAGGTGAGGGGTACTTGGCAAGGTCACGAGGTGGCCTTTTATATAGCATTGGGGCTGGGTTATTTACCGTGGTGAAGGGTAACTGGTTCTGTTCTTTGGGTCGGGGTCAATGCCACAGATACTCATATCTCATAAATGTGACGCATACTGTGGGTGTCGTCGGGGTGGTTTTTGGTAGCTGCGCCCGAAATTTAAAAATGCAACTGTACGCTAACGTACATATGCATGGCTACTATTCCAAAATAGGGCGCACGAGCAGACAGCATTTAATAATGGTGATACAGGATCACACAATTACAAGGCGTAGAAATACTAAGGCTCGCTACCACTCGAGCGACTTAGTCTACTTTGTTAATGTCTAAGTGGGCTGGCCTTGTGGACGTCGAGGCTTCTCCACGGGTTTCACCGTCGGGATTAGCTGGATGAGGTTGAGGGGCTGCAGGGTCGGGGTAGCGATGATGACCATCGCGGGGGTTGTTGGCCACAATCCCGTTGGAGTGTGTTCCCAAAAGGCGACGAAGCACTTCTGGGGACACCAAAGTATTTTGGTCGATGGTTGGGGCAGACCTCAAGGGCTCGATCGGGTGTCCGAACAGCACGACTAGGTTGTCGGCGTTGGGATCCTCTTCTCCTCTCGTCGGGGCTCGGCGAATCAGTTCTCCACGAGCTGCGATCAGATCAAGGGTGATTTGATCGAATAGTTCCTCTAGTGCACTTACATAGCGCACCAGATGCAATAGTGCAGGATCCATCTCGTGATCTCCGTTGGCAACCCGGGGCGGCCTACCATACCTGTCGCGACTGGGGTAGTAGTAGAACGAGCGACAGTTAACTCTGGGTGACAAGTGCCGGAGTTGAACTATAGCTTCTCGAGCTGCCAGTTGGATGGCTTGTGGCTCAAAGGAGGTTGTCCTTCAAGTGAACCTGTAGGGGCGTTCTTGCGATAGTCCCCTACCATAGATGTGCACAGTGGCCCAGAATTGACAGCTCTCACCGCTCATGGGTCCTTGGTACACAACATATTCTGGGGGCTCTTCTAATGCATAGGCACGGCGGGTGAGGTTTGCGAGCACGGTCACAAAACCTCCAAGGTTGGTTGCTGTGGTCTCATTGTGAACAATGGGGCCAGGCATCGTGGCTTGGTTTGGGGGTAGAGGCTGTGCTGTGCTATGTTGAGGCTAGCATGCTCTTTTTATAGAAAAAAGGGGCGGAGTCTTCCTTCGCACGCTTGCGAATGAGACATGCTAGGTGTCGGTCACTGGCGCGTGATCGACAGGCTAGGCTGATAGGTTGGGCACCGACTGCCAAAAGCGTCGGGGTCACTTTGTGGCTATCTTACACGAGAAGCTTGGCCGGGGTTAGGTTAAGGTCTGGTGGGTTGGTTAACCTAGGTTTATTGACCTGGCTAAGATAGGATTAGCCAATGGTCAACCTGGCTCTGATACCAAGTTTGTCAGGACCAGATATTCGGGATATTAATTTTCCAGAAAATGGCCCTTGTGCTCACCAGCCCCAGGATTACTGTTAGCTGATGAGGCACCAACTTGATACAGAAATTCCGAGCAAAGTACAAAATATGTAGTACAAGACCATTGTGGCCTAGGAGTACAACACTTGGTTTCTAGTGGTTGATGGCGGAAGCGTTTTGTGGTTCATCTGCGTCTATGGGACTCCATTTCCCACAAGAACAGCTGACCAGGATAACTCCTATCTTCGCGAGGCTGCTATCATCATTGCATAGGTTCCGGGGCTGTCATCACAATGCTTATCTCCATGCGAAAAATCTGGCCAAGACAATAGCCAGGGACAAGCCAGTGAGTACTTTTGAATGTACTCGCAAACATTATGAACACGGGTATAATTCAACAAGGGATAATCATGCTCCGAAATATTCTATGATCATAACGTCTGTCACGAAATATACGAAATCCATGATGCACGCATGCAGGTAAAATATGAATATGCAATACGGGAGTAGGAATAGAATGCACCGATCGAGTGTCTGAAGCGACGCCTCGAAAGGATAATAAGGTAAATCGTGCCTCAGTCGGGCGTCTGAGCGACACCACATAAAGGGCTTATAAAGAATAAATAAACAACAAGCATGCCACAGTCGGGCGTCTGAGCGACACCACATAAAGGGCTTATAAATAAATAAATAAATAACAAGCATGCCGCAGTCGGGCGTCTGAGCGACACCACATAAAGGGCTTATAAATAATAATCATACTGACTATCCAGGAGGTAGAACCGTCCCAGGGGTACTCAATAATTCAAATAATGTAAATGGTTAGTCCACAATAATAATAATCATAATCCTCATATGTCATAGGTCATAATCAATGTTCTAGTTTAGCCGTTTCTCCATCCGAAGACCGTCACTATAACAGTCTTAATCCTCATATGTCACAGGTCATAATCAATGATCTAGTTTAGCCGTTTCTCCATCCGAAGACCGTCACTATAATAATCATAATCCTCATATGTCGCAGGCCATAATGAATGATCTAGTTTAGCCGTTTCTCCATCCGAAGACCGTCACTAAACCCATCTCAGACTGTAGTCCTTTCCCATGGACATGGCTATCCGAATAGATTTAACCTCTGCAGAGGGTGTACTCTTTACCCACGAGTAACGGATTTATTTATTCCATCGGGACTAATTCGGCCTACGTCCTTTTAATTGAAAACACGCCTGACCTGCACACACCAGCTTAACTTACCGGCGTCTGGAATCACCCACGACACCTGTCAAGCAAAACTCTAAGTGGGGAGGCTACAACCTCGACGTAGCATGGGATCAAATTTATATCGCGCGCTCTAAGGGGTGCCCCCCTCTCGGTCCCAACCGGAAACACCCATGCCCCCGGACCAGGTGGCATGCCTACCGGATGCATCCGGTATCTTCCACCATGGTCTCTCTGTACGGTGTGTGCTAGGAAGGGGTTGACAACCTACTGAACCGTACCCTACCTGCAGCAGGGACAAGTGGTAGTACGAAACAAGTATGGGGGTTTACTGGAACAAGACTCGATCTATGGCCCACTAAGGAGGTTCAAGTATTCCCCGTGTGATTAGCATAACAGACATATTTCCATTAACAGATAAACTCACCACTCATCAAGCCTCACCATGCCATACCGGACATACTCGTCTCGACGAGGAACTAGGGACAAGCTCGTGTCTACCCAAGACCGCGACTTTCCCGGCTTCCTTCCGGTATGCATGAGAAGCTTACGAGGATGATTACCATCACCAGCATATTCATTTCTAACAGCAAAGCATCTCCATTATGCACTCATGCGTATGATTCTATCGTCACATAAGATAACGTATGCTCCAAGTCAAGGTGGTGTTGTAACCGTATCGACAACATCCAAAAATATTATGCCAGAGTTCAGGATGCTTGCCTTCAGGTTGTTGAGAGGGAGTGTGCATTCCAAAACTTTTTGAAAGCTTTCTTCTCTCTCCATTTCCTATTTTGAAAAATATTCAAATAACATATGTTAAAAAACAGTACAAAAAGTTGTCCTAAATATTTTTGAAATAAATCTTAAAATAAACTAGATCAAATTTGAGAGAGGTAGGAAAAAGAATCAACTTATTTGGAGTTTTATTTTAAAAGATATAGCCAGTCAAAGTTTAGTCAAGGTTCTGTTTTTAATAAAACCAGAAAAAGAAAACGTTTCGGAGGGGCTTATACTTTCTGTTTAGCGAAAACGTATTTTGCGAAATACGCCTCCACTTAAAACACACGTCGGCAGGGCTGGGTCGCTGACAGTGGGTCCAGCGGGCCCACTGGTCCTTGGTCGCGTTTGAGAGGCTGGGCGGCTCCGTGAGGTCGAGGGGAAACGGGTGGTGGTACTAGATGAGCTGGCGAGGCTCTGTTGGCGACTAGCGGGACCGGAGGGCGGCGGCGGCCGAACCTACCGGAGGCGGGGAAGAAAGCTTCCCGACGTCGATTGCTGGGTGTTGGGGGCACTAGGGGGATAGAACGAGGTTGCCTGAGTGCTTGGTCGAGCTCGGGGTCCCCTTATATAGGCGTTCGAGGTTGGTCCCGTGGCGGCCGTGGATAAGAACGCCGGCGACCGTCGCTCTGTAGCTGCAGGGCGACGTGGCGGCGACGAGCGCGTGCCGACGAGTATGCGGATGAGCTCGGGCTGTTCAAGGGGGCAGCTGGCGCGCGCGGGTGGCTTGGGCGGCGCCGTCCATGGCAGAGCCTGCTGCTGACGCCGGCGTGCCGCCAAGGGAGGCCTGACGGCGGCGCTGTAGGGCGCCAGGGTGGCTCTGCGGCGAGGGAAGGGGCGGGCGTGCTGGCTGCGAGTGGGGAGAGGCCAGAGCGGGCGCGGGGCGGCGGCCGTGCGACGCGGTGGCTCGGGCGCCCGCATGTGCAAAACGTGCGCTCTGGGCGCGCCCAGAGCACGCACGGGACATGTTCGACATAATGCCAGGGCTGCCTGGAGTGCTAGAGCAAGGCTGGCAAATAACAGGACTAGGTTAGAGCTAGCAAGGGGGTTAATGGACATGGTGGTTAGGTCAGGGGATCAAGTTCTCAAAGCAAACTAATAATCATGCCAAATCTGCCCATGCACACCAAGTGTTCGACAGAATGCTAAGTGCATCTAGGCAACTCTTGGAGTGGCCAAAAACTCCAGATCAGGGTCTCCCTAGATGTAGGTGATGATGGCAAGATCATTTGGGCAAAACCAGAAACTTGCTAGCGCAAGTTTTGCAAACTTTCAGTTTTGGACAGAAAGAAAAAGGCCTTATTGCATGCACTTAAAATCCTCCAATGGGTCCGCTCTCCTCGACTTAAGGGTTTTGCAGGGTGGTCTACTAGCAGGAAAAAGCTCATGGGCACTAGAGCAAAATAAAATAGGGTTGCAGTACAAATCACCAAACTGAACCAGAATAAAGATGAGGATGATTCACTCAAATTTTTCAAAGAACAACACTGGGTTCTTGCATGAAGTTGAATCATATGCATCTACTGACATCTCCAAACACTTGGAAGTATTTTTAAAGGAATATTTAAATAGGTTGTAGTGCAAAAATATCTACTGGACCAGATTTGAAAAGTTGATGTAGAGCTCAAAATCTCGAATAACCAAAAGATATCCTTGCATAAAAGTGATGTGGAAACATCACATGACATCCCCAAATTTTGGTGAAAATTTTAAATGCATTTATCAAATGGTTGCAGTGCAAAAGAGGCTCCAAATTTATGAAAAATCATTTTAAAAGAATAAAGCTCAGGAAAAGCAATTATGCAATTAAATCCACTGATAAAGAATTGTTTTATAGAGAGTGTATACAAGTCAAATAATACTTTTGGAAAGTTTCCACTTGAGGTAAAAACCCACAATATTAAAGAGAAGAGGGGTACTGAAATCAAAAGATAAATCCAGAAAAATAGAAAATTTAATTTCCTGGCAAAATTTTAATTAATAAAACAAGGCCAAAATTTTGGGGTGTTACATATCTTGTGCGCACCCCAGAGTTCGAACCTTAAGGGTTTTGCCGGAACCCGTAATCCGACATTTGGCACGCCAGGTAGGGGAGCGGTCGCGACGCATTACTGGAACGGGTCGCTGAACTCCTGGATACCGCCTGCAGGGGTACGCCACCCTTCTGCTCCATGATCGCGCCCGAGGTTGTGGTGGAAGCACGCGCGAGGCCCCGGCGGGCCCGCGTGCCTCCCGGTGTGTCAGGAGGATCCAGCAACACGAGCGCGGGCAATGGCGTTGGACACCCTGCCTCGACCGCGTCATTGCCAGGAGGGACAAGCACTGACGGCCCGCCGCAAGGGCGCGCCGGGATGTCACGCGGCGGCCGGGGCCAGGCGCCGCAGTTCATGGCCCAAGGCGCGGGGCGCCTGCGCGAGGATCCTGGCGAGGCAGACACGGACAACTATGTGCCCTGCATGGTGCACCTGGGATATCTGCCGGAGGGGGGCTCCAACCCATTTCCCGGGCCATGATGGCCGGCTGGAGGACCCGAGGCGAGGGCCTTTCACGGGTCGTCCGGAGACTTCACCGACCCCTTCAGCGACGACGACGGTGGGGTACAGCCAGGGTCGCTGGAGCAAACTTATGCTAACACTGAACTGCAGGAGACCCTGGTCGCGGTAGCAGTCGAAGACCACAGGGCAGTAGCCCAGCCAACAGCAGGAGTTGTGCTCCGGGGGCTGCGCGGGAGAGGCCCAGAGCCAGGCCCTCCCTCACGCCCCACGGAGCCAGGCGAGGCATGGAGGTAGGCCCTCGGCCGGGGGAAGCGCCGGTGAGCCTTTTTCCCCAGGCAGAGGGCCCGTGGTCGCCGAGGGCGCCACCAGCGTCCTCTTTGCCCCTTTGTCTCGTCCTGGTTTCCAGACGCCCCAACGGTGGTCAAGGGTGGCGCAGGGCGGGGCCCTCACCTAGTGATATGAAGCAAGGCTCACGCCTGTGAAGGTCTTCGCACGTGACACTCTCACGTAATAATGAGTGGGGTTGTACACTCCCCGGAGTCTCCGAAGTGCCGCCCTCGGGCCTCGGGGGCTCCCGCCCATGTCCTAGTGGAAGCACCATGCTCCGCGCTGGCCGTCGACACTGTCCCCCAATGACTATGCTCACAGCCAGTGAAAGCACATAGCTCCGCGCTAATGGGAAGACTAGAAGACTAGCTAGGTGCTGGACGCGGCCATTTGCTTTCGACCTCTTTTTCTGTAGCTCAAATTTGTAGCCTTTGATTTTGAATTTGAAGTCGTATTTTCATTCGCAATCGCGGGGGGGGGGGGTGCCTTTTTTCGCGTTCGTGTTGATTTCACGAGTTTCTGGATTCATGCCTTGCTTTAAGATTTGCGTCTGCTACCTCCCCCCCTCCGAGCCCCTCGCGAGCGGGGGCTGGGCAAGGCACGCATGCACTACGCGCGCACCCCACCATGACTGGCGCTTGCTTCTTGCGAGGCCCTATCGGTCGGACTAGCAGACCCCTCAGGAGACGAAAACCTCACGTGTCCGTGAAGGACTCCCCTCGGAAGAGATGCGCATCGGAAGTTGCCAAATTAATTTGACGCCCGACTGGACCAAGGTAAGTTACGGCAGCAATCCCGCATGGTGCTCGTGAGCTCACCAAAACGTATTTGAAGCCTAGCTTAAGAAGTGAAATAATAGTCTGTTTACATCAGGAGATCCCCCTCCCCGAAAAGCTCTTACATCGTGAGGGGCCATGCCCAAGCTTTTGCATGCAGGTCCAAAATAAAGAAGTGCGGGCTCAGTCGAACATGTCGCTCGCCGCGTCTTCCTGATCACCGCAGACATGCTGCTGGCGCTGTCGCTGGCGCTATCTTCACCTTCATCAACTGCGCCACCCTCATCCGCCACAACTACCACCGCGTCATCATCAGAAGCAAAGGCCTGGACCAGAGCATCCACATTGTTATCCACCCAGCGCGCTAGGTTGTCCCGGATGACCCCGAGCACTGGAGCAATGGCGGCGTCAAAGTTGAAGTCAGGGTTGATGTTCTCGAGGTGGCTGAAAATGCGGGAAAATGCGCTCCCGAGGAGGCCTCAACTCTTCTCCTCGACAAGCTGATGAGCCCTCTCGGCTCGGTTCTCCAGGCGCGTCACGACATCAGTGAAGAAGCAGAGGTGGCTGGCATAGTCTTCTGCATGGGGATGAGGGGCGTGTTCCTCACAAATGGCGCCCGGTGCTTGGTTTTCTCTCGTCCTGAGGTCCCGGAGCATGGGTGTGTGCTCGCGCAGCAGCGTCTGACGATGGATCACCTCCTCCCTGCTCTGCTGCGCAAGGGACTCCGTGGTGTTAAACCTCTGCTGAAGTGGGAGTAGCTTGGCACGGGCGGAGGCCAACTCGGCCTGCATAGAAATCAGGGCAGCTGTGGTGGCCTTCTCGCGCTACTCCGCCTCAGCCAGCCTTGACCTGAGGACAGCGGTCCTGCCCTCAGCTTTGTCTTCCACGAGCTTCAGCTTCAGGTCGTACCTGTTGGCAAGATCAGCGCGAGCCTCGGCCACCCTGTGGTCAGTCTCCTCCTGGGCCCTGGCCTCACGCGCGCTGACAGCATCCTCCGCTTGGGCAACCTGGCGTTCCCTCATCTCCAACCGCTCAAGCTCAAGACTGCGCTCTGTGGCCTCCAGCATCAGCGCTTCCTCGCGCCTCAAGTTCTTCTCTTCGTCAGACGGCGCCCCCTTCATCGACGCCAAAGCAGCCCTGCGTGCCTCCACCTGCTGCTCCAGGTAGGCATTTAGGACCTGGAGCTCCTACTGCGCTTCTCGGTGACCTCGCGCCGGTGGTCTGCCTCCCTGGCCTCCTCCAAGGCCCGAGCACTGGCCTCGCGTGGGATTGCCAGAGATGCCTCGGCTTTCGCGTTGGCGTGCTCGCGCTGGAGGCGCCCGAGGTTGATGGCCACCTTCAGTTGGTGCCATTCGCCCACCAGCCGGAGGCCCTCGGCTTCAAGACGAGCATCAACATCCATGAGTTCCTCCCCAAGCCTGCTTAGCGCACCCATCGCCTCCCGGAAGAGCTCATGACGGACGGCACCCCGCTTGCATGCAAGCTCGAGCACGCGATCGGGTCCGTCCTCCACGTCAGAGGATGTCGAAGGAGTCCGAGGTGGTTCACTTCCCCCCAGCCGAAGGCTGGAGGCCGGCGCCATCCTAGTCGCCCTACGGGCCTCGGCGGAGGCCCGGAAGGGCGGAAGCTCATTGCTTGAAGAAGAGGCCAAGACCAAGATCATCCAGCCACCGCCAATAACCAGGGGAGGAGCCCTTGGCACACCTCCCGCACTCCAGGCAAAACAACGAAGGAGGGACGGCAATAACGCGGGTTTGAGGCGCCAGGCTGGCGCACGTGCCTCTCCGGCCGACCTCACGCCAAGTGCGACATGCTGGCTTGGAGCGATCAAGGCCGGCGGGGGATTCAGAGCAGGAGGAGGTTGCTTCTCAGGAGATTTCGCCGCCCTAGCGGAAGGGACCCAGAGGAGCCACAGTCAGGAGGGGAAACAACACTCGAGAAATTACAAGGATAAGGTACTCACTTGTCTATGGAGATATACTTCCTCTGTTTCAATGGCCGGAAGGCATCACCGCTGCAGCTTGGAGATCCTTTCCTCTTCTGGAGCGCGTCGAAGTTCAGTCGGAGCCGGCCGAAGCCTTAAGTGTGGTCACCAGCGCCGGGCGCAGCTAGAGCAGCTCCTGAGGAGGCGACCTCAGGGGCGCGGGGCTGCGTGGAGACCTTGGCCCTCGCCTCCCGGCGACCCGCCGGGGCCCCGGGGGCTGCGGCCTCAGGAGTATCGGGCCAAGACGCCCCTCCGGCCGCTTCCTCAAGATGGCTCTCTAGGGGCCATGGTGCGGCCCTTCGGGAGCCCCGAGCGGCGCTGATTCCTATGCGGCTGATGGTGGTCGCCCCCCTGCGCCCACTTCCGGGGAAGTCGTCGTGTTGGCGGCAGGCAAGGGAGCCACGGAGACAGGGCTCTCGCTAGGCCCTTCGAGACCACCCGGACGTAGTCCCCACTCATCGAAAGGGGGCATCTGCCTCGTGAAGTTCGCCTTGTTCGAGCAGTAGTACAAGAGACAACCCTCCTCCGGCATGTCAGCTGGCGACGGGTCGCCCGTCAGGATCTCGAGCACAGTTTGTTGCACCTCAAGGGGAAGCCCAGACTCGTGAAGCCTCATGCGATCCTTGCTGCCGGACAAGGTCCACATTGGTCGGGAATGGCATGGAACGCGGCAACACAACGCCGGATGAACTCCTTCACCACCATGGGCGCGGTCACGCCCAGGTCCTTCAACCTCTTCAACCGGAGCCAGATGAAGGAGCGGCGCGGGTCGACGAGCTTCTCGTGGCCCCAGCCAGAGCTGGGAACGGCGGGTGCTGACGGGAGCGAGAGCAGGGGGCTGAGCACGCCGACGTCCAAGAATACCCAGCGCTTGCGGAACCCGCTCGCGGACAGTGGGAGCTCGAAGTCAATCCCCGAGCCGGCCGTCACAGCCACTGCCTGAAAGCTCAGGCATCCCAAGCACTGCCGAGGGTTGGTCAGGTGCAGCGAGAAGAAATGGCGAAGTAGGGCCACGGAAGGAGCAATGCCCACCATGGCCTCGTAGACGAAGGCTAAGACGACAAGAAGGGTAACGGATTGGGGATAGGTGCAGCATATGGATCTGATTATGGGAAAGGACGGCGTTGAAGAAGGTGGAGAAAGGGGGAATCAGGCCGGCCCCCAGGGCGTCAAGGACGAAGTGGACCTCGGTGGCTGTCCTATCAACAGAGGCGCGGGATGCGGGCCAGGCCGCCGTATTCCCCCATTCGTTGAAGTCAGCGGCGAGCGCTGGGCAAACCTTGCCCATGGCCTCCTGGTTGAGCACTACCGACCGCTCAACGGCAGGCTCAAGGGCTGGAGGGGATCCGGCTGAGGACTAGGGCCTCTTCTTCCCCTTCTTCGGCCGGCTTGGAGCCATGGCAACAGAGAGGACAGAGCTCAGTTTAGATCAGAAGAGGAGGTTATTGTTTCGTGAAGGCAGGAGAGCTGAGGGAGTGCGTCGCCAGCGACGAAGCAATAACTGTGTGGGTCACGGTGGGCGCCTAGCCAGGCGGATATCAAGGTTGTGTGGGAAAGCGGAGACACCCATGTTTCGTCAGTCGCCACATGTAAATCAAGGCCACAGGCAGTTGGGGCCGCGGCGCTCTGCACTTGCCCCTTCGCTTCGCCTCGAAGCCAAGCCCGAGCGTGCCTTGGGCCCGGGGGCTACTGTCGGCGTTCTGGGAACGGGGGTCCCCAGACTTGCCTGCCTGCGGCCCACGGCGTGGCTCCTCCAACGGCCTGGTACGGCCCATCTTCACCAGCAAAAACTCAAGACCTTCACGAGGGGCCAAGCCTCGCGAGGCGGACGACAGAAGACCTCCTCACGGGTAGCCTCACTAGGCTGGCTCGCGAGGAGCGGAGATATCAATGCAAGGGGCACCTCGCGAGGTTCCCGTGACGTGAGCCATGACGACCAAGGCTAGGCGGGCGCCAGGCGGGAGTCAACGGGCGCAGAGTACTCATTTCCTCTTTGGTGCTAAAGGAGTAGGCGCAGATGAAGAGTCCCGAGGCATCAGGCAAAGGTTTCCATATCGGTGCAACAAGACCAAGACCAGCAGGACGGCAGGACGGAGATCACCACGGAGCCCACGACGTCGTCACCGCCAGAGCCTTTGGCAGGCGAAGACCACCTTTTGTCAGGATAGCTTGTACTAGTTGTCCCCCTTCAAATTGGCCGTTGTGGGATCCCTTCCCGCCTAACATTTGGGAAGAGGACCGGGGCCTCTATAAATAGGACTAGCCACCACAATAGCAGGAGGACGAACTTTGGATCAGATCCATTCCACCCTCACACGCACAAGCTCACCGAGCTCAAGAACACCTCTCCTCAGGAGGCTGTTCTTCCCTTGTACTTGTTCATCCTCGGCCTACAAGGCAATCCACCACACCACACTGGAGTAGGGTATTACACGACGTCGGTGGCCCGAACCGGTATAAAATCTTGTGTCCCTTGTTCCTTGGGTTCGGTGAGCCAGACCTTGAGATCACGGGGAGTGGGTGAGCTTGGGGGAGAGAGATATTCATGCGCACCCCAGAGTTCGAACCTTAAGGGTTTTGCCAGAACCCGTAATCCGACAGATGGGGTGGCCTTGGAAGTAGTGACGCAACTTGCGCGAGGCCACGAGGAGCGCAAGTAGAAGCTTCTGCGACATGGGATAGCGTGCCCTTGCATCCCGTAATACCATGCTGACGAAGTACAACGGGTGCTCGACGAGGGCGGGAGCGTAGGTGGAGTCCGAGGTCTCCAGAGGTTGGGACTCCTGAGGCCAGGGGACCTCAGGAGCTTGGTTGCTCACTGGGGCTACCGCAGTCTCAGGAGCGTCGTCTTGTGGACCCTGGTCATCTGCTGACGCCGACGTGGCTTCAGGGGCGCCGACTTGGCGCCGCACCATCCCAGCCGAAGGTGCGGCAGGCCCTTGGCCTAACGCTCCTCCCGGACGGCCACCAGCGTTGCGCTGGCGGAATGAGGCGTGGCGGCTAGGTAAAGCATGAGGGGCTCGAGGGGACGAGGCGCTACCATCACCGGTGGGCTGGTCAGGTATCTCTTGAGGTCTTGAAATGCTGTGTCGGCCTCCGGGGTCCACTCAAACGGGCCCTTCTTCATCAGCTTGAAGAACTGGAGGGTGCGTTCCCCAAGCTTGGAGATGAAGCGCCCCAGTGAGGTCACACAGCCCGCGAGCTTTTGCATTTCCTTGAGAGTCTGCGGCGGGCTCATGTCTTCTATTGCCTTGATCTTCTCCAGATTCGCCTCGATCCCCCCGTGCGACATGAGGAAACCCAGCAGCTTGCCGGAGGTGATGCCGAACATGCGCTTCTCCGGGTTGAGCCGCGGGTTCACCTTGCGCAGGCTGGCGAAAGTCTCCTCCATGTCCTGAATGAGGGTCCTTGCCTCCCGAGACTTCACCACGATGTCGTCGATGTAGGCCTTTGCGTTCCTCCCGAGATGTTCGCCCAGAGCGATGTGCATCAGTCGCTGGAAGGTCGCCCCAGCGTTGCGTAGCCTGAACGGCATGCAAGTGTAGCAGTACTGAAGGAAATATGCCCTGGAGGCTAAATTTTTTTTATTTATATTTCCTTATATCATGATAAATGTTTATTATTCATGCTAGAATTGTATTAACCGGAAACTTAGTACATGTGTGAATACATAGACAAAACAGAGTGTCCCTACTATGCCTCTACTTGACTAGCTCGTTAATCAAAGATGGTTATGTTTCCTAACCATAGACATGTGTTGTCATTTGATGAACGGGATCAAATCATTAGAGAATGATGTGATGGACAAGACCCATCCGTTAGCTTAGCATAATGATCATTTAGTTTTACTGCTATTGCTTTCATCATGACTTATACATGTTCCTCTGACAATGAGATTATGCAACCCCCGAATACCAGAGGAACACCTTGGGTGCTATCAAACGACACAACGTAACTGGGTGAATATAAAGATGCTCTACATATGTCTCCGAAGGTGTTTGTTGGGTTGGCATAGATCGAGATTAGGATTTGTCACTCCGTGTACCGGAGAAGTATCTCTGGGCCCTCTCGGTAATGCACATCACTATAAGCCTTGCAAGCAATGTGACTAATGAGTTAGTCACGGGGTGATGCATTATGGAACGAGTAAAGAGACTTGCCGGTAACGAGATTGAACTAGGTATGATGATACTGATGATTGAATCTTGGGTTAGTAACGAACCTATGACAAAGGGAACAACGTATGTTGTTATGCGGTTTGACCGATAAAGATCTTCGTAGAATATGTAGGAGCCAATATGAGCATCCAGGTTCTGCTATTGGTTATTGACCGGACATGTGTCTCGGTCATGTCTACATAGTTCTCGAACCTATAGGGTCCGCACGCTTAACGTTCGATGGCGATTTGTATTATGAGTTATGTGATTTGATGACCGAAGTTTGTTTGGAGTCCCGGATGAGAGCACGGACATGACGAGGAGTTTCGAAATGGTCGAGAGGTAAAGATTCATATATCGGATGATGTATTTGGACACCGGAAGTGTTCCAGGTGATACCGGGTCACCGGAAGGGGTTCCGGGCAACCCCCGACGAAGATATGGGCTTAATGGGCCAAGTAAGGGAACACACCAGCCCACAAGGGGCTGGTGCGCCCCCTATAGGGCCAGCCACGTGGGGAGAAAGGGAAAGGAGAGGAGGAAAAGGAAAGTATGAAGTAGGACTCCTACTTCCTTCCCCTCCCCCCTCCTTCCTTTCCCCCTTGTCCAAATATGGTAGGTGGGGGGCGAATTGGACTAGGGGCCCAAGTAGGATTCCTCCTATTTGGGCGCGCCCTAGGCTTCCTCCATCCCTCTCCCTCCTTTATATACGTGGGGAGGGCACCCCTAGAACACGCATCAATTGTTCCTAGCCGTGTGCGGAGCCCCCCTCCACAGTTAACACCTCAGTCATATCGCCGTAGTGCTTAGGTGAAGCCCTGCGCCGGTAACTTCATCATCACCGTCGCCACACCGTCGTGTTGACGGAACTCTCCCTCGTCCTCAACTGGATCAAGAGCTCGAGGGATGTCATCGTGTTGAACGTGTGCTGAACACGGAGGTGCCGTACGTTCGGTACTTGGATCGATTGGATCGTGAAGACGTTCGACTACATCAACCGCGTTACTAAACGCTTCCACTTTCGGTCTATGAGGGTACGTGGACACACTCTCCCCGCTCGTTGCTATGCTTCTCCTAGATAGATCTTGCGTGATCGTAGGATTTTTTTTGAAATACTACGTTCCCCAACAGTGGTATCAGAGCCAGGTCTATGCGTAGATGTTATATGCACGAGTAGAACACAATGAGTTGCGGGCGATAATAGTCATACTGCTTACCAGCAACGTCTTACTTTGATGAGATGGTATTGTTGAATGAAGCGGCCCGGACCGACATTACATGACCGCATTCATGAGACTGGTTCTACCGACGTGCTTCGCACACAGGTGGCTAGCGGGTGTCTGTTTCTCCAACTTTAGTTGAATCGAGTTTGACTATGCTCGATCCTTGTTGAAGGTTAAAACAGCACACTTGACAAAAAATCGTTGTGGCTTTGATGCGTAGGTAAGAACGGTTCTTGCTAGAAGCCCGTAGTAGCCACGTAAAACTTGCAACAACAAAGTAGAGGACATCTAACTTGTTTTGCCAGGGCATGTTGTGATGTGATATGGTCAAGACATGATGAGATATAAATTGTTGTATGAGATGATCATGTTTTGTTAAAGTTATCGGCAACTGGCAGGAGCCTTATGGTTGTCACTTTATTGCATAAGATGCAAGCGCCATATAATTGATTTACTTTATCACTATGCGATAGCAATAGTTGCAAAAGCAATAGTTGACGAGACGACCATGTGATGACACATTGATAAAGATCAAGATGATGGAGATCATGGTGTCATGCCGGTGACGATGGATATCATGACGGTACTTTGGAGATGGAGATCAAAGGCACAAGATGATGATGGCCATATCATGTCACATATTTTGATTGCATGTGATGTTTATCTTTTATGCATCTTATTTTGCTTAGTACGATGGTAGCATTATGAGATGATCCCTTACTAAAAGTTCAATGTATAAATGTTCTCCCTGAGTATGCACCGTTGCGACAGTTCTTCGTGCTGAGACACCACGTGATGATCAGGTGTGATAAGCTCTACGTTCACATACAACTGGTGCAAGTCAGTTTTGCACATGCAGAATACTCGGGTTAAACTTGACGAGCCTAGCATATGCAGATATGGCCTTGGAACACTGAGACCGAAAGGTCGAACATGAATCATATAGTAGATATGATCAACATAGGGATGTTCACCATTGAAAGCTACTCCATTTCACGTGATGATCGGACATGGTTTAGTTGATATGGATCACGTGTTCATTTTGTAACATCCCAAATTTTCAATTTGGAATGTTATACATTAGATCATCATTGCATATCATATTTTATTGCATTTTGGCTTGATCCTGGAAATTCTACGCAACTCAAGGACCCACGGAGAGAGTTGGGGATTTCGTAATTTTCATATTCAAGTTTTCTCAAATTTTGAAAAGAGAATCGTTTGATTTTAATTATTTTCTCTTTGAATATTTATTTTATGAAAATAAAAGAGAGGGGATAAAATGACATCCTCAAAAATAAAGAAATATTGGAGATTTAATATTAAAATCAAATAAGAATTTTATTCGGAGTTTTATCGCTATTTTGTTTGAATTAGGAAAAATATGCGTTTTTCAAAATTGCATTATAGACCCAAATAAATGTTCACCTTGTCCGCTATATTTTTAGAGGACGGGGAAAGTTTATTTTAGGATTTTTGCAGTTTGTTTAGTATTTCTTTTCTTTGTTTTTTTGCGTGAAATTATTTAAAAAAAGTCAACCGACTTAGTCGGGCCGTGCCCGACTTGGACTCGCCCGGCCGGCTTTTATAACCAGCGCCCTGACCCCGCAGCCCACCAGCCCGCCTTGCCGCCCAAACCCGCGCCACCCGCCGCCGGACGCCGCCGCCCACCGCCTCGCCGCCGACCCCGCCACCGCCGGAGTTGCTCGCCGCCGCCGCCGGACTTCCGCCAGAGCCGCCGCCGTCCCGTCCCGAGGTAGCCGCCGGTTTTCGTAACGAAAACCGTATGTTTTTTTAGAAACCTTCGGTTATTTCTTTTAGTTTATTTTTTTTGGTTTACTTATTTAGCGAACGCCCGTTCGTACGTTCATTTTAACGAACGGTTTTTACCCGTTAGCCAAAGACAGCGAACGTTCGTTCGTTAGCCTATTCAATAGTTTTTCTTTTTCCAGGGTTTTCCGCGATTATTTTCGATCGCGATTTCTGACCCGATTTACCTTCGTTTTAATGAACGGTTTTTACCCGTTAGCCGCAGATAGCGAACGTTCGTTCATTAGCCTGTTCGTCAGTTTTTCTTCTTCCAGGGTTTTCCGCGATTATTTTCGATCACGATTTCTGACCCGATTTTCGTTTTAGTTTATCTTCTCGCTCGTTTATCGGAATCAGGCGATTCAAGCGCCTAGATCTTCGTCTCGAAGCCCTCTTTCTGTTTAACTAATTTGAACAAGATTTTGCAACTGTAAAATTTGACCTAAGTCCAGATTAGTAAACGGATCTTGTTTCTTTCGCAGTTTGAGTTTTGTTGCTTCATTTGATTTGATTCTTTTTGCAAACCGGAGTTCTTGAGTTGGACTTTCTGGTTAGATCTCTTATTTGAGTTTTACCCGTGCTTCTAGTTGAGTGCTTATTGTATGCTTGTTTGTTTGCGATAGAGTACCCGGAGTGCGAAGTGTGCTATTACGAGTCTCTAGGTTTCCCGGATCATCAGCAAGGCGAGTAACACTTTGATCATACCTCTTTACTACCCAGTTTTATTGCATTAGATCAATCCTCAAACAATTGCATGGTTAGGATCTGTTTAACTTGTGGGTTTTGGGAAGTAGTTGAGGTAGTACCTATTCACCTATTTATTATAAAACCTATGGGAGTTACTTCTACGTTGCTTATATTGCTATGCTATGCTCGTAGACGTGGATTGGGTTTGAGTGTATTCATGACAGATGTGAGTTTGTTAATTAATGGTTCAACTTAAGGTGGCAACTTTAATACACATCTGGGTGGATTGCTTGTGGGCACCTGGAGAATCCAGTGTTGTCCTAGGATACCCCGGAGGACCCGTGTGATCATCCTACGGCAGCCACAAGCCACAAGCCAATATGGGCTCTGGCATAGTTGAGTAAGTTGCGTGAAGCTCTTGCAGAGGTAGACTAGCGGATGTAGTGGGTTGTAGGTGGTACTGTCTATCCAGAGTAGAGAGTTCATGCTTCAGAAAGACCGTGTCTCGAATCTCCGACCATGGATGTATTCGAGTCTTGTGGGGAAAAGTGCACAAACCTCTACAGAGTGTATAAACTAATCATGGTTAGCCGTGTCCCCAGTTATGGACATATTGAGTATCTAGTTCTTGGATTATCATGTTGATCTCATCACCCTTATTATAATTTGATTGGGTTTAATGCTGATGCTTAATTAGGATTGAGTTGGAGGAACCTTCTCAATGTTTAACAACCACCATCATAGTTAAATAAAATTTATTGCTTTGTTGTAGGGAAAAATTGGCTTTATGCAAAACTGTAACCATAGAGCTTACCACCAGCCAAATATGCATGTAGTGATAGCAATCATTCTGTTCATTACTCTATGTGTTACATTGCCAGCATATTCCATGTGCTGACCCGTTTCGGGCTGCAACGGTCATGTTGCAGACTTTTCAGACGATGAGTAAGGAGCCTTAGGTCGTTGTCTTTCACTCAGTGATGCCGTTGGAGTTGATGGACTCATTCTATCTTCCATGCCTTCCGCTGTTATCGATTTTAGATGGCGTTAAGCCGTATTTATTGTAATAAGTTCTCTTTTGAGACATTCGATGTAATAAGTGTGTGATTGCTACTCTGTTATAAATCATCAA
This sequence comes from Triticum aestivum, assembly GCF_018294505.1. Taxonomy (NCBI): domain Eukaryota; kingdom Viridiplantae; phylum Streptophyta; class Magnoliopsida; order Poales; family Poaceae; genus Triticum; species Triticum aestivum. The sequence goes on from NC_057811.1 coordinate 270,343,664, forward strand.
GTACCGTGCGTGTCAGCATTACCGATCCAGGGAGGACACCGATGCACAGAGATCAGACTGTTTGAGGTCTGGTCGCTACAAGATGGTATCAGAGCACACGCTGACTGTAGGACACGACCACTATGCTAAAGCCATAGGCCACTCTCTTCTCATTTCTGACTCCTCTCCATTTTCTACTCTTTAGGATGGCGGACTCGAGGAACAAGTTTGCACAACCGGATGAAGATACACCTTTTGGACGACACTTGAAGGAGGTTACTAGATACCTGAACATCGGAATACCAAGCTTCACTGGGACCTACACCGCCACTTTACCAGAAGAGGAGCGTTGGATGATTCGAGTTCAAGTTCCAGGAAGGACGTTCATGCCAGTCACTGAGCCCATAGAGTTTTCATTTGATGCACCAACCTGGAGTCTAGGAAAGAGCATGGCAGCCCACATCACCATGGGATGCATTGGAGAAGTTTACCACAAGGATCACAAGGATACTATCTACCAGATTTGTGGGCGCCGATATGAGCAATGGGAGATGATCAGCACCAGGAAGGATAGATCTATTGCAGCTTTCATCCAGGAGTTAAACCAGCACACTCGTCGCCAGGAGAACCAGATGTGCGCAGGCATGATAGATCTGAAGAAGGCAATGACTAGGATCACAGAACTGGAGGAAGAACTCAAGTCTACACGCGATGGATACGAGGAGGAAGTGACGATACTCGTGGAGAAGAATGACGAGCTAACAAGGAAGCTAGGAGTATTCATGGGAGACCCCACGCCAGGAGGAGAAGACGACGATTCCACTTGCCCGGAGAACTACATCATCATCAACGACACCGACTCAAACCCCGACGATAGCAATGATGACTTTGTTGATGAAGCTGGAGCAGATATTATGGAATCTTCCACCGATCAATTTTTCTAGTCGACCACCATATCAGTAGTAGTATTCCCCCATGTATATAGATTAGACCGAGCACCTTTGGAATGATAGTTAGACCGATTTTATGCCCTTGTTTGAATTGATTGAAGTGATATGTTTGTGTTTGTCTCATGTGCATATGGGTAGTGTTTTCCTCCTAGACCTCATTCTATTCTGTTTTCTCATCTTTTCTAAACACATCAGATGCCTTCGAGACGCGACAATGGATTTGCTTTCCCACCGGAGCTCACTCAGTTGATCCAGCAGCAGAATGCATTGATGCAGATACTAGTCGAGAATCGGAATCAGGGGAACAACAACAACAACAACAACCCACCACCACCGCCACCTGTTGATCACTTAGCCCGTTTTCTAGGGCTGAATCCGTCGGTGTTCTCCAGTAGCACCGAGCCGATAGTTGCAGATGATTGGCTCCGCAAGATTGGAAGGGAGTTGACCACTGTAGGATGCACAGATGCGGAGAGAGTGTGTTTTGCCGCACATCAGCTTGATGGACCCGCAGCATCATGGTGGGAGAATTTCATAGCCACTTACCCCATCGACACTCTCACATGGGACCAGTTTCAGCAGGCTTTTCGCACTGCCCATGTATCAGCAGGAGCTATGGCCATGAAGAAGCGTGAGTTTCGCAACTTACGCCAAGGAGGACGCACCGTCGGCCAGTATGTGGATGATTTTAGTAAGCTAGCACGTTATGCCCCAGATGACGTTGCTACGGATGCAGCTAAACAGGAGAAGTTTCTAGAAGGACAGAATGATGAGCTGAGAATGCAGTTGATGGTGGCAACCTTCAACAACTACCAGGAGTTGGTAGATAGAGCTCTCATGATTGAAGGGAAGCAGCAGCAGATTAACAACCACAAGAGGAAGTATGGACAAGGGAAGTATAATTCTGGAGCTCAGCAGAGGACCTGTTTTACCCCGAACTCGGGAGGGCCCCTTCAACATAACCATGGAGGTCACAACCACAATGGAGGGATTTCGCACAACCATAGTGGCCCTAAGAATGGGAGTGGTAATGGAGGAAGCAACGGTTAGAACCGTTCCAACCTAGCAACGCCTACTAAGAAGGATCTAAGTCACATTACTTGTTTCAAGTGCGGGAAGAATGGGCATTATGCCACGGAGTGTGCTGAAGCAAAGAATGGCAATGGCAATGGAAGCTCTGGGAAGAAGCCCAACCCTTTCAACAGGGGACAAGTAAACCACGTGAACGTGGAGGAGGTTGAAGCGCAACCCGATGTAGTAATTGGTAAGTTTTTAGTTAAGTCATTTACTGCAATCGTTCTTTTTGATACTGGTGCATCGCATTCATACATATCAAGGGGATTTGTGGGTAAGTGTAAACTACCAACCCAAGCCCTTAGGTCACCCATGTAAGTAACCTCGCCAGGAGCAGAGTATATGGCTAGCCTATGGTGTGATCGGTTACCATTAAGGATTGGTAGCTACGTGTTCCCCTTAGACCTAATAGTATTGGAGTCACAAGGACTGGATGTGATATTAGGCATGGATTGGTTATCGACGTATGGAGGGAACATTGACTGCGCCAGTAAGTCGATTCTGCTTACCACCCCAGAAGGAAGAAGGATCAAGTATGTATCCCGGCGTGTGCCAAATAGGACTCAAGTGAATTCCTTATCAGGAGTTGTACAGGAGGAAGTACCAGTGGTGAAGGATTTCCCGGATGTATTTCCGGAAGAGTTGCCAGGCATGCCACCGGATAGAGACATTGAGTTTTTGATCGAGCTTTTGCCAGGCACCAGGCCAATATCTAAGAGACGGTACAGGATGCCCGCAAAGGATTTAGAGGAAATTAAGAAGCAGATTAAGGAGTTACTGGATAAAGGCTATATTCGCCCAAGCTCGTCACCTTGGGGATCACCAGTGCTTCTAGTGGAGAAGAAGGGTGGATCGTTGAGGATGGTTGTTGATTATCGTGGATTGAATGAGGTGACGATCAAGAACAAGTACCCACTGCCGATGATCAATGATCTGTTTGACCAACTGCAAGGAGCTAAAGTGTTTTCCAAGATCGATCTACGATCAGGGTACCACCAGCTGAAGATTCGAGAGCAGGATATACTTAAGACAACATTTACCACAAGGTACGGGCTATATGAGTATACCGTTATGTCATTTGGTCTGACTAACGCACCTGCCTCTTTTATGAACATGATGAACAAGGTGTTTATGGAGTTTTTGGATAAGTTCGTCGTGGTGTTCATTGATGATATTCTGGTCTACTCGAAGAATGAAGAGGAGCATAAGGAGCATTTGCGTTTGGTACTTGGGAAGCTCAGAGAACATCAGCTATATGCCAAGTTCAGCAAGTGTGAGTTTTGGTTAAACGAAGTTGGATTCCTTGGACATGTTATATCCGGAGAAGGAATAGCAGTAGACCCTACCAAGGTTGTCACTGTGACAAATTGGGAAGCACCCACGTCAGTTGGAGAGATCCAGAGTTTTCCTGGACTCGCGTGATACTAGAAGAGGTTCATTGAAAATTTCTCGAAGATTGCAAAGCCCATGACGGAGTTGTTGAAGAAGGCCACCAAGTTCAAATGGACTGAGGAATGTGAGGCCAGTTTTCAAGAGTTGAAGAAACGTTTGGTTACCGCCCCAGTGTTGATTCTTCCAGATCAACGCAAGGATTACCAGGTGTATTGCGACGCTTCTCGTCGAGGACTTGGAGCGGTGCTTATGCAGGAGGGAAGAGTTGTCTCATATGCCTCACTACAGCTTAAACCCCATGAGTTGAATTATGCCACCCATGATTTGGAGTTAGCAGTCGTAGTGCATGCGTTGAAGACATGGAGACATTTTCTCTTCGGAAACCATTGTGAGGTGTACACGGATCACAAGAGTTTGAAGTATATCTTCACGCGGAAGGAGTTGAATCTTAGGCAGAGGAGATGGTTGGAGCTCATTAAGGATTATGATATGAAGTTGCATTATCATCCCGGAAAGGCTAACGTAGTAGCTGATGCATTGAGCCGCAAGAGTCATGTCAACACACTCATGATCGGAGGTTTACCCAAGGAGTTAGCAGAGGATCTTCGTGAGCTATGTTTGGAAATAGTTCCGAGAGGTTATGTAGCAGCATTGGAGATACAGTCTACTTTGATGGATAAGATCCAAGAACCTCAGAAGACAGACAAGGAGATTGTCGAGATAAATGAAAGGATGAGCAAAGGAAAGGCTAAAGTATTTCGTGAGGATGAACACGATACCTTATGGTTTGAGGACCGCGTATGTGTGCCAAATGATCCGGAGATCAGGAAGTTGATTCTGCTGGAGGCCCATGATTCGCCGTATTTGATTCACCCAAGAAATACCAATATGTATCTGGATTTGAAGGATAGTTTCTGGTGGACTGGAATGAAGAAGGATATTGCGGAGTATGTAGCAGTTTGTGATGTATGTCAGAGAGTGAAGGCAGAACATCAGAAGCCAGCTGGATTGTTACAGCCATTGCTGATACCCGAATGGAAGTGGGATAAACTAGGCATGGAATTTATCACGGGATTGCCCAGGACTCGTTCAGGCTATGACTCGATATGGGTTGTAGTCGATCGTTTGACGAAGGTAGCTCATTTCATCCCAGTGAAGACCACTTACACCAGTGCTAAGTTGGCAAAGATATACATGACCATGATCGTATGTCTACATGGAGTTCCAAGGACCATTGTATCAGACAGAGGAACCCAGTTTACCTTAATGTTTTGGAATCAGTTGCATGAGACTTTGGGAACCAGGCTAGAATTCAGTACAACTTTTCACCCGCCGACAGATGGACAGACTGAGAGAGTTAATCAGATTCTGGAGGACATGTTGAGAGCTTGTGCGCTAGACTATGCATCTAGTTGGGGACGACAATTTGCCATATGCAGAGTTCACATACATCAACAACTACCAAGCCAGTTTGAAGATGGCCCCTTTCGAAGCATTGTACGGAAGGAGATGCAGGACACCGTTGTTATGGGATGAAGTTGGAGACCGTCAGTTGTTTGGACCAGATTTGATTAAAGAGTCTGAAGAGAAGGTTAAACTTATTCGTGATAGACTCAAGGTAGCCCAGTCCAGGCAGAAAAGCTATGCGGATTCTAAACGCAAGGAGACAGTTTACGAAGTCGGAGACAGAGTGTATCTTCGTGTGTCCCCACTTCGAGGAGTGAAGCGTTCTGGAGTTAAGGGAAAGTTAGCACCATGTTTTGTGGGACCATACAAGGTTTTGGAACATATGGGAGAAGTTGCTTACAAGTTGGAATTGCCCGAAGGATTGTCAGGAGTTCACGATGTGTTACACATTTCTCAGTTGAAGAAGTGCCATGCAGAGATGGCTGATATTCCTCTGAGAGATACAGTGCCACTGGAAGCGATTTAGTTGGATAGCGATTTGACCTACGAGGAGAAACCAGTGAAGATTCTTGAATTTGCCAGCCAAGTCACACGCAGCAAGGTTATCAAGTTCTGTAAAGTTCAGTGGAGCCACCATACCGAGGATGAAGCCACCTGGGAACGAGAGGAAGACCTACGGAAGGATCACCCTCACCTATTTTCTAGCCAACCCGAATCTCGAGGGCGAGATTCATCTTAAGGGGGGTAGGTTTGTAACATCCCAAATTTTCAATTTGAAATGTTATACATTAGATCATCATTGCATATCATATTTTATTGCATTTTGGCTTGATCCTAGAAATTCTACGCAACTCAAGGACCCACGGAGACAGTTGGGGATTTCGTAATTTTCATATTCGAGTTTTCTCAAATTTTGAAAAGAGGGTCGTTTGATTTTAATTATTTTTTCTTTGAATATTTATTTTATGAAAATAAAAGAGAGGGGATAAAATGACTTCCTCAAAATAAAAAAATATTGGAGATTTAATATTAAAATCAAATAAGAATTTTATTCGGAGTTTTATCGCTATTTTGTTTGAATTAGGAAAAATATGCGTTTTTCAAAATTACATTATAGGCCCAAATAAATGTTCACCTTGTCCGCTATATTCTTAGAGGATGGGGAAACTTTATTTTAGGATTTTTGGAGTTTGTTTAGTACTTCTTTTCTTTGTTTTTCTGCGTGGAATTATTTAAAAAAAAGTCAACCGACTTAGTCGGGCCGTGCCCGACTAGGACTCGCCCGGCCGGCATTTATAACCAGCGCCCCGACCCCGCAGCCCACCAGCCCGCCTCGCCGCCCAAACCCTAACCCGCCGCCACCACTAGCGCCGCCGCCACCGCCAGACTTCGCCGCCACCCGCGCCACCCGCGCCACCCACCGCCCCGCCGCTGGACGCCGTCGCCGCCGACACCGCCGCCGCCAGAGTTGCTCGCCGCCGCCACCGGACTTCCGCCGTAGCCGCCGCCGTCCCGTCCCGAGGTAGCCGCCGGTTTTCGTAACGAACACTGTATGGTTTTTTTAGAAACCCTCGGTTATTTTTTTAGATCGGTTTTATTTTTTTTGATTTAGTTATTTAGCGAACACCCGTTCATACGTTAGTTTTAACGAACAGTTTCTACCTGTTAGCCGCAGACAGCGAACGTTCGTTCGTTAGCCTGTTCGTCAGTTTTTCTTTTTCCAGGGTTTTCCGCGATTATTTTCGATCACGATTTCTGACCCGATTTTCGTTTTAGTTTATCTTCTCGCTCGTTTATCGGAATCAGGCGATTCAAGCGCCTAGATCTTCGTCTCGAAGCCCTCTTTCTGTTTAACCAACTAGAAGAAGATTTTGTTACTGTAAAATTTGACCTAAGTCTAGATTAGTAAACGGATCTTGTTTCTTTCGCAGTTTGAGTTTTGTTGATTCGTTTGATTTGATTCTTTTTCTAAACCGGAGTTCTTGAGTTGAACTTTCTGGTTAGATCTCTTATTTGAGTTTTAACCGCGCTTCTAGTTGAGTGCTTATTGTATGCTTGTTTGTTTGCGATAGAGTACCCGGAGTGCGAAGTGTGCTACTATGAATCTCTAGGTTTCCCGGATCATCAGCAAGGCAAGTAACACTTTGATCATACCTCTTTACTACCTAGTTTTTATTGCATTAGATCAATCCTCAAAAAATTGCATGGTTAGGATCTGTTTAACTTGTGCATTCTGGGAAGTAGTTGAGTAGTACCTATTCACCTATTTATTATCAAACCTATGGGAGTTACTTCTACGTTGCTTATATTGCTATGCTATGCTCGTAGACGTGGATTGGGTTTGAGTGTATTCATGATAGATGTGAGTTTGTTAATTAATGGTTCAACTTAAGGTGGCAACTTTAATACAAATCTGGGTGGATTGCTTGTGGGCACCTGGAGAATCCAGTGTTGTCCTAGGATACCCCGGAGGACCCGTGTGATCATCCTACGGCCCGCAACCTAGGCTCAAAGGGATCATAAGATTATTCTTGCTAGAAACTTCCGTGTGCAGCCACAAGCCAATATGGGCTCTGGCATAGTTGAGTAAGTTGCGTGAAACTCTTGAAGAGGTAGACTAGCAGATGTAGTGGGTTGTAGGTGGTACTGTCTATCCAGAGTAGAGAGTTGATGCTTCAGAAAGACTGTGTCTCGAATCTCCGACCATGGATGTATTCAAGTCTTGTGGGGAAAAGTGCACAAACCTCTATAGAGTGTATAAACTAATCATGGTTAGCCGTGTCCCCGGTTATGGAATCTTGAGTATCTAGTTCTTGGATTATCATGTTGATCTCATCACCCTTATTATAATTTGATTGGGTTTAATGATGATGCTTAATTGGGATTGAGTTGGAGGAACCTTCTCAATGTTTAACCACCACCATGATAGTTAACTAAAATTTATTCCTTTGTTGTAGGGAAAGATTGGCTTTATGCAAAACTGTAACCATAGATCTTACCACCAGCCAAATATGCATGTAGTGATAGCAATCATTCTGTTCATTACTCTATGTGTTACATTGCCAGCATATTCCATGTGCTGACCTGTTTCGGGCTGCAACGTTCATGTTGCAGACTTTTCAGACGACGAGTAAGGAGCCATAGGTCGTTGTCTTTCACTCAGTGATGCCGTTGGAGTTGATGGACTCATTCTATCTTCCAAGCCTTCCGCTATTATTGATTTTAGATAGCCTTAAGCCATATTTATTGTAATAAGCTCTCTTTTGAGACATTCGATGTAATAAGTGTGTGATTGCTACTCTGTTATAAATCCTCAAGTACTGTGCGTGTCAGCATTACCGATCCAGGGATGACACCGATGTACAGAGATCAGACTGTTTGAGGTCTGGTCACTACACATTTAGATGACTAGAGGGATGTCTATCTAAGTGGGAGTTCTTAAGTCATATGATTAATTGAACTTAAATTTATCATGAACTTAGTCCAGATAGTATTTGCATATCTATGTTGTAGATCAATTGCTCGCGTGTAGCTTCCCCGTTTTATTTATGATATGTTCCTAGAGAAAACTAAGTTGAAAGTTGATAGTAGCAATGATGCGGACTAGGTCTGTGATCTGAGGATTATCCTCATTGCTGTAGAGAAGAATTATGTCCTTGATGCACCGCTAGGTGACAGAACTATTGCAGGAGCAAATGGAGACGTTATGAATGTTTGACAAGCTCGGTATGATGACTACTTGATAGTTTAGTGCACCATGTTTTACGGCTTAGAACTGGGGCTTCAAAAATGTTTTGAAACGCCATGGAGCATAAGAGATGTTCCAAGAGTTGAAATTGGTATTTCAGACTCATGCTCGAGTCGAGAGGTATGAGACCTCTGACAAGTATTTTTGCCTACAAGATGGAGGAGAATAGCTCAACAAGTGAGCATGTGCTCAGAATGTCTGAGTACTACAACCGCTTGAATCAAGTGGGAGTTAATCTTCGAGATAAGATAATGATTGACAGAGTTCTCTAGTCACTATCAACAAGTTACTGGAACTTCGTGATGAACTATAATATGCAAGGGATAACGAAAACGATTCCCCGAGCTCTTCGCGATGCTGAAATTGGCGAAGGTAGAAATCAAGAAAAGCATCAAGTGTTGATGGTTGACAAGACCACTAGTTTCAAGTAAAAGGGCAAAGGAAAGAAAGGTAACTTCAAGAAGAATGATAAGCAAGTTGCCACTCCCATGAAGAAGCCCAAAGCTAGACCCAAGCCTGAAATTGAGTGCTTCTACTGCAAAGGAAATTGTCACTGGAAGCAGAACTGCCCCAAATATTTGGCGGGTAAGAAGGATGGCAAAGTGAACAAAAGTATATATATGATATACCTGTTATTGATGTGTACTTTACTAGTATTCATAGTAGCCCCTGGGTATTTGATACTGGTTTAGTTACTATGATTAGTAACTTGAAACATGAGTTATAAAATTAACAGAGACTAGTTGAGGGCAAGGTGACGATGTGTGTTGGAAGTGATTCCAAGGTTGATAAGATCACCATCGCACACTCCCTTTACCTTCAGGATTAGTGTTGAACCTAAAAATGTTATTTGGTGTTTGCGTTGAGCATAATATGATTGGATCATGTTTATTGCAATACGGTTACTCATTTAAGTCAAAGAATAATTGTTATTCTGTTAACATGAATAAAACCTTCTGTGGTCATACACCCAAGGTGAATGGTTTATTGAATCTCGATTGTAGTGATAAACATATTCATAATATTGAATCCAAAAGATGCAAGGTTAATAATGATAGTGCAACTTATTTGTGGTACTGCCGTTTAGGTCATATTGGTGTAAAGCGCATGAAGAAACTCCATGCTGGTGGGCTTTTGGAATCACTTGATTATGAATCACTTGATGCTTGCGAACCATGCCTCATGGGCAAGATGACTAAGACTCCGTTCTCCAGAACAATGGAGTGAGCCACTGACTTATTGGAAATAATACATACCGATGTATGTTGTCCGATGAGTGTTGAGGCTCGCGGCGGGTATCGTTATTTTCTGACCTTCACAGATGATTTAAGCATATATGGGTATATCTACTTAATGGAACACAAGTCTGAAACATTTGAAAATTTCAAAGAATTTCAAAGTGAAGTTGAGAATCATCGTAACAAGAAAATAAAGTTTCTACGATCTCATCACGGAGGTGAATATTTGAGTTACGAGTTTGGCCTTCATTTGAAACAATGTGGAATAGTTTCGCAACTCACGCCACCTGGAACACCACAGCGTAATGGTGTGTCCGAACATCGTAATCGTACTTTTTTAGATATGGTGCGATCTATGATGTCTCTGACCAATTAACCTCTATCGTTTTGGGGTTATGCATTAGAGACAGCTGCATTCACGTTAAATAGGGCACCGTCTAAAAATCCATTGAGACGACACCATATGAACTGTGGTTTAGCAAGAAACCTAAGCTGTCGTTTCTTAAAGTTTGGGGTTGCGATGCTTATGTGAAAAAGTTTCAGCTTGATAAGCTCAAACCCAAATCAGAGAAGTGTGTCTTCATAGGATACCCAAAAGAAACTGTTGGGTACACCTTCTATCACAGATCCGAAGGCAAGATCTTTATTGCTAAGAGTGAATCCTCTCTAGAGAAGGAGTTTCTCTTGAAAGAAGTGAGTGGGAGAAAAGTAGAACCTGATTAGGTAATTGTACCTTCTCTCGAATTGGAAAGTAGCTCATCACTGAAATCAGTTCCAGTGATGCCTACACCAATTAGTTAGGAAGTTAATGATGATGATCATGAAACTTCAGGTCAAGTTACTACCGAACCTCGTAGGTCAACCAGAGTACAATCCACACCAGAGTGGTACGGTAATCCTGTTCTGGAAGTCATGTTGCTAGACCATGATGAACCTACGAACTATGAGGAAGCGATGATGAGCCCAGATTCCGACAGATGGCTTGAGGCCATGAAATCTGAGATAGAATCCATGTATGAGAACAAAATGTGGACTTTGGTGGACTTGCCCGATGATGGGCAAGCCATTGAGAATAAATGGATCTTCAAGAGGAAGACGGACGCTGATAGTAGTGTTACTATCTACAAAGCTCGACTTGTCGAAAAGGGTTTCTAACAAATTCAAGATGATGACTACGGTGAGATTTTCTCACTCGTATCGATGCTTAAAGTATGTCCGAATCATGTTAGCAATTGCCACATTTTATGAAATCTGACAAATGGATATCAAAATTGCATTCCTTAATGGATTTATTAAAGAAGAGTTGTATATGATACAACCAGAAGGTTTTGTCAATCCTAAAGGTGCTAACAAAATGTGCAAGCTCCAGCGATCCATATATGGACTGCTGCAAGCATCTCGGAGTTGGAATATATGCTTTGATAAGTTGATCAAAGCATATAGTTTTACACAGACTTGCGGTGAAGCATGTATTAACAAGAAAGTGAGTGGGAGCACTACAACCTTTCTGATAAGTATATGTGAATGACATATTGTTGATCGGAAATGACGTAGAATTTTCTGGAAAGCATAAAGGAGTGTCTGAAAGGAGTTTTTCAAAGAAAGAGCTCGGTGAAGCTGCTTACATATTAGGCATCAAGATCTATAGAGATAGATCTAGACGCTTGATAAGATTTTTCAATGAGTACATACCTTGACAAGATTTTGAAGTAGTTCAAAATGGAACAGTCAAAGAAGGAGTGCTTGCCTGTATTGCAAGGTGTAAAGTTGAGTAAGACTCAAAACACGACCACAGTAGAAAATAGAAAGAGAATGAAAGTCATTCCTTATGCCTCAGCCATAGGTTCTATAAATTATGTTATGCTGTGTAGCAAACCTATTGTGTACCTTGCCATGAGTTTGGCAAGGGGGTACGATATTGATCCAGGAGTGGATCACTTGACAGCGGTCAAAATTATCCTTAGAAGACTAGGGAGATATTTCTCGGTTATGGACGTGATAAGGAGTTCGTCGTAAAGAGTTACCCCGATGCAAGCTTTTACACCAATTCGGATGACTCTGAGTCTCAATCTGGATACATATTGAAAGTGGGAGCAATTAGCTAGAGTAGCTCCATGCAGAGCACTGTAGACATCAAAAATTTGCAAAATACATACGGCTCTGAATGTGACAGACCCATTGACTAAGCTTCTCTCACAACCAAAACATGATCACACCTTAGTACTCTTTGGGTGTTAATCACATAGCGATGTGAACTAGATTATTGACTCTAGTAAAACCCTTTGGGTATTAGTCACATGCTGATGTGAACTAATCACATGGTGATGTGAACTATTGGTGTTAGATAACATGGTGATGTGAACTAGATTACTGACTCTAGTGCAAATGGGAGACTGAAGGAAATATGCCCTAGAGGCAATAATAAAGTTGTTATTTATATTTCCTTATATCATGATAAATGTTTATTATTCATGCTAGAATTGTATTAACTAGAAACTTAGTACATGTGTGAATACATAGACAAAACAGAGTGTCCCTAGTATGCCTCTACTTGACTAGCTCGTTAATCAAAGATGGTTATGTTTCCTAACCATAGACATGTGTTGTCATTTGATGAACGTGATCACATCATTAGAGAATGATGTGATGGACAAGACCCATCCATTAGCTTAGCATAATGATCGTTTAGTTTTATTGCTATTGCTTTCATCATGAATTATACATGTTCCTCTTACTATGAGATTATGCAACCCCCGAATACCGGAGGAACACCTTGTGTGCTATCAAACGTCACAATGTAACTGGGTGATTATAAAGATGCTCTACAGATGTCTCTGAAGGTGTTTGTTGGGTTGGCGTTGATCGAGATTAGGATTTGTCACTCCGTGTATCGGAGAGGTATCTCTGGGCCCTCTCGGTAATGCACATCACTATAAGCCTTGCAAGCAAAGCGACAAATGAGTTAGTCACGGGGTGATGCATTACGGAAGACTACAAAAAAAAGACACTTCCGTGATGATACGTGTTTGTCATAGTAGGTCATGTTTTCTGTCATGCATGTACATCCATGACAATTTTATGACAGAATCAAGATAGTCATACCTGTGCTATCATAGAAGTGTTCCATGACATTACCAAAATTATCATCACGGTAGTGTCCACTTCCATGATGATAAATCGCGCGTCATAGAAGTGCTTTCTTCAAGGGTGACCGACATGTGGCATCCACCGTAATGGCTCGCCGTTAAGCTATCGGGTCCGGTTTTGGATCCGATAACCCGTTAACAGCCCGGACCAATGGTGATTTTCCATGTGTAAAATTCTCATTGGCCGGAGGAAACACGTGTCTGCTCCTCGGTGGGCCAGATGTCGCCCGTCCATTGGAGGACACATGCCTATGATACGTCGACACATGACAGGGCCCAACAGAGGCCCATATAGGTTAGAAAGGCCGGCCCAGTCAAAGGCCCGTAGTACTTACTCAGGTACTAGTGGGCCAGCCCAATAACGGCCTGTTTAATAAAGGCCCATTTACGGCCTAAAGCCTAATCTGGCCCGTTAATTATCGTCGAATATTTGGGCCCAATTATAGCCCAGTGAATTTCGGCCTATTAGAGGCCCGATGTAGACATGGGCCCATTTCAGCCCGGTGTGTCTTTCGGCCTGGGAATGGCCCGTGCTGCCCATGGGCCATATATGGTCCGACACGACATCCGGCCCGCTAACGGCCTGTGATAAAGGTGGCAACAGTTCAGCCCAACGTGACTTTGGGCCTGTTAAAGGCCTGTCGTATACTTCGGCCCGTTGATGCATGTACTAAGCTTTCGGCCTCTTAAAGGCCCATGATATCAGTGGGCCAACTAAGGCCCAATATATGTTTCGGCCTGGTAACGACCCGTCATATAACTGAGCCAAAAAAGGCCCGGTCTACATTTCAGCCTGCTGAAGGCCCGTCAACGACTAGTGAAAATTGAGGCCCAACATGCATTTCGGCCTACTAAAGGCCCATGGTTTCTTCTGGGCCGTAACATGCCAGTAGAACATTCAGCCTGTTAATGGCCCAACGCTACCTGGGCCAATCTAAGCGATGGGTCCACAAAAGGCCCAACTAAAATTTGGGCCAACTATAGGCCGGAGTAAGTTGTGGGCCTGGCGCAAAGTGTGAAGGCCCCAATGGCCATTCTGGCCCAAGAAAGATGCAGGCCGGCCCAATTGTGGCCCGCTAAAAACCAGGCCCGTTAGAGGCGAATGTTTCGGCCCGGTCGACTACATCAGATTTTTTTTCAGATAGCGAATGATGGCAGTAACTAGTAGGAATTAAGAACAAACCTACTCTATACAATAAAAAATTACGGCATAGTAACTTAGAATAAACCTACACTATATAATAAAGTATTTATGGTATATTACATCCACTGGGCATCGAAGTTCGCCACCAGTGATCATAAAGCGCAACGAAGAAGCAGATTACAAAAACTGGGCACCATTGCAGCGTAACAAAATAATACTGAACCGAGACCACTTCCAAGATAGTTCAAGAATGATTAGCCTTGCGCGGGAACTGCTGCGCAAGCTGCTGAGCAAAGCTGTGAGACCGGCCTAGCATGTCGGTCATAGCTTCCGGGTGTAGTTGTTTAGCAATGAGGTTCTCATTGGTGTTCTCCGCAATCTTTCTTAGAGATAGGACTTCAAGTCGAAGTTGAGTTGCAGAATGCCTTTCTGCTAGAACTTGGGACTGAAGAAGTCGAACTGATTCAGACAGCGAATTCTGTGAGCTTGTCTGACAGCTAGTCTCAAGTAACGTGAACACTGCATCGAGACAAGACTTTGGGGTTGTCTCGCTATCTTCAAGATGTTTTGCCTTCTTTGCTACAATATATGTTGGGTTTGTCTCACAGCCTTCAGCAGACTTGTGCATGCCATCAGGCATATCACCCTGAAACAAGCAGAGAGATGACAGGTTTTCCACGTGTATAAACAAAGATGATAACTATGCTGTCAATTCCATCCAATTTCAAATTAGAAAATAAAGAGTAAGTTCAAAATATCAATAGCATAATCTGGCATTGTTCATAATGCGGGGAGCTTCACCACACTACTGGATTACCATGTCAACATAACAAGCATAGATGAAGGGCAAAGACAATCATTGTATCTATTTTGGTTAATGTGCATGGCATGTTGTTCATATCATCAGCCACATCAGTAAGATAAAACAGGAGATGACAAGGTGCAAACGTGGGCTGCTTCACCACACACTGGATTATAGATCCACAAAAACAAGCATCCATATAGGGATTATTGAGTAATGTGCATGGTATGAATAAGGAATTTGGTTTTACAAGTAAAACTTGGAACTTACGGTTCTTGCGAACATGCATTTTGGTAGAAACAGCAAACTAAACAACAGTAAACGATAGGGAGTATGAGCAAATCAACCAGCAGTTGAGGATAAAGGCTTAAGAAGGACTGACTTACATTAACAGTTAACACCAACTTTATAATGCCCTTCTCCATGTCAAGGGAAGGATAACTCAAGAATTTCAGCACATAATTTTCTTCATAAGCATTGCCTGTACTCTACATTTTGTAGAGAGTAATTATAGATATGATAATACTGGAAGGGATAGAGGATAATAAAGATAAGATGCAGATTCATGCTACATAATCAACTACCAATCCCTGGAAGTACAAGTGTTACAGGACAAAATGTACTGACAAGACCAATGGGCTACACTTCTGCACTGGCATTGTCTGTGTATTCAACTTTTTGGTAAGATTAAATATAGATCTGATATCTTTTAGTAAATGGTGGGCGAGGGAGATAAGATGCATAATGCTACACAATGAACCAATCCCTCTTCCCGTAATACAAGAGTGTTTTGAACACTGGTGTACTGTACAAAACGTTCTTATATTATGGGACGGAGGGAGTAGCTATTAATGTAAGTACAGTGATAGACGACGTTCAGTCCTTACAAGAGGACTGGAGAGCTAAACCTCTTCAAAAGCATTGGGTTGATTCTAAATTTATGTAAGAGTCCATACAGATCTTATAATGTCCACCAAATGGACGATAACGAGGCTAACATGTGCAGTGATGCTACATAATCAAACAGCTATGAAAGTAAGTATGGTCATACAGGGCAAGAGGTACTCACAAGAGCAACGCAGGCAGTATAGTTGCGAGATTCTATGGTCCCTTGAGAATGAATGTTCTTCTGCTAACAGTTTTCATACAAGTGAGACCTTAAGGCAAATGCAGAAATGTAGTTCAAATTGTGATGTGATATCGTAGACAGTACCTTACGCTGCAGATGATACCAATGTGTAACAAGATTATTCCAGTCACTATCGGATAAATGTAGCACCGGAGACTTTACAGAAAATTTGTTTAGAGGCTTGCCATCGAAGTGCACTTGCCTCAGGTAGGAATGATACTTCATCAACGAGTGCTTGAAAAGTGCAACCAACCCTTGCTCGTCTTGACAATCCAGTTTGGTCCTCGCCTGTTTAAAAGAATGAAATCTTGTGTCTTTTGTCAGCAGAAACATATGCAGTAATTACCATGAATAACATTAGTACATTACTTATGTGTAAGTTGCGGAGGAAGACTAGAAATTGTTCCGTGTCTGGGGTATAATCTTTCCATGAAGGAAAGATGCGCACAAAGTTCCTAACAACAATATAAGCTTCGTCTTCTAAACTAGGAAGAAATGGAACAGGGGTCCTATTTGCTGCAATTGGGGCTCTCTCTGGTTCGAAAAGGGATTTGACAACTGGATTCGGTGTACTCTTTGCTGGAATGGGGGCTTTGCATTGTAGAGCTGTGTAACACCCCGCATGTAACTTGCCATATTTGTAACTCCGACTCTTGCCATTTCCGGCTATGTGTTATGATTTTCCCTCCGTTGTCGGGTTTTGTCTTTCGTTTTGTCTTTTGTCATGTCATGCATTTTCATATCATGTCATCATGTGCATTGCATTTGCATACGTGTTCGTCTCATGCATCCGAGCATTTTCCCCGTTGTCCGTTTTGCAATCCGGCGCTCCTATCTCCTCCGGTGCACCCCTCTTGTTTTCTTTCGTGTGCGTGTGCCAAACTTTCTCGGAATGGATCGAGGCTTGTCAAGTGGCCTTATTATACGACCCGGAGACCACCGGTCATGTTTCGTTCCATTTGGAGGTCGTTTGGTACTCCAACGGTTAACCGGGCATCCGCTATGTCCATTTGAGTGTCCAGCAAAAACCCCCTCTAAAACCAGCCCAAAACCCACCAAACTCTCTTCCATGCTCTAGGTCGTTCGATCACGATCGTGTGGGTGAAAACCGCACCTCATTTGGAGACTCCTAGCTCCCTCTACCTATAAATATGTGGGCATCCCGAAATACATTCGCAGTCTCCGAAAACCCTAAAATTCCCCTCTCCGCGGGCGGACGCGTCCAGCGCCCGCCGGACAAACGCGCTGCCGCGCCCGGCCAATCGCAGGCCGCCACGTCACGGGCCGTACCCCGCCGCCGCCG